>NC_139236.1:92652671-93401332 GCF_977018435.1 Lepisma saccharinum
CTCCTACGACGACGACGACTACTCCTCCTACGACGACGACGACTACTCCTCCTACGACTACTACGACTACGACTACTACGACGACGACTACGACTACGACGACTACTACTACTACTACTACTACGACGACGACGACTACTACTACGACAACAACTACTACTACTACTACGACAACTACTACTACTACTACTACTACTACTACTACTACTACTACGACGACGACGACGACGACGACGACGACGACGACGACGACGACGACGACGACGACGACGACGACGACGACGACGACTACTACTACTCCTACTCCTACGACAACTACTACTACTCCTACTCCTACGACGACTACTACTACTCCTACGACGACGACGACTACTACTACTCCTACGACGACGACGACTACTCCTCCTACGACGACGACGACTACTACGACTACGACTACTACGACTACGACTACTACGACGACGACTACGACTACGACGACTACTACTACTACTACTACTACTACGACGACGACGACTACTACTACGACAACAACTACTACTACTACTACGACAACTACTACTACTACTACTACGACGACGACTACTACTACGACTACTACTACGACGACGACTACTACTACTACTACGACTACTACTACTACTACTACTACGACTACTACTACTACTCCTCCTCCTCCTCCTCCTCCTCCTCCTCAATTTTTGGAATCACATACACCCTTTATATTAAGATATTTATGTGTGGATGTTGAGAGGCGGTAATAAGTAAGTTTGAAATAGAGAAAACATCTTACTGAATACAGTACACTTCATTGTAAGTTTAGTAAGATTTATTACTTGTCTAGGATAATGCAGATGCTTTTCTTTTTGGTTTTAAGTGGGTTCCTTGAAGGTTTGTGCACAACGTTGTATGATGTGCTGAGGCCCTTCATCATTCATATAAACCATCTGGAAACCCTGGCCGAATTGTGTAGCATCCTTCGCCTGGAGATGTTGGAAGAACATGTTAACAATAATCGTAAGTAGTCTTGTCAATCAACCCAAAATGGCCGAGATCGAGAATGTGTGGGGCCTTACCCCCACATCTCCTAAATGTGCCTTGATGGCGCAGCGCTATATGCACTGGTTATGTATATGCTTAGATATCTGTTTGATGTCACTAAGCACATACAAGATATTCATTTTATAGTTAGATAAAAGCATGTTTTTGTACATATTCTACCAATGTTGTTGTTGTATGTAGAATTCTTCTTTTACTTTACGAGTTTTACAAGCATTTAAATACTATTTTTGAGTAAATGTTTGAGACACACACGCTCCCTTCATCAGACATTTATTTGCAGTTTGCACAGTTTTATAGGTATAACAATAGGATAACCTAACCTGTAACATTCATTAAATTACAATTGAATGTAGGGAGCATATGCTCTCATGAACAGAGATGTCCAGCCACAGCCTCAACGAGCCTTGCGAGGCTGAGGCCAAGGCTGAGTTGGAGATCAGAGGCTGAGGGTGTGTGAGGCTGGAGGCTGACCTTGAGCTTGGAGGCTGAAGCTGAGTTGGAGTTTGGAGGCTGAGGCCATGTAAGACTGGAGGCTGACTTTCAGCTTGGAGGCTCAGGCCATGTGAGGCCAAGTTGGAGTTTGGAGGTGGAGGCCGTGTGAGGCTGGAGACCGAGATGGAGTTTTGAGGCCGTGTGAGGCTTGAGACTGAGATGGAGTTCGGAGGTGGGGACCGTGTAAGGCAGGAGACCAAAGTCAAATGGAAGTCTCTGCTCATGAAACATCACACCAAATATCATCTTTCAATGCTTACGACAATGTTAAACTAGATGAATAATTCTACTTATGATAATAAATAACGCGGTCAATACATTGTTTGCTCCTGCCTTTTGTGAAAGGTGTGAATAGCTAAATTTCTAGGAAATTTTGAAGCTATTAGGGCCAAAATATTACATACTCTCCCCTTTCTTGAAGTTTGTAGTCATGGAGGAGTACATCTGCCATTCCACAGAAAGTGAGGCGTACTTTAAAAAAAATGGTTGCCATAGCTTAATGCAGAATTGAATAAGCTACATTTTGATGTAACTTGGTTTTATGAAGTTCTACTCTGTAATTTTTAATAAGAGTCAAAACTTGGGTATCAATATTTTGAATTCGACAGTAGGCTCACTTTCTGTGGAATGACCGACATGCTTCTGCTTGAATATTCACTATTCAAAGCTTTAAATCCCCCAACTTTTTTTTGTTACTAAAAATTTTATTGAAGCTTACACTCAATCTTCTGCCATATTTACCTTGGTGTGTGTATCCCTTTCACCTTGTTTCAGTTTTTTAAGTCTTCATTCTACAAAATAATACCAAGCATCCAACTCCCAACAGAACTGTAGTTTAATGATGGAACCTGGCTGATTCAATTCACTAGACAATGTCTTCTACCTCAGCACTTCTTTTTGTCTATTGGCAGCTGCTCCATTGGAAGCTTTTGGACGCCTGGCGTGGCAGCTTCTGCAGGATGTCCAAGAGAGATTGGTCTTCAGAGCACACCTTTACCTTCAGTCAGACATCCTCAACTATCGACCAGCACCTGGGGACCTTGCCTATCCAGAAAAGCTTCAAATGATGGAGGTATTGTTGAGTCACCATTTCACAAGGATGGTGGAAAAATAAGCAAAATTGCCTTCTCTATTTTTTTATTTATATATAAATAAGTTTCTTCCGCGGATCAATATATTGATTCCACAAACATGGGCAACACTTTTAAACAATATCAACTCTTGTAAAAATTGTTACAGTGCGCAGTGGTCCAGATGCACGGAAAACCTGGTTAAAATTATTTTTTTAGTCTTGTGATCTCTGAAAGCAGATTTTTTTCATATATTCTATCTTTTTAGGGATATTTTAATGCCAATTGCACCCACAATACAGTAAACCACGACTTATGCATTGTTCAACGTATTTACCATTTCCATCTGAATCAGTTTCAACATCAGCCAGTGATTGGAGGAGACGTTTAAGGAAGTCTAATACATTGTTTTGAAGTGTCTATCCCAGACTGCTCTGTGGAGATGATTGGATTCAACAAGTGGAAGGATTTTGTCCTTTTTTTTCCCTGAGAGCTGGTCCAAGTATGGTGTTCTGGGTAATGCTTTATTTATATGCTTGTTCCTGGCATCTTGAGTCTCTGACATTTCTCCTATTGGTAGAATGGCAGCTGAAATAATCGCTGAGCCATGGACAAATATCTTGTGAACAGAAGCTGGCATGTTGAACAAAGGATAGAGCGAGAAGTGCAGCTCATTTTTTCTCTTGGTTCCCATCTGAAACTTCATGACATCTAGGCCCAGTCCATAAGATGGTGCCTATAGGATCATGGCAGATTTCTTGAGGAGTCTCTGTCTAACACCACTTCCTTGGAGTTCTGGGGGGAAAATATTTTCTTGTTATTTCTGTCAACGGATGATTTAGTTACATCAATTGCTTCAGGATTGCACTTGTTGGCTTCCAGAACCTGGTTATACGAAGGGCATGTGTTTTGCTGCAAGGTTGATCGAGCTATTAAATATGATGACCAAATTGTTGAAAAACAATGTCTCACGTATCCAATAACATTTTACAACTTTTTATGAAAAAGGGCAAGAATTGATCCTTAAACTAGAAACATTATCACTTACATGAAATTTACAAATTTCATATTTCCGTGTTGCACAATTTAATAGTTAAATCCTATTAATTTTGAAGATCCTCTGTCTTAATTCACTAAGGGTACGGCATCTGCTTTGTTTGTTCCCAGGTGGCCGTAGTTGCAATTTCTCCCATTCGGCGGCGCTGGTGTATGTATCCTGGTTTGCATCATCTGCTTCCTGTTGTCAGGTGGCGCTGCCGGGTGGTGGTTAAGGGGCTGGGTTGTGCTGCTCGGTGCGGTGCAGTTGCTGTTCCCCATGTGGCTGGAGGGGTGTCGAGTATGCACACCGCATCTTTTCTTTTTCTGGTCGGGGATCTTTTTGAGGATGGGGTACCAATTCGGGTATGTCAGTCCATTGTCCAGGTTCAGTGCTGGTTTCTGTTTGATGATACCATGGGTTTCTTTGACAGTGTTTTCTATGACAGAGCCAGTTGGGTGAAGTATGGATACGGAGGTGATGGTGTGGTTTGTGGAGTGGAAGTGTTGAGAAAGGCCTGATTTTGGTGTGTATTTTTTGGCATCTTTCACATGTTCATCAATCCGTTCTTGGACAGTGCGGATGGTTCTGCCAATATAGGTGTTGTGGCATTGACATGCAGCCTTGTATACACCAGGGGATGCAAGTTTGGATAGGTAGTATGTCTTGAAGTTGGGTAGTGCTCTTCCGATTTGAGATATGGGTTTGTGTGCCACTCGGATGTTGAAGGGTTTTGAGGGCCTTGGCAAATTTGCCAGATGTGGTGGGGTGGTATGGAAAAGCGATCCATTTGGGTTTGGGGTTTTGGTTCGGGTTATCACTATCTCGTGGGTGTCTGAACTGGGCTTCTGCTTTTGTACACCACATGGATAGCTGGCATTCAGTGTAACCTTTGTTTAGTCCAATTTTGGTTACGCATGCTATTCATCTTGGAGGTCGTCTTCTGTGCAGCTGTGTGTGAAGGCTGTTACGTAGAAGTTCATCCATACTCCAGCTTTCTGTTTTAGTGGGTGGTTGGATTTGGCATGGATGTACTGGGTGCCCGAACCTGATTTCCTGTATACGGATGTGATTAATTTGTCTTGGTGTCGTTGGATGCTTAGGTCGAGAAAGTTGAGGCGGCCATTTTCTTCCCTTTCAACAGTGAAATTTATGTTACGATGTATGTTGTTGAGGGCAGCTAGGAGATGGTTTAAGTCCTCTTCCTGTTTGTAAATGACTAGGGTGTCATCGGCATATCTTCTGTATCTTATATGCGCGAACTTTGGCTGGGTGAGTATTGAGTTCTCTGCCACATGCAGCACGATGTTGGATAAATTAAATTGTGCAACACAGAAATACGAAATTTCTGTATTTCACGTAAGTAATTTTAAACAGTGTTTACCGCATCCATCATGAATAGAAACATTATGCTAACATAAGATGGTTTAATCTTAACTTGAGCTTGTTTGAGTAGTTTTATTATTCTATGAGAATTATTAAAATGGAAATTTTTTTAGGCATTTAGCACTAACTTGAGTTCTGGCTCATTAAGAATGATTAAACCAGATTACAAAAGTATCTCCTTAAGATTAAAGCTTAAAAGGTACAAAATCTAAGTTTCAAACTGCAATTGGCATCCAGTAAATGTTTATAAAGACATAAAACTAGCTATGTGGAAAAGCCCTTACCATAAGAAACTAAGAAAGAGCACATCATCCTGAGACTTCAAGAGTTCGTAGCCAACTGAAGACGACACTTACTGTGTAACACCAGGTAGTTTTCAATAGACTAGACCTTTTATTCTCGATTTACAAGGGTATCAAAGTTATTTTCACAACTTCAAGTTTTGGGATTTTGACCAGGTTTTCCATTCACTTGGACCACTGTGGTGGCATGCGTAGGCTGCATGCATTTTGAGAGTAAGCTATTTCACTTTTTATTTCTTTCTTGATTATTTTAATGCACCCAGTGCTTATGTTTCTGCCATTTATATTCACCTTTACATATTTGCATTACATTCCTAGCGTTGTGTATTCTATCCATTGTGTTTTTCTTCACCTTCTTTTTTTATAAGTATCATGCTAGGGCTGAGCCAATACTGATGCCGATGTATCAGCTGATACCAGTGCTATTAGTGCTATGTGCCTTCGTGTAGCTCACACTTTAGCACAGCTTCTATATACCACGGTTAATCTCAGAGTTATGGGTTATTTTCTTTGGCATGTAAATCAGAAAGCAGAGATATATATGCCAATGGATATAAGAATGAGAATATATATTCTGAAACCTTCACAATTACAAATATTATATGCTTAAATTCTCCATACAAAAATTATATTCTTCTTCCAAGAAAGAGGTTGGCTTCTTCTTCTTCTTTCTTCTATGGAGTGGTCAACTTCTTCTTTGGGGAAGGTTAACTTCTTGTATTCTTCTATGACAGGATTAAATACTTCTTGTTCTCCTGTAGAAAAGATCATCTATTTCTTCTATTCGTCTATAGAAGGATCATCTATTTCTTCTATTCTTTTATAGAAGGATCATCTATTTCATCTATCGATCAAATATTTCTTCTATTCTTCTGTAGCTCGATTAAGTATTTCTTCTATTCTTCTGTAGAGCTCTTTTCCGTGAGTGTTTCCCCCTTTTCTTTGGCCTGAAGCCTGAACTTTACTAACATAACTCAGATGTATTTTGGGGCGACAAATCTGGATATAGCGCCATCTACATAACGACCAAGGGGACAACCCAGGATCGCTAATGTAAGAGCGCTACTTATGGCCCAGTGCGACTAAAGTCAGCTAGAGCAACCGTAGTGCTTTGGGGCGACAAATATCAATATAGCGCCACCAAGGGGAAACAACCAAAAACCTAACGAGGCATTCCTCCTTGCCAGAGATAAGACATGGATTTGAATCGACATCTTCACTTCCTTACTCTCCTATATGTCTAATTCATGAGTATTTTATTAATCATTATAATTTCTGTATTATTTTATATTTCTTATCCTATATTTACAGTTGTTTAATCTATACTCATTATCTTTCATTTGTTTTGTTTAATATAATCACTTTCTGTCTCCTCTAATTTCGTCAGTCAATTTATTTTCCACCTTTCCGGCACGCCACCATCTATTGTTGCTTCTGCCAACTAATTCTCCCTATGTTGATCATTGGGTTCGGCCATTCAGGCACGTAACATCAATACCAGAAAGTATCGGTTAGAATTTGTTTACCGATACTGAACGATACTCTTCCGGCAATTTGGTCTTTCACAGGCTCTGCAAAAATGCCTCTCAAGTGTTTTGCAGAGTCGAATTATCATGGAAATTATGCAAAATTAGAAGTTCCTCTTTAATTTGCACAAGTTTTGTGTGAAACACTTAATATTTTGATGACAAAACATGTAATTCAATATTCTAATGTAATTTTTGCATATTTTAAAGCAAATATCTTGGTCAATTGATGCATATATTTAGAGTGCAATACTTACACACTATTGTTAATGAATATTTTGAATAACTTGTGCATTTTAGAAATAAGTTGTGTTGTAGATTATTAATTTATCCTCACATTGCAGTTTTAAGTGGTTCTTTCAGTTTGTCTTTCAGTTCTTTCTATTATTAGCCAGGTATACATAGAGTTTATTAGAAATATTGTTTCAACTCTACTCATGCATCTATGAGAATGAAAATGCTCGCTCGTCAGTGTAATGTGTTTACTGATGAGAGCAGAGATTTGACATTTTTCATCTAGGTAAATTCTTCAACTTCCTTTCTTTCCATTCATGTGCTTCGTACAGTTCTATTATGTTATTTTCTCTTAGAGTATACTTACAAAATTAATACTTCCTCAAGCATCCTTGTAAAATTTTAGCTGTCAAAGCCATGTAGATCATCTTCTTCTTTGGCTCCTTGATTTTGATGAAGAAGACCGCACTTCTCACCCTCAGCGTGTCTTTCATATATATTATGCCAGCATAATTATCTGAACGTTAGTGACAATAGTTATTTTTAGTGCCATGGAGTAGTTGGTTAGCACACTGAATTTGTAGTAAAATCACAGATCTGCCATGTGTTCGATTCTCACCACCACCAAAAAGAAATTGTTCATCTCACAATGTGCTCTCAAAATGTAGTATTAGAATAGGTATAAGAGGTAGAAGTCCTAGACACTGCATAACATTAACATTCTATTCTAATTATGCTGGCATCCCAAGAAGTTTTTTGAGTAAAAAATTTCCAGTTCACAGTCTTCTGTGAATAAAATCAGGATTAAAGTAAATCACATATGCAGGGAGATGGTAAAATTAAAAGTTGAAAGCCATTACAATTGATGAAAGGTATATGGAAAATTGTGGTTTAGTTTCAACCAGTTTTCTGTCTTTGTTCACTGGTAAATGTGTGAAGAGTCTGATAAGTTGCTTGTTTTGCAGAGCATTGCCCAGAGTCTGCAGGAACAGTCGAGGCTTGTTCGGTCCGAGTCCCGTTCCTCGATTGGCTCCATAGGATCTGCCACGTCTCAGGAAGTTGCCAATATCAATTCCGAGCATGAGATTGAACAGCCACGATCCAGAACTGGTAGTAAGTATGTATGAAAGCAACACAAGCATCTCTTGCTTCAAAACAGGAGAAATCCTATATACACATGGGTTTTGATTGCGTTTCAATAACTTATACATTGGTATATGATCATATACATTTGTTAAGCAGATTATAAATATCATGCATTGCTACAAATGTGAAAACATCTTGTAGGAAAAGGTACATAGTCTTGCCGGCACTAAAATCAGTAAACAGGAACAAACCACAAACACCACAAAAATAAAAGTCTACAAATCAGGGGTCCCAGGTTTGAATCCTGGCCTGGGCATGGATGTGTGTGAGTGTCCATTCATCAATTTCATCATATCATCCCTCATCCCCATCTTTGCAAATTAGCCAAAAAGTGGCACAAAAGCAAAATAAAGTAAAGCAAATCAATCAATCTATCCTTACCTGGAAATGAGTGTTAACAGGCGTCACATTTAAATATACCCATGTCATCATAACAGGAGCAAGCTTAGTGCCACCATTGAGCAGATCCTAAGCACCGAACCTAGTCTTCAGTTGTGGGTTCCACACACCAGGGTAAATACCGAGGATAAAAGGAACTCTCGTGTGCTGATGTTCCTTGTAGACACTGGTTTACTTGTCACTGTGTCGTTCCGTTTTTGCAAAGTCCCGAAAGTTGAAGCCAGAAGTGAGTTTTTGTACGGTAAAGATGTGAGAACCTCTGAATTCTTTCCTTTCCCATTTCGTGGGTCAATTGTGGTAGTGGATGAAGTGTTGAGGGTGATACAGTTTCAGATGTTTCATTCATAGTAGCTTCAGGCCCAGATCTACGACTGACTTCTTTACCTCCACCATTTTGAAGAATGTTGGGAAAACCTGTTATGTTGGAAAGTTCATAGTTTTCGTCTGTGAAAATGTCAGGGTTAAGGGGATCAATCCCAGCAGCCTGAGATGAATTTCTAGCCTTCTCCACCGTTGCAACTTGTAGGAATGCTGATCGAATAGACTGTGAACATTTGTCTTAGGCTAATCACTCGGTCAGGGTTGCTAACCATTCATTTGTCACATTCTGCTGCATACATTGTCTTCAGAGGTCCAAAGAAACCCTTATCGAGTGGCTGCATCATATGGCTTGCGTGTGAATGCAGGGAAGCAGTGTGGTGGAATTCTCTCTGTAGAAAAGCACTGCTTCTAGGCTGCAGTGTGAAATATGTTTGTCAAGGATGAGCGAAACAGGGACATCCTCACTAGGCTTCACAAATTTAGTGAAGTGCTAGCCATTTTTAAAAGAGATCTGTGTTCATAAACCAAGAGTCTGAAACAAGAGGACGAGGTTCATCTTGATAGAGATTCATATTGAGCCTTTTTCAGTTGGACTACTATGGCCGGAGGCACGTAAATATATCTGTTGGAGACATACAACACACAACTGTCACCCCTCTTTCACCTGATACAACTTTTTACTCATGTCGTTTTCCTTTGGGTGAAATTGCATTTGGGATATTTTTGGAACAGTAAAAATTCAACATTCATCCACATTAAATATTCTGTAAAAGTTTACAAATAGTGTGTTAGAGCATCTGTTTTTAAGAGTGTGTGCATCCTCTTACAGGACCATTCACTGTGCACTCTTAAAGGAACAAGACGTGGTTCAGAATTCATCTGCCAGGAGAAGCAGCATGCAGGAGAGTGGTTCTCACATTTGTCCTATGTTCAATGTTGTGGTATATACATACTAACACTTATTACCATACTTAAAAATAAATTATTGTCATAACCCTTAAAATGTGAGAGTTCAATATTACAGTGAATAGGCAAAAAACACACTTACCGATAGCTTCACGGCAAACACCACAATATCCACCAGGTACGACGTGTACACAGTTAGCTTGTGGAGCCTTCTGATGACTAAATGGCAGCGTCGTACAATGCTGCCAACCTTCAAAATTCAAGCACCGTACTCTTAGAGGAACTTACCAAATTGTTCACAATTTGAACGAAATGTTTGCCATTTTTATATTGTGTAGGTAAATTGTTGGTTATATTGTCCAAACACTTCCCTACTAATATATAGTAATTTGGAGTGCTGCAACTACCTAGAAAGAAATCTATAATACTTGCCAAACATATTTCATGTTTCACATATCAGTGTTAATTTTTGCATTTGAACTTCGAAAGGTCACTTCAGCTGTATTGGTCTTTATAATTCTTGAATATTGTGAATCAAAACTGAAAATGTTGTTGCTTTTAGTTGGAAACTAGTTGAAAAGTATTCCACTAATAATAATAAATTCTTTGAATAATTGTTATGCTTTTCATGCATCGGTAGGGGCATGCATATTTCATTTTTGACGAAAAAACGAAATTTGAAAAAACACGTTGTAGTGTTAATTTTTCAGGTTTTTGAAAGGTGTGAGATGCATTTTGTGACCATGATTTGTCTCGAAATAATGCGAAATGAACTGCAAAAAGCGAAATTAACTCTTAAACACGAAATTTACCGTTTATATACTGACGCGACACCTTCCGAGGTCTGAATTATCCTGAGAGTTATGCAATTCCCGGAAAATTGATTAATTGTGCTGTTAATATTGGAGAAGCAAAAATGGACTCCTTTACACAGAAATAAACTTAATACTCTGATAACTACATAAATGTGCTATTAGAAGTGAAATGTTAATTCTGTGGAATAAGTGTAGTTTTTAAATCAAATTTAGGATTATATTCACAATTTTAAAACCAAAATGTATTTTTATATACCACCTTTCATCCAATTTTTCACCGCTATAACACCGATATTTTATTTTATTTACCGCTTTTGAACCCGAAATTGACTCAGTTTTTGTACCGAAATTTTGCTTTTTTATTTACCAAAAATATGTGCCTCTATGCATCGGTATCAGTGGGAATTGGTATGGACATGGGCATCCGGAAAAGGAAGGAGGGGGGGGGGGGGGGCACAGATGGAAATGAAAGTCAACCAAAAAGTATGTATTTCACACATATAATTTCATTTTATCCACAATAATATGTGCCAATTATTGCATGAACAGCATAAATTCAAATTTCAGCAATGTTTTTTTAGGGAACAACACTATTTTTGAGGAAAATGCACCTTGTTTGCCTCCCCTGGAAAAAAAAATACCTTCCTTGCCCCTCCCTGGAAAAAATCCTGTGGACGTCCATGGGTATGGATAATATAAAAATTCAATATTAGTCCATTTCTCAAAGATAGTGAAGAGAATGAATGCCTACTTTTGTATATCTTGGTAGATGTTCTTCTTTAACTGGTAGCATAGAGTTAAGAACTGTTTATTTGAGCATGAATTATTGTGAAGTATGTGTGTTATATTTGTAGATTCTCCAGCAGACCTACATGGAATGTGGTATCCCACAGTTCGGAGGACTTTGGTGTGTTTGTCACGTCTATATCGGTGTGTGGATAAGGCAATCTTCCAGGGGCTGTCGCAGGAAGCTCTGACGATGTGTATCCAGAGTGTGGCATCTGCAGCCAATGCAATCAACAGCAGAAAGGTACTTTCATCTTTTGATTGTCTCACAGTGATATATCATACCAAACATACTATAATACGAGGATCGTACCGAAAGTAATGCAAAAGTGGTCATAACCTCTTTATTAACTGATGTAGATCGTTCAAATTGCACATGTAGTTGGAGTGACTCTCCCTCTGTACAGCTACTCAACGTAGACTCCATTTACAGCTATGCATTTGCGCCATTGTTGAACCCAACTCTAGAATCCTCTTTGAAAAAAGTCCGGTGTGCACTGTTCTATCCACTTCTTCACAGCCACTTTCACCCTGCCTGTGTGATCAAATTCTTGTCCCTGAAGACTGTTCTTCATTGGACTAAACAAGTAGAAGTCAGAGGGCACCAGATCTGGACTGTATGGTGGATGGGGGACCACGGATGAGCCAAATTTGCCGATCATCTGATTTGTTGCCAAAGAGGTGTGTGGTAGCACATTGTCATGGTGAATGTGGATAGCTTTCAGATTCTTCTGCGGTCTCTTCCTCCTTCGCACACACTTTCCGATACCCCAAGCTTTCCACCATCTTCTGTATGGCATTGTGACCACAGTTCAGTTATTCAGCAAGCTCATGGATTGTGACACGTCTGTCCATGTGAATCAACTCATCCACTCGCTGACGATTCGTGTCAGTGGTCACAGTTGATGGTCTCCCACTGCACAGTTTGTCTTCAATACTGGTTTCCCCGTCTGTAAACTTCGTCATCCACCTGTGCACATTGCTCGTGTCAATGGTGTCATCTCCGTACACATTCTGTAGCCTTCTGTGGATGTTGGAAAGCCTGCAATTCTCCTTCGTCAAGAACTCGATGACAGCACGTTGCTTCTGCTTGGAATCCATTATTCACCTACAAGGAAGACAAAGATTCTGAAACACCTGTATAGGGGAAGAGTCACTCTCCAACTACATGTGCAATGTGAACGATCTACATCAGTTAATAATAGAGGTTATGCCCACTTTTGCATTACTTTCGGTACACCCCTCATACGTAGAGGCATGCATATTTCATTTTTGATGACAACATGAAAGGTGAAATAACACATTGTAATGTTAATTTTTCATGTTTCTGAAAGGTGTTAGGTGCATTTTCCTACCCTGTTTTGTCACGAAATAATGCGAAATGAACTGCAAAATGTGAAATAGACTCTTAAACACGAAATTTAGAGTTTATTTACTGATGTGACACTTTCTGAAGTCTCAATTCATGTAAAATTGATTAATTCTGCTGTAAATATTTGAGAAGCAAAAATGGACTCCTTTATACAGGAATAAACAAAATATTCTGGTAATGACATAAATGTGCTATTAGAAGGGATTTGTTTATTTTGTGTAGTAAGTGCAGTTTTTAAATCAAATTTGGGATTATATTCCCATTTTTAAAACTAAAATGTAATTTTACACTTTTTCACCGCTATAACTGCGAAATTTTATTTTATTTACCGCTTTCGAACCCGAAATTGATTGTTTTTGAACCTAAATTTTGCTTTTTTTTTTTTACCAAAAATATGTGCCTCTAATAACACGTCATGTGAGAACCAGAGGAACGTGGAGCCAACCTTCATGGCAGAGTGCTCTGCAATGCCAGGTGTTCCCGATTTGAATCCTGGCCTTGCAAGTGTCCCTTCAGCAATTTCATCATATCATCACTCATCCTCATCATTGCGGTTAGCCAAAAGTGACAGAAAAGTGAAGTAAAATAAACCAAATCAGTCAGTCATTATTGGAGCACAAATTACCTGGTTCCAGTCATCCTTAACCTGAAGATGGCTGGGGTGGGAATGGCCTCATTGCCTTGCCTTTTCAGAGTGAAATTTGAAATGATGTGGGTCACTAAATAAAATTGTATATTCTGAGAATAATGTTGCTACAGTTGTGATTGATACCGTGCTTTGTTCTGAATCAATCAGGCTATAATGTTTTCGTTAATTAGAAACACACGGCAATTAGATGGAAATAATAATAAAAAGAAAACTTTTTTCATCATGCCATTTGAACTTGTATTACAATGTTCAAATTTAACTCTCCTTTGGATGGATTTATGTGTACAATAAACAGGAAGTGCTGCACATGCTTTCAGTGATATAAACTTTTTTATTAAAAGAAAGTGATGTAAGTTATATGTTGAAGTAAAAAAAACAAAAAAACAGTCATTTTTTTCCAGAACGTATGTTATTGTATTTTGCACCATAGCAAAATTAGGTGTTTGGAAGTTAACTTCAGATTGTTTCTAATGTACTGAGCTATTCAAAATATGTGCACAAGCTGAAGGAAAGCATTGAGGTCGAAATATAAAAATGTAGAATAGGAACCCATGTGCTAGAAAGTGATCCTGAGTTAATACAGGTCTGTGAAGATCAGGAACTTCATGATTACCATAGATAGTCAAAGCACATGATTGCTGATAATGCCTAGCCATACATTTACCACAAACCTCTATTCAAATGTAACAAGGGATTGTGGGAATGGTTCCAATTTTTCAAGTAAAATGGTGTTCATGGATGAGGTATCATTCCTGAGAGATGGTTTCTTGTGTGTTGTAACATCCATGTTTGTACGCATTCTCCACACACATGTTTACAGTGAGCATATGGCAGCTATTACTGGTGATCATGTGATCAGACCCTACCTCTTGTCGTCAAGTGGTTCCTGACCTTCACAGACCTATACTGACTTCGATCACTTCCTAGCCTTCGAGTTCTTATTGTAAATTTCTTGTTTTGACCTCTCTATGTGTGGCTTCAGTTTGTGCACATTAAGTAGTCTTAATTTGCATTTTTTTAATTATTTTTTTTCCCCAATGTGTTTTTCAGAGTCCATTAGATGGAGAGCTGTTTCAAATCAAGCACCTGCTGATCCTCAGAGAACAGATTGCTCCCTTTCAGGTGGACTTTACTATCAAAGAAACTAGTTTGGACTTCAGCAAAGTAAAAACAGCAGGTACATTTTTCATTATTTACTGAAAGAAACATAATTTTTAATAACATCAAGAAATTACATGTCAATATAAAGAAGCAGGGTACACTGATGCCAGTTATTTTAGTGTTTTGACTATCACATATGTTATTCCATGAATATTTTAAAGTAAAGCTTTCAGTATAGGTCTAACATTAATAACTATACTGAAAAACTTTAATATATTACTATGGTGTTAAGTATATGTGGGAATTGGTGAGGGTATTGGTATCATTTTGAGTTGAGAGTGGTATTATTTCTGTTTTTTTTTTCTATTTTATGAAATATTTAGAATAATAATAAGTCACGGTGTCTACCAGTCAAGAAGTGATGCTTGAGGTCAAGAATGTTTGCTATTTTTCACAGTATATTGAATTACATTGTTATATACGTGTACTGGGATTTGATAGAATTTAATATTTGGAAAAATAAAATTGAATGTAGTTGTAGTTAAGATTTGTTTACTTTCTTTCTTAAGAATTACATTCTTGTATGGGTGAAGTTTTGTAAAAATATTAAATACAGTAATGTGGCCAATCCTGATCTAGGATGAAATCTGAAGCATTAATTTTTACATGCATTAATAATGAAAGCAAGTGCAAAATCTCTTGTTAAAGTCCAGCTTAAGCTTTCATCTTAACCAGCCTTGTGGTAGGGGTTTTTCATTGAATAAAAATATATATTTTCTTAATTTCCAACTGTACCTAAGCAGGGAGCGATTAAATACATGTTAAAAAAAAGGGGGGGGGGGGAGTTCAAGAATTTTGTATATGTAAGTAACAGTTGGGCTGAAAAGTTCGTAGGCTAACATTGTAAAAAATATTTTTTTGACAAAATTCGATTTTATTATTCAATATAGTTGCCTTTGAGAGCGATACAACGATTATAGCGGTCATACAATTTTTCGATGCCATTTTTATAGTACGATTTCTCTTTAGCCTCAAAATAGGCCTCAGTTTCGGTGATTACCTCTTCATCAGTGCTAAATTTCTTTCCAGCGAGCATTGGTCTGCAAACAGGAAAAAGTCACTGGGGGCCAGATCTGGAGAATATGGTGGATGGGGAAGCAATTCGTAGTCTAATTCATATAATTTTGCCATCGTTTTCATTGATTTGTGACACGGTGCATTGTCTTGATGAAACAGCACTTTTCTCTTCTTCAAATGGGGCCGTTTTTTCATGATTTCATCCTTTAAACGCTCCAACAACGCTATGTAATAATCGCTGTTGATGGTCTGGCCCTTTTTGAGGTAATCGATGAATATAATACCATGCGCATCCCAGAATACTGATGCCATAACCTTGCCAGCCGACTGTTGCGTCTTTCCACGCTTTGGATTCGGTTCATCACGTGCAGTCCACTCGGCTGACTGTCGATTGGACTCTGGAGTGTAGTTATGGAGCCATGTTTCATCCATTGTAATATATCGACGGAAAAATTCGTGTTTATTACGGTTGAATATCGCTAAACATTGCTCCGAATCATCAAAACGTTGTTGCTTTTGATCGATTGTGAGCACGCGCGGCACCCATTTTGCACACAGCTTTCGCATGTTCAAATATTCATGCACAATATGTCCAACACGTTCCTTTGATATTTTTAAAGTCTCAGCTATCTCGTTCAACTTCACTTTACGATCATTTAAAATTATTTTGTGGACTTTTTTGATGTTTTCGTTGGTAACCGCCTCTTTGGGGCATCCACTGTGTGCATCGTCTTCGATGCTCATTTCGCCTCGTTTAAATTTAGCAAACCACTTCTCAACGGTTGATTTTCCTGGTGCAGAGTCCGAATAATGTTTATCAAGCCAAGCCTTGGCTTCAACAGTAATTTTTTTCGCCAAAAAGCAATGCTTTATTAACACACAAAATTCTTTTTTATCCATTTTTTCACAATAACAAAAGCTGCTTCACTCACAATGCTATATCTCACGAACTAATTATCCGGCAGCTGTGAAATTTATACACGTATCTTTTGAAGGTTAGTACTAAGTAAAAAACACATGGATTTAGTTCTAGTAACGCCATCTATGAGTCAGCCGATGAACTTTTCAGCCCAACTGTTATGCCAAGAAACACACATGATCAGTGTTGTAATTGAAATGGACATTCACAACCACTTTGCAAACCTGTTCTATTTTTACATTTCTAACCATAACTACTCCACATAAAAGGCATTGCGTTAATATTAGCATACACAGGAGATGTATTACGTAAAAATTCCAGCATAAAATTCAGGCTTGACCAGGACTCAAACTTGAATCTTTGGCGCAACTCTATGCAGGTAAAACAGCAACAGTGAAAAATTAGGTGAAGCCAGGGCTGGCTCAGTAGCTCAGTTGGTAGAGCAATGACATACTGTACCAGAGATTCAAGTCCTGGTGAAGCCTGCATTTTTTTACTGAAATTTCTACATAAAAGACATTGTTAAATATGATTTGAGTATTCAGCTTGAAGAAGCCATAGGAAGTGTGCTTGAAGAAGCCATAGAAAGTGTGCTAGAATGCTTGTTAAAATGTAATCTATGCGCTTAAAGCTAAAATATGGTTCTTGTTTCTTTTTGTTTCCTTATTTTATCCAATATTTAATTGATACTCTGTGAAGTATTGATTATGTCTGTTGATTTTCTTTCAGCTTTTGGGTTGTTTCATAACCGGAAGCAGCTGTTTGCCTTAGGTACAAACAATGCCTTACTGGAGTTCCTTCTGGAGGGGACTCCCCAAGTACGGGAGCAGCTGATAGATTCAAGGAAGGATGTCGACCGCCAGCTGAAGATTTCCTGCGAATCCTTCATAGGGCACGCTACGCAGTTGATGGCTGCTCCCCTCTTAACATTCCTTAGCAAAGTACGTTTCTAAATATTCGTATTTCTATTTTAATTGCATGCATGATTGAGCACATTTTCATGAGCTTCCTTTTATACATTTTAAAATTTTACACAAGTGGCTGGATTTAAAGGGTGTAGGGTTCAAACCCCCCACCTACAACTTCTGGCAAGTTAGTTTAATGCAAGTTCAGAAACCAAATCAACAACTCATTTTCAAGTACTTCAAGGCTTTTCAAGAATTCAACAGGAGACAGTGGTGATTTTTAATTACAAACATTTAAAAATTCTGCCTCCTTCACACATTCAAACCAGAATTTTTAAATGTTTGTGTAATTCCTGAAACGTATATACAGAGTATCTTCTCACTGGGAATTCCTTGAATTCCAGGAATTGTGTGAATTATTGGCTCCGGGAATTCTGCGTGAATTTTTCTCCATAGACATGAAAAATTGTAACTTTTATTAAACCAAATCCATTTGAATTTATGCATATCTATAAATACATTTTATCTTTTATTTTTATCGAAGAAGAAAATAAAAACTGCATGGAAAATAAAGCAGAATTCTTTCAATCCATCTACTTTGTTAGTGTCCTTTGCAGAACAATCTGCCAGACAGAAGATATCTTGAAGTTGATTAGGTAAATTTGAGTTTGAAATTTTTACACAATTTACAATTTTTCGTAGATTAGTATATCCCGTAAACACGTGTTTATGGATGTATTTTGAGTATGAGTATGTGAAGTGGCAAACGTAAATGCCAGTGGCATCATACACACACATTATATTGTTTAGACTCGTATGTTTGTGTGTGGGTGGTGAGAGGCAGTGGAAAGTTCGCCTTGAAAACCAGGAATTATACTTAAATTTTATCAAGGTGCTAGAGTGGCCACCCTGGTATATCAGGGTTTATTCTTAGAATCACAGCCCACCCGTGCCATCCCTCACCACCATGCACACAACTGGAGAACCTGGAAATCTCGGAGGATTTGAAAAAGTAAAAAATATAAGGAAAAGTCATTAGTTCATCAATGAGTCCCTATCAATAAAGACTATACTATTATTATTATTATTAATGAAGCACGTCTGAATAATCACAGCTAAAACCTGACTTGCCTTACACAATCTACTTTGAAGATGTTGGCTTTATATAGTCATTTATTTTACATTACAGATTAAGTAATAATACGAGGGTGAGTCAAATGAACCTTAAAAGTGCTGTAAAAATATATGTATTCAGTAGAAGTGAAACAAATGGTTATCATTTTTCTACATAATCCCCTCCACGTTGAATGCAAGTTTCCCATCGTGTACAAAGTGCTTGTATGCCCCGGCAAAAAAATATTTTGGTTGGCTGCGTCTCTTTGACATCATCAAAACGGAACTTCTGTCCTTTAAGAGGTCCAAACAAGTGGTAATCACTTGGTGCAAAATCTGGGAAGTAAGGAGGATGCGGTAGGCAAGTTGTTAATTGTTGCCAATTGCTATGATAGAATTCACTTTCAATGGCATATATTTATGGAAACCTTCTAAAAGTTGATTGGTGTTAACATCCGTACATGTTTGTTTCATGTTGTCTTTATTTTCAAGATCGTAACCCCTTAATTTGATTCCGCATTCCCCCCAGCACCCCTAGATGATTAATCCTGATGCCGCCACTGTTATAGAGAGAGATAGTGATGATTCTTACTGTGGATGAAGTACAAATATGTGGACTTGCGGGAAATATTTTGTTTCCCCAGTAAGTAAATGTAGCCGGGCACATGTCACAGGCAGTGCTCAGAAGAGCGCAAGTTCGATGCGTGGCAAAATCCGTTCAAATAAAACAAAATATAATTGACATGTCACTCTAAAGACGCTGTATTTATTCTTAAAATTAATTTCAATGTTTTATTGCAAACTTTCTCGCTGAAAGTTTTTACGTGATCAAATAGAACGCGAGTTAGTAAGTGATGATATTTTACATTACGTAACGCAAAAAATTTTTTCGAATCGTTGAACATTTTACATTTTTACTTCACATTCTTATACATTTTGTGTATGTGTATTGTAGGCATCTATGAACCTTAAGAATGCTTCGCTATTCTTGTGTCACTGCTTCCATTATTTTTTGCAGTTTGAAGTAAAAAATAATAATTTCCTCGTGAATTTCACGGAAACATGTTCTTATTTTTTTCTAAATGGCCAAGAAAGTATTTCAGTGTAAAAAATACCTCATAATGTTTTTTACGTTAAGTACTATTTCCTAACATTTTTTTCGGAATTATTATTTAAAGTTGAAATTGTTGCTTATTGGCAACACTGTATGTGAATGGCGTGACCTTGACTGGACAGTTTTCATGACGTTTACTATAGTTTGCTTCGAAAATATTTGATGTACTGCATGGGAAATAAAATATGTTGACTTGCTTCATAATAATAAAGTTGCAAAATTTCAGTGTAAAAAAATGTTATAAAAATGCACACTTTTTAAATCTTAACTGCTAACAGTTCATGGTTCTAGATTTTATTATGTAGGTATGTGTGTTTTTTTAATTACAGGATTTATCCAGCTTTGCTTAGCAACTGATGTTTTCTCTTGTACACAGGCACAAGTAATTCTGAAAATGGCCAGTGACGAACCATCAAAGAAGGTTTCTCTAAGGAACCAGCCTTTTGCCAGCCCAGAGTTGGTCGCTGAGGTTGTGAACGAAACCCAGAAGCAAATCAAGAGCAAACTGCCCATCATTCAGAGGAGCATGCAGCTCTACCTTGCCAACAGGGAAACAGAGTTCATCCTTTTCCGACCAATAAAGGTAAGCTGATGCATGTTTTCCTGTTTTATTGGTGTAGGCACAGTATTGGCTGTATCTGTATTGGTCAGTGTTTGAAATTAGTGGTCAGAAGTTGCAGAATACAACTATAATTTTTGATTTTTGCACCCACGTAAATTTTTCAAGTCTCCACGTCTGGCATCCAACTTTTTGTGACTAGACAATGTAGCAGCTGCATTCGACATACAAAGCAGTTTCAAAGCAGGTCACTAATTTCTCTCAACGAGTTTGTTTTGCCTGTAGTCAACTAGAGCCTGTACTTTTTTGTAACTTTTATTTTCAAAATATGTACCTACAGCTGGCAGCCGACGAGAAGAGCGCTGGCAGAAGAGGTGTGACGTACTGCCAGGCGACTCCACTCTTTCGCGTGGGGGAGGTGCTCTTCCGCCAGAACTCTTCTCGTCAGCTTGACAATGACCCGCCAAGAAGAAAACAAGACTTCCTTCTCCCCGAACACCCCCAACCACCCCTAAATTTTGCAAATGAACCTGACCCTCCCTTTCCCTCTGTACCCCGTCACCCTTCATTCAGCGATCTTCTCGTCGGCTGCCGGCTGTACATATTTAGGAAAGAATTGGTAAAATATATGTAAAATGGCTCAAATATGTAACTTCCAAGATGCTGCAATTTTCCACTCACATTGCATCTATTTTTATATGACAAATTGTAATTTATAAATATCGTTAATTGACATATTTTCGCAGCTAAGTTTTCAACTTTGGTGTCTTATGTTTAATGCATTAGGAGCCAAGTGACACCCAAGTGTCGAGGTCTAGTTTCGAACACTGGTATCAACTGTACTCTAACAATTATTATCTATCATTCATTGTGGTGTTGAAATAGTGGGAGAAGTCGTTATGTCAGTATCGGAGAGTATCTGTTGGAATTTTTTTACTTGCTACTGCCCGATACTTCTCTGGAGTTTGGGTATCGTGCCAAGTCTGCAAAATGTCATGTGAATCATTGACAAAATCTAATTACCCACAACTTATGCATAATACATCATCATAATTAATTTTGCATCAGTATTGTGAGAAAAGTGTATTTCTGATTGACAACTCTTTTATTATTCTGATTTTTTCATATGTGAGAATTTTAAAATGAAACTTGGGCAGATTGATATGGTACAGTTACAATGAATTCTTACATATTAAATTTTATGAATATTCCCCACAGCTTGCTCATTGTTCCACATAAAATATGAAAGCGTGATCGATTTTGCCATATTTCTGGCAGTTTCTTCAGTCATGTACTGGTTGGTTGCGGCAGTGTGGTTCTTCTTTCTCCTACTGGTGGGCTTGGTGGTGTTACTCCGTTTCTTACAATTCCTCTGGTACAGGAATTGTGGTTTATTCATTTGCCGCAGATGGTAGCTTTGGTGCTGCAATGGTGCGTTCCTACCTTTTGGTGTGTTGTAATCTCAGGGTTTGTGTTGAGGTCTGCGTTTATATCTTCCCTTGGTTATCCTTTCCAGAGCTGTGATAGCTAGCATGACTATTTTGACCTGTTCCGTTCTGTTCTGTGGCTTTTATCTATGAGGTGGTGGCAAGGCCAGTCGTCGACATTCCAAGTTGGTGGTGTGCTTTATGTTCTTCAAGCTGGTGTTTAACTCTGCATATTCCTGTATATTTGCCACAAGTACATACCACTTTTAGCATCTAAATTGATGTGGTAACAGTTGAAATTGGTTAGGTGTGGGGCTATTGAGGAAATAACTTGGTCAGCCATTTTGAAAATGTTCCTGGCTAGGGCAGATTAGGGTGTCTTTGGAGGCCAATCCACGTTTCTTTTTTGTTGTTGTTGTTGTTGTGTGTGCAGTGCTGGTTTAGATATATTTATTTTGAAATAATTCCCGAACGACGTCAGATTGTTACCAAATATTAGAATCAGTCAGTGTGTTGATATCAGTATCTATTCAAAGTGATTTTTCATTTAGAAAATTGAAAAATGTTCACAGGAGTTTTATCAGGTTTCCTTTAGACAGAGAGAAGGAATTATTGTATTCTACCGTATTTCTTTGAAGCCAAGATGCCATAATGTAAGACGTACTTTAATTATTGCTTAAGCTTTTGAGAATAAAAATTTACTTCAAATTTAAGGTGCACATCTGTACGTAATACTGTTACTTTGTTAAAACACCTCTGTAATGTTGCATTTACCATTTGAACAATAGCAGCACATGTATTTTTATTCAGTCTCTTCTTCATGTTCACTACTGGCACTTTCACCATCACTAGAAATACCTGCTGCAGGGAAGAGGTCCACCAGCTTAACGGTTTCCAAATTCCTCAGCACACAAAATAATTTTATATTTAAATAACCTTTAAAATTGAGTCTCTTGGATAAAGTTAGTAATTCGCTTATGTGTATTTATTATACCCCTGTGTCTTTTGTTCCCCAAACGTGAACAACAAATGTAAATTGAAGAAAATTATGTTGGGGTGATTTTTATCAATATTGATATGTCTGTAAAACAACAAGGAAAAGACTTGTATTATTGAAATTGGCAAATACTCTATTGTATATTACACACATACTATGGTGTATTTATACATATATACTCAAATTCAAGATTCCATCAAATGAAAGGCACACCTAAATTTTCAACAGATCCAAAAAAATAATGTGCACAGTGTGTTCAAAGAAATATGGTAATTCATTTTGTTGTATTTCTTGACCATCCTACAAAATGATTTTGTGTGCTTCCTTGCTTTGCGAATATTTATATATATATTTTTTTTGCTCATAGAATAATGTGGTTGGAAGCTTTGTGCAGCTTCAGCAAGTCCTGTCTAGCTACACGGTTGACGAGCAGCTGCTCATTGGTTGTCCGACTCCAGAGCAAATAACTGTTCTCCTGTCATCAACATTAGTCAGCCAGGAGCATGGGAAAATAGCTCAAGATGGTAAAACATAGCAGAAGGTGCATTTTAGGAACTGCGAAGTATTACCGGTGGCACGGAGTTACCAGGAATTCCATACAGTGCTATTGTCTGTGAAGCATCCGTTGTTGTCCTTGGTGCCTGAAACATCCTTTTTTTTATGGACAGGGAGAAGTCGCAGCAAGTATTGTAGCATTGTTGAGTCAGCATTCACATTGTCTGTGATAAAGTCATGTACAGTGTTACTATTTTACAGCAGTATTGTAAATAATGCACTTGTTAGAGCAAAGAATCATTTTTACAGTATGCTTTTTTAATATATAATTGTAAATATGGTTGAAGTATGTTGGTGATTGTGGATCTGTCTGGATGCCAACATTATCACTAATAAGTACTTACCTGGCATAAAGTTTAATTTAATTGAGATGTTTCACTAAGGTTAATTTAGCAGCATTAGTAAGTCACTATCTTGTCGTCTGTTGTTTACATCTTCATGTAGAAATGTCTCTCAACTCCCACTATTTTCCTGATGTTCGTATTACATATATTGTCTTATATTTATGCTGCATTTTTGGTGGAGTGGTTAGTGTTATGTTCTGTGGAGCCCGAAGTCCCAGCTTTGATCCTGGTAAAGCATGGATGCTTCTCACATTATCAATTTCATCATTCATCTTCACTGATTAACTCAAAAGAGGTAGAAAGAATACGTAAAAATACCAGAATGGGAAGAAACGTCACATCTTTTTCTTCTAATTGTTGACGTTTCTAAACCATATGTTAAATAACGGAACTTTAGTAACTCTCCTTGCTCTCCATGTTGTATCCTTTCCATCCTTTTTATTATTGTTTGTGTGACAGTTCAAACAGGGAAAGTGGAAAAATGTGTAATAATTACAGGTTGGCAGATTGTGGTGATGACCTAATTATGGCAAATTTGGTACTGGTTTTCTGGGATCTTCTGATATCAGCACTTGATGCCCATGTATGTGGGTAAAGCACTACACATAGCCGGCCTCCCTGATGGTGCAGTGGTAGCATCGTCACCTTGTAATCAAGGGATCCCCGGGTTCGATACCCGGTGGAGGCAGGCACATAGTGGTTGAGATTCCACTTTAAACTGTAGGTCCAGTCCAGATTTGCCTTACTGTGCGTAAAGTGGACTTAAAACACCAAATCATTCAATCAAATCAGCCACACAGCTGATAGGGGTAGGCAAAAACTAAAAATAATTCAGACGCCAGCACCTTTTTCTCAAGAGCCAGCGACTTTTTTTTTAGATACGGGCTAAGAAAGCCATGAATCCAAGTAAGGTATAGCTACACATCTTGAATGGCCTTAAAACATCAAATTAATAAATTAGTATTAGATTGAATTAAATATAATTAATCCTTGCACCCGAGCAGCCTTCCAAAGAAGGCTCTACCAGTAACACCTGGCATACTCTAACATACTGTTGCAGATTTAAAAAATTCAGTTAGCAACAGTGTAAAAATGTATAATGGCATCTTTATTATTCGGATTTAATGATACACGTGATGCAGAAAACACGCAAGCTTTAAAAAAATATATACTGTACTTGTTATTTTTTTAAAAAGGTAGTGGATATTTCCATAAGTGACCTAACATCTTTTTTAGAACTGGATTTGAAAATTCAGGTGCCAGGTGAAATGTTGAGGCACCATGGTGACTGGGCACCCTATAATTGTCTACCCGTATCGGAATCGTCATTTACAACTGTCAATCCACACACTAAAAGTGCTCAATCAAAAAACAGTTTCAAGCTCTCATCTCTATCTTGTCCAGCATGCAGGTCCAAATTATCCTTCTCGGAGCTGCATACTGAATTTTAAATGTCCATTTCCCCATCCTAATTGGTTGGATCCAAGTATTTTCCAGAGGTTGTAGTACTGACCTGTAGACAGTGAAAGGGGTCATCACATCAGGTTACCAGCAGGATGTTGAGGTGGGGTGTTGGAGGTGGTAAAAGTGGCATTCTGGCAAGGACGAGACAGATTAAGAATGTTGTAAAAGAAATATACTGCATGAAATAAAGTAGGCAGTGAAAAATCAAATCTTGGAGTTGAAGTGTTTTTGCTCTCAGCCCAAGTATAATAACAAACTCTTGTCATACCAATGTTTGGGACGGTTTTCATGTTGGTAAAACTGTGAATTGAGAAATCCATTGAAAACAGAATTTGCATTGCATGCCAGAGACCTGGGTTCATGTTCTGGTCAGCCCTGCATTTTTTCAAAGTTCTATATCTGCTTTGGATACCAAAATGTAATGAGTCAGTTGACAGTCTTTTTTATTTTTATTTTTTTTATTATTATTATTATTATTATTAGGAAAGAATCTACTCCTCCTACTGTGGAACCCAGCTTTATTCTCTTTACCCTTCTGATCCCAGTGAAACAAAACATTCCAGAATTTTCTTGGATAATATGTTTTTCCACGTTATAAGTTTTTTAGCAACATATCCTTGAAAAACGTAATATCCATGCTGCAAATCCCTGGGGTCAGGTTTGAATCCTTGGTTAAACACAGATGATTTGCATCACGTCATTTTTCATCATAGATTGATTTATTGTTTATTGCTTTGGTTTATTTTACTTAGCTTTTTTGCTACCTTTCGCTAATCGCAAAGATGAGGATAAGTGATAATGTGATGAAATTCATAAAGGGACACTCGCAAAAAACACCCATGTCCAAGCAGGGATTTGAACTCAGGAACCGTGGCATTGTAGCATGCTGTGCTAACCACTCCACTGCAGCGGTCGGCTTTTCATCATAGAAAAATGATGTAAAAT
The DNA here is from genome assembly GCF_977018435.1 of Lepisma saccharinum. Classification (NCBI taxonomy): domain Eukaryota; kingdom Metazoa; phylum Arthropoda; class Insecta; order Zygentoma; family Lepismatidae; genus Lepisma; species Lepisma saccharinum. The sequence continues at coordinate 92,678,694 of NC_139236.1, forward strand.
AACCAATGTAGAAAAATATACTCGTATTTGTCCTAAGAGTGTGTACAACATTTACAGTGTTTTTCAACACTGGTGCATTCCAAATACAAGTGCTTAAGGCTATGAGGAATAGTTTCACACCAGGTGGACATTTATTTCAATGATGTCGAAATGTGAACTGGTACTGAAAAAACTACAGAGGCAAAAGAGGGATGAATCCCACCTCCCATGTTGGATGTGGATGCAGTTTTTTTAAGTTGATTATTGAGCCAGATATGATCTGTGAAAAATGTGACAAATAAGTAGAAAGTTGTATTTATGGGATCCCATATATTCCTTATGGAGAGGCAACTTCAAGTTGCGTCTAATTGTTGTGTGTACAAAACACACACACACACACACACTCACACTCACACTCACACTCACTCACTCACTCACTCACTCACTCACTCACTCACTCACTCACTCACTCTCTCTCTCTCTCTCTCTCTCTCTCTCTCTCTCTCTCTCTCTCTCTCTCACACACACACACACACACACACACACTCTCTCTCTCTCACACTCTCACTCTCTCTCACTCACTCACTCACTCTCTCTCTCTCTCTCTCTCTCTCTCTCTCTCTCTCTCTCTCTCTCTCTCTCTCACACACACACAAACTCTCTCCCCCTCCCTCCCTCCTGGCCCCTGTGGCAGAGTGTTTAGCATAGCACGCTACAATGCCAGGGGTCCTGCGTTCGAATCCCAGCCTGGGCATGGATGTTTGTGAGTGTCCATTCATCAATTTCATTACATCATCACTCCATCTTCACAAATTAGCCAAAAGTGGCACAAAAAGCGAAGTAAAATAAAGCCAATCGATCAATCAGTCGTCTGAAATGAAACTGCTCTATATTTAGACACCCATTTGTACATTTTAACAGATTACATTATATTGAATAAAAGCTCAAATAATTACAACATTGTGAAATAGGATGTTCCCAAGGTAAAATATTCCGGAGGTAAATTAGTCCCCCATTTGGATCTCTGGGTGGGGACTACTTTGGGAGGTCCCTGGACTAAGGATAAGATCTACATAAGGAATAAGGATATTAAATTAGGACATAAATTGAGAGTATTTGAAAACAAGATGCTTAGGCAAATATTTGGACCTAAAAGGGATGAGGAGACAGGTGAGTGGAGAAGGTTACATAATTTAGAACTACGTAATTTGTATTCATGTCCAGATATTATTAGAATAATTAAATCAAGAAGACTTAGGTGGGCTGGCCATGTGTCACGAATGGGAGAGGAGAGAAGAGTTTACAGGATTCTAGTTGGGAAACCTGATGGTAAGAGACCTGTAGGAAGGCCAAGACGAAGATGGAGGGACAACATTGAGATGGATTTAAAGGAAATCAGTAGGGATGGAAAAGAGTATATAGATCTTGCTCAAGATAGGGACAGATGGAAGGCCTGTGTTGCTGCAGCCATGAACCTTTGGGTTTAAGAAGGCTACAGAGTTAGTTTATTGTAAAATAGGCACATTTTCCTTCATAGTATTTGAACTAGGTCTTATTTTTCAGCTCACTTGTACAGGATTTTTTCTTGTCATTGTGTGGAAGAAATTTTTGTTGTAGTCTTAGTAAACCTTCTGTTGATATTTTCCCCTCCAAAGTAAGTAAATATTGCCTTGTGTTGGGGGCAATTATGTGAAACTTGCGCTAGTGGTTTCATCGTGGAGTTTTTCTTGTCAGTATTCTGGGCATAGGCATAATATTGTGAACTTTTTCACCTCACAAACTTATGATGCTAAGTTGATTGTTGTGAAATCATGTCAGTTGATTACATGTGCTAGGTAAGGATTGATTAGTGTCATGAAAGTGTTGTAAATATATAGTTCGCTATTTATGATGTTCTTTTATTTCAACCTTGAAGTTTCTTACTTCAGTTATCAACTGTATTACAAAAATGTTTTTCGTAAACTGATATCGCTCCATACAGTTAGTGAAAAACATGTTCAAATCATTTTATTTTTATGCATGCATTTTTCAGTACAGAGTTGGAATAAAATCTAGATCCATAGGCAGATGTGTAGTCACAGACACTTCTGGATTTACCAAACTCATTGACTTCCAACTGAATTGTTACAACTCGGAAATGTCCATGATTGTACACCGTGGGTCAAAAGTCACATTCTGATGTTATTTATAGTGGAAGAACGTATTATCTTGTCCTGTTTCACTCTTTAATGTATCTTGCTCAGTTCAATACAGCTTCTGCATTGATTAATGCATTTTCTTATACAATAGCAATATATCAATATCTGATAATGACTTTTGGCCAACCCCGTACGTTTGTGAGCAATGGTGTCCCCCATTCAACTTCTTCATCACCGTTCATTGTTTCCAGTCTGGCTGGATTGGCATAGAAATCGAGTCTTTCCATTTTGTTATCTTCCACCATAACTCTCTTTGTGTTTGTTCCAATCCTGTCCTCCTCCTCCTCCTCACTCTTTTCACCAACATCTGGTCCTCTCTTTGGTCTCATTCCCACTCTCTGTGGGGCATATGCTCTCACTGGCAGTTTTTCTCATCCTGTTCTCTTCCCGTATCCAAATCATCTCATCTGCACCTGATCCTCATCTATCCTTACACATTCCAACACTCTTTGCAAAATTGACACGAATAGGATGCAGTAATGCAATATTCCTTCAGAAGATTATTGCTGAAAATAACATCTCCTTTAGCGTACCCGGAACAAGAAATCAAAATTATTAAGATGGAGAGAGTGGCCAATTCCATAGCCACGTCTTAAAATGAAGTTGGGGCATTTGTCATTCAGCTAGATTCTAAGTATCTATACATGCTGTTGTATGTGTCGGGCATTATGCCCATGTAGGGCTGGTCGATATCGATATAGTTTGAATATTGATATATGAGGGTTGGTGGATAAGTTATGGCAACCATTTCCGAAATATACAAATGGAAGGAGGCAGAAATAAAAGTGTATTGTAACGTCAGGGTTGCTACTCATCTGGAAACCGGGAAATGTCAGGACATTTTGCAGATCGTCTGGAATTTACATGCATTTTGCAGTCTGTACAAGAAAAGTTGCACAATAAACAAGCAGTTCACTTTTACTTCTGTATTCGGTTCCTGTGATTCCACTCCCAAAAACGATTGTTTAGAAACTTATTTCTTTCATTTTTATGATTCTTAGTCTGTGCAAAATTATGGTTCCTTCGTATTTCTGTAATAAATTTTCACTTTTATAATACTAGATATTAGAAAGAATATCAAAGTAAAATGTGCAGTCCAGATATCTGATTGATAACTAAAGTACATTAACAATATGATCATAATTATTGGTAAGGTTGATGAAGATGATGTTACCATCTATTATTTTATAGATCTTGTTGGCATTTCCTATAGAATTCCTATATGCAACAAACATTTTTCCAGATGCTCTGTACTTATAAATGTATGCAAAGAAGCAGCATTTTCTACGACACTATAAATCCGCCAGAAAATGAAAAAATGTGTATGATTTATGAACTTTTACTGTTATTTTTATATTGTGGAGATCTGTTAATGGTGAAATAGTGTACCTCTATTACCTTAACCTGAAGGCTAGGTGCACGTGATTGTAGCACCCAATACATTTGATGCGGATTGTAATTTTACATTTTACTCTTCAAATTTTGATGTGTTCTTGTGTGTGTAGAATGAAATTTGCTAAAAAAAAAAAAAAAGTTCAAAAGCAAAGATCATGATGTCTTTAAAAATGTCATTTTTGGACTGGAATGCCCGGGAATTTCATAATCAAAACATCGTAGCAACTCTGAACGTGGAATGTGTAAACAATGCAGATCATGTGTACCAGGCGGAGGAGAAGTGAGCAAACCATCCTTAAATACAACATCGTGCCACGTGTGTTTAAAAGTCTGAAGACTGAGCATTGCAGGAAGAAAAGTGGCGCATACTACAGTAGGACATTATTCCCCACAGATTCCACCAGCACCCTGTGGCATTCTGACATTTTCTCCCCCGAAGAACGGCTATTTTGATGCACAAACTATGTTCACGCATTGGCACGGGTGGTTGATTTAACAATGAATTACCACTGCCCTCTTTACACTAACCATTCATAACACTGTTATTAATAATGTGTCCACATACTATGGGTGTCATGATCTCTGGGACATACAATATATTGTGGTAACACAGTTATGTTCGAGAAAAATCTAGTTTACACGACTTATGCTCCACCCCTCGTATCTAAATATCTTTCAGTCCAGCATTTGAATTGCAGTTTTAACTAAGAGAAACAGAGAATCATGTTGTTCTTTGTTTAGGTCCAAGTTTCCCACTACACAGTGGAGTTGCTTGCTCTGCAGTCCATAGTTCTCTACCACACTTTTTTATTGAGGAACTAAGAAAAAGCAAGATTGAATGGTGGTGCGCTTGTCATGTACAAGGTTGTGTATGAGGAGGGCCATCCTCTGCCTGAATCTATGATATTGATATCAGAATTGTCAATATCGAGTTTGATATTTTGATATCAATGCCCGGATACTTTAAAAATTTGATATTTTGATAATATCAATGCCCGGATACTTTAAAAATATCCCAAGGCCCTGTGCGCACCCTGTAGATTAAGCTGCAAAACAATGTTTGATTGATGCAAATGAATGCATTTTGAGTGCAATGCATGAACTTTTGAGTGCGACAGATCTTTGGAGGCCAAGGCATGTCAAGCAGACTTACAAGGATAAGCTATGCCTTGGAAAAATTGAGTTTGTGTAGTGGTAGGGGACCCTATAGATATTGAAATAGCAAGATACTACCATGCACTAGCTAGCCATATCCGAGAAAAAGCACTTCAGTTTCATGTATAGAAGGTTCCGGGTTTCATTCCTGTTCGATTGCCCCTACTTGTTGCTTTTAAAAAACTCAAAACAACTATTTATTGCATTTTATTAAAAAAAAAATTAAAAAATGAAATTTTTATTTTTTGGGGGATGCCCTTTTTTCAAAAATGTAAATAAAAGCATAGTATTTTTGTGTTTTCCTATGCATAATACTTCATAGAATCTAATATGTGGACAATTTAATATGCAAATGTTTGTAAAATTATAAAAACAAAAAAAAATATCGTAAAAAAATTCATTTTCATAAATAAAATTGGAAAGACATTAAAAAGAGAGGGAGAATACAGAAACCAAAAAGGACAGTTTCCCCCTCACCACTTTCAAATACCATCCTGGCTTCAACAAATAAAAGAAGGTAGAAGGCACAAAATTTTGATTAAGGGTGGAAAGCATCACTGGGGATAAAACAATAATGCTGGGATGATGATGGGGATCATTGTGTGGCTGCTAATCTATCCGAAAAGTTTAGTTACGATATAGTGTTTTTAGGCATTCTCAAGTTAGTTGTCAACGTGGAGTGTGGTGCGAATGTTTGTGCACTTGTTCTGTTGCTGTTCGTGCTTTTGTCTTTGATTACAATGTCTCAGAATCGAGAGTATTTGGGCTGTACGGAAAAGAGGAAACTTAAAAAGTGAAGAAGTAGCTAAAATATACTCTGTTTCCAAAATAAATAGAAAATAATTCTTTGAATTAGCCTGAAGTTGTTTGTCAATGAATGTAACAATCAGGATGTGTGTTGTGGCCAGTCAATGAAGGACAAAAAAAAGGCCAATGTCGGGAATAATTCCGTAAAAGCTGAAATTTGGTCAGTTGTTAGAGCACTACTAGTAGTGCAAAATCTCAAATCCGCTCCTCACGGTTTTCTACCCCAGCACCCTCCCAAACATCAATTTCGCAGAGAGACTGTTATTGACCTATATCTCTGTAACCAATGGTCTTAGGCAGGTAATCTTTTTTTTTTAGTCTTAATCCTCATTAGATGGGCTACAAAAAAGATTCTGTTTAATTTTTCGATAATGTTGGTGGTTTTCCCGTAATTTAAACAATAATCTTCAAAAAGTGAATTTTTTCTAGCACTTTCTGAAGTTTCCTTCCTTGTAACTTTTGAACAAATTAAATGACAAAAAATTGCTTCGAATAAAAGTTGTAGCCTAATTTATAAGCTTTAAAGCGATATCAGTTTTAATATATTTTAATGAAAGATGCGCCATAAAATGTCTCCAAATGGAGGACGCCACCAAAAAAGTGTGTCTTTATCACAGTCCGGCGGTTAAGTCCGGAATCATTGACTTTTAAATAAAAGCATGAGACTTTATTGTTATACCACTTAAGACATGTTCAGTCGAGTAGCCAATCACCATCTGGATGCTGATGGCCGCCATATTGGATATTTGTGATTTGATATGTCTGGGGAACGGTGGCACCTGCCAACTTCAGGATTTTTCAGAAATGCTCCAAATAGTGTCAACTTTCATAATATATCAATAAATCTATTATTGAAAAATAAAAAGAGTGGTTTTGTATAAAAACTCACTATAATACTTTGTGAATAACTCAGAGTTAAAAGTCTTAATTATTCTCGAACCATACAATAGTTGTATATTTGGTAAGGTTACAAAATGTTTGTTAGAAGACTTTAGATGAACTAAGCTCTTAAAATATTTCTTTTTTTTTCACCTCAAGTAACATTTTTAAGATAAATACAAGATATATATATATATAACCCAATTTGATTTCTGAAAATATGAATGAAAGAAAAACATATTTTCATTGTAACTGATGATATGAAAATAGTGAAAATTATTTCATTATGAATTTTTCATAAGTTTGTTTCCTTTCTTTGGCCAATCTCAAAATCATATCCTTCACATTCGTATAATGTAGTGGAGGCAAGATTTTCCATTCAACACTTGGAACGTCCAGTGTACTGTTTACTTGCATGTATTTTATGATTTCTCTCTAGTTATCACCAAGAAATACTTACATACATTGTCACTGACAATTTGGCAGCCATCGACATATCCAAGGACCTCTGTCGCTCCATCAGGAATCAGCAGAGCTGGGTTGACAACAAAGGCACTTACAAAGATGGCTATAAGTGCAGGAGGTTCTTTCATGATACAGAAATTTTATTATTGTAACATCCTCTTGTTGACAAAAGTGGATCACAATATCCCATTCTAACCATGTCATAACGAGTAAAAACGATTGGGATATTTCCCAATAACTACACATTTCCGGATGGCCTTAAGTTCAAAACACATTTCTCTTCATAATCTCTTTTCGTCTCGCATAATATGTATGAAAAAAACAACAACAAAAAAAACAGTAACTTTGCCTGTAGTATTGTATGGATGTGAAACTTGGTCCATTGCATTAAAAGAGGAACATAAATTAAGAGTATTTAGAACATCAAATCCTTAGAAGTAGAAAAATATTTGGACCTAAAGGGGATGAGGAGACAGGTGAGTGGAGATGGTTACGTAAGTTAGAATTATATAATTTGTATTCATGTCCAGGTACGTATTATTAGAATAATTAAATCAAGAAGACTTAAGTGGGCAGTTCACGTGGCACGAATTGGAGAGGAAAGAAGAGTTTACAGGATTCTTGTTGGGAAACCTGATGGTAAGAGACGTATAGGAAGACGAAGATGGAGGGATGACGTTGAGATGGACCTAAAGGAAACCATTTAGGATGGAAAAGATTGGATTGATTTTGCCCAGGATAGGGACAGATGGAAGGCTTGTGTTGCTGCAGCCATAAACCTTCGGGTTTAGAAATGCTAGAAAGTGAGTGAGTTACTTAAGCGGAGTACTTTTCAGCCTTCAAGATCTGATAAATTAAGAACTTCAAGTAAAGAAACCACCTGTTGCTGACATGTTATGTACTACAGAGCATTCCCTGACATTCGCTACGAGACTCGGTGGCAAGCGGCCCGGCCTCAGCGCTTGTCTTTCCCAATGAACGGGGTTCGCGACAGTCGCACGCTACAGTCTGTTTTTTTTTTCGCTCTTTCCGTTTCTGTTGACGTTGCAGACTGACGCCAGTATAATCCTCCCTTGGACGTTGTGTTGTGTTGTGTCGTGTCGTGTCCGTGTGTTGAAAATTGTGGCTTAATATGGCACCACAAAAGTTTACATTACAACAAAGGATTTATCTTGTCGAGTGTTACTTCCGAAAGAGGAATTGTGGAGAAGTGCGACGACGTTTTGCAACGAAATTTCCTGGTGTTCCCATTCCACATAGGACCACTATATTAATCCGCACACCATCCGTGAGTTGAAAGAGAGTATTGTACGAGAAATCGGGAGAATTACAGTAGACGAAGTTGCACGTGTAAATGCCAATTTCCTTCGGAGATGCCAGGAATGTGTTGCAGCAGATGGACATCATTTTCAACACCTTCTGCAGTCAGGGTTAGTACACAATATAAAAACTGTAATATTAATAACCGACTCGAGCGACTGTCGCGGACCCCGTTCGCCGGGAAAGACAAGCGCTGATGTCGGGCTGCTTGCCGCCGAGTGTCGTAGCGAATGTCAGGGAATGCTCTTAGATGAGTTGGTAGCAATGAGTGGATACACAAACTTCAACCCATTCACGTGATGTAACAGCACTGCTGTTTTTGTTTCTTAATGACGAAATAAGTCGTAATGATGTGAAATGGGTTTGACGTCAATCAAAAAACCGTAAATCTTCTGAAAACACTACAGTTCTAAGTTTTGCATATTGATATTGAATATACGTACCGTACATATACATGCATTCAAAATATCGATGGTTCCCAGCTAGCCAGAACTGTATATAAAGACGATAAAAGAGTCATCATGTTGGGAGGCTCATGAACATGTCTTTAGTGGTATAACAATTGATTCTACCAACTCTCATGCTTTTATCGTATAGTCAATGATTCCGGACCTAAGCGCCGGACTGTGATGAAGACACATTTTTTTTTTGGGTGCTGCCATTTGGAGACACATTTTATGCCGCATCTTTCATTAAAATATATTAAAACTGATATTGCTTTAAAGCTTATAAATTAGGCTACAACTTTTATTCGAGGGCCTCCCCGATGGCGCAGTGGTAACGTCTTCGCCTTGTAATCAAGGGGTCCCGGGTTCGATACCCGGTGGAGGCACAAGTGGTTCGGATCCCACTTTAAACTGTAGGTCCAGTCCCGATTAGCCTTACTGTGCATAAAGTGGACTTCAATCAATCAAAAACAACTTTTATTCGAAGCAATTTTTTGTCATTTAATTTGTTCAAGAGTTACAAGGCAAAAACTTCAGAAAGTACTAGAAAAAATTCACTTTTTGAAGATTATTGTTTAAATTACGCAAAACCGCCAACATTATCCAAAAATTAAACATTACATGGGCTTTTTTGTAGCCCATCTAATGAGGATCAAGACTGAAAAAAAAGATTTCCTGCCTACGATCATTGGTTACGGAGATATAGGTCAATAACTGAGAGTCTGCGAAATTGATGACCAAAACTCAGCATTTACGGAATTATTCCCAACATGAAACCTTTATTGACTAGACTATATCAAGGATGGATTAAAGATGCGCGTGGTAGTAGACTCGGTCTTTGTTTTATCGTGATTTCATCATGCTATGTATGCAATTACGTCTGTAACACATACTGTGAAATTATAGCGTTATAATGTTTTAAAATTAGGTCCCTGAGCATTCTTCTAATAATAAACCTAAATGCTCTCGTAGTTAAGTTAGGCTCTGTTAGCATTAAAATAATATCGCTACATGCTTTCTAAAGAGAAAGGTTTTAAATTACCTGTACATTCATTCCCACTAATCATAAACTTGCATTTCTCTCGTCTTCATCTGTTCTTAAGATTTGTAACATCCTCTTAGCAGACAAATTACGTGGCAGGAGCAAATTTGACGCTTATTCTTACTGCTGACACGTGCGTGGCAGCAGACTCGGCCATTTATTTTGCAATTTTCTTGTTTATATTCCTACCAGAATGAGGAAGCGTAGTGATGTTCCTGGCCCAGGGCGAAAATTTCCCTTTCCGAACTTAAAATTCCCTTTTTCACAAATACAAAAAAATATATCTTGAGGGTTTATTGCGAGATTTCGAGGAGGGTATACGAACGATTTCAGATGTAAAGCAAATTTAGCACCAAATCAGGTGATTTGGGGAGTCTCAATTAATTTGATTGACATGTTAATTGTGTGTGGATAAATCTTGTGCTTGGGACTGTGTACTTAATTTATTCCCTTTTTAGTACATATTTAATTTACAAAATTTGCTTTAACTTCAATTCTTACTATTAATATTAATCTTATGACTTGAAAATTCTTGCACGTTTCATTAATCGGCGGAGTTCAGATTGTAAGGAGAGACGATGCTTATACTCCACTAGAAGAGGAAAAGCGTAAGCAACCTTGAGTCTAAAGTAATCAATTGTTAAGTGCGTTTATGTATGATGTCTAATTTCCCTCTTTGTTACATATTTTGGAATGTTTTTGCCTTTCCTGTAATTTTCGGCTCCAAATTTCCCTCTTTCTGGGGATTAATCGCGACGATGAGGATTAACGACACGCACGTTTTAAGATCTTAACCAGGTTTCGAACCCGGGAGGCGGGACTTCTAGCTTCATAGCGCGTTACGATGGCCACAGAGAGTGGCGGCAACATTAATTACACTGGGGAACAAAAAAAAAGATTTTATTTTGCGGCATAAAGTTTAATAACAGTTTCAGCACACAAAACAGCTGTTATTGCCAATTGTATGATTGGTTCAGTTGAATTGACTCCAGTTATAAAAATAAACACACCATGGAAAATGTAGGAGGTAAAATTACTCTACGCTTTTCTCGGTAATATCAAAATTTGATATTGGGCTGAAATTCCCATTAAGAAACTTATTTATTAATTTGTAAATTGTTGCTAGCCAACTTATGAAGCATTGTTAGGCAATATATCGGACACTCAACATAGCTTAAGAAAGAATACCAAAACATAAAAATGGTTTTAGAAAAAAATTGAATATGCTGAACATAAGTGGCTCGTGTGTGTGGGTTTCAAGATGGTGATTTTTTTTACTAGGGCAGCAAAGTGGGTACACAAAGTATCCCTGTTTCCTATGTTTGTGGGATAGTCGTGCTAGAGAAAAGCATTGGAAGATAAAAGTTTGGCCCCCAAGGGAAAATATTAGTGGGGAATGCTAATATCATTCATGAACCGCTGATAGATAGGGACAAAATCATCCTTCCGCCACTGCATATTAAACTTGGGTTGATAAAACAGTTTGTCAAGGCCTTAGATACAAGTGGTGATTGTTTCAAATATATATGACACTTTTACAGGACTAAGTATTGAAAAATTGAAGGCAGGAATATTTTATGGACCACCACAATTTCGTACACTTATAAATGATGCCAATTTTACAACTTGCATGTCTTACATCGAATCTGAGGCCTGGCTGAGCTCTGTGTCCGTCGTCAAAAACTTTTTGGGTAATCACAGAGCAGAAAAGTACCCCGATATAGTTGGAAATATGCTGAAAAAGTTTGAGAAATTGGTAGCTAATATGAGTGTGAAGATACATTTTCTACATAGCCACATTGACAGATTCCCTGAGAACCTTGGTCATTTTAGTGAAGAACAGGGAGAAAGGTTCCATCAGGATATAAGGATAATGGAAGAAAGGTACCAGGGACGGTGGGATCGTCGCATGATGGCAGACTACTGTTGGAGCTTACAGAGGGATTGTCCTAAAAAGCAATACAGCACAGGAAATCGTATAGAAAACGTTTCACATAGTTTGTTACTTCATTGTGTACATATTTTCTTAATTATTATGATCATAGGGCTATATAAATTAATTTTTATAATAATGATTGTAATCACAAAAAGAAATATTAAATTGTTGTTGGAAGTTCATTTATATGTATGTCTTATGTCTCCACCATTTTGGTTTAGTTGCATTTATTTCACAAATTAGAGCCAATTCAGGAAATATATTATTATATCATTATTCAGCAGCATGAAATTGCCCTAAAATTAGCTCTCAAACACTGTGCCGCAATTTCACTGTTCCCCAGTGTTATCAGCCTTAGCGACAAACATCCAGTACTGTCAGAAAACCTCGTGAAAGTTGTAAGATTTACATCCATTTGCCAAGTCGCTGTACAATGTTCCGTTATACCACAACGTAAAAGAACAGTTGAGATCCAAATTAAAATTCCAATAAAGAAGTCTCCTTGCTGTTCATTTTTCACCAAGCAAAAACTTTCCAAAATAATCACAGTGTGGCAGTGTTTATTTCGAATTTGAGTCGGCAGCAAAAGGCTCGACAATCAAGTGAACCCGCGGTTGAAATTTCGAAATTGATCTCGCAGCGTTTGTAAACAGAATGTCCAAAATAGCATGCGTAGGTTGTTGATATGCGTGTGACTTCCTTTGGATGACGCTGTAACACTCTTGGAGACCGTAATATCCAAGGAAGTTGGCTCTAAGGACCACATTCATTATTTTTCATCTTCCTTTTAAAAAAAGCACACGCGCGTGTAACCTATATAGATTTGAACAGAGTTGGTTCGTTGTTGTTGAACAGCTGAATCATAAACAAGCAAAATGATGCTTAGTTTTTCGTTTTGGGAGAGTGTTAATTTGTGAGACTCCAAAGCTTTTTGGGCAAAACAGCGTGACATTGTTATCTCCAAGAGGAGTGCCAGTGATGAAAGCCCAACGTTGTTCTAAATATTTTTATGTTTTGCCACAAAATAAGACTAATCCATTTATCAATTAATCTAATTAAAGATGTTTATAGCTACTATTGCAAGTCTCATTTCGTCATTTTCTTTTTAAATGCTTGCAAAGTTGCCGAACTACTCTTTGTAGTTCGTAATGATACGAATAAATAAACAGTTACATTTGTCGAAAGTAATAAAACTGCTATTGTGGTAACAATTCGTGGAAAATAGAGAGTTCAGAACAGACCGTGAGCGCCGAGAAAAGATTTTTATGTTAGGAAATACAGAGCATTCCCTGACATTCGCTACGAGACTCGGCGACAAGCTGCCCGGCATCAGCGCTTGTCTTTCCCGGTGAACGGGTAAGCGACAGTCGCTAGAGTCGGCTGTTAAAATTACAGTTTTCATATTGTGTACTAACCTTGACTACAGAAGGTGTTGAAAATGATGTCCCTCTGCTGCAACACATTCCTGGCATCTCCGAAGGAAATTGGCATTTACACGTGCAAGTTCGTCTACTGTAATTCTCCCGATTTCTCGTACAATACTCTCTTTTAACTCACGGATGGTGTGCGGATTGTCTTTGTATACTTTATTTTTCCCCATTTTCTTTCCACTTTTATTCAGAACTGACTCTGTTACTCTAAACTTTTTTACGAGGTTTAATATAAGCAACTGTCGCGGACCCGTTCACCGGGGAAGACAAGCGCTGATGCCGGGCCGCTTGCCGCCGAGTCTCGTAGCAAATGTCAGGGAATGCTCTTACAATTTTATAGTTTTTTTTTATTATTTTCGTATTGTTAATAATCCCTTTAATTAGTGGACAAGGTTCAGTCGTGAGTTGCTCTATCACTTAACTAACCCTTGTCACAAGATAAAATAACCAAAGAAAAAATATGGAATACAGAAGAATAGAAAAATGACGAAAAACTAAAGAAAAACAAGCACGTGTCTCCGCCACTGGCGTACGCAAGAGGGGGATTGATGGGGCTTACAACCCCTTTAGAAGTATCGAGAAAATCAAAATTTACAAATGAAAGCGGGAAAAACCAAAGTGGAAAATGCAGATTCCCCATAAAATGACCCAGAATACAATTTTTGACTTTGAACAACTTTTAAAACTAAGATTAAAAAAGGCAATTGAGAAATATTTTATATCCTGCCTATACTTAGAAAATAATTCCAGTCCCTTCCGAAAAAAAAAATCTTGTGTACCCTAATGATCTCCTCGCCTGAAAAAGCAGGCAGACCACCTTTTAAATCCCCTCCCCCCTTCAAAGTAAAGAAGATTAATCCTGGCATTGGACTGCACCCCATTTTGAATACGTCCCTGATTTTCACGTACGACGTAATCGAAAATACCCAAAAATTATCCGCTCACAAGAATAGTCCTGATTGGGTTCCAAAACTTGTGGGGGGGCAAGGACAGTTTAATTTCGCGGGGGCAAAAGTGGGGGACAACTGCCCCCTCCCCTAATTGCCGCCACTGGTCCTGGGACCAGCTTTATGTATTCAATCTTGTAGTCGTCAAATTTCCAGAAATTTATGCGAATATCTTGCGGCAAAAATTTTTCATTTTTATAGACAGCTTGTAAGGCAGAGTGCCAGCTATACGTTTATGAATTCTGCATGATGATTTTGCGTTAGTTTCAAAACAGAGAATTAATCAATGCATCGTCCGACAAGCATTATGTCGCAAGTTTCACCTTGAACTTGTCCTCTGGGCGAGACGATTGCAGAGTCATGCATGTTGGAAGTTGCTTTACCTCTTTCTGCTGGGCTTGCACGCTTTTTAAATCCTTCCACGTCTTTACTGCCGTTGTTTTCACCCTGTTGTGACGGCGAAATGTACTGGAAAATTCCCGTAGAAAATTAAAAATCAGTGGGGTAACTTGGTGCCAAAATTGGGGTAGAATCCAAAACGTTATCAATGCCTTAAAAATAGCATCCAGAACTAGTTTGTCTTTGTTGCTCAAGTCCAGAAGGTTAAAAAAATATCCTCAACTTATAAATGTTAATAAACATGAACATTATAGGGGGCAAGTGCCTCCTTACCCCGCCAAGTTAAGCATATGTCGGTCTCTCAAAAAAATTGTGCCTCCTCGATGGCATAGTAGTAACGTCGTCCACTTGTAATCAAGGGGTCCAGGGTTCGATACCAGATGGAGGTACGTAGTGGGTCGATCTTACTTTAAACTGTAGGTCCAGTCCTGATTAGGGTTGCCAGACGCCCTGATTTTACAGAACGTTCTGTATTCTACAATATTTTTTACGTTCTATGAAAGTTATGTTATTTTAATGTAATAATGCACATTAGAATTTAAAAAAGTCACTGTTGTTTTTAGCTGGTTTTTACTAGGGTTGGCCATATCCGGATATCCGAATTGTCCAGATTATCCGAATGTGTGCATTGTCCAGACAGTTTCATCCGTTTTACGAGCTATACACACATTCTTTTATTCGTCATGTGGTATTTCACTGTACTGATTTTTCTACAAATCCTTCCATCAAATCTGTACTATCCGAATTATCCGTTGCATCCGAAACGGATATCGGATAATTTGAAATCCGGATTTTGTGTCCATCCGTAGTTTTTACAATTTTGAGTGTGTACTGGAAAAGGTGAAACACTGTAACCGTTAATCCGATTAACCTATCTGAGCATAATGTGGACTTAAACAAACCAACTGAAACCTGACGAGACTGCCCAAGAGGTCCCGGGTTCGATCCTCGGTGGACGATCATTGCCTTATGGGTCAGATTCCTTCTACTGTAGGTCCAGTCCTTATTAGCCTACAGTGCCGGGTTAACAACCTTTGGGGCCCTGAAGATAAGCAACGGGGCCCCCTCCGGCCCCTTCCCATTTCTAATCTCAGATTGATGTGCATGCACGCAAGCCACCAAAAATGGGTACGTGTGATGTATTTATATTTGTGCGCCTGCCTGAGGGTAGAGTTTAAACACTTAATACAACTAATTTTGTACTAATTTAGGATTCTTCCAAAGAAGAAGCTGTTATCGATATCAATAGTTTATTATATTAAACTTTTGGTTTTTTCTGTCCAAGATAGCTCTCACACAGGCCCCTCCAGGGGCTGCGAAAGCTTCGGGCCCTAAAGCGGCTGCTTTCTTTGCTTTATGGTTAATCCGGCTCTGGGGTCGAGACCGTCTTGTCTCGTTCTCGTTTAAATCGTGCTCTTGAAATTCGAGACGAGATCGAGTCTGTAAAATTTTACAGCGTCGACCCTGAATTTCACCGCACCTAATCCGACCTTGACTCGTCTATTATTGGAACACTTAACGCGCACACACACCTCCTGAGGCTACAGAATTTGTCCTACAGTAATGTGCCTGTTGCTTGATTAATACAGCAAAGAGCGTTGCTAGTGAATGTCTAATGCTTATTCACGAGCTTGAATCGTGGTTGCGGTCGGGTAGGTGGGCGGTTGAACACGCAGAGCAAGTCTGTAAACAAGCCTCACCTACAGCACAGTAATCTCTGGTGTTACTCATGGGGTTATGTAAACTTCGGAGGTTTGTTACTAGGCGAAAATGCAGCCCAAGTGTATTTAAACAGAGAAAAAAACAGTTGAAGGACGCTTCTGCTCTTGTGATTCTGTGACGAGATTGGTTTTGTCAATTTGCATAATGATGCTATGAGGCTCACGTAAAATTTCGAGAAAGTTTGTATATTTTGTTATTTAGCGTCGCTTTTTCGCCATCTTTGCCAATCGCGACGATGAGAACGAATGTTGATTAGATGAATTGGAAGAAGGGACAGGCACGAAGAACACCCACGCCGAGACTCGAACCCGGGAACGTACCGACTAAATGCGCTCTGCCACCGAACCGGTAAAACAAAATTTGTAAGAGGACCAGTGGCGTGTTCGGGGTGCAGATCGGAGGAAAAAGATGGGGGAGGACTCCTGTTAAGACGTCCAAAATGTCGATCATATCCACGTGGCATCTAGAATTACCTCGGAAGAAATATGTCGCAAGCCACACACTGGATCCGACACAACATGGTGAGTCATTATGTTTCCGACAAAACGAAACGAATGAGAGTGGCTTCTCGTGTTCTCGGCCAACATGACGACTGACGAAGAGAGAATTGCAGTATATGCGTATTATTTGTTGTTTCCACAAAGTGACCTTCCGTAGTTGCACGAAATTAGAATTGCAATAAAGCGTGGATCTTCTAAATTTACCATGACACGAAGCTTAGCTTCTTTACCTTAGGCGATATCACGAAAATCCTTTCACCTTAGCATCCAGAGAAGACGGTTGGGTTGAAGCAGTGTGCCAAAATTTAGCTCTTCTCCTGAGTTACAAATTTTAAAGTTAACAATTTAAGTTTAGTGAAGTAACTGGTGATGACGTTACTTCTGTTGCTAGAAAGTAACTCACAGTTTCAGCTACTTGCAAAAGTATCTAGTTACATTTAGAATTTCTAACTAACTGTTACTACCAAACACTGATAAAAAATATATCACATTTCAACGCTTACAAGTGAGAAGAAGAACGCAGCTAGCAGCACTGCTTTTTTCAGCTGGGTAGACACATACAGTACGACGTCAGAAATTTTTGATTTGTTTACTGTTTGCGGCATTATCCGGCCTTGTAGCGTCTTCTTCCTGCCTCTTCTGTGCTGACGTTATTCCCTTCTATTTCGGAGCATGCTTATTACGTGAATGGACACACAAACAAGTGACGCGTCGTGGAAATGAATCACTTTGAATGCTCCGTAATGAGAAATGAAAGAGTGTCCTGTTTTGATGGACGATATTCAACTTCCTACAAAAGTCTGGTCCAGGGTGCGAATTATGCCCCCCTCGCAAAAAAAAAAAAAAAAAAAAGTATTCCTGGCGAGAGAGGTAGTATGATTTTTATTCCCCCATAACAACAACATTTATAAGAACTATTTTCAAGCAAATTATAGCAATGAATTATTTAAGCCCTTAGATGGCAAATTCTTTTCCATTTGTCATCTGAAATACTCGCTTCCTGTGCGTCAGTCCCCCTCCCCCCTCACGTTACGAATATGGCAACCAAGTGTTGAAATTTCCCTGTAAAGTCAATGCCAAGCTCTGACTGGCAGGGAACAGAGCATATGCTGTCTCCAGCTCTCTTGTCATTGGATGCAATTATTCACGTGATAGCTAGCCAAAGTTGCCAGCAGATGGCAGGATCCCTTCCAGGTCAAACTTTCTGGCTTTATCTTATCATCAAGAAACACCCGACAATATTGTTAAATATTTGTTATTGTAAACTAAACGAAGTTTATAGGACGAGAGAATCTACAGCATTGCAAAACTTCTCAATTCACATTAAATTCCTGTACAAGAAGATGAAGTTGATGGATTATTCTTGGTTAAGATGCAATTTTATCAATTTTAAAGTCATTTTTTAAATTTGATTTTCTTTATTTTACTTCGCAAATTATCCAAAAAAGTGGCACAAAAAGCGAACATGGGGATGAGTGATGATATGATGAAATTCATGAATGGACACTCACAAACATCCATGCCAATGCTAGGATTCGAACCTGGGACCCCTGGCGTTGTAGCGCGATGTGCTAATCACTCCGCCACAGGGGCCGGCTAAAGGCAATTTTAAAACAAATAATTCACAGCAGACCGTGAATACTCGGGAGATATATTTGGGTGAGGAAATGAATGTTTCGTTGTTAGCTATTATTTTAATATTTTTTTTATACTTGTGTCTACTTCCACTGCTACTAATAATAATATTTCAAATGCATTTTTTAATTGCACCTGAATCAACGGGCGTCCGGAGGAAGGAAAATGTCAGTTTAAAATTATATATTTGATAAGAATTTAATGAAATATAATAGATTAAATGGAATTTTGAAAATATATTTTGGAAAACAAATTGAAATTAGATACCATAACATAATATCAAAACCGGCTCTTCTACACGTATATGGCGCAGTGGTAGCGTCGTCGCCTTGTAATCAAGGGGCCCCGGGTTCGATACCTGGTGGAGGCACATGGCTCCCACTTTAAGCCGTAGGTCCAGTCCCGATTAGCCTTACTGTGCAACTCAAACCAATACACGTATATGGTAGTGAATATTGGACTCTTCGTCAACATGATAAAACTAGAATAAATTGTTCACAAATGAGATTTTCGCGGTTTTTAAGTGGAGTCGCCTTACTAGATAAAATTAGAAGTGAAGAAATCCGAAATAGACAGAAGGTCGAAGCAATGGTGGGAGAAATTTTGAAATACCAGTTAAAGTGGAATGATCATGTTCTGAGGATGCCCGATAACTGTTTGCGTCGAAAATTTTTAAATTACAGGCTATAGGGAAAGTTTAAGAAGACCAACGATAAAATTTTTGTAGTCGCAGAACGTGCTTTGCTAATACAAACTGTACAAACAAGCATTTCTCCTCCTATAATCTTTTATTTAAGAGAGTAACGTAAGGCGGCAACATAATCACAGCGATGAGGTATGGATAAATCTAACCTCACCACCAATAACTGAGATTTTTCGGTTGAACGCCAGCCTGACGTGAAAATCGCAGACGATTCGTGTGGCACACCGTCATTTAAGCGGTTTCTTCATCATTTTGGTTCTGAAGCATGCTATAATCTTCCTGGCGTGAATTCTGAAATACAACGATATATTATTTTGTATGTGTGTGTTACGAAAAATGCAAACTGACTCGTGTATCACTAGGCATTCCTTTTCTATTTTTAGGCAAGGAGGACAATTTGAAACTTTTAGATGGGACGATGGGAGCACGGGTATACGAAATTACATGTTACTTCATGTCTAGGCAGGGTGCGAAATCATTGAAGATTGGTGGGGGGGGGGAGAAAGATCTTAATCTACAACCCTCTCTCCACACAAACATATGTATAAATTATGCGATATACATATTTATAATGTTATTAAAATTTTAAAAAAATACTAAATTAAATATGTATTGTTATTATTATTAATTACAAATAAATAAATCAATTTCTTACAACTTTTATATATACGAGGGTCACTATTTATATTTTGAGCCTTGGCAACACTGATTGAAGTTAGGCGCGATTTGACGTTTGCACGGAATCGTCTGGCATTATTGACCATAACGTAGGCTACTTCAAATGATTTGTCAATAGCTTGATTTGTGTTGTTTATGTTGCCTTGGAGATTGCGCGACAACAATAAAATGCAATTAACTCGTGAACATTTTCGTGCGATGATTTTTTACGATTTTCGATCAAGACAAGAGTGCATCGATCAACTTACTTCCACATTTGGCGATGAAGCCACATCCTTTGCCACTGTGAAACGCTGCTATAACGAATTTAATCGTGGCCGCCGTTCGCTCACCGACGAGATTCGCGAAGGTCGTCCAAAATCAGTTGTTGTTCAAGAAAACATTGATGCTGTGCAAAACCTAATACTGCAAGATCGTCATGTGACATACTGTGAGATTGAGGCAACCATAGGCATTAGTTCCACCAGCATATATAAAATATTACATGATCATTTAGCTGTGAGAAAGGTATGTTCTCGTTGGATCCCACACAATTTGACCAAAACTCAAAAAGACGGTCGCGTCAAATGGTGCAAACAAATGCTCAATAAATACAATCGTGGTGCTTCAAAAGACGTATATAAGATTGTAACAGGTGACGAATCATGGATATATGCATACGAGCCGGAACGTAAACAGCAGTCGACTGTATGGTTGTTTCAAGATGAACCCAATCCAACAAAAGTTGTTCGCGCTCGAAGCACATCGAAACAAATGGTCGCCTGTTTTTTTTTTTCGGGAAAACTGGTCATGTGGCAACTGTGCCTTTAGAGGAACGTAGAACGGTCAGCTCTGAATGGTACACAACAATTTGTTTGCCAGAGGTCAAATACGGAAAACAAACAAACGCCGTCGGATCATTCTTCATCAAGACAATGCCATCTGTCACACATCTCGTCTAACAACCGACTTTATGAACAGTCAAAAAATCGAATCGATGGGTCATCCGCCGTACAGTCCTGATTTGGCACCCAATGACTTCTTCTTGTTCCCGAATGTCAAGAATAAATTGCGTGGACAACGATTTTCGTCGGCGGAAGACGCCGTTGATGCGTTCAAAAACCATATTATGGAGGTGTCTCAAGAAGATTGGAAAAACTGCTTTGACAAATGGTTCGAACGAATGCAAAAGTGTATTGACCATAAAGGAGAATACTTCGAAAAACAATAAAGCAGTTTTCAATGCCAAATTCCTGTTTTTTCATTGTTAGGCTCAAAATATAAATAGTGACCCTTGTATCAGATATTATAAACTGGCAAACCAATTCCTTTACTAACTGGCTAAAGATGTTAATAAATTATGAAATAATTGAAGTGCTTTTATTATATGTAAGTTTTCAATTAGTTTTCGCTTTATGTAAATGTAAATCAATTATATTTCATAATTATTACTGTCTTGCATTCTTGTTTTACTTTTATTGTGCATATTGATATAGATATTGATTAGATCTCTTGAGAGAGAGAATCATTGAACACTCACAACCACACTAATTTGTGTGTGTTTTCGATATTATTCTTAGTAAAGTATATTTGAAATTAAAGTAATTCCTGATTTTTTGTTTGTTGTGAGTGACAAATACTCTCCTCCCCTCGGAAATTTTTGAGGCGAAGATTGTTGGTGGGGGGAAATCACTCCATCCCTCCCCCCCCAGGATTTCGCACCCTGTGTCTAGGGTATATCTATCTATCCTGAATTTGTTGACGCTTTTCATGTTTTGAAAACAGGGTGTTTGGAAGTGCTTTTCCGAAATGTTTGACGTTGGGGAACTGAACGTGGCGAAGTTATAAATATTTATTTTGGAAAGGGCGCCGCACCATATTCCCCAAACTGAGCGCTGAGAGGTTTAATATAACGCAACTAAAGGAAATTACGTATGCACAGTCGTTACGTTGCTGTCTGAGAAAAGCGAGACTTTTAGAATGTCCCCAAGAAACACAGTAAACATATTATTGTAATATTTTTAAGGCCGATACCTTTATCGGTTGGAATTCATTTACTGATATTTTTCCAGCATTGCGATCTTTCACGAAGTCCGCAAAAATGCCCCACGACACTTTCGTGGAGTTTAATTATCCTGGAAATTATGCAAAATTCGAAGTTCCTTTTTACTTTGCACCAATTTTCATTACTGTACTATACAATTATACGTCGCTGATATCAATACCATTGTACCTATTAAATTTTACGAAGTATATTTGCATTTGCATTACGAGGGTGGAGTTCTTCTTTTGGAAAGGTCAAATGACTGCCACTCAAAGACCACGCCAGTTACCATAGAAGGAGGAAAGCGTGATTCATGGATATGACGCATTGAAGAAGTCGCACTGTTCTTATCGCCACGATAAGCCACCCTTCCTGTTATCATATGTTTAGGTGGGGTGTTGCATACGCGTAAAAAACCCTTACGAACCGCACTGGTAATAAGCGCAGTGTCAACCGACCAATTTCCGTTTTGATGTTTACTCACGGATTTCCTGCAAAACTACGAATGGCCTTTCTTTTGAAGCAATACCACCTTTTCGATATTTTCGGCAGAAGTGCCGTTGGAAATTAGTTTCATTTTCCCTTCAACGTTTGCACTAAGCCAATATATGATTATGCAATTATAATAGTATAAAAACTTGAAACATGGCGGAAAAAACAACACTAACTGCCCAAACAACTAACGACACCATTAGCACAAGGAGATAAACATCTCAGCGTTCATCCCCTTTCATTTGTTTGCATGCAGCGCCTCCAGTGGCAGGAGTGTAAGCCTGTTGTTACTTGAATATCAACTATTATATACTCATGCGTAAATCATTTTACATTTTAGTATCAATATGCACGATAAAAAACGTTTTACAACAGTTCTATATACATTTTACATTATTTTTTTTTGTTAAAAGCTGGACTCTGTGTTTTGAAATTCCTCTTACTTACGGTGAAAATACTGTAGAATGAACTTATTTGATCCATTTGTAGATTCTACTGTGTCATCGCCGTAAAGTTACGGCATTTGTTACAATGCAGTATTAGGCAGAGGCGCAACCACGAATTTTTGTCTGGGGGGGGGGGCAAGTACCAGGATAAACGTACCAATAATAATAATAATAACGTTACTAATAATGTTGTTATAACATTATTATTATTATTGTTATTATTGATTTGCTTTATTTTACTTCGCTTCTTGTGCCACTTATGGCTAATTTGCGAAGATGGGGATGAGTGATGACATGATGAATGGATACTCGCAAACATCCATGCCCAAGCCGGGATTCGAACCTAGGACCAACATTATTATTACTATTAGTAGTGGTAGTATCAAAGACGTTATTATCGTCGTAAATTACGCAAAAAGGGGTTAGAAGTTTGTGCTAAAGCATTTGTGTTCGAACAAACGATTTGAATATTTTTTTAACACGTTCAATTTCACATTAATAACGGAAAACAAGCACATAAACTTTTTTTGAAAGACAGAAAAAGCTTGATAAATGCATTCGAAATATAATTCTTTTTTACATTATCATAACTTTCATGCACGATATGTTTCACATATATGCAACGCGGAGTGACGTGGACACTAAATTGTGTACGTATTCAAAGTTTCTTTAATAAATATTATGTACAGCATATATTATTTAAATACATTACACAAGCAATTCATCCATCTCACAATAAACCAACAGCAAAAATGACATAAATTGTCTCTCAAATGTGCACGCTCCCTTTCCTCAAAACAATTGTTCATGCATTTATAACAAATCAATTAAGACAAGTCTTATTTCTCTGTCTGGTAATTTACATTGCGAGCGAAGCGAGTAAGAAAATTTTTGGATCCAATTTTCTTGCAGGCTAAAATCAATATTAACTTAATAGGGCGCAAATAATTTCACGGAACGCCATGGCATTATATCATTTACAACTTTTGTGCCTCCCCGATGGTGTAGTGGTAACATCGTCGCCTTGTGATCAAGGGGTCCCGGATTCCATACCCGGTGGAGGCACACTTTAAGCTATAGGCCCAGTCTCAGTTAGCCTTTCTGTGCATAAAGTAGACTTAAAAAAACAAATCAATCAATCAATTTTACAACTTTTTTTCATTTAGATCGTTCGGCGCCCAGGGCCGTTTCCCGCCGTCCCCTAGCTACGGTTCTGAACTTGATAAGACTAAGAAAAGCAGTTACAGAAAATTTTACGAAAAGTGTTTTTATTTGCATAAAATTTGAAGTTCTGGGCGGTAATCGCCCCCTGCAGGTACACTTGGCCGTCAATGTTTATCCCCCCCCTAGAACTCATTTCCGACCAAGGTTGGGGGTGGGGCAATGCCCCTGCCCACCCCCTGTGGTTCCGCCACCGGTATTAGGTTTGGTACCGTTTGCATTGTAAAGGTAGAGTTTCGAATCAAATTTACGTACGTTTTATATACATTCTGCATTTCCCGTGATGCAATTGGAAGCTGGACGAGACTATAAGCTGCAATTGTGCCTAAACGAACTTCCAACTTCGCTGACGAGCAAGATGAATACCCACGTCAGCATACCACCAGAGACACCTACTCAGCAAATGTACATGAATCGTGTGGAAGTAAATTCAAATATTCATTTGTTCCTAAATGTAGGTTTCAATTTCATTCACAGTTTAGTAGACTTTGGAAACAGTTTACAACGCAATACGAGGGTAACTATTTATATTTTGAGCCTAACAATGAAAAAACAGGAATTTGGCATTGAAAACTGCTTTATTGTTTTTCGAAGTA
Source organism: Lepisma saccharinum (assembly GCF_977018435.1). Taxonomy (NCBI): domain Eukaryota; kingdom Metazoa; phylum Arthropoda; class Insecta; order Zygentoma; family Lepismatidae; genus Lepisma; species Lepisma saccharinum. The sequence continues at coordinate 92,703,108 of NC_139236.1, forward strand.
TTCTCCTTTATGGTCAATACACTTTTGCATTCGTTCGAAGCATTTGTCAAAGCAGTTTTTCCAATCTTCTTGAGACACCTCCATAATATGGTTTTTGAACGCATCAACGGCGTCTTCCGCCGACGAAAATCGTTGTCCACGCAATTTATTTTTGACATTCGGGAACAAGAAGATGTCATTGGGTGCCAAATCAGGACTGTACGGCGGATGACCCATCAATTCGATTTTTTGACTGTTCATAAAGTCGGTTGTTAGACGAGATGTGTGACAGCTGACATTGTCTTGATGAAGAATGATCCGACGGCGTTTGTTTGTTTTACGTATTTGACCGAAGACCTCTGGCAAACAAATTGTTGTGTACCATTCAGAGTTGACCGTTCTACGTTCCTCTAAAGGCACAGTTGCCACATGACCAGTTTTCCCGAAAAAACAGGCGACCATTTGTTTCGATGTGCTTCGAGCGCGAACAACTTTTGTTGGATTGGGTTCATCTTGAAACAACCATACAGTCGACTGCTGTTTACGTTCCGGCTCGTATGCATATATCCATGATTCGTCACCTGTTACAATCTTATATACGTCTTTTGAAGCACCACGATCGTATTTATTGAGCATTTGTTTGCACCATTTGACGCGACCGTCTTTTTGAGTTTTGGTCAAATTGTGTGGGATCCAACGAGAACATACCTTTCTCACAGCTAAATGATCATGTAATATTTTATATATGCTGGTGGAACTAATGCCTATGGTTGCGTCAATCTCACAGTATGTCACATGACGATCTTGCAGTATTAGGTTTTGCACAGCATCAATGTTTTCTTGAACAACAACTGATTTTGGACGACCTTCGCGAATCTCGTCGGTGAGCGAATGGCGGCCACGATTAAATTCGTTATAGCAGCGTTTCACAGTGGCAAAGGATGGGGCTTCATCGCCAAATGTGGAAGTAAGTTGATCGATCGATGCACTCTTGTCTTGATAATCCGCGTCGAAAATCGTAAAAAATCATCGCACGAAAATGTTCACGAGTTAATTCCATTTTATTGTTGTCGCGCAATCTCCAAGGCAACATAAACAACACAAACGAAGCTATTGACAAAACATTTGAAGTACGTTATGGTCAATAATGCCAGACGATTCCGTGCAAACGTCAAATCTCGCCTAACTTCAATCAGTGTTGCCAAGGCTCAAAATATAAATAGTGACCCTCGTATTCACTGAAACGTTAAATGCAAGATGATAATTGGCGCAGTGGTAGCGTCATTGCCTTGTAATCGAGGGGTCCCGGGTTCGATACCCGGTGGAGGCACAAGTGGTTCGGATCCCACTTTAAACTGTAGGTCCAGTCCCGATTAGCCTTACTGTGCATAAAGTGGACTTAAAACACCAACTCAAATCAAACCAAACCAAGATGATAATTGCAGGGGGTGAGGGGGAATTTCCCCGTCTAGATGCTGCATTTCCCTTTTACTTGTAAATGTATATATAGCCCTTGGCGTATTTTATATACAGGGTAATTCTTATAGAACCGGCCTAATGAATTTGCTAATAATTCTGCAGGTGATACATATAACAGTTCACAATTACGACATAATAATCCGTGGGCTGTGCTGAGTCGAATGTTGTGCAGATGACCTGACAGGTGGCAGCACTTATGATGCAAGGTTAAAGGACACACAGTGGTGCACACACGAACGTGCTTGTAGTGTCCAGGCGTCAGGCCCCCAGCCCGGATTTTTTCTTGTGGGGTTTACTGAAGGTCAGGATGTATACAAACAAACCGCGTACGTTACAAGCTTTAAAGGACAACATTTCGGTTGAAATGAGGAACATCACCGGAGAAACACTGCAGCGAGTTACGGCGAAAATGCAAACGTGGGTGGAGGCGTGCCTTCTTGAAAACGGTGGACACTTTCAACACATGCTCTGATCACAATGAACGGCATACTATCTAAGGTACGTCATGTGTAAGTTACGTTAATGTCTGTATGGATATTTTGTCGGTCCGGTTCTATAAGAATCACCCTGTATAATAAAACGCGTGTGGTACGAAATGCAGTCAGTATCGGTTACATATTTATTATATATAATTTGATTTTATTTATTTGTCCATCACAGGATCGAAGTCCCATTTATGTTGAACATAATATACTCAAAGATAATGTTAATAATACACACAAAATGTTAGTAATATACATAATGTTAAAATTTGTAATAGTGTAACAGCATATTATAAATACAGTTAAAACTAATTTAGACAAATCCAATAAAATAGAAAGTATTACGTAATTTTTCGCCTAATACCATTTCTGAATTGACAAATACGTGCGTCCATTTCGATCTGCAGCCGGGAGATCGGGAGAAGCGTGGCGGGCGGCGCTGACGGAGAAGCCGACATTTGCGGCCTGTAATGCCCGCTTATTTTTATAGACATATGCAGACATTTATATAAATATTGCAAAACGATCACTAACCTGTGTTATAACACGCAAAAGTTCTTCTGTAATTCATCCAAGTTCTGCTCTTATATACACAAATAAATACGCTATAGAAACGATGTTAAGAGCCACAGATAAAAAAGCATTTTAATCATGGTTTTGATCAGTAACGTCCTGCTTAAGTTTATATCCTTGAAAGAGTTTTGTGGCGATGGGAATCGTTTGGAGGTTTCGAATGTGCAACACTGTATCAGGATTACACTGCAGACGAAACCGATAAAAGTGAATGGTTTTCGTGAGCTTCCTCGCAATCCGAAATATCCGAGCTCGAGTTTTTTGTTCCTTCGCGACTAGATGAAGACAGAGTTGTAAATATAGTGGCGAGCAATGTAAACCAAGAGCGTGTTAATTTCGTACTGTGCGCAAGAGTGTTATTCTTGGTTACTTGCAGTTACTTGTTTGTGTTATTGTAGTGTGTATGTGTGACGTGTCAGTGAGACGATTGGAATGCCAGCCGCAAGATTCACGTTAGAACAAAGATTTTTTATGTATGACACGTACCTACGTGAAAACAAACTCGTGTAGAGACGTGTGTAGGTAATTTGTACAGAAATTCCCATGCGTTTCAACTCCACACAGAGATACGGTTAGATATCTTGTCCTTAAATTACGAGAAACTGTATCGTTAAATTTTAAAACACCTAAGCAAAAACGACGGATTCTAACCGAAGCAAAACTCGATGATATTGGTGCAGCGTTAGAACGTTCTCCAAACAAACCTCTACGCCGTGTTTCACAAGAGGTGGGCGTGTCAAAATCATCGGCACATACAGTCACTAAGCTACTAAAATTAAAACCATACTCTTATAACACAGGTTAGTGCTCGTTTTGCAATATTTACAGTCATGGACATAAGTATTCATACAAAGACATTGTCTGAATGAAACATGTTATTATACAAAGAAGACCGTAAAGGCAAGTCAAGTCTGTAGCACATATGCTCCATTGGAATGGCAAGAATAGAAACGCAAAGCAATTGTGTGCATACAATTGAAATTGTCATGAGAAATGTGGGTAATCCTTAGATAAACTGCTTTCTGGATGGTCATAAGTATTCATACGCCAGGTTATAAACCCCAAAAAAAGTTCGTGAAACAACCGTTTCCATCATTCAGTGCCAGATATGTGTTTACTGCACTTGCACCTGTATAAGGAAGTGGTTGGTTTGGTGTTGGCCTGCTGCAGGAAGTCAAATGGGCCGCAAAGGGAAGGAAACCACGATCGAAGAGAGGAGAATTATGATATCATTATACCACAATAAGAAATCATATTCTGAAATCGCAGACATAGTTGGGAGAAGTCGTGCGACTGTGCAAAGTGTCATCAAACGATATAAAGACACAAAAGTGCTGGTAAATAGGGAAAGGGTTGGGCGTCCTCAGAAACTTACTTCGAGAGAGAAACAAGGACTGTTGAGAATGATCAAGAAAAAACAAAATTAACATCGTCAGCAATGTCGGCACATGTTCACGAACACCTGGGAAAACAAGTGTCCTCAAGAAGTATTAGAAGACTTTTCAACCGAGCAGGGTACAGAGCTAGGGTACCTAGAAGGAAGCCATACATCAGTAAGAAGAACAAGAATGCCAGATTAACATTTGCAAAGGAGTATGTGAGTAAAAGTTTGGACTTCTGGGATAAAGTGTTGTTTACGGACGAGAGTATATTTATTATTATCCATAGTGATGGTAGAATTTTGGTGTGGAGAAAGCCCAATACTGAGCTTGAGTATCGAAATCTCTTGGCCACAGTTAAACATGGAGGTGGTGGCGTTATAGTCTGGGGCTGTATGTCAGCCTCAGGTGTTGGAGAACTCGTCTTTATTGAGGGAACTATGGATAGATTTGTCTATTTGGATATTCTGAAGTATAATTTGCAGTAGAGTATCAATCATTTTGGTCTTGGGAATGATTTTTACTTCCAGCAGGACAACGACCCTAAACATACAGCCGAGATTGTCCGCCTTTGGTTGTTATATAATACTCCCCACACACTCAAAACTCCACCTCAGTCCCCCAACCTTAATCCCATTGAACATCTTTGGAGCCATTTGGAAACCAGACTCCGAAAACATGACATAACAAGCAAGAATAGACTGAAAGAGGTCATTTTGCATGAGTGGCACAATATTACATCTGAAATAACCACGCCTCTTGTTCATTCTATGCAAAAGAGACTTGACAGCTATTCTCCATAACAGAGGAATGCATACTAAATTATGACGACATGGTATTTGTTTCTTTCTTTTCTTCAAAGTGAACTTTTATGTTGGTGTATGAATACTTTTGTCCAGCCAAAGAAGCGGGTATTGAGAATGTTTTGTATTTTATTTTTCTACAAGCATCTGTTATTTATTTTTGTTGTCAATATATCGTTTGGTGCATACATGGTAAAGCATTAACAGTTTTGACTTCCTTATTGTATTCCTAGCTGCTGCAATTCGTCCTTTCTTCCTTTCAGTTCCACTGTATGATTACTTTTGTCCATCACTGTATATAAATGTCTGCATATGTCCATAAAAATAAGCGGGCATTTCAGGCCGCAAATGTCGGCATCTCCGTCAGTGCCGCCCGCCACGCTTCTCCCGATCTCTCGGCTGCAGATCGAAATGGACGCACGGTACTATGTCCAAATCATGCAATAGGAATAACTCGTATCTACCGCATCAGCAAATGTAGACACACAGCTAGAGCATTTGCAAGGTGTATACAAAAAAGAGTTTGTCTTGCTATCGGCATCAGAATTACAATCTCTAGTAAAATGTAAAAAAAGAAAAAGTTTCACAGTTATATGAATTACCCAGTATATTATTTTATATCTATATGCCCCACCTGACAACAACATAATATATTCTCTTATCATTCGAACTACCATTACAATTTCGTATGTAGATATTTCTACAACTATATCATGTTGTCCAAGCTCCCACCTCCTTCGAAGTTAGCGCCACGAGCTTTTTTTTTTGTTTGAGTTTCGTTCCACGTTATGCAAAGGAAGGCTAATCGGGAACGGACCTACAGTTTAAAATGGGACCCTTAGATTACAAGGCTAGGACGTTACCAGTTTGCCATTGGAGAGGCTTTTAACGCCACGACTTACCAAATATATTTTGATATGGATTTTGAAGATTCCTCTCCAGGGTGAAGGAACGGGTCCTCCTCTCCGAGAGATGAGAACGGAAGTCGGGTTCAGAAAACGCATGTCGGACGAAGCACGGGCAGCTGAGAGGGAACTGGCCGGTGTCTATCAGATAGTAAAGCCCTAGAATCCAAAGGAAAATGATTTTGCAATTGAAATACACACAACAGTACGTTGCTCAGGATTTTTATTTTTGTGAAGCTGAACTTTCTATATGAATTTGTGGATTTGCTCGTTTCAAATTACTATTATTTACTCAACCATACACTGTATTTACCCAGGTTCTTTAGGACTTAATTATTGTGTGGAAAATAGTCTAACACAATTATCAACTTTGTAGTTTTATATCGGTGCTTATAAGATTTTTAATAAAATTATTGATTTTGTGCTGCCATCTATGAACAAAAATACAAATCAAGAATTTACATTTGTTGAAATGAAATAGGCTGTTCTGAACGACGTGTCCGATCTGCAAACGCGCAGTTACGTTGTCTACAAAAATTAGATACATTGTACACTCGCCTCACTTAGTACTCCGGCAGTTCATTTCTTTATACAGCATATTTGAAGAAGATATAATTCAAAATACAAGTGTATCAATATACGCTGTGTAAAACACAACTTATTACTAACTTCGTTGACCCTGTACGAGTGTCTTCATTGGAAGTGGGGGGGGGGATATGACCATCTTAAGGCAAAGTTGCTAATAATTAAGAGATTTATTGAAATAAAAATAAGTTTCATATTGCAAAATGAAGATCAGTCTTTGCACTATCTGGTAGTACACTTCTGCAAAAATATATTTCTGTTAAGGAACAACAATTTTCAGACACAAAAGTCTGCAATGCAAAGCGTTCCGATAGGTGAAAAATCGTGGGGAATATCCATTTAACTATGGATAAAATGTTGGAAAACGTGGACGTTATACACGCATAAATATGGTACATTTTGTTTTTTAAGCCTAAAGTACAATAATGAGTAACTTCCACGGTATTTTTCTTTGTTTAAGTATAAAATGGGTTGAAAATCGCGAAAAAGGCCACAAATACCTAGCATGTTTTTTTTGTCAAATTTGCGTCCTTTCGCGATTTCGAATATGCGGATCATGCCACTGCACGTTCATAAACAGTTTCTTGCAGCAATTAACATTTCGCATTTGCGAACCTAATCTTGAGACATTTCGGGAGCCAGAGAATGCTCCGAGCCGCCGCCTAAAGATGTGCCGTCAGATTCCGACGTACTCACATGCAAGTTTGTCCTGGTCGCCCTGGTCATCCAGCTTGGTGCAGTTGGAAACCATCCAGAGAGTGGTCGCGGCTTGCGAGGAGCCTGGCGTGATGGCGATCGTGGAATCTGTTTGGCTCCAGCAGGCGGGGAAGGGGAACGCCGAGTGGGTGAAGCACGGAAGGTCCCAGCTGGCCTGGCTCGAGGAGGCCGTGGACACGGATTCGAGTTTCGAACGCCGACGGCAGCACAAAACGACGCGTCGCGCGAGAGAGGCGACGCGATGCGTGCAGCCACGGGTCCTGGCGCGTTTCTCTCGCTTGAGACGTGGCGAGGGCCTCAGGCGTTTGGACATGCCACCGACATGGCCATGGCCGGGCGTGGAGCGGTTACCAGGGCAATCATCGGAAAAGTAGCTCTGGAAACATTGTTGGTCATTGTTGTTTCATCACGACGGGATGAATAATGGACATTTCCACTCAATTTCTTTTACAACAATTTTAAAAACTACACCCTGGAAAAATGACCCCTGCAAGTTCTCGCGTTTCTCTGCGTCCAGTTTAAGGCAGAAAGGAGACTTCCAAACTTGCGAGGCTAGCGTTGCGCTGAAAACACGCCGCCGCCATGTTACTACGTCACTCCTTAGGGAGAGCTCGTTTGTCGTCTGCTTCGAGCGTCCAGTTCCGGATGGGTAGCCCACGGCGAGCGAACACGTGCAGCAGTTTCACAAATCTGTACCGATTTAAATAATGGAAGAAGGAGCGATAGGAGAAAGGAAAGCTATGCTTTGTAATGATCATTCTTCTATGAAATATCCGTGTTGCTCACGTGCAAGATAAATGAAAGGGTTCAGCTGCGTGTGTGTTCTCAGGCTATGCGAAAAATATTGCTTATAAAATTGATTGCTGACCAGACACTCAAAAATATTTTTTTAACTTATATTTATCGATATTTACCGTAACCTATGTAGTGCAAAATAGGAATTTTCACATTCTTCACTTTATTTATAAAGCCTATTTAACTTTCTTTTCCATAAAGCAATTTCAGTTTGTGTTCCATTTCTGTGGCGCAAATTAGGATCAAATATTTTTGTGCAGATAAGAGAAAATACACTGAGAAGATTACATTAGTTGCACAGTACATATCTATACTTAGTTTATGTATAATTATTACACGGAAATAATGTGTATAACCATGGGCGTATTTAAGGGGGATTCAACAGGTCCAACCCCCTCTTTTTTTGGTTCACTAAAATTACTAGTTTCCTTGTTCTATCCGCTTGTTCATAAAAAAATCCTTTGGATTTATTTCATTCTCTTAAATTAGAGACGTATAGGACGGGATACGGATGGGAAGGAAATTTCGTAATTCCACACACCAGATGGGACTGCAGACCAATATCTGCAATTTCCTGATAGTGTCGGAATTTCTGCGATAAGAAACTGCATTGAGACTATCAAATCAGTTATTTTTCCCCCCTCGAATCATATTAAAGCAATTAATTTGCTTCTTAAAAACGTAGTGACACAAGATGAACAGAAAAGTATCAATACTTTGTGACTACAAACACACAACTTTGTTGGGTCCAACATCCCCTCTCCCCATGCTTCCCAAGAAGCTTCTGGCCAGCAGTGTCCTGGATTTTCACTTACGAAATAAAGCAACCCTAATCATACCAAAGGTTGATCCATCCCTCCCCCCGTGAACTATATATACGCCCATGTGTATAACAATATCCCATACTGAAATAGTACGATATAATTATTTTGAATTTTGTACTGCGAAAAAAGCCGCCTCATCTCGTTACCCCGAACGCATTAATTGGTTGGTTCACAACTTCACCACTAAGGATCCTATCGAGACGAGACATGGCACCCTTGGTCTTGTTCTCGTTGAGAGTTGTAAATGTCTGTCTCGTGTTTATTTGTAAATGTCTCATTGACAGTCTCGTCTCAATTTATAAACATCCGTCTCGGTTTGGGAGGGCAATTATCGTTCTCGTCTCAAGTCTAGAAAAATATAGAATTAACAACGTATGCAGAGGCTTATCATTATAAATACAAAAAAAACCTTTCTTAATATTTTTTTTATTATTATTATTTTACTCCTCGTTTCGACGATACAGCCCTCGAAAACTAAATATTATCCTGCTTATAAATGCAAACCAAACTGCAGATTCAGAATTACCAGGAATGAACTGGCGTTGTAATTATTATACACAAAATTCATGATTTATCTGAGGAAGTCGCATGTTCCAGGTTTGACTCTCGACCTGGGCATGACTGTTTCCTTGTGAGTGACATTTCATTGAACTGGAAATTGTTACATGGGAGGATATTTGCTCGAGACTTTGGGACAGCTAAGGGGATGCTTCTATTGTTAAAGTTAGTGTTGCTCACGAGACGAGGCATGTTCCGTCTCGTCTCATAAAAGGAGATGAGACAAGTGAATGTTTTCGAAATGAGATGGGACAGAAGAAAAAGTTCGTCTGTTATCATGGCAGGTTGGGTGATACTTAGATTGTGCAGTTGGTGGTAGTGTGTGTGTGTGTGTGTGGGGGGTACTCCTACACCCCGACTTCGAATACAGCTTGTATTTATTCATCTTCATTGTAGCGATTAGCCAAAAGTGGGAAGAAATGTGATGTTAGAGAAGATACATAATAAATTAACCGTGCGTTCTCATCGTTGCGGTTAAACAAAGTGAACGGAAAAGCGACGTAAAAGTAGGCTAAATACAAAAATTTGCAATATATATATTAACTGAAGAAAACTGTCATTTACTGCAGGAAATTTAAAAACTCACCGTACCTTTTTATACCGTATCACCTCTTATATTGCAGAAATTGGCGTGTAAACCAGTGTGTTCTAAAAGTATTATCTTAAAATTTGTGAAGAAAATATTATGACGAAAATAACTGTAATTCCAGAAAAGGCATTCCTATAACATTAAGTTCTTGCCAGTCAGAACTAACCTATGTATTCGCAATGAACAAGGCTGTTCACGTGTTCAGCCATTGACTGTTACAAGGTTTGCTTTGTCACCCTAATGGGAAAACCCTATACCGAGTGGCTGAATTATAGTAAATACTGCTATACTGCTAGGGCATAATTCATCTCCAAGAAATAGAGCACAGATTTTTGCACGGGAAGTTGTAAGATACTTGTTTTACACGGTAACAAGTGAATTTTCCGTCGCTTCTGCGGATCATGCTAAGTTGACGGGACGAGCAGAAGCCCCGCCTGCACGGATTTCTAAGTGATGACGTCAGAGGACCTCCTGTCTGTGGAGAGGACGTTTTCAAATCCGTGACGTAGTAGGTGAATTTCAGCGGTGTTTGAAGGCGTGTTTCTCGAGAACCGAAACAAATATCGCCGAGATATTTTGCACATCTCATGTTTGTGTCATTATCTGTAAAATGAATAGATTTAAAACGTTTTTCATGTCAAAGTGGAAATGTCCATTAATTGATTACATAGATGAAGGAACATCAATGCTTTTGTTGGGATTCGACGCTAACTGCTCTCTCAGGCTCCGATTTAAATATATGCATCGGATGGTTTGACATGCATTTTTCAAAATGTTTTACCGTCTTTCAAATATCCCATTTTTTCTATTGTGGGCCTTTTCAAAGCAGTTTTTCTTCAAACCCCTTTGCAAATGGAGGCTGTAGCCCCCAAGCGCAAGCCCCTACCCTAAATGCGGGTCTGCGTTCCGCCACGGAGGCTATAAGCACAGATATGTAACTAACTTTTTAATGAGCTCACACATTCCCCCTCAACACCGAACACAAATCTCAGGACATATTTTTACCGTTAAAGCAAGACAGAAATTAAATAAGAACATTAACTTTATAAAATTTAATATAAGCACTGAAACCTATGTTGTTCCGTAATTTATTAGTTTCTTATTTAAATACAGTTCGCTTTTTAAAAAGCTTTATTTATGTTTAATTTCAATAGGGAAATATTTCGTATAATGGCAATTGATTATACATAGAAACCTGAGTAATGTTGTAGACACTAATTATTTTCTCTGGCGGATTCACTGGTTAGTACCTGAATATTCTTCAAGAAATAGGCAGTTTCTGAAACCAAATTCTCCTTATGGAAGTTTAGTTTTTAAGATTTTAAAAAAAATATAACAATGCTTCGCGAACATCGGCAAACGATTTTATTTATATTTTGACACAAATCCTTTTGATTTGCATGTTTTAGAGTAAGTAACAATTTGTAGTGTGATTTCATTAGTTGTTTGCATGGTAATGTAAGGTTGGTTGGTTGATTTGGTGTTTTAAGTCCACTTTATGCACAGTAAGGCTAATCGGGACTGGACCTACAGTTTAAAGTGCGATCCGAACCACTTGTACCTCCACCGGGTATCGAACCCGGGACCCCTTGATTACAAGGCGACGACGCAACCACTGCGCCATCGGGGAGGCCACACATGGTAATGTAAGATGAAATGTAATGTTTACTATGCTCTTATTATTTTATGTCCACTGCACTTGACAAGGTGCTGTATCTGGCTGTTCGTGGCACAATAAATACATTATTGTTGTTAACAGGAGCAGAATATTTTACTTTTTAAGCACATAATAAACGTTTTCAAGCTTGTTGACATCACGTAGAATAAGCAGTCTTGTGACCAGCCGCATTTCTCGGATTGCCCTTGCACAAAATAGGTGCACCATTACAACTCCTTATCGTATTTGAAGATTAAAACATGTAACGCACAGAGTTGCCAAGTTTCCACATAAAATACATGGTTTCTATTATACTACTTTCGGTTGACTCTACAACACGAAGTACTGAACTTCAGAAAGGCCTCAACTCGTAGCTTGGTGCGACACACTTGCACCACCTTTCATCATTATTACCTTTCTTATCGCTGTATGCTCCGACTGTAAAAGAGTTTTATAGCTTTAGCCAAGACTAAAAGAAGGCAAATGCAAACTTGAAAATCCTGAGCGAGGCAAGGGAAGTTTGCTGAAGATTAGGCGTAAGTTTACAAAGAACGATTTCGTCTTTATCGGGCAGGCTTTATGATATTTCGTTTGGCAAGGACAGAGAACTAGGTGGGCGCAATCCAGAAAGTTTACAGCGTTTCGTTTTATTGCTTCCCAAATTTAACTCCCACAGTTTGACTAACTCAACAACGTTTGCATTCTCCTGGGCGATGCACAAGCAGCAGAGAAAAAAATACTTTCACTTATCAAGTTGTGTTTGTTGCTTCCGTTATGTTGAAGGTCACCCAGTATGTCTGGTTTATTTCAGTCAGTTTGAAATGAACATGTCTGTTAGCACAGGCGGATCCAGAATTTGTTCTGGGAGGAGCAGTATATGAGGATTGGGGGGGGGGGGGGGTTAAGTGTACAGTGTGTCATTGTATATAAAAGCTAGGCTTTTAGGGAGCGTAGAGCAAATATATTTCTGCAACCAGGTCGAGGATACATTTTGTGTCCCATGAAGGCACGCTTAGGGGATGTGGGGTTAAGGCCCCGCACATTTTCGATCTTGGCTACTTTGGACGTGCTGTGAACAGCACCACGCTCCGGTCGCTTTTACCCCGCAGGGTTGCCCCCAGGTACCCATTGATTTGAGGCTGGATGAGCCCCAGAGCCGCTTATGCTGCGACAAGGCCCGAAAAAATCCGACCTTAGATCACCCACCCAGAGTCTCCCGCGTGCCAGTCAGAGTAGACCGCCGAGGCTCTCCTAAAGAAACAAATAGGGAAATAATAGGAGGGAACCGGCCTAATCCTTGCACTTACGTCCCTAACATCCATACACGGGATTCCACAATACTTTGCAAGTGACAAACGTTCTAATCAATGGCATCTCTAGAGAATTTTGAGTGAGTAAGCGTCTCCGTCCGTGGCCGTGCTGTCTAAGGCGCTGAGCTTTGGGCTCCGACTGTGGGACGGCATGGGTTCACCCTTTGGGTTATCTATTCGTATGTATAGGACCGGTGACATCCCCCCCCCAATCGTGACGAAATTGGGGAGCTACGAGTGAGTAGCGTAACCCGGTCTCGGAAATCTCCTATAACGGCTGGGGGGGTTCGACGTCCTGACCCCACGTCATCCCATTACTGGTTGAAGGTCTCCACACCTCTAGGTAGGATTGTGGGAGGGAGGAGATTCGCAGTCGGGAGATCGGCCTAGGCTCTTCCACGGCTGTCGAGCCCGTTGTCAGGGATGTTAATTTCAATTTCATTTCATTTATACGGATCCACTCGGTAGTTTTTACATTATTGAAAATTACAATGCAAGCGAACAAAAATATACGTAAACACAACATTGTAAGCATTCAGAACGATACCATCATAATTATAGGATTCCGTAATATGTTTAGAATATGAAGTGCAATTTACTATCAAAATATTTATTTCGTAACTTCCTCGTCATTAAGGGACCGTTATTGTGTTCCTAAATTTAATCGTGTGATGTATGTATTTACATGGGAGCGTCAAAATATCTTCCTCCCCACTGATTCAGACGAGGGGCATTGGATACGTGATAATTAGGGACATTGAATTTTCGCGATGCGCGAAATCGCGAAATGTGAAAAAAAGATTAAATTTTGATCATTCTGCACGTAACTACACCCCCAATGATGAAATATTCATGAGTTTTATTCGCGAAGTAATGCGAAATGTGTGCCTTTCCACGAAATGAACGGTTTTTCGCGAAATAACCGTGAAATATCATCAAATTAAGTAGAAAACACGCAAAAACCGGCAATCGTGGTTGTGCGCGCAAACTGTCGATTTGTAACGAAACGTTTGCCTAAAGTTTCCTACCACTTGCAGCTGAAGAACGTTTTATCTTCGATCACATCAGGAAGACGCTGCAAATTGGGATTTCCCATGCACATAACCTCAGTTCGAAAACTTCGCTCCCTGTCAAGCTGCATTCCTTTCTTCCCCCGAATGTCTATTCAACTTCCAGTTTCATTGAACTTGCTAGCTGTAGCAGCGATAAGATTAGTCTGTTCCAGCACATCAAGGGAGACAATGGTGTCATTTGTATTCAGTCATGAATGAATTTTGTTTATCATCATGTGATTTTGAACATGTGTTTGCGTATGTGCAGAAGTGATTATTTTATTTGTTGGACAGCAAGGATATCCTTTAAATACATACAATGAATAAATCACTTGAGATATGCAATTTAGAAATGAAGTGATTTTGTGTTGATGTTTTCTTTTTGGTTGGACAGCTATGTACTTGTGCATGTGTACAGTATATAAAAATTAAGTAGTGTATCAATTTATAGCTCTTTTGTATGTTGTTTCCTCTCATAATGAAAAAGTGTGTGCAATTTTTTTTCACCGCTGGTATATACCGCTGATCTAACATTTTATTTACCGCTCTCCTCAGTTTTTATTTACCATAAATTTGTGTCCCTAGTGATAATCAACGAATTGGACGTCGTATGGAATAGAATGTCTCTTGACTTTATAAATATATATTGTGTAAACATCTGCATTTGTCTTTTATGTTTTCTTTTGTTCTTTGGAATACATCCTGCTTACTTTGAAAACAAAAGTTCGGAGTTCATATAAAAATATTTCTATGCAATAAATGTATTATCAAGAAGATTACATAATATAATAACCTTTCGGTGCACAGACCATTCGCGTTATCAATAAGTAGTCTAAAAATAACGATGATCAAAGTGGACAAAACAAACACCGTTCCCAAATAAACAACTCCCTAATGAATCGTTCAGAGTTGGGATTTTGCCATATCAAAAGTGACAAAATGCAATAATTTAGGAAGTATTGCTGATGGCATGAAATGTAGCGTGTCTATCGCTCGCAACCTTTGGCACGAGCATTTCATCAGCTTTTCCAACTCAAGTGTGAGCGTCTTTGAAGTTCGTATGAGGTGTCAAGTGATCAAATGCATAATAAGACGGGAAATTATAGCCTACACAGTTCTACAACAGGCATTTTTAAATTGCGTATTGGATCGACAATGATCATCGTAAAATCACTAATTGACCATAATGAAATGTCATTATTCATTAACTGTCATTCACCACACTGCTACGGGGACACTCCACGGAAGTGATCAAAAAATATATTTCAAAATCGCCTGTGTAATTTGTACCCATACGCGCGTCCTTACGGGTTAAACGAGTTTCATTTTTTGAAAGTCTAAAATTGCTTCGAAGGACCAGACACACACGGTGGTTATCCACGAGTTCGACGATCCTGTCGGGAAATCTGTACGCATTCCAACTTTTAGAGAGATTAAAAGGGAGATTTTTCTTTTTTTACTTCACAGGACAACATTGAAGTTTTGTCGGCGTTTTACTGCGTTTGCGAAATTTCATTTTTGGGGTTAAAATTAGTTTGAGTGACTCAAACGGCCCAGCACGTAGCTTGCAAGCGTAGGTGAACGGATAAACTGTGGGGCGGGTCAGAAAAATCGCAGGCCATTTTCCTTTCCTGCGTTTTCTGGCAAAATAAGCTTCGGTCTCCTTAGGAAAGGTCTCGAGCGTTTACGAGAGGATGGAAATATCTTGGTCCGCCTTGACATATTAGGAGGCTCTCTCGGGTGTCGCACGGGAAACTTCTGATCGGGTGAAACTGAACAGAGAACATTCCGTGCAGTCATATTGGGGTTGGCAAGGGGCAGTGAGGAGAGGATTGCAGTAACAGCTCTTGTAGCATCGGGATATTATATCAATTACACACACACGCCTACCTTTGTGGAGGAGTGGTTATTTGTAGAATTTGTCAAGTCTCCTTTATGCACCCAGGATCCATTGATTACTAAGCGACGACGTTATCACTACGGGGAGGCCCTTGGAGGAATTAGCATAGCGCGCTACAACGCCAGGGGGGCTGGCTTAGAATCCAGGACAGGACAGGGTGTTTTTTTGTGAGCGTCCCACACATCGTCACTCATCCTCATAGTCGCGATTAGGTCTCCCCGATGGCGTAGTGGCAACGTCGTCGTCTTGTGATTAAGGGGTCCCGTTTCTATACCCGGTGAAGGCACATCGCACGGTGGTTCGGATCCCACTTTAAACTGTAGGTCCAGTCCCGATTAGCATTTTTAATGGTAGCTTTCGACCGCCGTCTTGCACTACAATTTGGTGGTGCAAGTTTTGAATTATAATGTCTGGTTTAGGAGTTTCAGGACGGCTAAGAGAAGGGACCATGACAACTAAAGTAAATTTAGATTTTCATTTGCAAATGCAAGAGCTCTAGATACCATCGAGTACTGTTGGAAGAACCATCTAAGAAAGTCCGTAGTTGAGAGACATGATATTCCTTTAGATTCGATGCCAGAATTTTTCCTTTATAATGTGAATCTGGAAACATTCCAGACTGTCCTTGGACACCGTTCTGGGCAGATTATTTTTTGGACTTCTGCTTTGGATGAGGATTCAATAAAACGTCGTATTGTAATTGTGCACACAGATTACTCCGAAACCTTGAAATCGACGTTGTTGTTCACTCAAAACTGAGATCAACTTATGTCTTACCTTCATTTTACATGCAACTTTAGATATTTTTAGTTAGTGTTGTTTGAGGTTTGAGTTTTAGTCCACTTTATGCTCAGAAAGGCTAATCGAGATTAAACCTACAGATTAAAGTGTGATCCGAACCACAATGTGCCTCCACCGGGTATCGACCCCGAAGTTAGTGTTGTGAAATAGCACAGCCCACAGATTTTTTCGGTGAATGAAAAATTACGGTTCTTGTGCAACTAATATATGGTGGAAATGAGTTAATACTGTATTATACAGGGTCTTCCGATGGCGTAATGGTAACGACGTCGTCTTGTAATCAAGGGGTCCCGGGTTCGATACCCAGTGGAGGCACAAGTGGTTCGGATCCCATTTTGAACTGAAGGTTCATTCCCGATTAGTCTTCCTGTGTACAAAGCGGACTTTAAACTCAAACTCATCGTGTCATGGAGAAAATTACAGTTGTACGAGGGTCACTATTTATATTTTGGGCCTAACAATGAAAAAACAGGAATTTGGCATTGAAAACTGCTTTATTGTTTTTCGAAGTATTCTCCTTTATGGTCAATACACTTTTGCATTCGTTCGAACCATTTGTCAAAGCAGTTTTTCCAATCTTCTTGAGACACCTCCATAATATGGTTTTTGAACGCATCAACGGCGTCTTCCGCCGACGAAATTCGTTGTCCACGCAATTTATTCTTGACATTCGGGAACAAGAAGAAGTCATTGGGTGCCAAATCAGGGCTGTACGGCGGATGATCCATCAATTCGATTTTTTGACTCTTCATAAAGTCGGTTGTTAGACGAGATGTGCGACAGCTGGCATTGTCTTGATGAAGAATGATCCGACGGAGTTTGTTTGTTTTCCGTATTTGACCGAAGACCTCTGGCAAACAAATTGTTGTGTACCATTCAGAGTTGACCGTTCTACGTTCCTCTAAAGGCACAGTTGCCACATGACCAGTTTTCCCGAAAAAACAGGCGACCATTTGCTTCGATGTGCTTCGAGCGCGAACAACTTTTGTTGGATTGGGTTCATCTTGAAACACCCATACAGTCGACTGCTGTTTACGTTCCGGCTCATATGCATATATCCATGATTCGTCACCTGTTACAATCTTATATACGTCTTTTGAAGCACCACGATTGTATTTATTGAGCATTTGTTTGCACCAATTGACGCGAGCGTTTTTTTGAGTTTTTGTCAAATTGTGTGGGATCCAACGAGAACATACCTTTCTCACATCTAAATGATCATGTAATATTTGATATATGCTGGTGGAACTAATGCCTATGGTTGCCTCAATCTCACAGTATGTCACATGACGATCTTGCAGTATTAGGTTTTGCACAGCATCAATGTTTTCTTGAACAACAACTGATTTTGGACGACCTTCGCGAATCTCGTCGGTGAGCGAATGGCGGCCACGATTAAATTCGTTATACCAGGGTTTCACAGTGGCAAAGGATGTGGCTTCATCGCCAAATGTGGAAGTAAGTTGATCGATGCACTCTTGTCTTGATCGAAAATCGTAAAAAATCATCGCACGAAAATGTTCGAGTTAATTCCATTTTATTGTTGTCGCGCAATCTCAAAGGCAACAAACAACACAAATGAAGCTATTGACAAAACATTTGGTTTGGTTTGATGTGGTGTTTTAAGTCCACTTTATGCACAGTAAGGCTAATCGGGACTGGACCTACAGTTTAAAGTGGGATCCGAACCACTTGTGCCTCCACCGGGTATCGAACCCGGGACCCCTTGATTACAAGGCAATGACGCTACCACTGCGCCATGGGGAAGGCCGACAAAACATTTGAAGTACGTTATGGTCAATAATGCCAGACGATTCCGTGCAAACGTCAAATCGCGCCTAACTTCAATCAGTGTTGCCAAGGCTCAAAATATAAATAGTGACCCTCGTACGAGATCTACTGAAAAATTGAAATCATTCACACTGTATCCTGAAGAGAAATATTGCATCGTGTTTTCTCTCCCATTCTGTTTTGTTGGCCAAAAGGGAATAAATTATACATAGAAATTTTAGGGTGTTTTAATGATCCCATAGCGATTTTTTTTTCAGATTGTACACTGCTGTTCAATTTAAGTGGCACACATTTTAACTTTTCAACCATATAAAACGTGCCACTTTATGTGAACAGGAGTATACAAGAGTGATAACAATAACCACACAAAATAGATATAAAGGGTACAGTCGAGGTAAAGGATAATAGTAGGCAAATTGTCCATCGTTCTTTCCTTTAGCGATTTTAAGAAATGAAATAATTCTGCTGCTGGAATAGAGATCTGTGTCAGCTTCGTTGGTGTTACTATACTGTTCCTTGAACTTCTAGGAACGACGCAGGACAAATTGCCTATTAGCTTTGCTGTCTACTGCATATCGCAGAAATTCAACATACAAAGTTGTCATTTTGTTACATAAACGTCTGACGCAGGGGACCTCCCCAATGTCGTAGTGGTCACGTCGTCGCATTGTAATCAAGGGGTTCTGTGTTCGATAGCAAGTGGAGGCCCACACTGACTTCCACTTTAAATTGTAGGTCCAGTCCCGATTAACCTTCATGTGCATAAAGTGGACGCAAAATAACTTCTTTACCTAGTACATGAAGTGAAATTGTAAAGGTTTTACAGAGACATGAACGTTGTGAATGTCCATCAATCTCATTATCCACCCTTATCGTCACAATTGGGGTGTAAGGTGTGGCCTCTTGTAAAGAAACCCACCTGGACTGCATTCTGCAGACAAACGAGGCTTTGGCGCCTGGGCTTGCAGCCAGGATAATTCTTTGTAGGAATTGTGTTTGTACCTTCATTCCCACCGTCGTAATTAGCCAAACGTGGTAGAAAAGCGACGTAAAATAATATAATTCAATCATCGTTGTAATTAGCCATAAAAAGCAAAACGCGATGAAATGTGAAGTGAATTACTAAGAGGAGCTATCCAAATGTCCTTGAGTTTCTTTTCATGGAAGTTGGTTGCTGAAAGTAACAAGCCTACGTGCACCACCAAATGTAGGCAACAGTATGTCCGCCACAATATATGGGCCATTATGCCACACTTATGAAGACACGAGTTGCATGCTCCAATCACATGATAAAACAAACAGTACAAAAGTCAATGAAATGAAAGCACATACTTTGTTCATGCCTAAAGAAAAAGCACTTTATTGAAAACATGACTCATTGCACATAAAAGGCACATCTTTTTAGTTCCTTCACTTTGCATCTTTCACAAGATGGTATTCGTTATTATCATGGCTCAAAAAAAAATCCAACAAACTTTGCCATTAGAAAGAACAAGACCACCACGATTGGAATTTGACAAAAGTATGTTTTTTTAATACATAACCTGGACAGAAAAAGTAGGAGTACAGAGCAGATTCTATATTTAAAAAATGCATTAACGCGTTGATTCGTGATTTCATTTCTCCCCAACATGTAAATATTTAAGAACATTTGTATTTCTTTTAATCACTATCCAAACAAAAGTTTGTAATCAACATAAAACACAGGACAAAGATGGTATTGCTATAGAACCCAAATTGACATCCTATTCGAGAGGAAATTTCTGAACACGTCTTGAAATACGTGAGTGCGCTTTATTTTTTAAAAATCCTCCCTCTGTGAACACCTTCACATGCAAGTGAAAGGTAATGTTTGCTATAGTGGAAAATATGGCATATTATTTATATTCTCAGTCACCTAGTTAAAACTGAACCTAGTATGTGATAGCTTTGTCAAAGGTAACAACATATGACAATATTGACCTGTTTTTTTTTACACACAAAAATGAGTGCTAAGTAACAATTATATGGAAACAAACTATTGGCAATACATAAGCTTTAAGAATGGCGTATTTCCTACACGACAATGTAAACTGGTGATAAATTTGGCATGGTATGGCGTACTACTGACTGCCAATATGCAAATCAGTGAATCAATGGCGTATACAAGGCTGTATGTTGAAAATCTGTGAGGGCTATATTGTTCTAATAAGCATCTGTATGAATCCTGAGCGAACATAAAAACGGGAGGGTATACACAGTAAAAGGAACCAAGGAAACCAAAGTAAGTTCATTTTGTGCAACGTCTGACAATATTCATATTTATTACGTTTAACAGCGCCAAGGCTGCGATTATTATTTATTACAGTCCTGGGGCAACAACCTTTGGTCCATCCAAGTCTCGTATTCAAAAAAATTCCTGAAGCATATTTCCCAACAATCACACATGGAAAAACCTGCTGACATGCACAGATCTATATACAGAGAATTCACAGATTTCAAGTCTCATATTTATTATCCCCTTCAACAAGCATACAATGATATGCACATGCACATGTGCAAAAATAACACTCATCCATACGCATCAAAACACACACACGCACACACACTCTCGTACCCACAACAGTTCATCACAGTGGTCCAGAGAACATGCTCTGCCGCACACTAGAAACATACAAATTGTCCTCTTCTAAAGCACGCACGGACACTCCACACGGTGCAGCAAGCGGCGATTGATTCGTTTTTTAAAGCTGCTGAAGTGTTTTGGAAGAAACACTAAAAAAAAAAAAACTTCATTGGTACAATCCTTGAGCTGCCTGCAGTATCATCAGCGTAGAAGCTCTCACTAATATTTCAGGAAGAGACAGTCAATCTCTAAGCACTTTCGAATCTTTGCACAGTACAAAAGAAGCGGAACAAAAACACATTACATAATATATATGCATTATATATATTGGCGTATGTCCACGTGAAAGCCTTGCCCGCAATCCCAAGTCTCAACCGACGCCGCGCCCGGGAGCGCGGGAGGAACTATTATGCGTATTGACAGAGCGCCCCAGCGGCGGACGGACGGCTCAAACCGAAGACTGGGGCAAGGCTAACATGAAGCATCGTAGCACGTGAGTTCTGGCGGGTGTCGTCAGTCTTGCAGAGGGACCGTCGAGCCCCCCTGAAGATAAAGGTTACGAGACGGAGTTTGGCGGCTGCGACTTCGGTGGCTGCTGGCTGAGCTGTGCCAGGGTTTCCTGCGAAGCGTGGGCTTTCAGAATGGAATTCTCGTACTCGAGCTGGTTGATCCTGTCCATCAACTCTGCTATCTTCTCCTTCAGAACTTCTACTTCCTCTCTGACGGCAAACATCAGGTGGGACTTCACCAGGTCCTACAAAGAAAGGGAGAGATGGCAGGTTAGTAATGCACACCCTTTAACACTATTAAGACATTAATGTAGTATAAAGCACTCTTTCTAAAAAATATATACATATATATTTAGATCGAATAGCGATGAGTGGAGAAGGTAATAACACTGAATCCATGGCCATTTCCCAATATTAGAATAATTAAATCAAGAGGACTTCTGTGAGCAGGCCATGTGGCTCGCACAGGAAAGTTTAAATGATCCTCATTGGGAAACCTGGTGGTAAGAGACCTGCAAGGGACAAGACGAAATGACAATTTTAAGATGGGTCTCAAAGAAGTTGCCGAGTGAACGAACAACAGTGCTCTGACCAGAGAGTGAGTGTAAAGCAGTTACATTGAACTCTGGAGACCTAACGCCCGTCATCTTCAAGGTCTTCCATCTCAGTTCCTGAAGGCAAGTGGCAATAGATCACAAAATATTGGAATTTTCTCCAGAAGGCTATCGGCTGGAGAGTTATACGAGAGATGTAGGGAAACTTGATTTCTTGCCTTTTCCGGAGCTTTGAGACGATAGAAGCAGAACTCTGGCTACGTCATTCGATACACCAAGCGCCAACCTCCGAATGCATGTAATAGAGGACGAGGGACGTAATTTGTTTACAGAGAACATAAACACGCGAGTAGCTTATCCCGGAACTGTTCCCGCCACTGGAGGGAAATTTGAATCCTTGGTAGCCACAACATTCACATGAGGAGAGGGAAAGGGAACCGAACACATACGCCGCAGGAAATTTGGAGCGAAAAAGAACCCTTTTAGGGTTCGAATATTATTTGCTCGCCCTTTCGAAGAAGCTGCAAAAGCACATTCAGTTGCCACGTGCGCACCAAACGTACGTTCGGCAACAACAGTCTGCAGAGGACAGGCCATTTAGTGGCGGGATCAGTACCGGGATAAGCTACTCGCGTGTTTATTCTCTGTGTAAAAAAATACGTCCCTCATCCTCTATTACATGCATTCGGAAGTTGGCATCTCTTGCAGAACCGTCCAGTTGACAAACATGCTGCAAAGTTCGTCTAAAAATCAATGTTACGCAAGTTGATAAAATAAGTCCACCACCATTATGGCTTATATCGAGAATGTGGCCCTATTTCCACACTCCTATGTCTCTCTTAGCTTTATCCTTTTTACCTACCGATCACCGTGGCAGAGTGGTTAGCACAGCGCACTACGACGCCAAAAGTCCCGGGTTTGAACCCCGGCCTGGGCATGGGTAAACTTTGTAAGTGTCCCTTCATTAATTTCACCATATCATCACTCGTCCTTATAGTCGCGATTAGCCAAAAGTGACGCTAAATAATCAAAATTAAACCTTTTTACCTTTACAATTCAATCTGGCAGAATTTTTCACAGTAAAAAATGGCGTTATAAGGAAATAAGTCAGGGTACTTTTAAATTGCAAGATATGTTTCGTTATCTAGCAGAAAATACGACTGAATAAAAAGTCAAATCTACCCAGAGGTTCTTATCTAAAAATAGGGAACAAATAAGAGCTTTGATCTTAAGACTTGAAAAAACAGAAGGAAAAAATGCGATAAAGAGCAACATACGACTTCAATTAGGCACAAAAAAGAAACCTTATCACAAGTTATAGCCGAAGTCCAACTTCTCGATCCACAGCTGTTGTCAAGGACGAATCTCCACTGCTCAAGCGCCAGATACGCTATCACGATTCTTTATTCCTCCAAGCAAATATTGGTTTCAAAACACCATGCTACATCTTGTTTTTATGAAGCGATCATTATGTTTTTAAACTGGGACCTCTCGTACTATAACTTGACAAGTTTAAAAACAAGACGCTGCAAATAGCTGTTGCACAGCTTACACATTTCCCCACTCCATTCTCCGCAGCGACGTTGGTTGGCAGTGTTGCAAGCTGGAGAGAGCGTAATGGTCTGGGGATTTTCAACAAAATGTGTATTCGCTTTTTCCTAGGCTGTTTTCTACCTGTCGGAGTACAGAAATTCAGCTCACCTTTCCTCAACGACTCTTTTCCTTCTTTTAAAACTTGAACTCCCCAATGGCGCAGTGGTAGCGTCGTCTTCTTGTAATCAAGGGATCCCGGGTTCGATTCCCGGTGGAGGCACATAGTGGTTCGGATCCCACTTTAAACTGTACGTCCAGTCCCGATTAGCCTTTCTGTGCATAAAGGACTTAAAACAACAAATCAAACCAATCCAATTCTTTTAAAACTTGAGAAACCATCCATTTAGATACTCCCGTGGCGGTGCTTGTGGACTAGACAACATTATACTTAAGTTTATGTAACTCCTCCTGATTTCGCAAATATGTTGCAACATTGTAAACAATTTCTCTGGCCTGTCCTCTAAGGTGGTTTCCAGAGCAGATTGTGGATTTCGTTGGACCCGGCATGATTTGATTTTTGCATTACAAAAATATGCAACCAAGAGTAAAGAGCAAGAACATTTCAATGCTTTAAAAAGAAACACAGGTAAGCATGTTATCAGATTGCCTTCTCGTAGCGATTGTTGTACGATAAACAAAAGAACCCCCACCCCACTCGGCTTTAAAAGAAAAAACAAGCCATTGCTCGATGTCGCATTCAGAAAATGAAGTCATTCGCCCAATAGTTTCTCTTCGATATAAACGTTAACGCGCGTGCGTTAATACTACAGTTTACGATCCGCGCACTGCACGCTTTTTCAAAGACCGGATTAAATCGAATGAACCACTGATAAACGGATATGAGCCGGCACCGACAATCTACACAGTAAAATAGTTTGTCATATTTGTTTTAGCTTAATTTTGCTGAGTTGGCACTACTCGTAGTCTCAAGACCAGACCAGTACGTAGAAGAGTGGTGGGGAGGATGACTTAACTTGTCAGGCTATAGTATACTGCTGTACAGAGGCGTATTTACTGTTTCAACTCATCGGGCGTTGTAATAATACTGTTAGTACATAATATTTATTGTTGTATTTTATCGGTAGTATCTACAAATACTCTGCCCAAAACAAGTAAGCAAGAAACGAAGGGTTAATGACGTGAGAATGGAGAATTGAATAGGTAAGCAGTGCCCTTATTTTGCGTCGCTTTTCTGCCACTTGTGGCTTATCGCGACGTGATAAGGGGAAAATATGATTAGATGGTAGTTCGACCAAGCCAGGACTGGAACGCGAGACCTACACTGGAAGGGACTGCGAGTCGACCACTCAACGTGTTGGTCCCCTGAAGCGACTATTGTGTCCTTAGTAAGTAAAGCAATCATCCACCCAGTACCTCAATAAGTAAAGCAATCATCCACACCCAGTACCATCAAGGATTGAACTCAGACACGGCTGATTACACAGATATAGCAAGCAATGACCAGCAGAAATTGTAAATGGTATCTTAATAAGCACAGCCTGATGTAAGGTGTTCTTTGATTAAATAGTTATGAAGTATTTTCGATTGAAATATTTGAGAATAAACTAGTGTAGGAAGGGATGGCCAACTACAGGGACCGCAAGGTTTAATTAATTCATTCGCTGTGGCAAAGTTTCACCATTCTGAACCAAGTTTCATAATCAGGGTGTCTACCAAAATAACAAATCCAAAATTCTTGACTTTTTCGTGAACTTTATCAGTTTTTCTTAATCTTTATTTATACGACGCCTACTTAGGTAAAGTTGGAAATTATTAAGAAAATAAATATTTATTTAATGAGAAACCCCTACAAAAAGGCCAGTTAAGATGAAAACTGAAGCTGTATTTGACAGACTAGCGAGGCTCTGGCGTCTGGAATCGCAGCTAGTATAATCTTATGTTGGGTTCATGTTGTCGTCCCTTCATCCATCTTATCTTACCACCATTCATCCTCATCTTCGCGATTAACCAAAGGGGCAGAAAAGTGAAGAAAAATCAATCAATCAATCAGGCATTGTGATAGCAAAACTTCTTGACCAAAATCATAATTTCTTGACTTTTCATTGACTTCTTGATCTGTTTGACTTTCATGACTGGTAGACACCATGATTATTATATTATTGTAGTCAATACAACGATCAACATTTAAATATCATTCTATGTTCCATCCATTTTAACACTAGTGTACTTAGTAAAGTAGTGAGGCAAAATGGTGGTGGTGAGTTGCACCTTGCACGCTGCAGCCCCCATAGTCCGAGGAAGTTGGAAGAACACAGATGTTGGGTGTTCGAAATTAATACCGATGTGACTTGCAGCATTTGTGTGAGGAAAACAAAAACTGAGGAAGTGTCAACAAATGTTACAACTTCCGCAAATTGGAGAAAGTGCCGACGAATTTACCAAACCTTTATGTGGCATCTGAAAAGCTAGATATTGTGTGTATTAAAGAAGAAAAAAAAGCGACGACGGAACTAACTGTTAGGGCAAAAAGAAAATAAATTTTAAATGAAATCCAACTCTATGCTCGAGCGTGAACACATTCTTGACTTGCTTTGGAATTATTCTTTCAGAAACAGTTTTCCATTTCGAATGACTGAGCTTTTGCAAGAAGAGAGAACTAGGTATAATTGAACATTTTGGTTTCTACAATCGGATCGGCGCTGGACCTACAGATTAAAGTGCAATCCGAACCACTAAGGGGTCTCGGGGCTTCTTGATTACAAGGCGAAGACGAATTGGAATATGCCAATCGCTTTAAGGACTTAATCGTCAGTAACGAAGTATACTTAAATGCGAGCAAGAAATAAAATGTCATAGAAAAATAAGTTATTGGTCTTAATCGGGACTGGACCTAACAGTTCAAAGTGGAATCCGAACCACCATGTGCCTTCACCTGGTATCGAACCCGGGACCTCTTGATTACAATGCGACGACGTTACCACTACGCCATCAAGAAAGGAGGAAAATAAAGGAACTCGGGGTTCAAACATACAAGTCTTACATAACGCGAATCGGAAACAATGATTTTCATTGGCTGTTCATTCGTACTGAACGATACTGGGCTTTTTAGCACTTATTTTATTCTGACGTTTCTGAGATTCCATCCGCGGTTTATAAATTAACAAAGAAAAATATGATCATGAAAATATCTCAAAATTATGAACAATAGTGCATCTGTTTATGAACGAAATAAATCTTACATTAACATTATCCAATTAACGCAAGGAAACCTAAAATTGTGACGGCACTTGTCTAAACCAATTTCTGATCAAACAGGACAATTGGAACTGGATCTACAATGTATTTGAAGTGGAGTACGAACCACCGCGTACCGTGTTTCCACCAGAAAACCGAGGACCTTTGAATACACGGCACGAGAATATGTTATGGAGGCAAAATTAAGATTGCGTTCCCAGTCCTTACTTTCATTTGGTGCGACAGTTCAGGCTGCGTATATTTACTGTTTTAACGAGGAAAATAATAGCCTTTTAAAAATAATACTTCAAGTGTTACTGTATAACGATAAAATCTTGCTAATTATCAGGTAAATCAATTAATCATCGTAATAAGCAATAATATGCATTGGATTGTGACTGTTCACCGGGAGTTGGACGGCGGAGGGCGAAGGACTAGCCTGTTTCCCGAGAGAAGAGGCCGAGCCTCGGGTAAAGAAATATAAAAATACAACTTTATTATCAATGGTCAGATTCAACTGAAATTAAAGACAGCCCAGCAGCAGATTATCATCGACGAAATCCCCAAAGCAGAATTTGATAGGAGATAAATTAAGCCCGATATTAAAGGTTAAACAGCTAGACTGGATAACAATAGCTACAGACTCCCTGGCACTGTCTTCGGAACGATCGTGCAGGTTACAATAGGCCCAGTCTTAGGGTAACCTCTACTCGAGGTGCTGCTCGAGAAAGGTCAAAGAACTCCAAATATACGGGCGAAGATAGCAGGACAAGAGGCTACGATTTGATGACAATTTAGCAACGCTTGGACAGAGAGGGTACAGTAACGAACCTTTTGAATAGCAAATAAATAGACGCGCAGAGAAGCGGAAGACACCAGTTTTACTCAGATTTTCTTCGACGTGTTATCATACACAATCTTTCGCGAACCACCCGCTTAAAGTATCCGCTTTGTGTGTCGCACCGTTCCGTGTTGTGTTATTTCGCACGTGTCTGTGTACTATCAATATGGAGTAGAGACAGAGAAAGGCCCTGCTGGGGGGCGTCCGACCCAGTTGCCAATCCTTGAAGATGCGGAGATCCTATCTTATCGCCCGGAAGCCATCTATTGACCACGCCGCAAACATCCACGACTTCACCACGAGGACTTCAGTCAGAGCCGACAAAGGTAAGCCGGAATGGACGTGAAAATGGATAAGCTTCGTTCGCCCCGTCGTGACATCCAATGAACTCGCTTAATTACATAAAAAATATCGAACAGACATTGCTTATTACGGTGATTAAATTGCATCAACTATCATTTTAACATGTAAAACCGTACAGCGTTCAATTATCCATTCATCCAAAGTATTTAACATTCGGATTGTACGACGCTATAAATTGTCAATATAATTATATATCAGTGATCCTTGTTAACCTCAAAATTAACAATATATAGATTAACATTCATTCAACAATAACAACTTAAAAGGAGTAGTGTTTTGCGTACAGGTGAAGCTCCGACCGGAACATGTTTTCCCGGAAATGCAAAAGTAAATGTCAAATTAAGAACAGTTTAAATTAATGTAGCTAACTTTAAACATGCCGCAGAACTATTATTGTATTAATTACTCATGTCTATTGGATTGCCGAGAAATGAATGCGAGTGTGACTGTGAGAATGAAAGGGGCAATGATGTAATGTTTATGCATGTGCTCTTTTATAGAAATTACATTGTATATATAGAACTAACCCTGTGGTGTGATTTGTTTTACCCTATGTAATCTCTTGGGCTCCAACTGATGGCACTTACCCTGGGACAAAAGGTAAATAGGTTCTTAATGATTGCCTTTTGTTTATTTGTTTAATTGTTTTTTGTGGGTTTGACATTACCATCGTAACGTAGAATCAGAATGACGTCAGGCACGTTAAATAAGTAGACGTCGCGTTACGTAAAAACTGTTAAAGAACATATTGTAGGTATTTATTTATACCTACATAATGACATCAAAGTAAGAGAAATCTCAGATTAAATTGTCACATGATCTTGCAATATACAGTAGTTATTCTGTCATGCAGCAGTAACTTAAATTAATTTTTGTCTACATAAAACAAACCCTTTTAAGAAACAAATACCCATGCTTATCATAAATAAGGTTTTGGTGCCACTATAGGGGACGCCTGGCCCTTAAGCCGCCCCCTGGCTAGGGATCTCGCACAGCTATGAGCAAAACTCGGAAGTTCCATGACAAAAAAAAAGACCTACTGCATGATCTTAAAATAGCGGGGAGGGGAGTTTACATTCTATATTAATCAACACTTTTAATTTCCCCTGGATAGTAAGTGATTGAATAGTTCGGCACAAGCAGATGTTTGGCAGTTAAAATTGCTAAAGCTAGAGGGAACGGATATCTACTGTACATGGGAGCTTAAGGAACAATTATTATTTTTTTTTTAACATTACTGAATGTTTCGAAGCAGGTGGACGGGAAGAACGCTTAAAAAATATTTCCCTCATTAGTGAAAATATAAGTTGAAGGACAAGCATTTTCTTTCCCCATAAGTACACGAGAGTCGGAAACATTTATTAACCATATTTTTAATAGGCTTCATCTAAGACCAGTTTACAACTGTAACGCAGCCTTCTTATCACAAAGTCTACCTCATCCCCTTAAGCGCTATTGTATTCTTAATGATCGTTAACCTCCAACGTGTAATACCCTGGACATTACATTGTAGTTTGTTATTAATTGAAATATTGTGTTTGTTAGGTTTTTTTTTAATTTGGCAAATATTTGAGACGTCGCAGACAACTAGTATTAGATGGACAAATAGTCTAACGTAAATACATCAAGCTGGCAACATGTAAGAAACATTTATCAACAAGCTGGGCATAAACAGCCACATGTAAAGCTGTAAGTCCAATAAAATTTTGTTGAGTTGAATCTAACAAGCTAAAAAAAGAGCATAGCAACGAGGTAACTGTAATATGAAAAATATTTAGAACAATATACCGGTGCGTGTATTTAAGTTTCTAAATGTTGTGACAGCCGACCTCCGTGGCGGAGTGGTTATCACAGTGCGCTACGATGCCAGAGGTCCCGGGTTCGAACCCAGGCCCAGGCAAGGGTGTTCTGTGTGTCCCTTCACCAGTTTCATCATATCACCAATCCTCATCTTCGCGATTATCCAAAAGTGGCAGCAAAGCGAAGTAAAATTAACAATCAATCAAACGAATCAAAACTTGAACCTCCCGTTGAACTTGAACCAAAATAAAGTGTTTTGTTTCTCGATGCAGGATTTTGGAAGATAGTAATACTAAAATGCAATAAAAACCGGCAAAGGTACCGGAAAATGCACAATATAAACAAGACTTTCTGGTTCGAACAAAATACAAACTTATTACTTTAAGCATCAGGTTCACGGCTTGGAAAATAAACGACTTTCCACGAACTTGAAAAGCTAAGGTGATGAACACACTACGTACTTCAGTGTCCGGAATCATGACGTAGCAGGCATCGTTCTGTCCACGGCGCCGCACCTCGTACAAGCACGAAGAGGAGTATCGTCTGCTTCGCGTCGCCATCTCTGCTGCCCTGATCCCACTGTGATGATGTGCCGCTCGCTCTCTTAGATCTCGCCTCGCACCCTGCGACGGCGCGCGCACGGCCGACGTGTGTGTGTGTGTGTGGGGGGGGAAGGGGGACCAGAATAAATCTTGTGACCGCTCGCACATCAGCTGCTTCCATCCTTCACGCTACCGTTCCCGTGCGGAAGGACGACGCAGGGAAACGCGTTGGAACTGTGTTAGCGGCGCGAGATTTATTCTTCGCGTCAGGTTTACACGACCTTGCCCCATCCTTCTTCCTGCGGAAACCACGGCGCGTGGCAGGGTTGACAACTGTAACCCTTGCAGCATAATCTCCCTCTCGGCTGTTCCGTGGGGGAGGGAGAAGACACCATGAGTGAAAAAATGAACAATGAGAGCAGGAATTTACCCATACAGTTAGAGCTAAAATGACCATAAACTGAGCCTATGAGGAATTTTAGGGGGTGTTAGGAATGTCTACCCCCTTCCCTCCCAGAGTCTGACGGAAAGTGGCAAGAGGCCAACTCCGAACTAGAGTGCGATCACGCTAAATTCCGGCACGGAGACCGCCTTTATGGCAGCGACCCTCTGTTGCCGCGTTTACCAACGAAGAAACTTGCGGTCAAACAGCGAACTAGGCCTACTGCTGCCACCTTGTTTGGGCAACAAGCGGCAATCTTACGAATCGATCCCTCCTCCCCGAAGGTGCCAGCAGGGAAACAAGATGTCAAAGAAGCCGTTCTGCGCTGTGAATGCGAGCAGGTTCTTACTGTGACCGAGGTATAGCCTTCATTTGTCGATCTGTGGTGCAATCCCAAGATTTATGGCTGTAGTTTTTCCTCGGTAGGGGGGACAAAGATGTCAAATAGTCCCATCGGACTATCATCTGGGTTTCTAGACAGGAGTTCGCTACCTTCTTTTCAAGTAGCTCCTCGCTATATTTGGTCAACAGCGAAATATTCGAGCTTTCGCCGGGGATCGAACCAAAGGCAAGAGCGCTGACCATTCGGCCACACGGGAGACCCAGCACATTCTAATGTGAACTTCTTCCACGTGTCCTGCTGCACAGTTCCATTAAGGCACAAAGGAGGTGTGAGGGTCGAGCTACACACATTCTCGATTTCAAACAATGAAAGTGTCCACTACCTTAATCTACCCACTTGGGTGCTCACTGAAAACGATCCCGAAAGAGCCCCTGAAGGGACTATCCCTCACCCGGGAAGTGAAGTAGGGTCTCCTGCATGTCATGCAGAAGCCGATGCATTACGCTTCGTGCACCATCCCTCCCTGTATTAGCATCACTCACTTTACGCCACCGTTTGGCTAATCGAGACCAAGAGGATGAAATTGACCAAGGAACTCCCACATCCAAGACTCGAACCTGGAACCTTTGGTTACAAGATCATGTCGAGCATTCAACGTGCTCGTCCATGCCAGTATTTTGCCAAGGCTGCCCTTTGAACCCCTAAAAATGTCTCTGGAACTTCGCCTCACAATTCGGCATTGCTGGAAGTTCCAACAGACGCGCAAGAACACCCCACATTCCTTTCCAATGCGACAATCGTCAGCAACTTCTGTCAGGGTTCGTCGTTCCGAACCCAACCCGAGCACGTTGCACAGGATGTTTGTACTTCCAACTTCCGCATTGCGCAACGTGATACGTCCGGTAACACCAGAGGACAAAGGAAAGACGCCTCCAAGTTGTTGACGGGCTACTTTCTATCACATCGATGCATGTGCAACGAACCAACCAATTACGCGTCCAACTCAACGATCAAGCGACCATTACAAGATTAAAAATAAAATATTCTAGGTAGACCAGAAGGAACAGGATCCGAACCACTGCACCGTAGATCTACCGGAAAACTAGTATTCCACTGCACTGCGAAGGTGTTCTACAATGAACCTTGTTAGTCCAATAAGATATTAAATTTGTAAACAACTAAACAAGCCATTGGTGTCTGGTTGCACACTGAAGGTTTTCTAGGCAAAGGAAATTATTTTCCTTCTTCCACCACCACGTAATTTTTGCGCTTGTGCGACAAGTCATTTATCACAGATGATTTTCACTTGCCTTCCAAACACTGGGATTGTATTTTATTTATTTGTTGTTATTTTGAGTAGTCTTTCTTCCACTTTAGGCCAACGCGATGATAAGGACAAATGATGATTGGTTGAAATTGATGATGAGACGCGAATTGAGTAGAGAACAAAGTACGACTGCTTTATCATGACGTGAGCTGCGAAAATTTAGTCTCAAGAACGCCACATCAATCGGTAAGGGTAGCGAAAAGAAATGTCATTTAATACCGGTATGCCTGCTTCAATATCGCTCCTAACACCGAATTCTCTTCAGTGAGTCGATCGGTTTTTATATACCCATGATTTCCCATCGTTTGTCGTGGAAACTTGCATCAGGCAGGAGGTAGAATGCAAGGCAGCAACGCGCCACGGCACGTCGCGGCGAACGTGGAAACTAACTCGCTCCCTTCACTTCCAAGAATTACCACCAGATGGCAGGAAGAGGCATCAGCTGATTCACATTTCGTCGCAATCGTGTTGGCTGCCAACAAGCAGAGCAGACTGCGAGGTTCTATCAACTTGCAACGGGACGGGCGAAAGAAACAAACGCCGCATTCCTTGACAAATTGTTTCAACATCAGTGGCGGCGATCAGGTGGGGCACGTTTTCCCATTTTCTCCCTCGCACTATGGCCTCTTTAATGCTAAGACTTGTCTACCACGAAAAGGTAAACTGTCCTTGCCTTCCAAATCGCTGCTACTGTTCAAAACAGAGCATTTCTGTATTTTATTAATAATAATAATAATCCTTTGCGCAACAGCCCATGAAGGGCCTGGGCATACCTACCGACTGCCGGTCTCCCTCCCACGCTTTCCTTCGTCACCTCTAAGCGTGGAGATCTTCAACTTACGTAAAATAACATTGACAATTCAAGAAACAATGCAGTGGGCAGCTTCAATGCCTAACTGCGTTAATTACAATAGATATCGATTCACATAGTCCTTGTGCGGGGCGAGACAATGAGGGAGACCTGATGCAACTAACAGCGCTTAATCTACAGGTTCTATGGTCTATGAAAATAGACGACAGGCATCTTAATAAGGTAGCATTCAACATTAAGGCAGACACGAATTAGTTGTCACACATCTCGGGGTCGTTTTATCCTATTTTGATTCACTTTTATTTTTTAAGAGCTCGAGGACAGAATTTTAATTTTTATGTAAATGCAATAATCGAGACATGAAAGAGAGCGAACTTACGCAAACCGAGACATGGTGTACCTCTACTACCAAGTTAACCGTTGCGCTGACAACAGGTGTGACAATGACAATCTAGCCCCTACTGCACACAGGGTGAATGAAGCTGGCCAGTTCTCTAGATAATTAAGACAGATTCCGAACCCTGACATTTTGTGCTTCGGTGCCATAGTTTTAGCACCTCTCGGACAGAACGCCCACGTGGAGCGCTAAGTTAACCAGCTGTTTTCCCCTTCAGTCTGCTTGCTTCTTGCACCAAGGCGCAAAAAATCGATTAAGAATCAATTGGGTCCTTATCACGTGACTTCGGTGAAGACGGCCAGGCGTCTACCCGTGCAATCGATGCGGCCCTTCTGTGCATTCTCGCATTTGTTGCTGTTGGGGGAGTGGTTAGGGGAACATGTTCTCTTTCCTGGTGGAGATTCGGAACACGAACAACACGCTAAGAAAGACAAAGTGGAGAGTGAACTCGCGACTTCCTGAATGGGCGGCAACGCTCCTGGATAGAATCAAAAACGAAAACCCGGAACAGGCAGATTAGCAGAAAATAGATTCGATAAGCAAAAATGTGTTGAAAAACCACGAAGGAAGACTTACGCGAAGTAGGTTTATTTTTAGTGGCCAGTGTGACTAGAAATTTAAGCTCCAAACTTCCGAGTTTGCGACAGGTTGTGTGGTCTCAAACATTGGTGACGCTCCTGTCAACTATAGTGCCAGTGATTCTCTACGCTTTTATCTCCTTCGTTCCGTAAGCTCCAACATGTATACAGTTTTTAAAACAGGAATTGGGGAAAATATTGAAATTACACGTATCGTTACGCTGACATTTTGAACACCATATATTTGTGGTCTGCAGCTTCAGTGATTTGTTTTATTTTACTTCGCCCTTCTGACACTTTTGGCTAATCGCGAAGATGAAGACGAGTGATATGATGCATTTGATGAAGGGCCACAAAGAACACACATGCCCAGACCGGGACTCGTGGCGTCTGCAGCTTGAAATCGACGCTTAAAATATCTTTCCGGCTCCAGCGTGAAAAATTCCCGAAAATTCTTAAAAAATTAAAATAAAAGACTTGGAAGCTCTGTGACAAAATATATCATTACATAAATTAACAAATACGTATAGCAGTTTAGTCGATACAATCTGAATTCGTAACTCAGTTACGAGAAATCATATCTAATATAGAAAAAACATTTTCTTGTGAATCGAGTCCTGCTCCCCCCACCCAACCACTCCGGTCGCTTTACATTTAACATCGAGAGCAGCTCGTCCACACGTTTCGTCAAAGCTACCCAAAGCAGTGCTTTTATTGACTCGCGCGGTTTACCTGCATGTGTGGAGTTGAACACGTAAATGTTTTTACTACTTCGTGGACGTATGTCGCAACTACCACGCCCAAATTACATGGCATGAGACTTTAACTAGGTCACCATGCAAAATGCTATGGCATTTCCCACAAGAGCCTCGGCATGTATCGAGGAGTTCTTGATGAGCACGGACCGACTGTTGGGAATTCAAATATGTAACCAGAACCAGTGCTGAAACTTTTCATAAAAAAAAAGGAGAACTTCCGCTCATGGAAACAAACTTGAGTTCCTGAAGAAGTTCTACATGGAACAGGAAAAAAACTTTACAAGGAAATTACAGGCTGTTCAAATCTCACCACACCTAATAATACAGTCTTGCCAAGTTCTTCCGCGTTACGGAAATATACGAACGTGCAGAGGCTCTGGTAAAGAGGGCTGGGCACTTGATATATAGGCCGCAAAACCGGTGTGTAATTATCAAAGCATTAATTCCATCAAATTCTAATATTAAATATCTATCTAAAAGTTATTACTAACGAATCCTAACAAAACCCATTCGATTACAAATTACACACCACCAAAATAGAATGTTTTTGTGAAAAGCTACTGTAAAAACAAAAAGGTATAAAGATATAGGACCCATTTTTTTCCTAACAAGAGCTCACATTTGCTGTTCTTCCGCGTTGCACTTGATTTTGTGACTACATACACACCAATTTTTCTTCTGTATGAAATCAAGCTCAGGAGGCTTTGCTATGCCAACCTGTTAGACCGCGTAGGCAAATGTTGCGAACGATACCGGGTTCCATTCCCGATTGGAGCTTCGAAGTTGCGGTGTTATCAGTATCGTCGGGACAACTGCACTACTTCCAAAGCCAGACAACTGCGACGATGTCACGTAATGCTGGCCCAATGAAAACGCCGCCTGCTAGCTCTGGCCCCTCAAACAAATCTTCAGCCCGGATGACCGTTCAATGCAAATTCTTTGCACAAAAATACAGGGAAATGTTGTAATACAATGTAGTAATGCAGTGATACAATGCAATTGCGATGTTCAGACGATCTGCCTTATTTATCTGATTAGCTCACGAGTTCCTCGCCCCTTCGAAAACTTTTCTGCCTTTGAAGTAAACGAGAATTTTTAAAAAAACGCTGGAAATTGATTGATTGATTGATTTAGTTTATTTTACTTCGCGTTTTGTGCCTCTTGGCTAATTTGCGAAGATGGGGATGAGTGATGAAATGATGAAATTGATGAATGGACATTCACAAACAACCAAGCCCGACCGGGATTCGAACCCGGGACCCTTGGCGTCGCAGCGCGATGTGCTAACCACTCGGCAAAAACGCTGGAAATGTAATAATGTTCTTAAACAGGAATAATAATTGGACTAAGTGGTCTAGTGAATAGATGGGATGAAACCAAGGGTCCTAGATGCGAACCTCGAACAAGCGATAAGAGTTGTTGCGTGATTCGTTATTTATGAACTCTTGTTTGATAAAATTAACCTAGAGAAATTAGAAAAGCGACGATGAGGTTAAACACAATGGACACCGCTCATGCCTTGACTGGGATCGAACTTCTGGCGCGTAGTGCGTTACGCAACTGCAAACCTTTAGATATTATTTTTAGATATACTTTACTTTTTTCTTACACGTTTCTCTCGGTATCTCCCTATCTGTTAAGTTTACGACTAAACTTTATGTTACACTTCAGTTTCTACTAAGTCCGTAAGTTCGACTGCTTTGAGGGTAGGTGGGTGGGTGTTGTAGCCCCTTTTCATAAAACAAGTAAATACAAATTCATGAGGAATCCTCGTTACATACCTTGAATTAATGTTACTACGTTGGGGGAAAAAATAGAGGAAACTACGGCAGCAAACCGGAAATCGCCGGATTTTCCCGGAACAAAACACCCCTCTCGACGTCTCCTATTGGTGAAGTCCCAGACCTGGCTCTTCAAGATCGATAACAACAAACCATGTAATTGGTTGCCCCAGCCTCTGGCTGGCTGCCACTTCCTAGAAGAGCTGCTCTGGAAGCCTGACAAACACAGCGCGTAGTATTTCACGTCATGTGGAAATGTGTAATTATTAGAGTAGCAGCGTTAAGTTTCAAACCGGAAACGAGAAAGGATTGTCCAACAATGACCTATTGGCAGCTTTCCTGTTCAATGCTTTTCCAATCCGAATTAGCTTTTACCTATTTCTTGTTTGTTTTGCTGCCATCTTTCGGTCTTCTTTCTCCCTGAATTGTCTCCCCATTGTTTGTGTAACGCATTTACACTACTACTTTACTTTTTTGGTATTTTAATCTATGGGCACGTCCATGTTACAGTGGTGTCCATCAGAGACAGTTTTTCACTTACAACATTTACTAGTTAAGTACTATTGAACTTGAGGCGTATAGTGTTCAAGTAGTAAATTTTATATTAGTGGATATATTCTGTAATTTGGAACATAAGGAAGATCCTCAACGAAAAATGGCAATTCAGTTATGAACATTTAACCTATACAAGTTTTCAAAGATTCTCTTACTGCTTTATCGGGATTGTACTGTCTGCGCTCGATCACAAATTGAATGAGCACCAGACACTCCTAGCAGTTACATATAACAAATCCTCGTGAGGACGTTGAGGATATCTTGTACAGTAGCGTGCACTTTTGTGTTGCAATAACTCCATCATAATCGTCCATACAGATACGGAATGGGGGGGGTCAACTATCAATTTCCTATAAATATTAGAAATTTAAAATTATTATTAACCAAGTTGCAATGAAGTAAATATTTTCTATGAATACTTGGTATGTAAATATTGGTGCACAGTCGTGGAAAGAAATTATTTCCCCATAAGAGACTATGGGGAAGTATTTTTTCCATGATTGTACATTAATTATTTTATTATAGGTTTTAAATTTATTCCTTATATTAATTTACTGGACATGCTATGTATTTCTAAGAAAAATACTGGCACATACACAATATATTTCAGCCATGGTACTACAAGTATAAGGTCGTTTACCCAATCAAATAATTTTCTGAAGTTGTTGTAATTTTCAAATTATACGTTGCCGTTTAATTGATCACAGTTCGTGCATAATGTTTACTAAAGCTATCAGAGGGGTTTGATTAACTACCCTTGAATAGGGCCATGAATCCAATTGACTTTGGAAGGGGTCGCTACATTAGATAGAATATAGGCCAAAAGAGGCAACACTCACCATAGCCTGTTCAATCTTGTTGTCAATTGCCACAGCACTGGTACCCGACGCACTGCAAAGAAAAATACATTGTTAAGTATGCAATTATTGATAAAAAATAAAAGTTTAAATAACATGTGAACGACAGTACATTGTTCTTCTATAAACATTGTATAAACGTTATTAATTTAAAAAAAGGCACAGATAAGATTAATTACAGTACTCAAAGAACACACACTTAGACTTGCAAGTGATTAATTATAAAATGTGCCGTGACCTACTAACTGAGGAATACCACACAAGGTAATTCCTTGAACTTGCAAATCATACGAGGAAAGTCTGAAGAATCTGCCAATGACGCGATCAAGTCGTTTCCCGGAAGATGGGTCATTAGTCACTTCAAAATTGAAAATGCTTCGGAAATAAACATTCCCCACTCAGAAATCCCTTAACAAGTAATTAAATCCATACCTGCAAACAATAAAAGAAATAACACCCTTCGACGGAATTTCAATACATTTTTCGTATTTGTAAAAAGAGGAGAAACTGGATCAACATGTTTATTACAACTTCAAAGTTAGACAAACTTTCATTGTTCTGGAAAAGTATTAAGTTCAAGAAGACTTAAATGGACTGGCCACGTGGCACGAACGGAAGAGGAAAAAGAGAGTTTACAGGATTTTTCATGGGAAACCTGATGGTAAGACACCTGTAGGAAGGTTAAGACGAAGATGGAGGGATAACGTTGAGATGGACCTGAAGGAAATCGGTAAGGATGGAAAAAAAATATAATTGATCTTGCCCAGGATAGGGACAGATGGAAGGCTTCTAAACCTTCGGGTTTAAGAGTCAGTCTGTTCGTCTGCTTTTGTGATCAGACAGATCAATCGAGAATGAATCCTCAGTAACAAGTGGAGTCCCCATTCTTGTGAAATGTTCCACTACAAATAATCGAGCCTAGAACCCACTGGTTACAAGGCGGCGGCGGCTTTAAAATAATGGAAAGCCACAGTCGAATAAGTCGACGCATATTGTTCTGTGATTAATAGATGTCAATACTGTAACGACAAACGCATATTATTGGAGCAAAGATCCCTACACGGGTTATTTTTACTCCGCTGATCTCAACAATAAATATTTATTGCATGCAAGTGTTTCGTGCCTTAAGGACATCTTAATCATGCCTGTTATTTATGAGCTCGATAAGATATCACCAGCTTTTTTGACATGTTAGAGATAAAACACAAAAGGCTCTTGCAATTATCGAAAGATATACTAGAGGAGATATTATTCAAGTGCAAATGTGATTAGATGTTAACTTTTTCCTTAACTTCTCTCTCAGAGAAGATCTCTACATTTTTTTCGCAGTGTTCTGCGATACAAGTATCACGCTGACATTGGGAATAAGATTTTCATTCGTAATAAAGAGGGGGATGGAGATTTACCCTGGCGAATACAATATCTTCCTGAAACCTCCTTTCCTTTTTAACACATTATGAACAGACCTAAAGGTGGTGATGCAAAGGAGGTTACAAAAACTGACCCTATTCATGGACGTCCGCAGGATTTTTTCCAGGAAGGGCAAGGTAATTTTTTTTCCAGGGAGGGGGCAAAGGAGGCATATTTTTCCCCATAATAGTGATGCCCCCTTAAAAAAACACTATTTCAGTCTCAAATTGTCATGTTCCTTCAACGTATTTATAATTAACAAATTACTGTGGCTGAAATTAAATTGTGTGAAATATATAATTTTTAGGTCGACATTGGCAGACAAGTCAGGTTGGGACTAGTTTCATATTGCTTAGTAATTTACTATCGGAATGTTCGTTCTCAGGCTGGCCAGTTGGGACGAACCTTGCACAGAATGGGTGCAGATGGAAGGTCTGTGTTGCTACCAAGAACATATCGGGAGGGGTCCGAAACAAGTGTGAAATAATAATAGTAATAAATGTTTACTATGCGTACGTAAAAAAAATTCTAGGCCTATTCAAAATTATTAAAATATATAAATTAATATTATTACAATAGGTAAAAAGACTGTATAAGAAAAGATATACAATAGCACGTATTCATCATCTAGCTTAAGTATAGTTAAGATCCTGGCAAGGAAATTCACTTCAAAAAATATTAAACATGAGTATTTATTGGATAACAAAAAAGGATGTTAGGCCCAGTTGATGAAAAGTAAACTTCCTGATTAATATTTTAGGCATATTACTAAAAGCAGTAACGTACATAAGCATTCTTAGGTACTGTCCAATCAAAGCCCTATGGTGCCCATCTAATCCTTGCCTACGTGTTCGGCGCAAATAAGATTATAAATTTCTAAACATGTATAGCCTATTTTGATTTTAGTACTTGGTAAGTCTATCGGGAAGGGGGGGGGGCTGATCCCCTTTAATACGTGCGTGGTTGTTGCGGCAATAAACATTCGGATTTGGGGGTGCCACAGGTAATTTTACAATGAACAGTTTTCTCCAAATTCTTGGTGCTCGAATGTAGGCTGATTTAAAAAATATATATATTCTGTTTAATATTGAATTCACGAAAAAAAATCCCGCATGCAGAAGGAATAACAAGAACAGTAGTGTCAAGCAAGTAGTTTTCTCATGTTGTTTCAGTTGTTTAGAGAGCAAATAAAAACTGAAATATGTAATTGATAAGTGATGGTAAAGAACCAAGTATACTGGTTACAAATCAAAAGCAAATCGTCATGAGAAGAAAGCTTCGGCTCATACAAAATCTAAATTGCTTCATACAGACCTTGTGTATCAAGAGGAATACACAACACAAACTACAGAAACGCACACATTCCGCAAGATTATATAACCCATTGGATGTGTGCAGAACTTCAATTACACAATTTTAAACAAGCCCTTCCTTACACCACACCAGCTATCGACCACCCAGACAAGGTCAGTTGCAGGCGCCCCATTCATGTAAAAATTATCA
The DNA here is from genome assembly GCF_977018435.1 of Lepisma saccharinum. Classification (NCBI taxonomy): domain Eukaryota; kingdom Metazoa; phylum Arthropoda; class Insecta; order Zygentoma; family Lepismatidae; genus Lepisma; species Lepisma saccharinum. Next base: position 92,744,051 of record NC_139236.1, read on the forward strand.
TCCGCTGCACAGGCAGACGGACAGACTCCCTCTAATCGATAGCGGGACCAAATCACGCGAGGCTGCAGATCTCCCGGTAATGACACTGCAATCTAAAGACACTTCAACTTTCCAACAAGCAAGGTTCTTTCCGAGTGGTTGCATCACCGCTACCTTGGGAGACGGTTTAGCGCGGGTGAGGTCATCGTCGACTGCATCTGCACGAAGTTGGAACGGAAGGACTAAAATGGTTCGAGAAAACCAGGAGTATCCAGAGAGACTTGAGAAGAGAAACTGGTCACCCATTGTTTGAAAATGCCGGTTCACACACATTAAGTTCACTTACCTCGGGCTCTGAGCAGCTACTGCTTCAACCCTACAACTCCAAAGGGGGCGTGGGGGTTCATCGAGCTCGCACAACTATTTTATTATACACAGTAAGTTGATATTTATTTCGTGGTAAAATTTGTAATTGCTCTCAATTATGGGCTCTACATTTACATTAAAAACTAATAATAATAATAAAAAGTTAGTAAATTTTGTCCCCTCACGAGTTTTAGGATTCAACCCTTTGAGATTGTTTTGTTTTTTCTCTACGAAATTGGTATAAATCTAACGAACACCGTATTACTATTAAGAAGACAGTGATCAATAACACAGTTTTTTTTAAAGTCCACTTTATGCAGAGTTAGGCTAATCGGGACTGGGTCCTTTGATTACAAGGCTATGCCATTACCACCAACACCCGCGGTAGCTCTGTTGTTAGGGCGTCTGACTACCATGCCAGAAATCCGGGTTCGATTCTCGGCGGGGGAGAACCGAGATTTTTTCCACCTGCTCAACGTCGTATAAAGTGGGTAACTGGAGGAAACTCTGGCGGGTAAAGGCGGTCAGGGCCGTGGCCGTGATCAAGAAAGTTTTCACACCCTTCACACACCCCCATACGCCTTCATGGCGTGGTGCAAAGCACAGGGGAACACTTTACTTACGTTACCACTACGCCATCGGGAAGGGCCTGTGATCATGAACAAAAATAGGGATTGTAGTTTTAAAAATACACCAAATCCCCTGGGTAAAAGGGTCTACGTATGAACTGAATTCTTTCAATTGTGTCAATCTTATTCACATTTACCGAATCAACACACTCCACTTATACTCAAAATATTTTAGCTATGGAAATTATTACAACGAATTCTAAAAGTTTACTACGTTATAAAATACCAAGATTATTTTACAAAAATGTTCCCGGTCATCTGCATAAGTGCAACCATGTCGACTTGAAGTGAGTCGAGTTGGTGTTTTAAGTCCACTTTATACACAGTAAGGTTAATCCGGACTGGAAGTACTGTTTAAAGTGGAATCCGAACCATTTGCCTCCACCGGGTATTGAACGACTTCAAGTGAGTTTGGGCTCAACTACTGTTAATTATATCGCCCTAAATTCGTAGGTAAAAAAACAAACAAAAACTAAGGTGGCCGCCCCCTCCACTGCGAGTGTACTCATGCTAAATCAACATCACATCAAATACAGGACAGTAACGAATAAGCAACGAAGGCCATTTCCAACAGGACAGAACGCATTCTACACACTATTCCAGTTCTTCTACGTCATCTTATTCAACGACGCCAATTCACACGCTCCATTCAACATGCGTGCGAACAGAAAAAAATCAATGTTTACTGCCTTCTATGTACACGGGGTTCACTAAAGTTATGGTTATTCTGCAATGCGGAAGGCTTTTCATGGGTAAACCTTTCACACATCTCAAATATACGAAAAGCATTTACAAGCATGCTAGAAGTGCTGATTTTATGAAATGGAGCGTGGGTGGGAAACAAGGTATATTTACTTAGATGCTTTTGGAGAAGGCGGTTTCTAACTACAGTGTAGATCTAGAATGTCTAGAGTTTAACCTTCATGCTACCAGTTCAAATGCTTCTTGAGATACTATGTAGGAACATACTAGAAAGATCGTTAAAGTGAGGCACAGTCTGTCTCGTTGTACCCTTCAATATTTTAATTAACTATAAATATAGTCGTGTTCCCGCTGTCCTTGTGATGGAATTTGTTTTGTTTCCAAAAATTAAGAATTTGCAAATAAAGATAAGAGTCGTACTATAAAGGTAAGGTAAGTCAAGGATAAATTTAATTATGTTTGACACTCCTAGAAGATAACTAATGAAGGTCCCATCGAGACGGAACAGAGAATTTCTTATTTTAAGATTACCTGTGGAACATGTACAAGTAAATTTACATATTACGGTGTTGCTACCTTTTTAATCTCAGAAGTGCCATACTAAAATGTACGTTTCGAGCAACGAAAAGGGTCGAAAAAATCTACAATCGTCGATGGTGTGTTCACGGGATACAATGGGGGGGGATTCCACCTCGAAGGATATTTCACCCCCCCTCTCTAATTTCAAAAGCAGGTACAGAACACCTACACAGGGAAGTAATGTGTGTACGTTCTTGAATATGTGGTAACACGGACTGAACTAACAGTTCATTTAACCATTACCAGGCGCATTAGGCTTCACTACTGCCAATATCAACATAGTCGAGGGGGATCTACAATGCTACAGGGTTACTTCTATTTGGAACTACGCACTTGCATGAACATAGATCCAGGTAACGTGAGCATTAGATAGCACTCGGATTACGCCACCGCTAGTTCCCAAGCATTACGTACACAGCCAACACCAAGACGTGCCCAGTACCACTGGCAAGATAAAGGCCACTTTCACAAAAGCACAGGTAGAAAGCGCCATGGCGATTCGGCAGCTACACAGAAAGACGAGAGCAAAGCGAACAATCACTTCCTGCTTCCAAGATGGTGTGTGCTACTTACTTTGGGAAGAAATGGTCAATGTACTTCTCCACGGCTTCACGTAAGAGATCGTTTTGCTTCATTTCGCAGTGCACATTCCACAACATCGTACCTTCCCGAATCGCACCACTCTGACTGACAACAGCGCCGACCAGCGCCCTCACGCGGCAGGAGCACGAACTCACGGGCGTGACGTCACCGCCGAGAGGGAAACCGACCAATCGCTGCGCGCTGCAGCGAACATGTCACTTCCGCCATCGTAGGAAGGCCACGAGAAGATTGCGTGTACGAGAAAAAAAGGCAATTACAAAGAAAATACAATTTTTGTTGAATGAAGATTCCTTTTAGTGCATATCTAAATTTTCTTGCGATCTTCATGGAAATGAATGAAATATATAAACAGCCTGAAGGTGTTTTTTTATTGTTCAGACGCGATTGTACAACGAAAATTATTTTTATTTTGTGAGCTATTTTCAGACTCTGAAACCAGGAATAACCCAACAAGTGCCAGTGAAAGAAATGAGAACATGGTTATCCTAAAAATTAAACACCCTTCCACAAAAACAGTACCATACGTACAGTGAGTGTAAAAAGTGTTTGGAACGTAAACAGGGGATCCGCTCAGGGTTGTGGGTGCAGGTAGGCGAGTGGAATAAAAACCACATTATTCTACCTCATATACTTGTTTATCTGACACAACAGGAAAATACAAAATGTAAAAAAGAAACCATCTATAAACAATAATAACGAAAATATCACATATTTTGAACACAAAGTTTTTGGACACTTGCCATACTTGTCCATATTTTCTGCAAAAAACACAAGCATTTAATATTTTGTTGGACTTCCTTTGGCACGAATCACTGCGTGGAACCTGTCTGGTACAAATTTTACCAGATCTGCAGTAATCTGAGGTGTGAAATTGTGTTCAATTCTTCCTGCAATACTAATTTTAGGTCGGATTTGCTGGATATGTTTCTCTAATATACTCTATAAATTTTCTATAGGGTTCAGATCTGGGGATTGAGGGGGTGTGTGAAGTTGTTTTGGGGTGTTATATAACAGTCACAATTTTGTATTAAGGGCGGTATGCTTAGGATCGTTGTCCTGTTGAAACAAGCAATCATTACCCAAGTTCATTTGAACCGCACTAGCGCTCAAATTATTCTTCAATATATCAATGTACATGTACTGATCCATCGTCCCCTCTATGAAATGCAACTTGCCGACCCCGGCAGCACTCATACAACCCCATACTAAGAGTGAACCGGAACCGTGTTTTAAAGTTGGGATTCAGTTTCGCGGCTCCAACTCTGTATTTCTTTGCCGCCATACCATATGACTACCATCCTACTCAAATAAGTTGAATTTGCTTTCGTCCGAAAAAATGACCTTGTTCCGGAAGTCTGCGTCGTAATTGCGGTGATATAGGGCAAACTGGAGGTGCTTCTTTCTGTTTATTGCACTAACCCAAAATGTCTTGTCTGCTTAGAACTTTATTTGAGATCTGTAAAGAATAATCGGCTTTTGGGTATCAAGTATATATGATAGGTAGTTGATAGCCTGAAATGTTTGTAGGAGCGCCGAGATCGTTAATATAAAATTGATCATGTAACAATATAATGATTAACATTATAAAATATCATCTTATTATATCCTTGGTGAAACTCTAGTTAGCACCAGATTGAACGCACTTCTAGCTTAACTATTTTTATTAACATTTTTTTTAAAAAAATCAATACCGCCATCAATACAATGAAATACATAGTTTTGCAACTTTGTTCTTAATTTTACCAGAAGGAAAACCTTTGTAAGTTAGGATGATAATCATTTTTCAAATCTGACTGAATTCTTGCTCATAGAACCACTTAATTTCGGACTTTCGTGGTAGAATATGAAAAACCAGTCCTGATATTGTTCCTGTATTTTTACACAACATTTCGAGTAGATTTTTTAGTTGGTTAATCTTCTGAAACCCTAATTAACTGACAATTTGTTTCGTCTATTACAGCATAGGGGTTTCCTTCTTCAGTCAAACGAACGATATCAATTTCCAGGGTGGGGGGTGGGAGGCGACACTTGGGATGTTTGCAATGCCCATGTATACGTGTCCAAATTAATTTAATTTTCTAAATGACAATTCTCAGACAAAATCTTGAGTCTAGTGGACCGGAAAGTAATTCCAGATTAGATATGTACATTCTGGAGAAAGAATAAACTGCGTGATACTTGCTAACGTGCATTTGTGTGTGAGAGGGGGGGGGGAGAAGAATGATACAGGAAGGTCATCATCAGACTAGACGAGTTGTTTTTTCTCTGTTCCTTACGTCCTTACACTCATGCAGAGTTCACGATCTGAAAACATTCATCTCCACAATAAGGCATTTAAAACGTTGCCTAACCACAATCATCTCTAAAGAGACAGAAGAGTCGTAAAGAGTATCTACTGTGGCAACAATCGCAAAGAAAGTAATTACGGCACTTTTTACCGGCTATTACCAGCTCTTTCCTCCATTTGCAAGTGTTTTCTATTTGCGCACACTTGCGTCAAAGGATTTACATATTGGCTCATTATCTCGCGTTTTATCTCGAGAAGCTTGAAAAACAAGGCATTGTATAAGCACAGCACACCTATCATTGCGCACGTGTCAAACAATTGAAATTAAAACGCAAAAAGCATCTTGTAACGAGGAACAAAGGGCGTTCGCTCGCTTATCTCAAAGAAAATGTGCTAGTATCTCTTTAAATCTGTCAACTCAGAAGATTTGTCAATATTTTGAATTTAACGGCATTGTTTTCGCCAAAATAATACACGACAATAATGACAAACAGATGGTCCAACATAAATAATAATAAAAAAACACTAGCAGTAACGAAATTCAAGGCACTCATATTTAGCAAGTTCGAATTTGATTAATTCACTAATGCTGGAGTTTTCATAATTTACGTCGCTTTTCCCTCCCTATGCTAAACGTAACAGTAAGCATGATTTTGAAGAAATCCCCAGGCCATAATTTCTGAAATAAGTTGCTTTGTGCGGCACTCCTTCATAACAACCTATTTGATGGATTGATTTAGATTACTTCGCTTTTTTTCTGCCACCTTTGAATAATCGCAACGTTGAGAATGAGTGGTGATATGATGAAATTCATGAAGGGACACTCGCAAAGAACTTCGAACCCGGAACCTCTGGAGTTGTAGTGCGCTGTGCTAACCACTCCGCCAATTAGGTCGACTGTAGCAACCTTCTTGTGTGTTTGCTTCGGGTACTTCCCCAACGTTGCGAGTATTAGGCTGCCATTTTGAATGCTTCCTTCCGTGGTGACTTGGCATTGTTCTCCGAGTCGTACGACACCTAAATCCCAAAAATCGGCACCAAATGTAAATCTATGTGGACAAACCTGAGCATTTTAAGAATATGAGTAGCCATGTTTTCCGCCATCTTGGCAAAATAACTTTCACGGTAAAGCCGTAACAGAGAATAGGAAAATAATGGTTCCTAACCAATGACAATTTTGGGCTTTTTACCCAATTAGAAAGTCAACTTTCAACATAATTGTCCGTATTGGCATATCACGAGCACACAGCGTCGCAAAATACAGGTACTCTCCTGCTCACATAAAATAGCATATTTTATAAGGTTGGCCAGTTGAAGCATGTGCCAATTTATCCGAAGAGGGGTGCACAACTAGTTGGCCGTGAGCTACAACTTTAACGTTCGTTCCGACAAAGCAATGCAGAAACCTACGGAGTCCACGTGAGTGGAAACGCCAGTCCTTATCGAAAGTGAAGATAAGACGTGTGCGGTTTGATGTTTCCACAAGTATTGACGTCAGCGGGAGCGGTCTGCAGTGAAGGTTCGGACGTCTGATACTCTATAAATATTCCATTGCATCATAGAAATCACGATGACCGCAAAGTTCAACTCAAAGAAGCTACTTTCAAAATATTTATTGCAAATTTAAGTTATGAAAAAAACATAGATTCAACTCGGAGTAATCTATCGGGTACTTGCTGAAATGCTGATTCATGTCACCAGGGTATTACAGCATTAGGTGCGCCCGCACAGATGCCATTGGCCGCCCGTATTTTAACAAGGGCCCTGCGACTAAAGCGCCACAGGGGCACTCTTATCTTGGACAAGGTGTACAGTCACCGGCAATAAAAATGGAGACCCTGAAATAATACTTGCTTCCTTGCAAGGAGTTGTGTGTGTTGCCTAACTCTACGGCGGTAGTGGAAGTTTCAATTGAACATTTGCTTTTAAAATTAATGCATCCTGGACTGCATTTGGCAGACTTTCATTCCTCTCTCTCTTCAATACCACCCCCACTTTCCTCTTCCACCATCCCCCCCAAGAAAAAGAAAAGAGGAGGAGGAGGAGAGAGAGAGGTGGGGGGAGAAGGGTCGAGGAAAGGAAAGAAATAAAGGAACGTCGGACTGCAAAAGGAAAGAGAGTGGTGGAGAAGGGAAAGGGAAACACACATGCTACTGTGTATTGGTACAACCGACGAACTACAATTTAACATGGAGGTGATGACTATCTTCACATAAGTTTCAATTTCACTGCGTCTTTTACTTCACGGTCTATATTTGAGGGCCCACAAACACAGACAAATGACTGCTTTACTTGTTACTACCTGGCTTCTGAGTGTAACCAGCTTGTTTTGTCTGGTCGAGTATTACTCGCGCCTGACGTCATGGCGAGCGAAGAGCTGTCAATTCCTTACGCTATCTACCGTCATTCATGCGAACTATTGGGCGCTCAAGCGAAAACTTCTGCTTGGAGCACTCTTAATATATAGATAGATAAGTAGTAAATATTGTTTCCAATAATTACAAAGTAATCCATAATCATCAATGGCAATCATGAGTCCGTGCTGCGGAATTGCATATATGTTGAGGATAATATTACATTTTTTCGAGGGTTTGTAGTGTAAAATAAAGTGCTGTGACACGCATGAGACGAGAGACTGCCTAGTCCCGAGTCTCGTCTCACTTCCATCCTAAAACTCCAAAATAAGGAAAAATCAATTTGGATGAACACAAAACATGCTTACGCTTCTCTTCACGGAAATAACAGACCTTACATGACTGACTCATTTCCTGTTTGAGGAGGTTGAACAGACGTGTTTTGCTTTAGTTCCTACAAGCCAGGCAGGCGATTTCCATTGTTTTAGGAGGCGATTTCCATTGTTTTAGGAAGTGAAGGTAAAATATTGTCTGAATCCCCAACCGCCTACCGAATTAAATCTAAAGAAGTTAGTAACCCAATAATATTTTCACCAAACAGTTGTGTTTGATGTAGCAGGTGCCGCAGAATTTAGCAACAAATGGGGGGGGGGGGCGAAACAGCGAAACAAAATGTTCTAAAATTTAGATAAGACAAACATATATGTGCTGTATAATGTGTACATATATACCGGGTGGTCCATTTATAATGATAGTATGGAATATCGCATGCAGAATGCATCCAATCGAAAAATTGCACAGAATAAAAGTTTGATATTATTGAGGGGGTAAGTCAATGCCGCAAAAATTTCGTCGCCGCCACCCAACCCTTTGGGGGGTGGGGGGTAAATTTGAAATTTCAAATGGAACACCCCCATTCGTTTTACATATTTGGATTCCGTGTTGAAAAAGAAGAATTTTTTGTTTGAAAAATTTTGTAAAAAAATTGCAAACTTCGAACATTTATAAACATTTGGTAGTTTCAGATTAATTTTGTTCCCTTTATGTAATAACGGTTTTGGTTTCCGTTGAGAACATTGCATAAACGAATTTTATTCAAAAAATGTGTGCAAAGAATTCGGCAAAAGAAAATTGTTTGCAATTTATGTTTTTGTGTAACAATAAATAATATTAATTTGTTCCAACTCTCTGGTTTCAAGGAACAATTTCATATGAACAACAAAATTAAGTATGTTCCTACAAATTAGTTATCATTTGAGTTACACAAATAAATGTTTAAAGGAGCAAATGTTCAAAATGATGACCGTTCTCTTCAATGCATTTCAAAACACGGTGTGTGAAGCTCCACACTGTTCGTCCCAAAATGTCAGGAGTGATAGAGGCACAAGCATCAATAATTCGTTGCTGCATGTTTTCTGGCGTTGTTGGAACTTCGTGGTAACACTTTTCTTTAAGTAGTCTCCAAAGGCAGAAATCAGGCGACATGAGATCGGGTGAACGAGCTGGCCAAGAAACGGGTCCTCCACGTCCTATTCATCGACCAGGAAACTTTGTGTCCAACATGGCTCGAGCCTGAATGGAGTAGTGAGTAGTGTTGTTCATATGAAATTGTTCCTTGAAACCAAAGAGTTGGAACAAATTAATATTATTTATCAGGGTGGCTACAAACAAGCAGAAATGAAATTCCCTGACTTTTCCAGGACAAAATTTACATTTTTCCCTGACAATTACAAACTAAACTAAATCGATGTTATTGCAAATGGAAATAATAAACTCATACAGATCCACGTATGGTTTTGTTAAGTACCAATATTATCTTCTATGAAATTGACTTAATTTCTCTATTCTCTATGATTTGAATTCAAACTGCAAAATAGTGAATTTGGAAAATTATTACAATTCACAAGCTAGGGAAGGATTACAGAATTTTGTCAAACGCAGTAACTTTAAAATAAAATACTTGATTATTTTTAAAGTTACGACTAAATGAGATAAGAGTGAAGAGTGATTGATTAAGAAATACAATTTGTAATTTATCAGTCTCCTTATACATTCTCGGTATTATATGTTGATATTTCCACTGAGGTTTAGAACCCTCCGCTTGTAAGAACCATGTGTGAAGACTCATTTTTCGATGCATAAAGATACTTATCTCTTCTCTGTAAAGCAAACAACTTAACTCTTTCATATAAGTGAAACAATTGAATCGAACAAATATTTCCTTACATTATCAATGGGATTTCTGCTTCAGTACAGTATATCCAAGTGAAGTACTGTGAAACTGACAACATGCAGTTATACCATTAATACTGACGAAAAGGGTATGTAGGTATTAGAAATTTAACGCAAGGAATTTATAGAATTGCATTGTATAGGTACCTGATTTAGCTAACCACACATTAAAACAGGAACACTCTAATATTAAAAGCTTCTGAAAGTTCATATACGAGGGGCATCCTGAAAAAAGCTCCAATGGTGCCTATACGCAGCACTAGTGGTCGGAGAGCGACACACACACATGCAGGCAGGAAGAAGTGGCATGTAGCTGTAATCTGGTACAGTTGCAATGCAGCCGTTTTAGGACAGTTATAGGTTAAAGATTGCAGCTCTCATACAGTCTCCCACCGTCTGCGATGTAGCCTACATTGCACGCTCAGGATTTGGCACAGAGCCACCAGCAATCGTGTAAGGTGTGCAGACCGGACGTCGTGAGTGGTAGTATGGTCAGACAATGGTGCAGACAATTCACGGAACACCAATCGAATGTGCACAACCCCATACAGCTGAGTACACACAGGCCCTTTACATTACTTCAGGTGAGAGATCTTCGACCACTCCCTGTACAGCCACGGCCTTGAATGTACCGACTTTCATCTCTTTGTTTAACTGAAGAGGTTTCTGGCGGGGCAAGGATTTGACAGCTACAATGTGGTAGAGATAGTTCCAGTCTTTGCTGTCAGACACATATACCATGGGCATACCGTGCGCACTTAGCTTGGTAATTCAAAACATATCTCGTGCGACAAATACGAAGATGTAGCTCCCGTGTGACAGTAGATGCGCACTCTATCTCCTGTTAGAACCCTGCCACTTTGCTCTGTAATGCAAATGGTTTTGATAGAAGTTGAAAAAAATCGTGGGAAATACATGATTTAATGTGGCGATCGGAATTATTCCATGTACGTATAACTCTATAGTTTACTCTTGAGTAAAATGTTGGAAAACTTGCATGTTCTATGTACACAAACATGGCCTAGAAAAGACAAGAATGTTAGATTTCATGGAATTTTTCGTTGTTTTAGGACATTTCTTTAAAAAAAATCGCTAAAAACGCCAACAATTCGCATTTTATGCCAAATTCGAGTTATTATGATATTTCGAACGGGCGAAAAATGTGTCCAGACATCACAGCACATTCCTAAATATAACTTCGCAGCAATTACCATTTTTCACGGTTTTGGCGTTTGCAAAAATTCAATGTCCCTACTAATTGGAAATTACTTTCTGGCCACCCCTCGTATAAATCAGTAGATGGAAAGTGAAAATTTAGCAGAGCTGCCAGAGAAAAGTCAATTCTTGAAGAAAGTGATTTGCTTTTATGATTGAATGATTCGAGTAAATATGATATTAAAATATTTACGTATTTATTATTAGTATTTTATTTCATAATATTGGACATTAACCTTAGTCAGTGAGAGATTAATGACCATCTCTCATGAGTTTAAACAGACAGGACAGAACAGAGAGTGGCGTTAATTTCATTGCAATACCAGTGTTGCAGTAAATTTGAGGTTGGGAGCATGCACTTGCCAATTTTTATAACGTTCACCAATGCAGATTTATGTTTCACTTTTTCGTGATAGTATTCAATATATATATATATATCCCATTTGGTTGGATTCTTCTTGATAACTAAGAATAGTGCAATGTCATTGTAAACGTATGTTAACTTGTGTGAAACCAGTAATAAGTCAGGATGATGATAAAAACCTTCGTAAGCACTGCTACATTAAATAAGGTGAAGTGAGCCAGAAGAGTAACAAAATTCGAGCAGCATATTTGCAGTCTATAGCTCTTCTTGTTTATGCATGCGATTTTTGTTGGATGTTGCAGTCCATGCAATTTCTGTCGCATGGTGTAGTGATATACTTTGTCCGGTGGTGATATTCGAGAAAAATCGTATGTATCAATGGAACCTATTTGTTTCCATGTTCCTTCAGTTTGCCCAACAAAATGCCTTACTACGACGTCCGACAACTATCGGATGGCGCCACAAGGTCTTATCCCCTCCATCTCTTGACAAGTCCCCTTACTACTTCAATACGGGCAAGAAAAAATCATAATTCAATGCATTTTTCACGTGATATTTAGAAGCTTAACCTTTACACCCCCGATGATACCATATGGTATCATCAGAGTAAGGTCGTACTGGCCCGATGATACCATATGGTATCATGGTGCTGATTACGAAATGGATGTGCTTTTTGGACCTTCATACTCTTATGTTTGCGTGGAAACTGACACAGGTCTGGAGCAAGCCTGGGAAATTCATATTGATGAATATCCCCCATCCCCACTCCACCCTCTCCGCAACATATCCATGCCACATTTCCGAACAGTTTCACATTTTGGCTCATTATTCAACTTGTATGGCACCCAGGAACATGTTACAATCTCTTTGGAAACGTCCATTCTTTGAAGAGAATACTAAGGTTTGTGCCTTCTCCCTAAAATAGCAGGAAAAGAGGGGCAAACTCCAGATTTTTATGTTGTTTTTTTAAATTGAAATTCAGTGGTCGCGCCCCCAAATCCCCCTTCCTCGGTTCGGCATTCTGAATTGTACTTAGTTGCATGCTATGATGTTTTAGCTGCAAAACAAAGCTTATCCGAAGTAGACTGTTTCCATAGCGCCCGAGTTATAACAATTTTCCTCGAAAAATGCAAATTACCTATTTTTCATAAAAAAATCACATTTTGGCTTATTATTCAACTTGCATGGCACCCAAGAACATGAAACATGTTTCATTCTCTTGAGAAATGTCCATTCTTTGAAAAGAATACTAAAGTTTGCGCCTCCTTCCATGGACGTCCGCAGGATTCTTTTCCAGGGAGGGGCAAGGATGGTATTTTTTCCAGGGGGGCAAAAAGCCACATTTTCCCCAATAATAATGTTGTTCCCTCAAAAAACATTGCTTAAATTTGAATTTATCATGTTCGTTCATTAACACATATTATTGTGGCTGAAATGAAATTATGTGTGTCAAATATATAATTTTAGTTGACTTTCATTTCCCGTGCCCTCCCCCTTCCGGACGCCCATGCCTCCTTCCAAATAGCGGGAGAAGAGGGGGTAAACTCCAGATTTTTATGTTTTTTTTCATTGAAATTCGGGGGTTGCGCCCCCCCCCCCCAAACCCCCTTCCTCGGTTTGGCGTTCTGAATTGTACACAGTTGCATGCTCGGATGTTCTATCTGAAAAACAAAAGTTATCCGAAGTAGATTGTTCCGATAGTGACAGAGTTATAACAATTTTCTGAGCAATATGCAAATTGCCTATTTTTAGTAAAAAAACAGTTTCACATTTTGGCATATTATTCAACTTGTATGGCACCCAACAACATGAAACATGTTTCATTCTCTTTGGAAACGTCCATTCTTTGAAAAGAATACTAAGGTTTACGCCTTCTCCCCAAAATAGGGGGAGAAGAGGGGCAAACTACAGACTTTTATGTATTTTTTTTCATTGAAATTCGGGGGTCATGCCCCCAAGCCCCCTTCCTCGGTCCAGCGTTCTGAATTGTACACGGTTGCATGCTCTGATGTTCTATCTGAAAAACAAAAGTTATCCGAAGTAGATTGCTCCCATAGTGCCCGAGGTATAACAATTTACCTTGAAAAATGCAAATTACCTATTTTTCGTAAAAAATAAAAAAAATCACATTTTGGCTTATTATTAAACTTTTATGGCTCCCAAGAACATGAAACATGTTACGTTCTCTTGAGAAATGTCCATTCTTTGAAAAGAATACTAAGGTTTGCACCTTCTCCCCAAAATAGTGGGAGAAGAGGGGGCAAACTCCAAATTTTTATGTTTTCCCATTGAAATTCGGGGGACGTGCCCCCAAGCCCCCCTTCCCGGTCCGGTGTTCTAAATTGTACACGGTTGCATGCGCTGATCTTTTAGCTGCAAAACAGAAGTTATCCGAAATAGATTGCTCCCATAGTGCCAGAGTTATAACAATTTTCCTCCAAAGAGTGTTTGATGTCAATGAAGACGAAATTCCCTGACATTTCCCTGACTTTTTTTGACACCTCAAATTCCCTGACTTTTCCCGGTTTTCCAGGTCTGTCGCCACCCTGTTTATTGTTACACAAAAACATAAATTGCAAACAATTTTCTTTTGCCGAATTCTTTGCACACATTTTTTGAATAAAATTCGTTTATGCATTGTTCTCAACGGAAACCAAAACCGTTATTACATAAAGGGAACAAAATTAATCTGAAACTACCAAATGTTTATAAATGTTCGAAGTTTGCAAATTTTTTACAAAATTTTTCAAACAAAAAATTCTTCTTTTTCAACACGGAATCCAAATACAGTAGAGCGTCGATTATCCGAACGTCGGTCAACCGAACGACCGCTTAACCGAACTGTGTACTCGCTCGCACCTGTTACTCTCCCACCCTACCGTCCATCATACATGCGTATGTAATATGTACATATTTTTGTTTAATAAACTGTACCACATACTATATATTCCTACTAAAGTTGCCTTTGTACGTTACTTTGTAATACTTAAAGAGATGCCTGTTTTTATGAATAAATTTACTGTACAGTACTTCTTTTTGGCAAATAAACATGTACAGTTCGATTATCCGAACAAACCAGTTTTCCGAACACCCATGTCCCCCAATTACTTCGGATAATCGACGCTCTACTGTATGTAAAACGAATGGGGGTGTTCCATTTGAAATTTCAAATTTACCCCCCCCCCCCACAAAGGGGTGGGTGGCGGCGACGAAATTTTTGCGGCATTGACTTACCCCTCAATAGTATCAAACTTTTATTCTGTGCAATTTTTCGATTGGATGCATTCTGCATGCGATATTCCATACTATCATTATAAATGGACCACCCGGTATAATGTCACGGCTCGACATGAGCCCAATAACGATAATAGCCTGTGCCAACTAGTTTCGTTTCGCCACCACCTCTGCAGCCTCCGTGGTGGAGTGGCTGCCACAACGCGCTACGATAGCAGGGGTCCCGGGTTCTAATCCAGGCCTGGGCATGGGTGTTCTTTGATTGATTGATTGATTTAGTTTATTTTGCTTCGCGTTTTGTGCCTCTTGGCTAATTTGCGAAGATGGGGATGAGTGATGAAATGATGAAATTGATGAATGGACATTCACAAACAACCAAGCCCGACCGGGATTCGAACCTGGGACCCTTGGCGTCCCAGCGCGATGTGCTAACCACTCGGCCACAGGGTCGGGCGGGTGTTCTTTGAGTGTGTCGCTTCATCAATTTAATTATATCATCACTCATCCTTGCGATTAGACATAAGTAACAAAAGCGAATTAAATAAACAAATCAATCACCTCTATCAACAAGAATGCTTCAGTTAAGTTCACTTTATGTACGCATAGCTAATCGGCACCGGGCCTACAGTTTAAAGTGGGATCCGAACCGCTATGTGCCTCTCCTGGGGCTCCTTGATTACAAGGCATTGACGGGGAGGCAGATTAAGAATGATTGAAACTCTTCCGTAATGCGAGTTCGACCTTTACTAAAATTAGCGTGCGTTTCTGGAGACTCCGAACTCGTAGAACCAACCCTCTTACACTACAACGTGTGTAGAGCCGTAAGGGCTTGCGTTTAAAACGCTTCAATCGAGCAGACTGAAAGCTCATGAACTGTGTGTTGCATAATATATTAGCAATTAATGACATTGGCAGTCACTTCTTCAATGAAGCAGTGTTATTTGCTGCCTTGTGTGCTGGATAATCGTTGCCTGCATATTAATTGATGTCTCTCCCGTTTTGGAACTAAGGGGGCCTCCGTGGGCATCACTCTACTGCGTTGTGGTTTATGACGGTAAACGAACAAAAAGGGGGGGGGGGTGCTGGCTTTGATAAAAAAGGGTTAAATGTTGTTACAACATACGAAAAAAATCCACAAGCACGTTCGTCACTAGTGTCACCGTAAAATAAAATTCAAGTATTATTCCAATACTTTTCTCAGTAAATATCCCTAATTTCAAGGCATTTTTTGGTACCTACAAGAGACTACTATGTAAAAATGAGGCATATTTGCCCGCGAGTATTGTGTAGTTCGAGGTTGTAGCCTATTGCAATGTAAAGTTTCTGAAAATGTTGCTCAAGTCACTATTCCACTTATTTAGAGATATCGAAAGTGGCTTATCTGGTTATTTATAGACATGTTACATGAGCTATTTAAGAGCCATGGTGATCCAGTCGGTAGGGCGTTCTGGCTGTCATGCGAGAGACCCGGGTTCAATTCTCACGATGTATGATATCAGGTGGAAGTTTCGAGCAAGGTCCCTGCTAGGAGCGTCTGCGATTCATCTAGCCCCTATTAAATGGGCACCTGGGTAACCGAAGTTTGGTGCTGTTCGCATCACCTCCACAAAAAGCCTAGATTGTAAATGTTTCACCATGCGCCTTCACAAGACATTACAATGCGCGAGGCACGAGACGATCACGGAGACAAGCCAGAATGAAACAGACGTACGCTTCTTGTTTTAGTTCGACAAAACTAACCAACTCTCTAGCATTCTTAACCCAAAGGTTTATGGCTGCAGCAACACAAGCCTTCCATCTGTCGCTATCCTGGGCAAGATCAATTCAATCTTTTCCATCCTTACCGATTTCCTTTTGCTCCATCTCAACGTTATCCCTCCATCTTCGTCTTGGCTTTCCTACAGGTCTCTTACCATCAGGTTTCTCAACAAGAATCCTGTAAACTCTTCGTTCCTTTCCCATTCGTGATACATGGCCAGCCCACCTAAGTCTTCTTGATTTCATTATTCTAATAATATATCTGGACATGATTACAAATGATGTAGTTCTAAATTATGTAACCTTCTCCACTCATCTGTCTCCTCATCCCTTTTACGTCCAAATATTTTTCTTAGGATTTTCTTTTCAAATACTCTTAATTTATGTTTCTCTTTTAATGTAAGGGGACCACGTCTCATATGATACAACAGACAAAATTGCTGTTTTGTATATTTTAACTTTTAGTTTCTTAGATATTATACGAGAAGATAAGAGTTTATGAAGAGAAAAAGTAACACGCATTGCCTGAATTAAGTCTGCTTTTTATTTCCTCTTTAATAGCATTCATTTGATAGCTCCATAGAATACGATTACTATTTCTCAGAGTTTAGTGGCGTTGGTATTAGTTTACCTGAAATCAGTACCACTGTCACGTGCAGCAAAAGTACACAACCGTCATAATAAAAGTAGATGTTTTGGTTCAAAGACCCCACCCTCCGTCCCCAAGGACAGGGGGCTCGGGAGGGCAGGGTCAAGGAAGTTCGCATTGACGGGCCATAGGCTTGACCCTTCTCATTTCGCCAGAGCATCATCTGCGGCCAACTAAGGCTAACCAGCTCAAGTGTGCCAAAGTACCGCCACGCACAATGGACCAATCAAGATTCGCCGAAGCTGACGACAGTTGGTCGTTTTTCAGGGCCGCCTGCAGAGGTTGCAGAAAAGGAGATTACGTAACGCCATACGCAGCACTCAAAAACATCCCTGAATCAGATATTACTGGTGGTTTCTGTCGAGATCTGCTCCTCCGTCGGTTTCTCAAAATAAAATAGCTAGCAAGAATCAATATTCTCCTTGAGCCTAACTCATTTTGAAAGAAAGAAAAATTGTTGAAGACGTATGACATTTTACACAAGATATTATTTACAGCTGTAATTCCTCACCAGGGGAGTGTAACCACAAAAAGGTGTTTTTTTTGGAGATGTCTAAATTTTTGTTTTCGGTATTCTTTGACAATGCGGGAAAAAAATCGACAGCAATTTTTGTAACGTGACGTAATATGGAAGCGAGTGCGATTTTTAAATTAAAAGTGTTGTAAATAAATGCTGTTGTAACATATACGTCAGCCGGTCTTCGTAACCCCTAGAGATAAACCAATATTTCCATGTTTGGAACCACTAGATTAGAGGATGCTGACTTTTGTGGCAGGACATAAGAGAGAGGCTGTTCTACATGGAAACCATGGCAACTGAACAAACATCCTTATTTTGCACGATACTCCCGGTGTTGTCAAGAGCCCCCTGTACTGTCATACCACACTAATGACCACACAATCTTCGAAGATGCGACTCTCGGATAAAAATTATCTGAAAGCAAACACCAACGGAGGCGAGTTGTTCGCAAGGTCATTACGCACGCTGGCATTTGGGCAAGGTTGGGAATAACTGTTGCCTCCTGATGAGTCTCAACCTCTTCCTTCACTTGTCCTTCCGATTCCGTGGAAGGAAAAAAGCAATTTTTTGGGGAAATTGAGGAAAATTTAGCAGGGTTGATTGGCTTTGACAAGAGAAAAGGAACATATTCAGTGTAATATTTTGTTAGGGGGACAATGAACCGTGGACTATCAGTCAGAAGATAGCCTCGTCCTGTCAAGAGGGGGGGAAGGGGGCGAATTCTCGAGAAAATACGAATCATCTTTTGCGGTGGGAAACTTGAATGCCTCACAGTTACTAGTCTAGACTGAATCACCAAGTATATTATTTTTAGAGTTTCGTTGCACTGAAGTTAGATGTTTTCTCGGCTCGAAACTTTAAGAGAGTCAAAGATTTTTACAACGACCCTTTCTTTGAACGAACTTAGAAGGAATAAATAACTTGGCATAAATTGTTCAACTATAGAAGCAAAATTGAAGGTTACAATAAGGGAAACTACCATCAACGATGAAAAGTTATTAAAAATTCTCATTTCGGTTGTAATAGTAGCATAGTTATCACCAGAACAATACGAGGCCGAAATATAGTATTATTGTTTTGGGAAATTAAAATATTCTCACGGTATTTAATATACAATCTGAGCTGGAGATTATTAACTATAATCAAAAGCATGTTCTTTCTTCTTCCAATAAACTACATTTTATGTTGATAAAACATTCGAACCAAGTACCAACAAAAAGGTCCTAGGTTAAGCCCCCTCTCAGGTAAAATGTACTTTTCTCATTTTACGTCGCTTTCTGTTTACGACAATCGCAACAATGAGGATAAATTATGACAAAGTTTGCTTTAAGTCCAATTGATGCTCAGATATGGCAATCGGGACCGACCTACAGTTTCAATCCGCACCATCTGGGATCAAACTCTGGACCCCTTGATTACGAGGTGAGGGTGTAACCACCACTCGAATAAGCGGTGGTTATATGAACTGATGAAGGGACACCCACGTCCCGTCCGGTACTTGAACCCGAGATCTTCGGCGACCACTACGCCAGAAAGAACGTCAATAGACGACCCACTGGGATCGACAATCGTCCCACTTCGCTTGGCACCACACTTGCAACAAAAACACGCATACTTACTCCCACGTGTGGACCCTCCTGACGGGCTGGTGTGCCCTCGGGGACCTCGACGTCGGGGTGTAGGTCAGCCTCATCATGGGCACCGGGTTGCTGAGGGTCCTGGCGAGCGGGATCTGCTTGGTGGCCGGGTGCATCTCGACTCCGCACCAACAGCATCCGAACGGACAGCAGCAGCCTGCCTCCTCGGCCAGGAAGGGGACGTACACTAGCGGCTCGCACGACAGCTCCCTCCTCAGCGCCGCCAACGTTGCCGCTCTTCCCAGCCGGGTCATCGCACAATGCTCCATGGCCGCGGTTTACGCAAATATAGGACGGCGTCGCCAGTGCGTGACGTCACGGCAGTCCTCGGACGAGCACGTCCAGCCTTTACCTCGATGGACGGTGGAAACGAAGGCCGAGATTGGAGAACGCCGAAAACAAAACCTTGCTGGACCGACCCGAAACTGCACACAAGACTCGGACCACCGATGCGGCAGCTTATATAAAAAGTTGGGAGTCGCCCGTCGCAGTGATTCTAATTCGTGATGCAACGAAATCGCACGGTCCTGTCAAAAACGTCAGGAGTGATTAACGCAGTTAGTAGCCATTGTCAGGCAAAACAATTGGTACAATTTTCGGCCACTTTGACGATAATTTCCACGTCGACTTGTGAAGCTTAGGCCGCAGGCTACGTTTTAGTAGACCCAAGCACAAATTCATTAGCGGACAATGAGGCGACAAATACTGCCACTGTAGCTTTTTGTTTTGGTTATTGTGCGTGGCTGTTCTCGAGGTTGATAGCGACGATGAGGAAGAATGATGAAATCATTAAATTGAAGGAACACAATTACTCACTCTTTCCAAATCTAGGCTCCATCGCAATCATTGACTCTGGACATACTGACTCATTTATATACCTCGCCTGTGCATTCTTATCGTGATATCCAAGGAAGAATACCATTTACAGGGTTGTTTCTTTGTTTGAAATGTTGTTTTAAGTCCACTTTATGCACAGATAACCTAGTCGGGACTGGACCTACAGTTTAAAGTGGAATCCGAACCACTGTGCACCTGCCTCCACAGGGTATCGAACCCTGAACTCCTTGTTTACAAGGCGGTGACGTTACAACCACGCCAGGGTTGTTTTTTAAAACCACATTTTGGCAATCATTTGAAATTGAATCGGCGATGGAAAGCGATGCGCTGACCACGCGCCAGACAATAAAAATCAGCTTAAAAGGCCCTGGCCCGCAATGGGCTGTGGCGCTACGGACATTACTTTTAAATTTCGTTCAAGCCCAGATATAATTTATATTCTCGCATGCACTTATAGTACTTGCAGGTGCACCAACACGTTGTTAAAAAAAGATTAACAGGTTGCTATGGCTCTCAACATATCACGCAGTATTGCACAAATATTCTGTGTGTCATCAGAAAAATTCCATCGGGGGATTTCACTAACGCCTTTCGAAGCTACATACAGCAAGCAACCTTTGCTAGAAAATTTGTAACCAGAAAGCAGGACGCAGTATTCAAAGGAACGACTTCTTATCCTCTTACAAACACAACTTGCTGGTGAACCAATGAAAAATATTTCGAAATAGTCTCACTATCGTTTCGAGTAGAAGGGAACTTCTCGATTCTCGTTTTTTTAATTTTTTTTATCGTAACGTACAACCCTCTAGGTGTTTCATGGGTGGCCTCTTCCGACACGACTGATTTTTATCATCATCCATTATCATGGTAGAAAAGCCTTAAAAAACTATCCGTGCGCATTGGAATAGAGCAAGCCTTCACGTACCACTATTCCCCGTTCTGGTTCGCACCGTGCCGTGCCAGTTGGTGCTGGTGCGCCCATCACAATCAGCGTCCATGTAACTTAATAGCACGTAACGTGACCCACTGGACTCGTCCTGATCTTAAAATCGATACAGTAAATCGGATCACCACGCTTTTCATGCATTGTGCTCTTATTTATTTCCAGTGGGGAGTGAAATTCTGTTTCGTTAACGTGCGATCTGATATATGAAAGAGTTGAGAAGAATGCCAAAGGTCACCTGTACACCTCCGTGGTACTAATACCAGTCCTGGCCTGCATGGAAGGTTCACGCTAAGGGATGTTAGAGTTTTAAAAAGTGATTTATTTACCTGCTGCCAGGAGAAAGTTTGTTGTATTTATTACTTCGAAATCTATGGTGTTTAAGTCAAGGTGACGGAACTATTATTTAAAACTTCAATTCATGCCTCAACATTATCTGAACCCTTTTAATACAGGGACGCTAGTCCCTTAACAACAAATCTGAACCAGCGAGTAAAAACGATTGCCTTAACCATAAATAATATTACGGAGATTAAAACGAATTTGATAACAGCCAAGGCTGTATATGCTCAAGCCGCCAGAGCCTCGTTAGCCTGCAAGTGCAGCTTCCAGGAAGAAAGGTTTACACTTGAGTGGCACCAAGTAAGAAGTTGTTACTCGTACAGGTTCCCAGGTTCAATTCCCGGATGAGGCACACTGCATAATGCTTCCGATCCGACTTCTAATTATAGGTCCAGTTTCAATTAGACTATCTGAGTATAAATTGGAATTAAAACAAACCTCTGTATTTCTTATTTAGCGTCGCTTTTCTGTCATTCTTGGCTCACAAAGAATATCCATGCCGGGACACAAATGCGCAACCTTAGGTGGGGAGTCCGAAAGTCGACCAACGAGAAAGCAAACTTTTTGGAATTGTACCGTACATAATGAACGTAGCGGAAGTGAAGGCAGTGCCCAACACATTCTCGATCTTGGCCATAGTGGAGGTGATTTGATTAGAACTAATCAGGCACGACACCTGTCTATGGAGGGAATCAAGCGAAATATCTATTCAAGCTCATTCACCCCATGTGCCCATTTCGCCGTAGCTCTGGTACGAAGAATCTATCTTCTCGAAAAGCACAATCTTGAATCCAAGATCAACAGAAAACGCTCCGTCCGCTGTATTACAAACGACAAACTATCTTTGTTAGACTTATATCTCGCCTTTAATCCCGTCAGTAATCGTGTGAATCCCATTTACGCGCGAATGAAATCATCAGACGATTCCGGTAATGCTTTCCTACCCAAAGAACTTGAAAGGTATGACGTAGGGAGCTTCAAGTGTTTACTTTACCTTCTGATCTCGGCGCTATCGTCAACAGAATAGAAGCTACGTCAAGGGTTTTGAGTGATCGAGACATTCATTTTTGATGTTTGTTTAGGCAGCTAAGTTTTGTGTACACCTGCCAATTTTCTGATCAGAAGTCTCTTAGGCAGAGGAAAAAAAGGGGAGGGGGTGATACGCACACAGGCAACACAATCTCCACCGAATTGTACTTATTCAACTAAACTGCAAGCACCTACACATGTTCCAACTCACAATTATTCGTGAATCACTATCACAATGCAACATTTGTTTTGAGGTAACTTTATGCACAGTGGGCTAACTGAGACTGCATGAGAATCGATGTTTCAAATAGACCGTATTCCGGCACCTTCCTTCCACTTTTTATTCTGTATTTGAAGGACTCGGGTGTAAAACATGGTAAGTGACATTTTGGTCATTTCTGAGTTCATTAAGAAAAAGGTTATTAGAAGCTATACTGTAGATAAATTGTTTATGCGTTACCAATTTCAGAAGGCTTCACCGAGTCCAATGCAAATTGTATGACATGGCAATTTCAATCGAAAATTGAAGGATGGCACATTTTACTTTGTAACTCAAAATTTACCAAAATGTCATTTACCATGTTTTCCACCCGACCCCTTCATTTCGTATGTATTTCTATCAATTTACGTCGCTTTTCTGAAATTTTCGCTAATTGCGACGATGTGGACGAGTGATTATTAGATGAAGGAACAATCTAAGAACAACCGTGCCCAGGCAGAGATTCGAACCAGAGAACTTCGTTGGAGAGATGGAAAGTAGATAACTTAATGCTCGCCAAAGGGCCGACGCAAGCAAATCTTTTCGCGAAATTTCGTCTCCTCTGGAAAAACCGCTATGATTCTGAAAAATTACATCTGCTTGGGATTCCTTCTAGAACATTCACCTGAATTTTCGTGTGGTTTGGTTTCGCTGTTGTCTAGATATTCGCAATACAAGTCTCGAACCATAGGATAAGAGCAAAACAAGTTAATGCTAGGAACTTATTATTGTCCAACATAGTTAAAGAATGTGTTCAAACCATTGTCAATCATACACGAAGACGTCAGTCAGTGCCATGGTTTACCTGTAACAGAAAAAAAGGGTAATATGAAAATACCTATGGTTCCAGACTTATGGGACACCAGGTAGTTTAATAGGCTTACGTAGTCTAACTTTTACATTAGAGCTTCAATTAAGCACCATCATGTGCCACGAGGATCCCTTTATCACAAGGCAATAACCTTCCCCATGTGGCGCAGATGCCACGTCAGATCCAGGCAGCACAAGATTCGGAGATGGTTCGCGTGCAGACCGTCCGGTGCTGCTCACGAATACCAGCATGCCACTTGCCAAAAGCACTGCTCATGTCATCAAATAATGGCTGCTCTCTCAGTCCATTAGCACACACTTCTCCACGGACAACGAACTGGCGACGCGGAGTCAGCAAGCTTAGCTTACGAACTGACATATTTCCATTGACAATTTATTGTCTGTTTCATATCTCTCGATGGGGGATTTGGCCCCACCGCTTTAATCCACATAATACATACACATCGTTGTTGTGTGTAGAGGCAATAGGATTTTTTGTTGGTGCATAATTTCATTTTCTCAGGTTAAACTTTTAAAAATCCAGGTTCCTTGGGTTTCAAGTCGCTTTCCATCTTATAAAACCTTTATATTGCGTAGAAAAGCGTATGGAGGGTAGGCTTGGAAAAAGGCAAGCGTAAGGCGCCAATTGGCGTCTTGGGAGTGCTGTTGCATACGAATGCAGTGGCAATACATAGGTGTTGACTGAAAAATGGGTCTGTTTCAAGAACGGGCCAAGGTCTTCTGTCCAGGAGGCGGCCTCCTAAAAAATCATACACCTTTCTCTCTCGCTATTCTGAAACCTCTTTACCCTCGAGCTTTTCCGGTTCTACCACTGCTCTGCCTGCTACAACCACGTGCATCAGCATTCAGCCATTTCTACTTCTAATCTAATCAATGCAATTCTCGACTGTTCTCCAACATGAACTTCGCTCAAATCAAAACTTCAGGATATGTCGTTATACACACCTGCCCACTATATATAAAGCATGAAAAATCAAAAGCAATTAATATTTGAATGGTAAACGATAAGTTACCCGAATAGGCAGCACATATACCACTTGCTCCTTTCTCATAATTTAGAACGAAGAAATGCTAGTAAATAATTCCTTTCGGATTGTGGTACGAACGCCCAGTCTAGCTTCCGTGTACTATACATTCCTTCAATGTAGCTGCAAGCACTTTCTTTACATCACGATAATAATTATACACAACAAATCAGACTCTTTCGGTCTTTTCCAATTTTCCTTATTCTATGTCTCTTTTCCACATGTTGGCGACCATGAAGACGAACGACGAAATGTATGATGGGACAAACTCAACCATGCATCCACGTCTTAGTAGGGTTCGAACGTGGAACCCCGGAGTTCGCAGGGCGTTATGCTGACCACTTCGCTCAACGGGCTGTTTTTAAAATGTGACGAATGCAACGTGCGTCACAGCCATTTCCCCCAACAGCTGATAAGGAAGGCCGTGCTCGTTCCTGCCTCCTCCAAGACCATATGGGGAACCAGAAAACCACCATCGTCGGTGACTAATGTGAAAACACATTTCGAGGGTTATATCATGACAAAGGATGTCTGATGGACACCACCTTTCTACGAAACGTATCGATGCGTAGAACCACCAGGAAACCCCACTTCCCTAATTCCTTTCCTTCGAGTGAAGAAGACTGCGAGTTGTAACGGTCTCTTACCGCCAAACAATTAACGCAATAAATAGCCAATCAGAACCGCCTATACACTGCGGACGAGATATCGGATTGGACAGTCTTAAAAATCTCCCCCTTCCCCTAATAATATGGCTGAAATATGCTCCCGCATATGTGGTGTATCTTGACTGATTTCTTTTACTTCGCGTTTGCGTCACATTTGGCCAATCGAGATCAGGGTGAAATGACAAACACATGGACAACATACAACATGAGCCCCACCTAAGATTACAATGGCTGTGGGTCCAGACACCAGAGCGTCGGTAGTAGCAAAATGTGGTCGAGAATGTACTACAGTCTGTCCCAGGAGTCTGCAGAACAAAGCGTTACACGCTGTTGCAATCGTCTGGTAGATAGAGTCGCGTTGTCCCTTCCATGCAATCCATTTTCCTCTCGTTCGTTCATTGGTCGAGCTCTCCCGAACCTCTACTTGCGCAAGAGAGTTCGTTTTCGTTCGCTTCCTCCACAGACTCCTGGCAAAGAGTACAATTAGAAAGAGAGGTTGTCATTTGGGCACCTTCTGAAAACGTCACCTCTTACACCCTGCGTATAGCTTGAGTGCGACATTTATTAAATCGATATATGGCAAAGCCACAAGGTACGATCAGATCGTCGACATAGGCTATTCAAAAAGGAAGTTCTGTTAAGCTTAAAGCAAAATACAGCCACATACTGGTCACAAAATTATTATAGTTAGGCCTATAAAGATTACACCATAAACTAGTTGTGTGCATAGTCACCACAACTCTCGGAAATCTGCGCATGCGCAATGAACAATAGCGACATGAGGGAGGGCGACTGTAAACTTGTGCTCGTGAACGAGAATCAGGCAGAAGATTTCTCAGACAACTATTTAAAAAGCTGTGTCGCAGTATGACAAATGTTTTAAAAATGATGGTAACAATTAAAAAGTAGTATCTTATGAGGCAAGGATTATGGCCATAGACTTGTTTATTTCTTTTATTTAAAAAGCCTAACAGAACTTACTTTGTGAATAACCTAATACATTGAATAAGACGAAACGATCAATGCAACCAAGGTTATAAGAATCTCCGACTAGTTAGACTCGCAAGTAAATAAGGAAAACTTGGTCATTTTTTTAAATATATATAATTGGTATTCTTCGAAGTAGCATCCACGTTTCGTTGGTAATAACACTGATCCGCGGAGTAGTGACGCAACAGTTTTTTTTTCTTTGTTTTCGAAGTGCTTCTCTCTTGTGAATTTTGTTGTTACGACGTCACACGTTTAAACGTTAATTGCAGACATCGACTCGATGCCTGAATTACATCCGGACGCACTTCTTGCTCTCCCGAGACGAAGACGTCAGCGATGCAAATGTAACACGTGCGGTACGAGATTGTCGTCACGACGACGAGGAAAACGAGCGATATCAATTTGGGCAGATCACGAACGAAATGTCCGACCGAGCAGGCAATACGAAGTTCCTGTTGAAAATCAAAGGTGGAGTTTCACTGCGGTGCCATGATGTAATCAGCACCACAGCTGCACGCGAGGGTTCCCGAGCGAACAAAGACTGTGAGCCATGAGTCCTGAGCTCGGTTCCACAAACTGTTGCGCCAGATCCGCTCAATTCTTGTGCATATGGCAACGTTACAACAGCTGAAGGCAATCTCTTAAAAAGCAGAACTGATTGGACTGTGTGCAAACCAAAATCATCTTATTGGGTATGTAGATCGAAGTCAGATGTTCTTCATTTAATTCACCTTTATGGTGCGGACCACATTCCATGACTCCTTTCCACCATGCCACATGAAGGAAAACAGGAGGTGAGGTTCCGCAGTGAAGGTGGTGTGATCGGCAGATTCCAACAGACCCGCTAATTTCAGGCTGGGTGAGCCTCACACTCGCTGTATGGAAGGACGCTGACCCTACCCGAGATTACCCACCCTGAGTCTCCCGCGTATCACACTCTACCGCCTGGACCAGTGCCACACATGAAGGCAATGGTACTAGAAATATATAACACGAAATATGATCAAATTAGATCCACTTTTCGAAGTTCATCTGAGTAAGAGCTTCAGGTGCCCTATCAGCGATAACCTTCAATAGTATACTTTATACGTAAACAAGTTAACCAGGACACTTGTATTGTAATTGCCAACGCGTACCTTACAGTAACCATGGTCTATGATAGAATGACCTTACATAAAATACTATTTACAACCTGGTTATTATTTCTGTTACTTTACATATTCTACCTCTTGTGTGATATTCACGATGGGGATGAATGAGGAACATATGATAGGACAAACACAATGACACATTAATGGCTTACCCTGGATTCGAACTGGGGTTCATGGAGTCGTATCGCGTTGAGACAACTACTCATATCTTGATGCTCCGCGGATTGAGATCAGGTGAAAACTGAACACAAAACGCAACGCGAAGAAAAATCAATATCCAACACATATTAAAAACTGAAAAGGTGACAACAAAGCATGCCAGACAATTGGTGACTATCGTGCAGTGCCTTGCCCTACTCGTTTATTGTGGTGTAAACTTTAACTCGCAACTTACCAGCGAAAAAGGAACATAAGGCGCGCTGAAATCCCGACACTTACCTGACTCAACCTTAACAGTCGCCGTAGCTTCGGATCAATCCAAGGCGCAGGAAGCAACCAGCACAACACGGGCGCGTGTCCGCCTGCCGACTGCGCAAGGATACTACGAGGGGTTAATTTCGGTCGTTCCCGCTCGATGCGGTGATTGCGAGAGCGGAGGGCGTTCACACGTAAACTTCCACTCGGGGTTGTCTCTAATGCGGAGGCAGATTCCTTCGCTGCAAATTACGACGACGTTGCCTCTCACGATAGACGCTGCGAAATAGCTACACGCGTAGTCTCCTTCAAAACTACAACGGAGGTCACCGAACTTCACTACAGAAATATAAATTTTGGATGATTATCTGTTCGTGTTGGTCTCCCTGCTTCCATGGATTATGAAACTGCGTGTGACAACTGATGTCATGAGTATGTATTGATTGACTGACTGAAGCCTCCCATCTGTATTTCTACAGTCAACAGCAAAAGTAAGAGAACACTCCCCATTATAATGTTCATTCACTCTTTGCGCAACGTAAGGGTCAGGTAAAGCTCCCCGTGCCATGAAGGAACATTTAAGGGGGAATGTGGGGGTAGGGCCAACGCATTCTCGATCTCGGCCATTTCGGAAGTGATGTGATCAGTGCCACGTTCCGGCCACCTTTAACCCCAGGAGAGGAGAGAAGAGTTTACAGGATTCGTCTTGGGAAACACGATGGTAATAGGCCTGTAGGAAGGTCAAGACGAAGATGGAGGGATAACGTTGAGATGGACCTAAAGGAAATCGGTAAGGATGGAAAAGAATGGATTGATCTTGCCCAGGATAGGGACAGAAGGAAGGCTTGTGTCGCTGCAGCCATAAACCTCAGCTGGAGAGTTAGTTAATTTCACTCCTAGGTTGATTTCCCTGACTTTTGCAGGCTTTCAGGGACAGTGGGAGCTCTGTCTACATATAATGTGATGTTGCGATTTTTTAACACTGCCTTTGATACTGAGGATCGGTGTTCGAATCTAAATCTCTACTGTATATCATCCTATATACTAACAGAGCGCATTGCACAGGGAAGTTAATTCAGAGTTTCACTTTCTGTTGCTAAACACACTCTAACGTCCTTCCTCACATTCACTTGGTAACTTGGCAACAAAAACAATTCCGCCTGAAAATGCTCCTTTGTCTGGGCAATGTGATTAATAGTTCGCACGTGCTTTCCAGGAATCGCAGAGAAAAGCCATCGAAGCTAAGAGCCATTGCGTGCATACATTTGAGCTCGGATCCGGTCCCGATGCAGTTCAAACCGGTTCATTCGTATCGATTAGCGTCGGAACTTGGGCAAGACGTCCTCCGACGCGGCCTTCCTGTGTGCAAAAATATTCCCGACAGAGTCAACCCAGTCGGCAGAAGCGAGGCAATAGTATTGTATGCTCCAAGGAAAAAACAAATCTCTCATATTGAGATATATTCAAGTGTTCTATTTACTTCACAAAAATCAATCCCAATTGCTGTATTTAACAATGCAAACAACTGTGTTACATTCCGTGAATATTAATTTAATAAATCACACTGCTCTATTTTCTCACATAAACATCTTAATTGCATTAGTAGTTCCAACACCACATTAACATGCCATTAGCACTAGCTATTATTAAGTTCAAAAACAGAAAATCCTTGTTGAATGGGAAGAAAATTGCATTGATAGAAGATATATATTGGGGGAGGGTGGAACATTTTCACCCATTTTGTAATGATTAAAAAAAAGAAGAGGGGGAGGTACGTTGACTCCCCCCTCCTTTCAGTTCGAATTATATAACCCTTAACATTTTTGAAACAAAAATATAATATTTTTGTCACATTTTATAAGGTTGGACAATTAAAGTATTTATTAGAACGAAAAATTTCTGGCCGAGAAGTCAATTAACGTAGTATTTTTGTTATTATGCAACTTTTGGCTAACTGCGATGATGATGATGAGTGATGATTAGATAAAATTGATGAAGAGACACTTGACGGGACTCAAACCCGGGAACTTAGGTGGCGAAATCAAAAGTCGACCACCTTAACGCGCTACATGGGACTTCATTCTCTACTTTATCAATTTGCCAATGTGAAACCACAAATTTTAATTGTTTACGGCTAATAAATCGTGCACAGAGAAGAAAGCTTGTTTGGAATAACCATTAAATAGTTCGTGGTAACCAAATGTTTGTTTAAATGAACGAAAAACAAATGATTGTTCACCATTATGTTCACAAATTATGTTAATAATAAAATAAATAAAATACAGTAAAAAAGCTTAACAATATGTATATATTTATGCATACATCTCTTGATGAAAAACCACTAGTTTTGGCTGAAAATAAAATTAATACTTGCCGTCGCTTGGAAGTATTTCTCATCATCAGTGTGACAGTTTGAAAATTTTTCAGTGAGGGTAGTGGTGGGGAATTTCAGTAATTACTTTTGAAGCATAAGGATATGATGTATAGCCAGCCCCCTCCCTCCCGAGAACCAGATACGTAATTCCCCCCATTCCCTTCAAATATCACCCTGTTCACTATGCGACAAAATAGCTATGTCCCAAAACATAGATCGAATATTGATATTACAATTACTTCATTTACCAGGAAATATGAAAACCTTCAATTTCAAAACGATTCAGCGGAATTCTCGATTTAGATTGAACTTTAGTAAAATTCAAATGCCTTTTCACCCACACGTTACCTTCCTTTAAAGGATGCTGCATTTTGCTCCTTATTTTCTGAGCTCCCTATTTTAACTGCGAAGATGAGGATGAACTGCTCTCCAAACAGAGATATCTGGCGTCGTATTGCGTTAAGCTATCATTCCGCAACATAGCATGGCACTAGAAGAAACAACACTCTCAAAAAGATCTGAATTAAAGCACGTGGCATCTCTCGCTACTTGCTTAGCGACGACCATCTAGCGACAACTCTGCGAACTACGTTCTCGGCCGTGCGATGTGTTTTCGATATCTTTCATGAGGTTATGAGGAACTTGGCTAACAAGTATGTATGAAGTGCGAACTGCGTGGGTTAAACTATGTTTGGAGAACTTCCTGAAAACAGTAGTTTTCCCCAGAAAACATTTCGAAAAAGAAAATTGCACCGTAATTCTACGGCGTGTTCAAATGGAATCGAAGATATTGTTCAAGTTTAAATACAATGGACTTAAATTACTGCATAATATGTACGAGTCGCACGTTCGGTCACATGCTACTACTTTCTCTACTTTTATTATATCACTGTGCTTTTATACATCTCAAGGTTAACCACGACGATAAAGATGAAATAGGACTGCAATGCGCTAGAAAGTCAGACATTCTGAGGCAGTGTGTCTAAATTTCTTTCCCCATGGGAAACCGTTTACAGGATGTGTGAACTCTATGTGAAAACTTTCATATGAAAATCTGGTTTACGTAGGACTTCTTAATCCACACTCGCTCAGATAGACTAATAGGGACTGGACCTACAGTTTCAAGTGGGATTCGAACCACCGCACAATATCCCTCCACCGAGGATCGAACTCTGGTCACCTTTGATTACAAGGGACAGAGTTACCACTATGCCACAAGTTCGTGATT
The DNA here is from genome assembly GCF_977018435.1 of Lepisma saccharinum. Classification (NCBI taxonomy): domain Eukaryota; kingdom Metazoa; phylum Arthropoda; class Insecta; order Zygentoma; family Lepismatidae; genus Lepisma; species Lepisma saccharinum. The sequence continues at coordinate 92,775,250 of NC_139236.1, forward strand.
AACAAATAATGAATATACGAGATGTAAAAAAGGTAGCCTTTCAAGCATGGCTCCTTGGAAATTTAGAGAATGTTGTCAATGGCCTATCCGCGGATCATACTTCAAGAAATACATATCTCGAATCTTCTAAACTAGGGTTTCAACTTCTTGCCATAAAATACCAAAATACCATAGCTGACAGAATTACCGTACAGCTATTATGAAAACAATGGGGATCTTGTTCGCACTATATTCTAGGTTAGCTGACAACTCTCAGAAAATCCCACGACTTGTGTGTACATATTACTTAGAAATCATTCCTTAAACCAGCAAGGAACATTTGCATTCCTTGATTTCTATTTGCACAAATACCAAAGTTCAGTCAAGTGTAACGGCTGAGCAGAAAAAAAATATGGTATTTTCAAGGTTAATGATAAGGAAGTGTTTATGGCCAAGTGGGTCATTGAAATCTTCGTACTGTATAACCGCTTGGAGCTGAAAACAGGACAGGAAACTCCTTATGAACGGTTGCAATCAAAAGAGCTCATCAGACGAGGAGATTATGTAATGGTTAAGCATGGTCCAAGTTTCCAGTTTTAATTTTCGGGGAAGCATTCCTGTCATTCGTACTGGGTTTTCTCCTTAACGGTTAGAGTTTTCGACTTGAAAGGGCAAGAATCTTTTGTCGCACTGTATAAACTATTTGCCAATAGTACGCTGGAAACCTCGAACATAAATGTTTCCTGCACAGAACAACGAAAAACTTCTAGCTACACATTTATCATATTGCCCAACGTACATGTTTTTTCCTTTTATTTCTATAAGCTAGCTTCTATAAGCACAACGGGATAACCTCGAAATTTGGACGATGTGTAACCGGATTTTAAGTTTCCCTGTATGCGTTTTGAAAGCAATGATTAAAGTGGATATTTAAATCGTCCATAGAAAATTATCGAATGCCAACTCAACTACAATTCCACTATGAATTTATAGTTTCTTCCATATCAAGAACCGTTGGTAGGAACTGTAGCAAGATTGATACGTACAGTGGGATCCATGAGTATTACCGTGCAAATTGTCCATGTCTATTTTCATGAATTTTTCTCTTATATTCTGTGTGTTTTCAAGCGATGGATTTTTATGCTGGTGCAGAATTTTTTTAACAGCTTGTTTACAGTTCTCTTTTAATTCTTGAAGCTCTTATTGGGTCAAATAAAGTGCACGAACATGATGGTGGACAATTTGCATGATAATACTCATTAATCCCACTGTACCACCAGTTAAAAATCAAGACAGGGATCTGCAACTCGAGAATAAAACGAGACACGTATTCTCTCATCCACGAGACCAATCTTGTCTTGACCCTATCTTACCAATGAGACCAGAATCGAGAAGAGTTACGAGCAAAAGTGGTTTGGAGTTGAGACGTAAACAAACCTAAAACCTTAACGAACTTTTTCCTATTGATTGTACAAAAAATAATTCACTGGTAAGCTTCTTCAGATTACAAATAAATATTCTTCTACAGGAGGACCGTTAAAATCTTGCTATCGATTTTCCCACGTTATGCACGCGTACGTATTATCGAACTACAGACACCTTTTCCTTTTGAAGGGGCATTCCCGCGACAGTTCTTGGAACTCCATGTCACGTGACTGGCAATACTGTCGAAGTACAGGAGTTGTAATTGGGGCGCTGTGGCTGTCTTACCCAATCGTAATCGAGCAAAAAACACCTGATGCACATACTGACTTGCCAAAAACATCTTAACTCCACTTTAGAAAATGAGCAAAGTGCGTTTCGCCTTTGACTGACGCTCAAATAAAACTTGGAAAGAAACTCGTTTTAGAGGTAACGTTGTTGCCTTATAATCAAGGAGTCCCGGGTTAGACACCCGGTGGTTCGCAACCCACTTTAAACTGTAACTCTAGTCCCGATTAGCCAATCTGTACACAGAGAGGACTTAAAAGAAAAATACAAACTAAAAGGGCATTTTCCAAATGAAAATAACTCTGTCGAGAACCTCTTGGGGAATAAAGAGTCCCGAACCGCGGGATTTAGGACGATTGTGACGCCACTTGTTACTTCAATATCTGCAAGTGGAAAATCAGCACAGTTCACAACAATGGAGCCGTTTTTTTTACCATAGGAAAGACAGACCAGAGGCTCCCTCCCCCATGTGCCCACAGCAAGCCATAGCTTCCACTTCTAAAGATGTAGATCTGCGGAATAGTAACCAATCACCGTCGAGTAAGCACAGAAATCTGCAAATTTAATCCAGATACCAAGCCAAGTTACTCTTCTCTGGGTAGGCAGTAATCACGTCATGTTCACCCAATCAATTTTGATCACGCTTCGCTACCGGCGTAGAAATGAGAATTTTATGAAGGATCTTCAGCTTATGCTTAATCTGGATGAATGAATGAATGCGTCACACGCACGCGCGCATGTAAGCAGACAAAGCAGTCCTTTCTTACCTGTCTTCGGTACGTGATCTCTCCTCACACAGGAAGGATAAAATTAGAGCATTGCCAGGGGTGTTTACAAATACATTCGTGGTGCGGCCGGATGACTTTTAGTTGTATGAGTGCGAGCAAAGATGCTGCTATAACTAAAGTTGACGAGCTGTATCTTTGTGGGTGGCCTTCGGGAGGAGGAGGAGGGGGGGGGGGTCGATAATTTTCTAGAGAAAGACGAGAATGATGACAGGCAGTAGCAACGGCACTTCCCATGGTACTGTGCAGCTGGGCTTGGCCAACGTTCACACCCAAAAGGACAGCACGTCAACTGTAACTACATCTTGCTTCTAAAAAAGTCTGTTTTTGTGTAAAAACCGGCAGCGTGCCATGACGGCACACGGGTCTGGTGCGAGGCACAACCAGCTTCCACCAAACGCCAAAACTAAATGCTAAGAGCTCTAAACTTGATCCTCCTAACCAAACAATTCCGCTTAGATCTAATAATGCACATGTGGTTAGTTTAGGAGAGCCAGGTTTAAGTTCTTAGCATTTAGATTTGGCGTTTGGTGAAAGCTGAGTGTGCCCCGCACCGGATCGGATGGCCCAAATGGGACGTGGGAGTTAGGATCCCACACATTCTCTCGGCTAGGCGACGTGATCAGCACAACATACTGCCACTTTTATTCCCCAAATATCCCTCGATTAAGAAGCTGGGTTAGCCCCAGGTCCGCTTTTACTTAGGAACATTGCGGGGAAATTCTCACCTAAAATCGAATCCGGGTCTCTCGCGTGGTAGTCTCATGTCTAACTGTCTGGACCACCGAGGCTCTCTTGAATCTGTAATTAATTTTAATATTTTCCATCGCCTTGCCATATCTCAAAGTTAATCGCGATGAAGAGAACGGTGAGGAAACAAATACAACGAACCGTCCACGCTATATCCCCGATTGGAATCGAGAACCCTTGACTTCGTAGGATTGTGTTTGTTGTGGATTCAGGCGCCAGTCAGTGTCTCTCAGCCCTGAAATGACCCGATTTTGCAGGGTGTAGTAGTGTGGGATCTATGAGTATTACCGTGCACATTGTCCACTTTATTTGACCCAATAAGAGTTTCAAGAATTAAAAGAAAACTCAACACAAACTGTGACAACTTCTGCACCAGCATACATAAAAACCCATCGCTTAAAAATACACAGGATGTAAGAGAAAAATTAGGAAAATAGTCATGGACAATTTGCACGGTAAGAGTAATGGATCCCGTACTATACGTGGAAGAGAGCTTGACATTTCAGCTCCTTCTGGAGAGGTAGCCCCTGCACACCGTAACCAAATAAATATAGGTTCTAAATGCCGATACGTCACGTGAGACAACAAGCACAGGAAAGTGTGATTAGGCAGACTCTGCCAAAACAACCCGCGCCGGCAAAGTGTTAGCAACAAACGCCAGACGAGAAGTATCTTGGAGAGTCAGTGACCCGAATAGAGTGATAATTTGCAAACTTTTCAAGGTTTCTCCCTCACTGTGTGTAAATAAACCTCAACATTGTGCACCGTTTGCAGAGAAGAGAGCAATGGAAAATTCCGCTCATGCGCGCACGCGTTCAAAGCATGATTACATCATTCTTATTATTGGGAGGAGCTACCAGTAGGTGAGCGCCTCGGGGGTCTGCGCTTCCCTCCGACAGGTGGCGGTGCAAGGCTACAATTAAAAAAAGTGAGTGGGCAAAAGTAGGTTCTGTAGCCACGACTTCAGTGAACATTCCGAACTCAGGCAAGGACTCTCGCTCGCTGTTTGTGCGACCACGTAGGGGTTGTTGTGATATCAGCACCACGCACCGACAGCCTTTTCCTCACTAATCAGAGGCTGGGCGATGCTGCAGGAACATCCACGTGAGATCACCCAGTCCGGGTCTCCCGCGTGGTTTCCAGGCGCCCTACCGACTATACCAGACTAATTGTACAAGTCACAAAACAGTAGACGCCAGAGCCTTGTTACTCTGCGCAATCCATCCTGGGTGTGGTACTACGTGGAAGAGGGTGATATTTGGACGCTTTCGGGAAACGCACCTCTCCCCCCCGTCGCAGAACAGATGCAGCGACGAGTTTATTTTGTGATGGGCGATATATAGTCACGATATTTTAGCGATATATATCGTGGAGACGATATATCGTGATATCATATTTCCGATATTGTCCATCCGTAGTTGTATCCCCTGTAAGTACTCATTTATTAGAGAGATTTCAGCAAAACACTTACCTGAGTGGTCCGAAAATCGCACACGAACGAAACGCACGTAGGAGGCAGGTTCGTTCTGTGAAAATCGGCCAGACCTATCCTCGGAAACCGATGCAGGAGATATGTATATGATATGAAGCAACGTCCGCAAGGAAGCGCCGTTTCTCTACTTCTATTCTACCGTAACGTCGAAGTCCATTTTGGTTCTGACAGAATAACAAACCTCCGCCACGTGGAAACTTTCCATAAACAAAATACGGCGAACTGCTTGATTGGATCATCACAAGAACAAGATCTTGTAAACAAACAGGCGGCGCTGACGGTCATCAATCCATTACATGCTGGATGAAAGAACACTGAAAGACGTGAATGTAAAACATAAACTAGACCTTTGGCAACATTTTGAGGGCAATGAATTGTCCAACTTCATACATCACACTCGTTGAAAATGAAAATACTGCCACTGAAATGCAGAGAAAAATTGAACGTAACAGGTTGACCTGAACACCGTCGTATTAAAGTCAGTTTCGAGTAAAATATAATAACATGGAATGTCAACTGGGCATTATCCAAACTACACTTCTTTATTTTACTGGTGGTTGGAATCGAACCTACGACAGACCAGAGTCCAACTTAGGACATCATTCAACAGTAAGATACTAAGAAGCATACTATCAAACACCAAACCGGTGAATGACATACAAGCTAGTACCCCGTCTAAAGCCTTCAATCCACATTGTACCCCCTGAAAATTTGAGTTGTGTTGAGTGTTGTTTTAAGTCCACTTTACGCACAGATGGACTCATCAGGACTGGACCTTGAGTTTAAAGTGGGATCCGAACCGCATGGGTAAAATTTGTGTGAGAAGTGTACACTTTATGCGTCCTAACAACACAACGCCATAAACCCTACACCAAAAGCTAGCTACGGTTGGAAACTTCAGTTCTTTCACTCGAGCGGTGACTAGGGTGGCCCGCCATCTCTAGCCGTGGTAGGGTCTTGTCCAAGAAGCGACCAAGTAACTCCGTTCACTGAACTGTTTTCTTTCCTTACGAATCGTGCATTTTATCAACAGTTTTGGAACCACGCTATCTATGCACGCGCTTATACTTCGGTTCGTGTTGGTTTCCACTGGCACGACTTCCTCCACTTTCACCAATTATTGACGCGGTTCTGCCTCATGCCCATCAGTGGCTTCCGGAAACACTATGAAACTGCTCCTCAGATATATACATCAGCCAACTCTTAGTACATGTGTCACGAAAGCAATGTAATCTTACTTAGATTTTTGACTTATCGCTGGTTACGAATACACCCTCACACACACAGGGATAGTGCCGATACGAGATTTGACTGTCTCACCTTGAATGATGCAATCAATATAAAATTTCTGCTGTTGCTTACCTTCACTGACGAGTCCACGGAATCCGGTGCACTCTGCCTCCACAGTGGAACAGTCCTGCCTGGGAACCTTTGTTTACATGGTGACAGCGTCACCACTCAGGCTCGCTGTTTTATGGAATCATTAGAGCATACACTAACATCCCTATATTCCTTTTACGCAGACAAACCAGGCTAGGCTATGGGAAAAATGAAGAAGCAATTCAGGCGCAAGTTGTAGGAAGTTGACACTAACAACGGTATCTTTCTTGTGACTACAAAATTCAGTCTTATCCGTTTGACATTCAAACTGCAGTTGGGTTATCGTCCTGAACTCTAGATTTCGTCTCGAGTGTTGAAATATTGTTTCTTTTTTTCTTTTAAACCTTTAGCTATGTCTGAATTAGTCACATGACAAAGGAACTTTTATTAGCAACATTTTCACGTAATTAAAATTCTAAATCACCACAACCTCGAACGAGAAGAAACTTTGCGTATGAATCAGGTGCTACCTGTTTGCAACTTTTGGCTAACTCGATAAGGAGAGCGTACAATTAGATGAGAATAACGAGGCAATTAAACGCCTTTTCAAGGGATTCGAACCCGGAACCTTCGGTGGCTAGATAGTGAGTCGATCACTCAATGTGCCTGGCCACCCAAGCGGCCCAAAACTTCGTATGATTGGATATTGGCTGGGGTAACGGGCTGGGGTAACGCTAACAAGCTAGTTATTTCTAAATAACCTGAATTTTTCATTATTTCTGTTCCACGAAAAGGTTCAAGGAACAAGACTAACGAGAATATATATGTGTGTGTGAGAGAGAGGGGGGAGGGAGGAGGTGGGGAGAGAACTATGGAAGCAAATATCTTTAATGGTATAATAATCCTGTAGAGGAGCATATAAGGAGGAAAGACAGAAGAGGGCGGATTAAGTGAAGCAGAAAGAAACTTTGCTTCACTGCTCAAATTACCAGTGAATGTCTTGTGATGATCTGATTACCGTGACAAGCTTTTCTGCAAGGGAGGTCACGAAGAGAAGAAAAAAAAGAGAGAAAAAGTTACCTTCGTAATGATTTATTTCTGCTTCGTGGTTTATAATTAACTATATCCACCCCACTGTTAAGTATTAGTGATTATTGCATTGTAAATTTGCAAGCAACTCTGTACCCTCTTTTTTATTATTTATAAAGTTCTTCATACTCGTACAGTGGGATTGCTCGGCAATTTGTCCACAATTATTTTCGATAATTTCTCCCTTGCATCCTACGCGTTTTTAAACAATGGACTCTGACGTCCGCTGGTACAGAGATTACCAGCTGCTTGTTTGGCGATTTGCTAAATTCTTGAGGCTCTCATTGCGTAAAACGAAGAGAGAAAAAATATGGTGATGGGCAATTTGTTTGCTAATACTTATGCATCCCACTGTACGTTAGGATAGGAATTCAATTCATCGTTATTCCAGATTGTAACTTGTACATTAAGAAACTAATAATGTTTATTAAACCAAAATGAGCCAACATGAACGTATATCAGTGTTCACTTCCCTATACGGTACACATATTACCATACAAAGTTTGACCAAAGTATTGACTAAGGCGACATGACACTTACTATACAAGCCTTGAATGAAATTCGAACTCAAATTACAACTGAGGGGAATGGCTTCCTTCTCGTAACGCGTCAAAACGAGCGCTTTGTTCTGCACTTAGCAAGTGAGCTTTCTAACGAAGCCTAATCAACATTTCTCCAGAGTGCACTGGAACAAGACACGGTACCCAGCAAACATGTGGCTTGTTACTCGCTTGGGAAGAGCAACGGAACGAAGTTGCGCATCAAAGCGACCCATCGTGATGCACTTAGCTATCACGTAAGGGTGTTTACTTGGAGAGGGTCTCCCTTAATGAAGAGCCATGACGTCCTGAAGGTTGGGCCTCGCTAATTGGAATCCCGGATCCGGTAATTATCAAACGATAGCAACCATTCGGCCAAGAGGAGCTCCGGCGACTCTCACGGGCAGAAAGGAGCTCGCTTCTAGCAATGGGACGAGACCAGGGCCTTCCACACATTCGAAGACGAGAGGAGAACGATTGATTGATTGATTTGGTGTTTTAAGTCCACTTTATGCACAGTAAGACTAATCGGGACTGGACCTACAGTTTAAAGTGGGATCCGAACCACTATGTGCCTCCAAAACGAGAACGAGACAATCCTCTGCAAAATCTATACGAGACTGACTAGGTACCCTTCGAGATTTTGAAAAATTTATCTAAACCAAATTTAATTTACTATTTGACTTCTTCAAGCACACCAAGCGAACAACTACCTGATTATTTACAGATGTCCCACATTGTTAACAGCATTTAGTCTATACATTAGTGACAAATGTAAGCATGTGCTCCGTGGTTGCAAGTTTGACGACTAATTTTCGACGCCACGAACAGAAAAACGTTATGAAGAAAAGTTGTGTGCCTCGATGCCCTCCATACCCTGTGAAACTTTGTGTGCGGCGAAAGGCTATAGACATTTACATTACATATTTCCGAGATTCTAGACGAGACAGAGAACGTGTCAAGTCTCGTCTCAATACCGCTCAGAGTTAAGAGAATATCCATAATAAAATGCAAAAAGATATCCCCCATTCTCCTAATGTTTCTAGGAGACAAAGAAAACAAAACACTGCTTGTAAATATCTAGAGTAATGCATTCGATTCTTCTTTACAGATATTCCTCTGCCGGACGCATAATTATTCCGGGTCGCGAGAGGTTCATTAGATCCAGCGGTTGACAACTAATTTAAACATAATACTATCTATATTTGTCAACTAGCCTACACCTAATCGAGTTACTCGTCATGATTATGTCAATTTATTAATTTGAGGGGTGCATATTAATTGATTGACTTGTTTCATTGTACTTTGGTAATCGTGACAATGGGGATGAAAGATGATGCGATGAAATGGATGAAGGGACAATCACAAACACACATGGTCAGGACATAACACAAGAGGACAACAGAGTTATTATTCTGGCTGTGAGCCTCGTTAGTCTACAAGGGTGTACCCGAGTACATATTAATTAATGTATAAAGTTTTAAAAAATATAAAGGTATTTCGAGTAATAAGGTTTCCCGAATTTCAGAAGAGTCTTCGCGTCTAGCTTTTTTTATCTGGGATTTCGTGTCCAGCCACGACCTCTCCCACAACCGCCCAGGACCTCGATTCCCATTGGTTGAAGACGGATCTAGGGGCGCCAACTTTGAAAAACATTGGGTGGGCTCAAACGCTTGAGTTATAAGTTCACAAAAATCTCATAAATACATGTATCATGATATTAATGCACACCAACAATGAATCCGTTTGTTTGTTTAAAATCACGAAAACAAATATGGCTCGAGCCAGTAGCTGTCCACAACTACGGAGCTTCTATCTAGCTATCTGCGTGTTATTCAAAGTGATGGGTGAAGGCTCGACTTGGAAAGCACTACAATAGGAGCGTAATTGCTAATACAGCCTGATGGTCATCCACTGTTTTCCCCACTGCCCCCCGACTGCCTCAGTCCACCGATTCTCCTTTCCATCAAGATGTCAATACTTGGCCTTTTGTTGCGAGGGTCTGACCCAGTCTCCCTCCAGGCGTTGCCATGGTTACATCGATCCGACCGCCTTGAGCTACTGCAACCTTCCGAGCCTCGCGAGAGAGGCGGGAGGGATAACTCTCCGTCCAGAGTAAACACGGCTAAGCTTCGCACGTATTTGTTGATTCTGAAGTCCAACGAAGGCAAACATCTGACGTTCGATTTTTTCATCGATTAGGCGAACGTAGCCGCTTACCGATCTGCTTAATGCTCTATGAGAAGACCACTTCTTTCTTGTGGCTGCCCTTGTGAAGATTTGAATGGTAGAGAATTGCAAATGATTGCATACTAAAACAATACTCAGCATATCGTCGTATGAGAACCAGAGGGGCGTATTTCCAACTCTTCAAATTTACAGCAGAGGAAATACGCGTAACGTATTCTTACGAATATGTCTGACACTTATAAAAGATAAGTAAACCCACATTACTGCTAAAGGATTAGAAGTGGCGATATGTCGATCAGACTCCGATTAAAGCTCTTCTCATACGACAATATGTAAACATCAGGGGCATATTCGAAACATGGAATATGCCTTTTTATCAGTAAGGTTTACACAAATGTGTTTATGTAATATTATTTGTAACCCATTTTATGAGTTCTTGTGAGTTTTTGCACGTAAATGATTGATTGAAATTATGTTTTTTAAGTCCACTTTATGCACAGTAAGGCTAATCGGGACTGGACCTACAGTTTAAAGTGGGATCAGAACCACTATGTTGCCTCCACCGGGTATCGAACCAGGGACCCCTTTGCACGTAAATGAACTTGGTCGTAACAGTGGAAGGAAGAATCTGTTCTTCACTTAAAAAATAAAAATATATATATATATTTTTAAAAAAAATAAAGAACCTAAGGGTCATTCCATTTTTTAAATAATCCAAAAGAAAATTATTTAGTTGATTGACAATTTTTTAACAAAATTATTGTTGTAACTTCTTATGGAAGAGACATTATTTATTTTCAAAATGATTAAGTTTTAAAATGACGGCTATTCTTGTCTCATAGCTTCCGGCACTTTCGGTTTTTGCAGACAGTTGCGATAAAATTGATAACTCAGCTATAGGAAGCTGGGGTACAAAATATTGTTTTCAGTACATTTCAAGCTACATGTTATGTCCTCTACGTTATTTTACCATCTCTAATGCAAATGGCTGAAATTTAGGGCCTAATCTGATATTTGTTATATATATATATATATATATATATATATATATATATATATATATATATATATATATATAAAAACCTTTAGGATTTTTTTTTAGCAGGGAAGGAAGGATCGTAATATCAGAGCTATGATTATTTTTTACAAGGAATATATACATTCTAAGTGGTATAACTAAAAATTAAGATATTCATAGTTTTCAAAATAAAATGCTTAGAAAAAGTTCTTGTTGGATACAGTTTCTTAATACTAAACTACATATTTTCTTTTGATTTGCTAATATTATCAATTACATCAAGATACTTCGTTGATTAGGACATGTGTGCTACGCACAAGCGAGGAAAGAAGAGCGTGCAGGATGCTTATGGTCCAAACAAAGATGAAATACAAAGTTGAGATGAACCTTCGAAAGATTATGACTGCGACCAACAATAAGCAGATTGGTTTAGGAATTCCAGAGTTTGTTAGTGCGTACTAGGGCTGTTGGATGTCAGTGACAAACAACTGGCATTAGAATCTGCCACTGGACCAGCAAGGGTGGAGAGTCGTGTCTGTAACCTCATTGCATAACGCTACCGAAATAGAACTTATTACTCACGACCATCCCGCATTTCAGAGACAGCCCACTCTGCTTTCAATTTCGCTTTTGCCAAATCTAAAAATCTCGTACGTTAATTAGGTGAGGAAAAACGGCCATCAGGAGATCTCGGGATTAAGCCACACGTTACCAAACCTAGCCACCGGAGCCAGCCCAGGCGCCCAACGGCCGAGTCTGCGTCTCCTCGCGGTGGAAAGTTGGCAGAAACAATGCAAAACTTTCCAGATTGGCACGAGCCCTGCATTTCAACCCCTCCCGCAACTCACTGCTATTGCAATCCGCCATGAATCAACCTAAATTGACGTCAGCAGCGGTCTCCAGTTGAAGTCGCACCAGAAGTCAAGATAAATCGAAGCGAGAACTGGATGTTACATCTCCCGACCTAAAACAGATTGGGATGTGCTAATACACATGCGAGACACTGGGAGAGACTACAGAATGTTATGCAAGAAGTATGTCATCATTTGAAAAATTCTACCTCGTTCCAAACCGAACTCCATGGTGTACTGGTTTAGTGTTCTAAAAGCAAAAGGTCTTAGGTTGCCTTGCGATTGTCTTTTGAACCGGACCCACCCCCAATTTTCATGAGCTGCATTCGTATTTTTGGAATATTTTCTAAAAATAATTTTGTTAAGAAATAAAATCTCTAGTTGCATCTGGTGCGAACAGTCGTAAATTGGATACTTGCATTGGGCACTTACTTCCAGTGTAGCCAACACCAACATGTCTAATTTGTAGCTCCCTCTGCAACGCGCAAATTGGCCACCGCATACAGTTATGCAGTAATCAATTTTGCAATGGGAAGAACATTACAATACCAACATGACCTTAACCCCGCCTCCAGGTAAGAGATCAAAGATTATCCCTACAGCATCCGATGTAGAGCTTAATTTACGTTAATATGGACAAATCGCGGCGATAGATATTGGATTATTAGTTCACTACCAGTGCACCACGCTCCAGCCGGCTATATTCCCTACGGTTGCCCCAGGTGCCCACCGAGTGAGGCTGGGAGAGCCATGGAGTCGCTTACGCAGGGACATCGTTGGAAAAATTTTCGCTTGGAATCAAATCCGGGTCTCCTGCGTGACAACCAGAAGGCCTCCCGAAACTAAGGATCAATATTTCAACTAGAGAGAGTATATATAACATACACCACTTTAACCTTGTGAAAACAAAGGAATATAGAGATTGGAATAATGTCAAGAACAGAGAAGGGGGATGTTTGAAAAGCTGTCAATCGTAAGACTGACGTCTGCACAGTTATAAATGAGATTGTTGAGTTGGTGTTTTAAGTCTACTTTATGCACAGTGAGGCTAATCGGGACTGGACCTACTTTAAAGTGGGATCCGAACCACTATGTGTCTCTACCGGCTATCGAAACCGAGACCCCTTGATTACAAGGCGACGGCGCTACCACTGCGCCATCGGGGAGGCCCTATAAATGAGATTGTATTGTACTGTTTTGTGATATTTTGCTCATGTTTCTTTTCTACCTCTCTAGTATTCGCTGATGATATATACGAGGGAACCATTACATAGAAACATGATATCCATGCCTTACCCATGATTTAAACCCAGGGTCTTTGGCTGCTTGGAAAGGTTACACTAAACACAAATAAAATACATTATTAAGTTGCCACCAGTTAAATTAACTGGACTGTATTACCACGAGGGGGATCCCGACGCCCCATGAAGAGTCTTAACGTCAGCGCTACAGGAGGGCTACTTGTCTTAAAAAACCCTGGGGGAGAGGTAGAGGACAATCACACACACACATTAAAATGACAGAGCAATTGATAAAAAACGGGGCGCTAGAAACCGGTGCAACATAAAAAAATCGAGCAATATATATATTCTTATTTAGCCTCACGCTTTTCTGACAGTTTCGCTAATCGCTACGATGAGGATGAATGGTGATTAGACAAAACTGACGAAACGACGCCCACACAGCGACTAGAACCTGGGAACGTCTGTGGCAAGATGGTGCGTTCAGTACTCAAGGCGATCGAGGTGACGAAAGTCGAACAGTCTAAAAATGCACCAACACTGATGGAAAATTATCCTACGTCTGAGATGTTTTCAATGAAAGGATAATATGAAAATTATGAATATCAACACCCCTGAAACTTTTCCTAGTAGATCTCTTCGACTAGCCTTTCGTTAAGTTCTTGACTTGTCAGCTATTTTCATGTCCCTTAGATTGATTGATTTGTTGCTTTAAGTCCAGTTTATGCACAGGAAGGCTATTCGGGACTGGACCTACAGTTTAAAGTGGGATCCGAACCACTATGTACCTCCACCGGGTATCGAACCCAGTTCCCCTTGATTACAAGGCGACGACACTACCACTGCGTCATCGGGGAGGCCCTAATTGCTGTATGATTTGGCCCTGACGTCTTATAGCAAAACGTCATTTTTTTTGGCTTTTGGCGCAGGGACTACAAAGCAAGCACTAGACAAGTGTGGAACATGGCAGCCATTCCTGCAACCAACCGAACGACATCATGCACGGGCAAATCCCAATATCTGTTACAAAAGACGAACGTTACCTCATCATCCTCGATATGTTCCTGTGCAGATTAGCCTTTAGATCCCTCCTCGAGTACTGCATGTCCGCCGAGGTGGTCACCGACTCCTTCACGCTCGCTGGCGCCATCTCCAAGTGTCCTTTGGTGACCTCGAGGGAGGCCGCAAAGGAGAAGCCTTCTTCCATGACCATGAGCACCCGGTCCGGAGGAGCCACGCCGTCTTGAAAGCGAGTCACCTGGGGGACTTCGCACTCTCACCTTTTGCTCGGAAAACTTCGGTTCGAGTCGGGTCGGCATCCTTGATGGCATCCAAATTTATTCGCAGCCCAAGGTTGGTCCCGGTGCCAAGAGTCGGCGTCATCCAGCGGTGCTATTTCCATCGTGGATCGGCCGCAGAATGTAAACAACGCCGTCGTCAACGATCTCGACCGTCGCTTCTGCATTCGCGAAAAAGTAGCAAGCAAGCCCGCATTTTGTTCTTCTGAATCACAATTCTGCTCAAGGTTGCGCCGGTTATCTAAGAATACCGCCACGAAATCAGAGATGTGACTTGGAACCTCACTGAGAGCACCGTGGTTCGGATCCATGTGTTTCGGAGCGTTAGAGGGCAACGTTCATTTCGAGAAAGAGAAAGAGAAAGAGAGAGAGAGAAAGAGAGAGAGAGAGAGAGAGAGAGAGAGAGAGAGAGAGAAATAGAGAGACGCGACCCTTTAACATGACACCCAAATGTCAACCTCACTTCCACGTGGTACACCCTGAGCTGCATATTGTAGACTAACGAGGCTCTGTCGTCTGTGTCGTCTGAACCAAATGTGTTTGTGATTCTTCCATCATCTCTTCCATCTTATCACCATTCATCTTCATCTACGCGATTAGCCAAAAGTGGCTGAAAAGCAAAGTCAAATAAACTAAATCAATCAATAAATCAATTATTACTTCGATAGTCGATAAAATAAAAACTTCAGTTCTAAACCAGCAGAGTTACCAAAGTTAAAGGAGCCTATTCGAAAATGTATAAATCACGATCCATGAAACCAAAATATCCACTGGCTTCAACAGGATTTTTCTTCAAGTGCGTAAAAGTTAATAACAAAATGGATTAACGGTAGGGATGGTGAAAAAATAAAGGGCAGTTGTGATGGATATCCTCTCATCTGAGCAGGGTTGTTCACGGTCCACGAATTTTAAATAAATTCAATTCCGGTCCGGGAGAGAAAATCAGCAAGCGTAAATGGATTCTGGATCATAAAGAACCAATTTTTTCTATAAAGTATTTCAATTCGGTCCCGGAACCTGTTCTCCGGATCAATTTCAATGCGGTCCAGGAACCTTTTATCTGAATGAATTTTATATACGGTCCAGGAACATTTTTTCCGGATCAATTAAATACGGTCCAAATTCGATCCTGAAATGAAACAATACGCAACTTGGGCGTGCGAGAAAAAAAATGTTCCGATCCTGTTACGGAACCCAATAGAACCCTTTGGATTTTATGTGTTCCTGGATCTTTAACAACTTTGTATCTGGCGGTATCGAATAGATAACAATACATTCAGAATAATATAAGTTTATGACTATTATTACTTAAGTTCTGAGTGTTATACGCAGATGGGCTCATCGGGACTGAGGCTAAAGTTTAAAGTGGCACCCGAACCACAATGTCTCTCCAATGGGTAAAGAACAAGAGACCCCTTGATTACCACGAGATCATGATTGTCATTGTTTCTATAGACCTACTATTCAAGTTACATCAACGAACCGACCCTCCCCACCCTAAAAAAATTGGCGATGTACGTGTTCACATCTCATTTCATACAATTGACCCAGGGCTAGCAATCTTGAAGCCCTCAGCGACGAAGGGAAAATAAAATGAATTTTATTCTTACAGCTCACTGATTGGGCGCTGCAAGTTTCATCACGCTCACCTCTGTTTTGTACCAAAACATCGTTTTTGGCTTCTGTCACAAGGACTACTGCGATCGCTCTGCCATCTCTACCCTCCACATCGCCGCGATTAACCTTGTAAGGTAGGAAAGCGACTAAAACCGGAAAAAGGCAACGACATTCACTTGCATTACTGACGAGGGAAGGACAGAGCCTGGAAAGACTTCCACTTCACCGGTTACCTTTAAAGGAAGATCCACGCAAGCCGCGAACCACGTGGTGAGCACCATTCGTCTCTGCGTGATCCGACACTGTTGTCGTCGGGAAAGTCGGTCAGGGCCGTGATCAAACAGAGCTGCACTCGTGGCACGAGATAGATCACATCCGGCGAGCTCACCCCTTCGGCTTGGTTGAATCCTGGCCAACCTGCATGGGCTTTCTTCTCCACTGTCTTTCCTGCTCGGAGCAGAGCCGGAACGAATAAAGTATTCCTACTACACGAATTGCCCACCACTACGATATGGCGAGGTGTATCGTGTGACAGGAATGCGAAAACAATGACAAAGCCTAGAATGTTTACAACGAGATGCATTGTATGCTAAGCTTTAAATTGACTCGGTCATAAATAAAACACACAAGCAAATTTCCTTTTGTTTTCGCACCAGTTCGAAAATTCCAACAACTAGTCTCTGCCCGCTGCAAGAACGAATTGCAATATATGTAAACAAGTCGAGAAACCCTATTTTATTCCTATGCAGGAATGTTGTTACAGTGCCTGTGATAGAAGTCACGCCACTCAACGCACTTCAAGTTGTGGAACCTTACACAGGGTCATTTTCGCTTACAAAATCGAACTATTGGTCACAATGGAATGAAATTTGCTACGGCCTATCAGGGGCCGAGAGCGAGTGAAACACCCTCTATTATTATGAGATGCACAGTAACAGACAATTCACGGGCAGATGTTGTAGCATGTACACCAAACGGCGAAAGGAACAGTAGGCAAATTGTCCACCGCCATTTTCATTCGGTCTGACTTACACAATGTGATGACAATGAATTGACATAAAGACGCCAAGAAGCAGAGAAGAATGCCTGCTTCGAACCAACATAGAGGATGTAGAATAAAAAGGTAATGAAAATAGCGGTGGACAATTTGTTTACCATTATCTTTGCCGTTGACTGTACAATGTTACCATACAGATGTGATTCGATAAATCTGGTGTGTGTGTGTGTGTGTGCGTCTAAAAGAAGGTATGAGCCATTTTAACGACTATTTCAGGAAAGTTAGGCAGGTATTGCATTAGATTTCAGAGCTACTCATCGATATTGAATGCATCTACCTTGTTTTTACACAATGTTTAATTTCATGTATTGTTTACATCTGTTTATATTATATGATGTTGAACACGTGGTGTAAACAGACATAGTCTCAACCTGTATCGTTGTTTCCTATCACGTGTGACTTATGTATGTATAATATGTGGCAATAAAATATAACTGACTATTGTAAACTTACTCAATTTTCTTTTGCCAACTTTAGCTTAAAATGAACGTTAGTGGCAAATTGACCTACTCATTTGAAAATTATCTTAACGCTCACGCATAAAAAACTAATTTATTCTGTTTGTATTGAAAACCCGAGTTCGATTTCTCGCTATATCAAAATTATTACGCATAATCCCGATTATCCTACCTGTGCATAAAGCGTTCCTTAAACGAACTTGACCAGCGACAGTTTCGTTCCCTCCATTATCAACGTCTCTTTCGAATTGCAGAAAAGCGCCGAGTCAAAAAGACACTATTGCTGCACGATTTCTCGTCCTAAGTGAAGCGTTGAAGGGCCGCTTCACGCCGTTTGCAGCTGTTCAAACAAGGGATGACATCATTACAACCTTGAACCTATCTTTGCGGACAACGGCGCTAGCTGGTGTTATTTTCAGAGGTGTTACTTGCTTCTCGGTAGGTGTATTTCGAGACCACGCTTAGCACATGCATATACACGTTTTTCTGGGGTTTTCTCTCACGGAGTGGATGGACAAACAGCACGTTGGCCCTCTCATTTTTGTTTACGATAAATTGAAAAATATATCCACGCCTATGTTCATGAACTAGGGTTAGCCAAATGCGGATAAATTTTTATTCAGGGCCTCCCCGATGGCGCAGTGGTAGCGTCGTTGCCTTGTAATCAAGGGGTCCCAGGTTCGATACCCGGTAGAGGCACATGGCACAGTGGTTCGGATCCCACTTTAAACCGTAGGTCCAGTCCCGATTAGCCTTACTGTGCATAAGGTGGACTTAAAATAATTTTATCCAGGTATCGGATGATTCTATATGTAGGTTTCAAACATCTGGATATCGGATATTCTGATATTCGAATATCCGAATTCTCCGCATTATCCAAAGTATCCGGATATCTGAAGTGCATAATCCGGACAGTTTATAGTTAATCCGTTTTACGGGCTATCCCACATATTCTTTTAACGTCATTTTCGTATTTCACTTTTGCGGATTTTCCACAAATCCTTCATCAAATCTGTTCTATGCGGATTATCCGTTGCATTCCAAACGGATAATTTGGAATCCGGATATCAGTTATACGGATTTTGTGGCCAACCCTATCATGAACATGGCACAGTTCAGTATTACTCGGCAAATTGTTCATGAGTATTTTTGTACATTTTTTCCTCATGCATCCTACGTGTTTTGAGGAATGTCAAATTGCAGATGATGTCAGCAGTTTGTATGGCGATTTGCTTCTATTGTTGAAGCGCTCATTGCGTAAAACAGAGATTAAACATGGTGATGGAACAAGTTGCCTGGTAGTACTTATGCATCCCACTCTACATATGTTCACTGTTGGCACGTTTACTATTAAATATGGAGCCGCGGTGGCTCAGTCGGTAGGGCGTCTGACTTCCACACGGGAGACTCGGGTTCGATTCAAGAGGTAGGCGACCTCAGGTGGCTTGGGGTTCACCCAGCCAGCAATAAAATAGGTACCCGGGAGAGGGGGTTAACGTGGCTGGAACGTGGTGCTGATCAGACCACCATCACAAATCTCTGAGAATGTGGGGTGGAGCCTATACCTCCACGCACTGGTCTTCAAATACAGGGTGATTCAAAAGTCCCTCAACGCCCCCTAAAAAAGGTAGTTAGGCTGAGTACGAATGGTCATGATAGAAACAGGTTAGGGCTAGGTGGGAACTATATTGGTGTGTTCCAAGCAGACGTCCATCATATTGGTCAACTCAAAACTTTTAATTGGAAGGGGGTGATGTGATATGTCAATTCAGGCTAAAATTTCACGAGAAATGCAATGGGGAAGGGTTTTGTTTTCAACATATCCTTAATCTGGAAAAAGTTATGACTGCATGATTGTAACAAATGTCTCATTTTCAAGGTGAAAAAACAGTGACAGATGCTTTTTGGACTTTTGAATCCCCCTGTACATTTGGGGGGGGGGGGGGAATTCGCGAAGTGGTGATTTATCCTATGTGGAAGAAAGTTCTTTATCATAATTAAACCAGGAAAATTTTCCAAAGGTCTACAGATACGCCTTTACGACAGTGTGTCCTTCCACTGGTATCTTTTGAGTGAAGGAAATCTCCTTGGGGTGCTAATCTCGGCAACGATCAAGGAGGAAGCTGATAACCAGCTGGCATCAGAATAAGTGAGCATTGAGCCGGCAGCTTTGCACTTTCAATAGAAACTTCGCTTCTTGCCAGCTAGGTCATCCTTGAGAATTACAATGAGCGGGTCTGTGTGTGTGTGTGTGTGTGTATGCACAAGCAAAACATACAAAGCACTACTTCATATGCGTCTTTATTCCGGTGAGAAGATATGTATGAAAAAGTGACAGTCCTTCCAAGGTCGGTTGAAGAAAAATGTATTGTTGACTTTATGCTACAATTGTTCATTCTTTGGACCACTTCAATACTAGTGCTCCAACACAAATCTACAGGTCTTGAATTCTGTACCTGATGAGAAGTTAGTGATCGGTTAGACCCTAGTTTACCCGAGGGGAGGGGGTGCCAAGCTCACCACCTCCTTTCTCGATTATTCTACTGTGAACAATTTTATAAAAAAACTGGGGGGAAAAACATTGTTGTCTGGGGTGTTCTCGATGTTTCTGTATTTCTTTTGCCCATAAACTCATTAAAATAACGAACATAGGAGATTTTATCATCTGTCATAAATCAAACCTTTTGCAATTAGATTTCGCAGATGTTCAATTGTCATACCTTGTAATTTCAATTTCTGGTAAGTAAAGTATTAAAACCTTATGTTACTATATTTTCTGAGGCTTTCTTTAACCCAAATTTAAAAAAAAGGAAAAGAAAAGACTTCATTATTATAAGTATGGGATGTAGTTTAACCTTACTTTGCAACGTCAGAAATTAGGTGACATACGTTAGCTCCTATTGACCAAAACGAGTTGAATCTAAAAGTTGAGATTTTTACTGTGAGTTAGGTTCATGCAGGGCTTCTTTTGTGCCATCTGAGATATTTAACCCCGCAAACTATCAAAATTCAATGAACGGCCATATTTCAGCCCATGCTGCAAAGAAGGGTTGCATTTCTAAGCACTGATATTTTATTTACAGGTACAGATTTACATGCAGGTCTACACATGAAGAAAAAAAAAAAAAAAAGTCAAGCCTGAGACAACCCCTTAATTGAAAAATTCGGACTTAAAAATCCAATTTTTTACCTATTGTTACTCCAATTTCCACCATAATTTTCGTACTTACGAAGCAATTTTAAGCAAAACATAATTGAATATCACAGAAAGTATAGCTACTTCATTAACTATAAAATGAATTTTGTTTCAGGACTCTACCTCTAATGGTTTTTGAGATATTAAGATTTCTGAAAAGTGCTACAGGAGGGGAAAAAAAAAAGAAAAAAAGCAAGCCTTGCGCCATGTAGGAAAAATGGCTGCAGCACGAGAACTAAAGGCAATACATTTTTTGAACATTGGTTTTGATATCTAGAAACATGTACAAACGTATGTACTAAAGATGATTTTTTTTTTTCTAAAATGGCCATGCAACCACCATTGGATGGTTTGGCATGGAATGAACCCAGACCCCTTTTGTGATAAATGTTCCGACATGACACTATAAGCAGTGACAGTGTACAATTGGTTGGTAATGATGGTATTTTTTGTAATTATTATAATTACCCTATATAACTGAACCTATATAAATATAAAAAAGTCATTAAATTAATAATGTTTTCTTGTTCTTGTAGTTCTCTCCCTCCTATCCTCTCTTCCATTCTGTTCTCATTTCTCTTCTCCCTCTAGCTCTCCCATTTCCATTTATCCTGGAATTTACAGAGCGTCAGGCGAATTGCAAAAATACATCCAGTTAGTTCAATGTCGTCCACAGTATTGTAATACATACTCCCACGTCACTTCCCTCTCAGTATGCCGCACCATACGTAATTTTCTGTTGTATCTTCCGAATTATGCAAGCAATTTACCCTGACAGAATATAATTTGCAGCCAGAGAATACAAGTGTCACAGTCCCAACATTACAGGCCCGATGCACTGAATAACAACTGGAAGTTATGATTTAACGTGACCACGAGCTTTGGGGACAATGTGAGGCTCCAATAAATACACCAGCCCTTGCTCGCATCTCGCCTACGTTACCGGAATTTCCAGTTTGCAAGGCGCTATGAATGCACGACACGTTTTGCAGAGACTTCCTCCAAGGTTACAAAGCGACAACCGGGCACGGTTATTTCCTTCAAAAAATAAATGCCCATTGTTTATCCGACCCTCCCAAGGGGGTAGGGCAAGTTATATTCTCCCTTGCACTGAATTCAAGGCATGAATTTCAACTCATTATGCGCTAGAATACTCCTTGGTGTATAGCACTGCTCGAAATCCACAATATCTGTTTTACATAAGAATTCTGATTATATGCGTAGTTCACTAGAGCTGTTATATGGAATGTCCACTAAACCTTTTGTTCTTGATCACACACTTGAATTTGTACGACGGCATTGAACATGTGATTTATACTTTGCATGAAAAGTACCGTGCCAAAAGAACGAATTTCGCCAACACCACTGATTTTGGTCAGCTATGTTCCGAAGGCAAAAACCAAAAAGAACCTGAACTAGGCGGGGCTTTACCAGTGTTGTCGATTCCTTCTTTGCGGAAACATGATCTGTAGGCCCACACCGGATTGGTGGAAATAATCCAACTTCATCAAAACTTCTTTTTTTATAATAATAATAAAAAAAAACCTTTGAACTCGCTCAGTAGCCAGGGAATAGTAAATCTGCTCTTGATGCACAAAGACAGGAGGACATTTTATTAATGAGAGCTGAAGTCCATATTGACAAAATGAACGACTTCCTTGCACTCGCGCTGTTATCATCAATAAATGGCGAACGAAAAACTGATTTTACTGCTTCTTAAGACACGAGGATGTGACGAGTATTAGCATTCAAGGCTAAAGTTTATAATTGGGTTGGTGGCATTGAAGTGCGCATGTAATGGAGAGCATTCAACGAAAAATGACACACAACAAACGCACATTGCAGCTCGCCTGCATTAAAACACGGAACAAAAGCGAACGACAGTATGGTAGTAGCAAAATGCTGGGAAAACACAAGGAATATTCCACATTATACCTAGTAGTATTTGACAAACATATTTACAGTAAACAGAAATTAACATTTTGCTAGATGTACGATTGTAGTATATTCTCCAGATCGCCATCACATTTAAACCAACTGTGTTATGCTAGTGTCTCTTAATAGCGAAGAATCTTTGTGACATTGAAACGCCAAGAAAATAAACATTCTTAACACAGGAAGGAGGTCAATTGATTGTTTACGAAACTCAACATCATCCTTTAAAGAAGTGGTTAATTTCCTCACACAGACGTTTCAAGTTGCAAAATCTACCTCTTTTTTTCTTGTAAGCCATCCACGTACACCTATACAAGACTCTCAAGTTTACTATTCATAGGAAAGGGTGATATAATCTACACAAGTAATTTGTGCTTCAGTACCCAAAAACCTTTCACATTTTTCAAAGAGTAAACATTTGTACGAATGACAATAAACAATGACGTGCTGTGATAACATGCAATCCTTAAACCTGGTTACATGTTAAACTGTACATAAGAGAGTTACAAATGCAGTAAAACAAATAATAAAAACCAATGGATGCAAACAAGATGGAGGACGGGAATCATATGTTTCTGGATTCCCTCCAAGCAACTTTATAAACGTGCATTAGGATGGTCAGAAGTAATTCGTCTCCACAGACACAAAAGTAAATGCATCTGTTGAAACACAAAATGCATAAAGTCTGTAGCTCCTGCAAAATGTTTAAGTGAATCATAGAGGAAGATGCATAAAAAAAGCATCAATAGATGCATTGTTTTATTTTTTTGAAAAAAAAATTGACAAAGTACAGCTTGATATAGATATACTCACTTGCATCATATGATGCACTTTGTCGTTAGCTTTACGAATGATGTAACTACAAAGAGCATCAAAGGGTGAACCTGATTCTTGTCAAAGTCCAAAACACACACTTCAAGTATATCAATCCATGCGTTTCTGGTGCATCAGATTTGATGCATTTAATTTTCTGTGTGCACCATTACATATATAGTACATTATCATCAACGTAAACTATATTCAAATAATCATTAAATCAGACCTGCTAATCGTCATTCGTCTCTTTTATTACAAAGTGTCTAATGAAAACCTTGAAAGTCCAATGAAAATTGTAGGGCACACTGCATACAGCTCAAATTTCCATGAGGTATCAACTGTCATTTACAAAACAACTTCAAGGTTGCAACACTAATCAAATGAACTTCAAAACGCCATTTTTGTTATTTTAAAGATGGCGTCTCCTATACACACTTGCACCAGTGAAGAGGAGTGCTTTCTTGCCCTCTGTCAGCATAAAACTTACAGAAATGTCTCGGCAAATGAAAATTCAGTACCTCTGTGCATGCTTACCACACCAGCAAGTTCACTAATGGAGGAAAAAGCTAGACAATGGCCTCAGTTCACAGGCAGATTGGTGGAAAGTCCTTCGCAGTGGCTCATAAGTGACAGCACGTGGACCCCAAAGACTTATTCTTCTTAAGGTACAAAGGCGCTAACTCAAAGTTGGAAATATATGTAGGTCAGCAATAGGTCTGTGCTAAAATGCAGGAAACTTGTGCAACCCTACGTACAGAAATCTACTATATAAGAAACAAAAAGAAATAAGGTTTTCATTTTACTCTCCATTGTACATCTTACTGCTGTATCTTCACCACGACTCGGCACAGAATCTAATGACGGGTGAAGATGAAATGTGGGCGAGAGTGGTACAGTGTCTTTGCTCCAGTCCTTGGCAAGATCTCGGAACGTTCCCCTTCTCAAGGCAGAGGCGGAAAGAAAGGAATGACGTCATGCTTCAGTATTTAGCGCCATTAGAAAGTGAAGGATGAGAAAGTTACACGCTATCTTGTACATGTTTGGAAATTTCTGTTCCTCTAAGCTGAACACTGGGTTTACACAATGCCGAACGGACAGCTCGGTCAATGTACACAAGATAAGGAAACACGGAAACCATTTGTTGATTGCCTATCTTCTAACACATTGGAATACACCTGCCAGAGCCGAACAATCCCCACGGTTGTAACAGATTTTTACCACCCACAAATATACCTCAGTGCCAGTTGGCGCGTCAAAGTGTACGACGAAAATCGCTTATCGCGTTGAAGATATGATCAAAAGAACATTACTTTTTGGTACATCGACTGGCAACAATTTGTTTTTCATGAGAATGCCATAAATCACACATTGTTCAAATCTTGAATCGCAACTTTTGTTTTCTACGGCAGTCATGCACGCCAAGTTATAGCTCTTATGAACAACTTGAAAGTAATCGATCACGTGATCTAGTCCTCATAACGAACATAATGACTCAACTTCGATCCAATTCACCTGTACATACCGCACAAAGAGAATGAGTTTAGTTACTATACTTCACACACATACTATTTTCACTTCATATACACAACGTTTCCCCATTTTAAAAATTACACACACATAACCTAATACATTTAAATTTCCTAAACTTAAGTTTCCCAGTTGTGCACAGAAATAACAGTATCCTAATAAAAGAAACAGGAATACAAAATTCACATGGATATTTTATCTTCAGTCAGCTAGGATATTACATAATGTACCTTTCGGTCCAGTGCAATATCTACAAATTCATTTCGGTGGTGAACTTTCTTTTGCAGTACAAATTTCTCCATCCAGTCTGCAAAACTAGCGAATGTACTGTAGTTGTGCCTTACGGCATTCAAAATGTTGATGGATTGATTTGGTTTTATTTTACTTGGCTGCCACTTTTGGCTAATCGCGAAGTTAAGGATGAGTGATATGATGAAACTGATGCAGGGACCGTCAAATAACATCGATGCCTAGGCCGGGATTCGTACCCGAGCATTCAAAATGTATGGGTGGTACTTCACAAAATAACAATTTGGGAAGTGGGTTCAGGTCCAGTACAGCGACTAATATTGCTGATGCCTGTCTTTCAGACTAAATGGGGCACTTCAGTTCTGACCAATGTTTATAAATAATTAGAACACTTCTAATGATGTATTATATTAATATTTATGCAGTAATATGAGCAACAAGTGTAATATTTTGTTAAGCGTTATAAACGCAGTTAAACCTGATAGAATTTATGAGTTACAAAGCGAGTAGTACAGGGTTCTCATTCATTTTGGCAAAAAAATTCCTGAACTCTTCTAGGTAATTTAAAAATACATTTTGAGATAATTCTGTAGTGCTTTACCATGCCTGAAAACTAACTTCTAAGTGTTAAACTGCATTTACTATTCAAAAGAATAAAATTTATTAAAAATAAATGAACAAAAATAAATTATAAAAACATTTTACGAATAGTACCTTCCATAACATGCTGGTTCAAGGGAAAAGCTAAATTTATTAGTACCACTCTCAAAAAGTGAAATGCAAAAAGTTGATTTCAACGACTTTTTTTCAGGTGTTTGGATTCATTTTCAAAATTTTCCAATTTATTCATTAAGTTCATTTCCCCGACTTTTCCAGGGCAGTGGGAATCCTGACACAATTTGAAAAATACATATATACTTACTAGGAAACACTTTTCGTATTCTTTCTTTTAAATGTGACATTTGCTACACTGTGTAAGAGGCTTCACAAAATTCCAGAAAGAAAAGCTAGAGAGGTTGCTCCGAGCTCACTTGAAAGGGTAAAAAATATTGAATGTTCAAACAAGTCAAGCATGTGTTCTCACTAGCTTCAAGCCCTTCGGAGTTAAAAACAGCAATTTTCAAAATGTGCCATTGTGCTTTGTCAGTGGAGACATACAGATTCTGTAAACTTGACAAACATTGGATGGGGTGAGAAATGCGATTGAGGCTCCATTTCAAACTATTATTTCACGTATCAAAGTGACAATTCTTAATCATATCCAATACCATTCTTTAACATAATTCTCGTTTGTTTGCTTTTCATCGTTTCACGTGAATAATATCTTCATTTCCTGATTTCATTCTATAATTAAACAAATAAAGCAATTTAAAATTAATACAAATTTAAATTTCGATGGAAATATTTGAACACGATTTTTATGTAGTACTTTGTTTAGAATATAATTTCAGTAATTTTGGATATTTTTAAGCATGTCAAAAGAATCTATCGAGCCAGAAAGATCTGATTACTTGCTTAATTGGAAGCATCAGCGTCCCATACACTCGTTAAAAACCATTATTTTTATCTGGTGCGGCGGCCCCTTTTGATGGTTACCATAACCTGGCTTGTCTGACCAAAAAGCAGTATGCCATCGCGCTACGACGCCAGGGGTTCCGGGTTCGAATCACGGCCTGGGCATGGGTGTTTGTGAGTGTTCATTCATTATCATCAGTCATCGCCATCTTCGCAAAGTCCCGGGTTCGATACCCGGTGGAGGTACACAGTGGTTCGGATCCCACTTTAATCTGTAGGTCCAGTCCCGATTAGCCTTAGTGTGCATAAAATGGACTTAAAACACCAAATCAATCAAACAATCTTCGCAAATTAACCAAAAGTGGCACAAAAAGGGAAATGAAAAATGAAATTTAAATTCCAAAACGTTCTTGGCACGTAAACAAATAATAATATATCAACGAATGGAAGCTCAAATGTATCACACGAATGAAAGCGTGTTGTAAAGTCCAGCACAGCATCAACATGGCAGGAAATGACACCACTTGCATATGACAGAAAATTGATTTGCCCATTTTCCCCCCCTGACCTTTTCAATCGTACGAATTTGATGGTGTTTTCGTGATTCCACAGCATCCGTCCCAGCTCCCCCCACCCAATCAGAAACGTTCCAGCGAAGTGCGCACGGAACTTTACGAGGAAATGAGAGACATACGAATTATGTTAATGGAATGAAGTTCCGCACGGCCAGAACCTAACATGCTTTCCTGCAAGCTGCAACACGATATCCCAAGCACACGGGAAAGTGCGAATCAAAGTGGACTTACCCAATGAAGTTCTTGATGAAGCAGTACACGGCAAAGAGCGTGTTGTCGTTGAGATCAAGTTCGGGATGCATCCTCGGCAACCCACCGTCTGAGCTGACCGCAGGTGCCGAGCTTCCCATCCTCATGTCCGTGGCTGTGGTCATCGACCGCGTTTTGGTCTCCTTCGGATGCACCTTCGGGATCCACAAACAACCACTTCGATCACCCGGAAAGAACAGGGTGTGTCTCCGCTCGCACACCGCAACCGCGAAGAAATTACGGCCGGGGGCTCGGGGGTGCGATTACAACATAACCTCCGAGACGATCCACCCTGCGAAAGGTGCCATAACCAGAGGGTTGCTGGTGTAACTTGAGATTGTCCGGTCTGCGCTCGGTTGGAGATGCACTCTTGGGGCTCGACGTCCTGGTACTATCGATCCTGTACGCTGGGAACCGTTCAGGAGGGTTCGCGGGGGGGATGCGTTCGGATCGATGAAAACACTACAGCGCCTCACTCGAGAGCAGCTCAGTACGCCGGCGGCAACGGCGAACGTAGGTAACGACACTCACACATCTATCACGACGAAAACCAGGTACAGAACCAGGATGAACCACGGCAGGAGTATGTACATCCACACGGTCATCTGGCCATCGAAACCGGTAACTTGTTGTAGATCCAGCTTTGCTGTTTTGACGCACGGACGGGCGAGAAAATGCTTCCGAAAAGAACGACCACGAAGTAAATCCACTTTACTGCAGACAAGATTATAACAACAGTTGCTTCTCAAGGTTAGGATCTATCCCAAGGATTCCGTGCTAGCAAGGACGTACACGGCCTCGCGTATGATCTGTGCACGATTACATAAACATGGACGCTTTATAAGCACCGCTACGAGTTTCCACGGCACCGACACTTTAGTTGCGCCTCGCTCTAAATATCGTTCTGCTGGCACGAACGCTTTTGCTGGTCCACAACACGGTTCGCGAGGCGGGAAAGGGAACGAAACCGGGGAGGGCGGTGATGTCAAAGTGACGTCACATCAGATTCGACCAATGGAGTGAGCATACCAGATGAGCTGATTGCCGCTATCACCTGGAGCTCTCCCAGTCGGCTTGGCAACAAGGGAAATGGCCTATCGCCGCGAGCAACAGAAACAAAACACACGTGAAAAAAACAACACAGAGGGTGACCAACAGAGCAGCACACCGAGTCCGTCTGTTGTAGGAATCTGAATGCACGCTGCTGGTATGCGACCACGAGAGCTATTAATCCTTCAAGCAAAATTGTGACGCACAGCGCACTCCTCTACGTTTGATCTGTGGCGATGCAGTTGGGCCGTGAACCCCGAAAATTTGACTGCCCCCAGTTTAGAAATAAATAATTCTGCTATGAATACGTAATGGTATAGTTTTTTTTTCAAAAATGTTATCCCATCATGTTCCGCATTAACTTTTGAACTTCTGAGAATACATTCCAACAATAACATACACTGAGCACGTAAATTTGTTGGGAAAACCTGCAAACTAGCGTTCGTAGGGTTGTAAGTTAATTAATTCTATTGTCGCAACTATTCCACCACTTACAGTAAATTTCAGTTTCGCCAAATACAGTAAAAAATTGATATTTTAAATGAGGAAAATTCTATTTAGTAACAAGGGAATTTTTAATGGCGGTCTCTCCACGAGAAGCATTTGCATACACAATATTATTTGTGCCAATTTTTCTTACCCTTCCACCAAAATATCCGCGGTCAGCGCTACTGGAACTGCAATTTATCAGTAAAAATGCAATAAATGTTGTTAATTTCTTAGAAGAGAATATGATGCCAGCCCTATGAAACTATCCTGGCGTCACTACTGTTGGTAGGTTACATGTAACGATGGGGATGAATTAGTGATAGTCATTATGAGGGACAAAATCCTTCACAAAAACAAATACTTCTTACACTAAAATAAAAAGTGTGCATCATTAAATCAACTACAGAGATGAATTCTGTGTCAACAAAAGCAAAACATACACCTGATACCAAAATCTCCATACCTAAACCTACAGAGTGGCTGTAAAGGGGCACTCAGCTAACACACAACTCCAAAAAGGATTGTACTGATCGGGTCTCTAGGCACCAGAGTTTTATTAACTAGTACTGTACAGTACACTAAGGCCGAGATAGAGAATGAGTTGGTCCCTATCTCAACACTCACTACGTGCCTTCATAGCTCGGTGCAATACACACCCGATAACTTCATCACATCTTTGTGTGTGCATAAAGAATGGGTCGTCTTTCCTCGTAGGTCCGTGTCACCCTGCTGTCTTCTCTATTTCAGACCACGATACAAAAACTCACGCCTATTGTATGTCAACTCATGGAAGTTCACACGGTCCAAAGATCAGGAACGTCACCTTAACATGTGCAGAATAATCCTCGTGAGAATCTACCGCTATCATTAGTTTCTACTCACCAACCCCATTAGACATAGAGACGAATTTATAACAGCCAACTCACCTAAAAAAAGAGAGAAATGCGTACATTAAAAGTGAGCATATATTTGTGAAATTGACAAAATAAAAATTACATCAAATTTATGAAGATGACATGGGAAAATGTGAGCTAGAATCATCAACATTACACACACCGTTATATTTATTACCTATGTACATATAACTGCATCTTATTTATGCATTTGGTGGCCACACGCCACTTTCTCACGGCTTTAAGGATGTTCAGGTTTGTTTTAAGTCCACTTTTTGCACGGATAGGCTAATCGGGACGACCTATAGTTTAAAATAAAATCCGAATCACTATGTGCCTCCACTGGGTATCGAAGCCAAGATCCCTAGATTACAAGGCGACGATGTTAACACTACGCCATCGGGGAGCAGGGGGGCCCACAGGAGGGTTTTATGGCGCAGGTTGCGCCATCGAAATTTGGGGGGGGGGATTTTTCCCCTTCAAATAACATTTATATCTTTTCCAAAATAGATGTAAAAATTTTCCATCTTAAATGCACCATATTTAATCCATTAGATGAAGAAATGAAAGTGTTTAGGGCATTATCGAAAGGTGGGGGGGATATCGAACTCGTACATATTAGGCCTTAATTGACACGTGCGTTCTGAGAGGGATTCTGAATTAAACTTTGAGGGGGGGGCAGTATTCAACTCCATGTCTTAGATTATGGTGAGTACTTTAGTTAGAGGGGGATTGAGCATTAAATTGTAGGGGGTATCCAATTCTTGTGTATTACTATTGTCTTACAGACTGTTGCGGAAATTCTGGTGTGGAGACTGAGAATTATTTTTTTGGAGGAGGCAATATCCACTCTTCAATATTAACAGTAAGTCTAAAATTGGCATGGAAATTTTGGTGGTAGGATTGAGTATGAAACTTAAAGGGGGGGGGGGAGGGGTAGAAAGCTCTTGATAAAGTGTTAAATCTTAGATTGTCAAGGGATATCTGTAATGGAGAGAGAGTTCGAAAATTACATTTTGGAGACTGTATTTAGCGATAGGACATCCACACGTTTTCGACCCCGAATGTGCCAAAGGAAAAGCTGGAAAAGCAAAAGACTAAATATCTCGGGATCTTAAGAAAGTATTGATACCCCATTAAATTAATATTCTTCAAAGCCTGCAAAGAAATGGATGTAAAAATGTTCTTGCTCGCAGTACTTTGTTGCTACGATGTGTGTTTGGCGCTTTATTGAGATGAATATGAAGATTTTATACTAAAGCTGCATTGCAAGACAAGCGATATTCTCGATTGATTGATTGATTGATTTGGTGTTTTAAGTCCACTTTACTAAGGCTAATCGGGACTGAACCTACAGTTTAAAGTGGGATCCACGCGATATTCTAGATTATGATTAACGATTTTAGGGGTGGTCTGGAGTGATGGCACCCCTGTTTAGGGAGGAGGGGCAGATCAATTATAATGTTCAGTAAAGCTAAGGAAAAAGTTACTTTCGGTAGACACGCTGTCGTAATTAAATATTTTGTGGGGATTACGATATGGTTTAAGGACACGAATAATATTTGGGGGGGGGGCGCATGACATGATTTTGGGGGGGATGCGCTATTGGCCTTGGGGGTGGTGGGCACCCCTGTCGGGGAGGCCCCGAATTTTCTTTCAGTTAGTCCGGAAGTATTAATGTTTATGAATGTTTAATTTGAATTGTTTTGGAAAAAGTCTATTCGTGTCCGAATCTTCAGCATATTCCACGAAAATTCACGCATGATTCCCGATGCAAAATTTTCCTGGACAATCTGAAGTACATATGTACTTTCAAAGCATTTCACCCATTTATGAGACTGTAATCCAATATCAATAAACTTTTACCTGTCCCCTCTCACTCGAAAGATAGATGTCATTGTAGGACATCCGAAATGGACAGAAATAAACAATTCAGCTTTGCAGAAATCTGGACGAGTGATAATGACGGCTAAACTGTGCCACCACGTTGTTCAAGCACATCTTGAAACCGAAACCTGCATAAAGTTAGTTAACTTTCTGTCTTACACCACATGTCTTTGTTTACCGTCTATGTAATAAAGAACAAAAGTGCAATAGGTACACAATGCCATAGGAGACAGCAATTAGTATCCATAATTAATTACATGAAAGTACAATGTGTACAAGCTTGATGTAGCAGAACAATACACTGAGCGTGAATAGGCGACAAGGGGCAGTCATCTAATATAGTCATTAAGAACAGCAAACATTTAACACGCCATTGAGTTCCTTGTTCGCAATTTTACCTCACTTGAATAACCACATTTTTTATATCTTTAAAAAGACAACTGTGCACATCCAGCTACGTATATCACAGAAGCTATGCATCAGTCAACTTGTACACTACTTGACCACTCAATTCATTTGCGAAAAGTGCAAACTACCATACTAAATGGTCGAAATTAAAATGTTGAGTGACTCAACACTAATATGATTTGCATCCTTAGCAATATGCAGGGAGAAGTCTCTTAACAATGACGATATGAAGAACAGGTAAAAATAAATAAACTTTTGTGATTAAAACTCGGCATGTCCAGGTAAACTGCTTACCAAGTCTAAACACAAACTAACTAAAATTCCCATACCTAACGGGCACTCAGCACACTCATAGTGATAAAACACAAGGGGCACACAAGCAGAATGATACTTGCAATACAGACGTCAAGCAAGCAGTTTCGGGGTGTTGACAGGCTGAGTTTGAGCATTTCCTAAGATAGTCGCTCATATACCCCCAGTGAACAAAGTGTTTAGGACAATCTTAATGCCTACTTCCCTCCTCCCCCATTTGGCATATGTAAAATAAACATCGAGCCCTTCGTAGTTATTCTCTAACTTTCAAGACTCCTCTTTTCGAGCAGGGTCAAAACAGAAATGTTGGGAGCTCCCACTAAGAATCGATTCCTCAAAACACTCCTCAGTGTATATCACTTCTTCGCTGTTCTCCAACAAATCGTAAAATAACGAATCGATATCCTCGTGATATATAAAGTATGTGCAGGGGTATAAAAATACAGGGCGCCTGAGTTTTTAAATCCAGCTCAAAATTTTATTTTTATTTCTAGTTCAATTACGGAAATTTCAATTGCGTATTTTATTTATTGTTTGTGTGTTTTTTTTGTATCAGTGCGTCATTAAATCAGAATAATAAACAAGAGATTATAAATTCTTAAAAGAGTCATGGCTTTCTTAACCCGTATTTGGAAAAGAAAAAAGCTGGCTCCTGAGAAAAAGTGTCTGGCGGGCGCCTGAATTATTTTTAATTTCGTCTAGCTCTACATATTCATTCATTCATTCATTGTTTTCTGCCTAATTGGCAGGTTTTTCACTGCAATCTCCAGCTTTCCCTATTCTCTGCTTTACGCTTCGTAATAGCATAGGACCCAGTTAATTTAATATCATCCATAAGCTGATCTCTCTTTCTTCGACGGACTTTTCCTCCTTCAACCATTCCCTCCAAGGCATCCCTTAGCACGCAGTTCCTTCTTAGACAGTGTCCTAACCAGTTTCTTTTCCTCTTCTTGATGGTCTCCAGTATAGATATTTTTTACCAACCCTTTTTAGTACGACTTCGTCAATTTCCTATCCACCAGACTCCACGATGGCAGTGATAATGCTGTCGTCTTGTAATCAAGGGGTACAGGGTTCGATCTCTTTGGAGGCAACATTAATCGCCCAGTCGCGATTAGCCTATCTGTGCATAAAGTGGACAAACTTTGAAACTTCATTCTCACATATTCGGCAATGACAGATGTTTTCCCCGAACACAAGAATAAAACACGCATTCGTTACGGTAATTGAGCGCCTATTCAAACTTAAATGCAACACCGACAAAACTAACCATTACATTTCCTTTCATTCGCTTTAAAGCAATTGAAAAGAGTACAAAGCTACGGTCACTTGCAAACGCAAACAAATAATCCAACCGGCGACAGGTACCCGGTTGCCCAAATGACCTACATGCTTTGTACGATCTTATTGTGGAATTGGAATCGCACTTATTCCGAGAATGGATTCCAGCTGCGTCACGCGAGTTGCTGGTCTGTACGGGTCACGCACGTAACAGCCACTTCCGGTTTCAGGATACAGGTGGCGTGGCGATTACACCTCTCTCTCATATATTCTCGGATCTCCTTGTGATTATTAAACCATTGATTTTGCTGACTGTTCTGAATAAACATACGTTTGTAGAAATCTACAATAACTTAAATATCTTATTTTAAACTTCTATTAAGCCATTTAATAATACTCATTACCACCGGTGTTTTGAAAGTCACTTTTTCAAGTAAGTAAATTCCAGTTACCTTGCTCACAAGGAACCTAGTTATTCTACATAAGCAGTGATACAAAGAACGTTCCCATGTATAAGTGTGACACAGTTCTTTGTAATTGATGGATGAGTATCTAAAATTTGCACTGTCATTAAATTATAATAAAAGTATTGTTTAAATATGAAAATATACGGGTAAGAACAAAGTGAACACTTACCACACAAAAAATTTATCACGTACAGCACTTGCTCATCAAAATGTACATGTATATGTGAAGATTACAATTTGATTTGTATTTTATTTTTTGCAAACCATAATTTAGTTAATTTTGAAATGTACAGAAAAGTAACTTATATTAATTTAGCAAGTCCCTACTTGTTTTATTTTTGTTATTTAGCGTAGTTTTTCTCCCATTTTTGGCTAATCGCGACGATGAGGACGAGTGAAGCAATTGATGAAAGGGCAGTCAGAAAGAATGCCCAGCCGGGATTCGAAGACGAGAGCCCTGGAACGCTGTTCTAATCACACCCCACGGAGGTCTGCAAATGTAACACTTACAGTTTCTCATTTCAAACCCATAAATATTTTCAGTTACCAGATAAATTAACTTTTTACTTGTAATTGCATTTCAAGCAAGTCGCTACTTCCACACACTAATCACCGCTATCTTGCATTCTGCTAGGCCGGCCTCCGTGGCTAAGTGGTTAGCACACCGCGCTAAGGCGCCAGAGGTTCCACGTTTCGAATCCCGGCATGGGTGTTTTTGGGAGTCTCTCTTCTTCAATCTTTGCGATTAGTCAAGTTTGGCAGGAAAGTAAAATCAACAAAATCAATCAATCAATCGTATTATGCTTGTAAGAAGGTTCCTGTAGTCTCCACTCCCCTACTATTCATAGCTTTCATTGTCGTCCGTTTCTTGTATTCCTTGCAAATCATCCACAAGGGTTAAGTTTTCTTCTTTTCCGATATTTGAACCCGTCATATATTATGGGGTCACAAGCTATCCTTATCCTAGAGCCATATTTAGCACCAGACAGACACACAAAAATGGTGTCGTAGAGAATAATATAGCGATAGCATTACGACGAGAAAGTCACACACCCAGAGTGTAGCAATCAAGAATCGTTCTACTCCAAATGGAAACTGCACAGAGATAGGCAACCATACATCTTATGTTACCTTGGGCGGGCTTCCATGTCGTGATCATTATCTTACATTGTTAAGTGAATGACCTCTCCCAAGCAGGAAGCATGTAAGTGGTTGTCCTCATGCTTTGCCTCGATTTCAAATTATTGCATTAATGTCACATTTAATATCGCTTCTTACAATCTATGGAAAAATTATCGCCTAATTCGATCATGGCCATGTTCGAAATTTAAAAATGGATTCTGGCAGAGGACGATAATGAAAAAATAAGGTGGTACAAACTGCAAATCGATTGTCTGAGTACCAATAATATTACAGGGTCAGTGCAAATGATTTTCCCGATTTCAATGGATTTTTTTATTTATATTTTAAGCAACCGAGGGTTCAAGTAATGCTTGTGAGAAGGAATACAATGCCATTTTGCGGAAAGAAACAATAGTAAAACAGTAGGCTAGTGTTAAAATTAGAAACAAAAAGAGAAAAAGACAA
This sequence comes from Lepisma saccharinum, assembly GCF_977018435.1. NCBI lineage: Eukaryota > Metazoa > Arthropoda > Insecta > Zygentoma > Lepismatidae > Lepisma > Lepisma saccharinum. The sequence goes on from NC_139236.1 coordinate 92,811,080, forward strand.
AACAGTACCAAGATAAACAGAGATAAGTTTCACAATAGCATTACTTCTGTACACTTTTTTGTAAGTTGGTGATAAAAGACGAATATGAGCTGAAGATATATATATTTGCTTTGAAACGTCGTTGAACTGATTCGGTAGCCTACACTCTTAAAAATATGCAACTGGGTTGTCTCCAAAAGTGGTGGTTTGTTGTTAATGTGGAATTGGTGTTGTTTAACACCATTTGCAGTCACGCCACACGAGGTATGGTGGCCTTTAACACTTCATTAGATTTTGTGCTACACGAATTACGGTGTTACACAACTTCTGGTGGGAACTCAGTGTATTAAATAAGGAACGTTGTACGAGTGAGAGTTCGTAAGTTTCCATTTATGACCTTATATAGACATTTCATATCTGCAATATATCTACCTGATTCCGGGCTCAAGTTACAACATAGGTAGAAAAGTTACAAGTGCAAGCACTAGAAATGTTGAGTATGAGCTCCATGCTCCAGACGGCAGGATCAGGGAATCAAATTCCTCTAGAAAACTCGCATAGCACGTCGGATCCAATTACTGTGATGGCAGTAACACTCGCAAAAGAAACGTGTGACAGGCTTATGCACACCACAGAAATGTGAATCTTGGAAGAAAAAACTACACACATAAATAAAAAATGTCACTTATTGTGTAATTTATTTACATTATGAACCACATTGTAAAGGGTTCTCTATTTGCTAGTACATTCAGACGAAATCTGTAGTTTTTTTTAAAAAAAAATCTGTAGCCTATAAATGTACCAGAAGCTACACTATTTTTAGGAGAATTCTACAGATGTTCAAAGTTAAAATAACACATACGATTTTTGGTCTAAAAACAATTTGAAAGGGGAAAATGTTCAGCATACTAACATGTACAAATAAAACTGATTCAACGTAGAGCTGAAACATTAATATTTTTTTCCTTACTACTGTGTCTCCTTTATATTTTTTAACGAAATGAAACCAGGGAGTGTAAAGAATGCTAACGTTACCAATACTCTCAGTTACGGGGTAAAATATCGAAAAACCAGTGTATAAAATTATATCGTGAACCACTGCCCACAGAACATTGCTAGAAACTACTGTAAAGTGCTTGGCTTTCAAAAGTACATAGATCGCACTTAGTCGCCATTACAAGTGCATTTGCGACAGAAATCTCGATTCTGATTGGTTAACCGTAGATGCTAAGAAAATTGAAACAGATTCTATCTGAAAGATGTTACGGGATCGGCAATAGCAATTTCCGTTTTACACTGCAGCATTTAGTGTGCAAGAAAAATATTAATATAAATGAGAAAGAAAGCGCTTCAGCCTAAAAGTGACAGGACCTACAGTTTCAGGGGCGATCGGAAGAATTAAACGGACGCGGGGACAGCATTACCCACCGTGACCACGCTACCGTCCCATGGCTGAAAGAGAAGGCCCGACGTTCACATAGGAAGTTGAAAAATCGAGGTCGGTTCTTTACGTAATGCAATTTTCCATGACTGGAACCTGTGGCGATATTGCGTAAACCAAGGCCCCATATCATTGGGCTGCAGAAGTTTCGGGTCTGCAGAGTGTCAAGGCTAGAAAAGCAATAAATACGAGAAAGCATGAATCACTGCAACAGAGTGAAGTGGAAGAAAAGCAAAGGACATTCACTCAGGTCCCGTCTCGCGTCCAATAATTACGGGACAAGGGCGGATGTCTTGGAAAGCGAAAGTCTTTTCTGCTTCCACGCTAATCAGAACTGAATCTTCCTTCGCGAAACTTTCTGCAGTTCCTTAATTTCCAAGGCTTATGTCCTTGTTACTTATTTGCGTGTGTGTAGGTAATTACGCTCATTTACGTAACTAATTGCAAAATAATAATTGCTCGTATATCGTTCGCGTAATTGTTGAAGTAATGTTCACTACAAAAGAATTACATCGAATCACGTAATTCAGTACTTGGATAATTAGGAAGTGAGTTTCATTGCTGGAAATTGAACATAAGTTACCCTACACACAAATGAACATCTATATACACACAATATTTACACTTTTGTTATGCACTTGATGTATTTTTTTCTTCACTGCACTGCCTGTGTCCATGAATGTATCGAAGTCCATAGTTTTTAGCAGTTCATTCACAGTGTATGCATTCGCACTGCAGGCGAAAACTTATGCACTCTTGATCTTTAGGTGTAGAATAGCTTTCTTTGTCTTCCACCGTGGGCACCTACAGTAAGGTTTGTAATAGTTTGGAGCACTGACAGTCATGTCGTGACTAGCCAAATGATTTACCTTGTGCTGAATTATATTTTGATAATTTAGAGCCCTTTCAAGAAGCCACCAATCACTGGAAACGTGGTTTCACAGATAAATTAACCTTTATTTCGGAGTGAGACCCTTCTTATGTAGTAGTGTACAAGTGTGCCATGTAACCAATCAGTTTATGTTGTTCGCTGCTGATGGACGGATCTGACTGGATAACGATTAGGCCAAGGTTGGAATGACTTGCATAAAGCGACTTTCCCAATGATCATAATTCCCTTTAACTTGTGTGTTGGAAACACTGCCAAATTCTTGGGGTTTAGCACCAATCGCAAAGAAAATCTCATTTCAGGAAGCCACGAAAGTGAATCTCAAAACGTGCCTATCTCCATGGACCGATGTGACTAAGTATTTTCACTGGCCATGTCCTGAAACCAATCGTATTTTAAAAGGACAATGTGTTATAAAAGGGACTGAGGGTTTTTTGTTTGGTTAAGTAGTCTGTCCCATATTTTGTCAACACTTGGAAGTTTTGTTTTCAAGAATACTCAGCTAAAAAAAAGGGGGGGATAGGGGGCGTACTACACCAGTCTTTCCTGGGCGCCTAACTGGTTGCGGCCACGTATATTATCGTTATATACGAGGGTTACAGGGTGTCATGGCAACATTTTTTTTTCGCGAGAAAGCGGGACCAGCACGAAAATCCGAAATATACAAATGGAAGAGGGCAGTGTATGATGGTATCGTGGAATGTACGAACTGTGCAGATCTAGTGTACCATGTGTGGGAGAGGGAAGCGAGAATACATCCTTAAAGAGAGCATCGTGCCACATGTGTTTACAAGTCTGAAAGCACAGCAACATTACAGGAACAAAAGAGGCGCATACTACGGTATGACACTGTTCTCCCATAGTTTCCACCAGCTTCCTGTGGAATTTTCTGGCATTTCTTTTCCGAAAGACGGCTATTTTGATACACGAACGCTGTTTACGCCGTGGCACAACGGTTGACTTAACAATGAATTACCACTGTCCTCTGTACAACCACCGTTCATCACACTGAGCGTGTCATGTTCTCAGGGACATACGATCTTATTATGGTACCATCGTGTCCCATGACTTTTGCTGTAACACACGTATATAACTTTTCATACACCAGGAAAGTTTTCAAAAACTTCTCTCCTTCAAAAAAAAAAAAAAAAAAAAAAAAAAAAAAAAAAAAAAAAAAAAAAATGATGAATTGCAGCTATTTAGAACTGCTTCTAGAGCATTCAAGTGAATCTTTCATGTGTTTTACTTTGCCAGTTCCTTAGATATTTGTGATGCAAAATATGCTTATGGTGAAACAAACCAATCACAAATATCTAGACAACAGCGAGAATAAACCACACGAAGATTCAGTCGAATGCTCTTAAACTGGGTACCAACAAACCGAAATTCATACTTTCGCTATAGAACCAGGTAATGCTACAGGGTTTTCAATACCTCATTGAAAATTGCATGATTTATACTGCCTAATACTAGCAACTGATGATTATACAATTACTTCCTTTCTTTTATTGAGATTAATATAAGAAATAACTATAATTATGTATGTATTCATAAACTGTAGAGCACAATTTTTGTCTGCCCCCCAAAAATAGGGGGAATAAGGAGATTTTTGCAATAATTTTATGCATTTTTCTACCAGGCTCAAGGCTCACGTACCGTAGTTTCAGAAACCCTGCTCAAGAAAGAATTCAAACAATTTTTGAAAATTTGTAATATTAAAGCGATTTTCGAAAATTATTTTGTCGGTGCTGGCCGAAGGCCGAGCGCAACCTTAAACGTCGTTTGCCCGTTCGTTAAGGATCAAACAGTATCTGTGTTTTCTAACGCCTCTTTTCTGCTACTTTAGACGTATCGCGACGATGAGGATACGCGATGATTATTAAATTGATGAAAAAGGCAAACACACAAAGAACATCTAGCCCAAGCCAGTACTCGAACCCGTGAACTTCGGTGACGAGTCCGCGGATCTATACGCTTAGTCTCGATCAACCTACCAATGCATAATGAAGGACCCCGAGGCAACAATCTCAACAAGCACTTACCCTAGAACGCCACTGGATGTTGAAATAATGTAAAATTGAACTTCATATGTTATTACAACAGCCATGTTGTTGCCTCCGGTGCTTAAAATATTGTTTTTCTCAATTACAGGTACCGGCCCTCGTGGCGGAGTGGTTAGCATATCGCGCTACGAAGCCAGGTGTCCCGGGTTCCAATTCCGGCCTCGGCATAGATGTTTGTGAGTGTTTATTCATCAATTTCATCATATCATCACTCATCCCCATCTTCGTAAATTGGCCAAAATTGGCACAAGAAGCGAAGTAAAATAAAGCAATTCAATCAATCTACCAATGCATAAAGTGAACGAAATAAAGATTACGAAACACAAACATACAGAAACAATTCGTACACAACTTGTTTTGTTATATTAGAACTCCATCGTTGAGAAATCATGTTTATCCCTCATGTAACTTGCCAAGTCACAACATACAGCTCTTATCAGGGAACGAAAATACTTATGAGTCAGGATATAAGAACATTTAATTCAGAGAACGATAAGAGGACATTGGTGCTGATTTTATGTAAAGACCACAGACGGGGATATTTTCGAACGGACCAAAGGGATCGTATTTCACAAAAGGAGGATCATATGCGAGTGCAATGTACGAACATACGTTTACTAAACAACAGTATTACAACTGTTGCCATGTCATTTCTGGCACACGAAGGCTAACCACGGTCGCATCACATGTTCGGATCTTGGCTGCAATGCAGAGTGATAAGAAGCACTCTATTCGCCGCGAGATAAAGGTGAACTCAATGACAGCGAAATGTACACAGACGGAGAAAATGTTTCCATTTCGCAAACACGTGACTTCTCTTTTCGCTGTTTGTTTTTCGTAACTCCTCTGCTTTTTTCTTGCAAAAGATTGAGCAAGTCTGCGATAGCGGTAGGGATGGTGATGGAGAACGAGGCTAGTCTGTAAAAATTGAGACGGCAAAATGTTTTCACTTGGAGGGAAAGTCTAGTCAGAAATTATTCATTAACTTTACTGGCTCTTGATTGACTGATTTAGTTTATTTTACTCCGCTTTTCTGCGACTTTTGCCTAATCGCGACGATGATGGTGAGCGATGGTATGACGAAAGGACACCCATTGCCACTGCTTGCCCATCCTTAATTCCATTTCAAAATGTCAACAGCGCATGGACAATTTAGCTCCCACTGTAGTCCTTGGAGCGGAGCCAACCTTCGTGGCGAAGTAGTTAGCACAGTGTGCTACGATGTGCTAGAATCTGGGATCTTCGCTGGCGTCATAGAAAGTCAACCACTACACCGACCCGACTAAAGTTTACGGGGAACATATATTATATGGCTATATAAAAAAAGGTGTCTTGCATATTGATAGCAAAACTGTCTAGTTTCCAAAACTGGTAAGCAAACAAATTTCCTGGAGGAAGTGTGTCGTTGGGAGGACTATAGTATCATCACATGCATTTACAACGAGACGAACTATGATAGGATTTTACTATGACGAGATTAGTCCGCGAACGGTAGAAGTTTCTAGCAGGGTTGTTAAAGTTTCCAGGAACCCATAAATTCTAATTGGTTCCGCAACAGAACTTTTTTTTTCGCACAATATAAATCCGGTCCAAGTTGCGTATTGTATTATTCTAATACGGAATTTGAACCGGATTTAAATTGATCCAAAAAAAAAGATCCTGGACCGCATTTAAAAAGATCCGAAAAAAGCTTCTTTACGGTCCATAACCCATTTACGCTTGCTGATTTTCTCTTGAACCAGAATTGAATTTATTGAAAATTTCTGGACCTTGAACAACACTGGTTTCTAGTCCTAGCTCATCTCGATACTGTAGCAAATGAGAACCACCATTTCCCTCTGTTTACGCCATTGGTCGCCCCCGCCATGTATGTTAACGTTCTCTTAGTCACAATCCCAAGTGGAAACAGCCGCCTGCGTCACGAGCAAGACCTGCACGTTTTTCCTTTACTTTGAAAGCAGCCAAAACGCACGCAACATGACGTATGTCGGTACATTCCTGACCACGCTAAATTTACACAGATCCAAGAAACGACAGCGTAAGGACACGGAGAAGTAAGTAGGCCACTGATCTCTAGAGACGTCACAGTTACAAGGAGAGCGCGGGACTATTTTTGAGATCATAACCGTCCATGGGATGTTTTTTGGATGTTACTTTTTAAACAGTTTTCACTCGGGCTAGAAAAACAGTTATGATTTAATGTTTCTTTCCCGCGTCTAATTTAATCGCGACTAAGCATCGACAACACGCATGGCATAACGTACACAAAATTACGAATCCAAATCATTACTCTCGCCTTACGTATGAGGGGTGTGTAAAAAGTGCGCTATTGTAGAGGGAAAAGAGTCTGGCGCCTGGATCCACAACCAATATAATTCTCTATGGGAGGGGGGAGGGTGGGTCGTTTGTGTTCTGTGTCCTACACGTGTATTCACTCACCAGTGAAACGCTGAATATGTCATAAATTGAACGGGTATCATATCAAGAAAACTTCCCACTAGAATTTATGAATTTTGATATTGTGTACACCCCTGTTCACATAAAGTGGCACACTTCATACGTTTGAACAATTAAATAATGTGTCACTATCTGAACAGAAGATGCGAGTAAAGGTCTCCGGTTTCGCTTGAACACCCTTGTACAGCTTGAACACCCTTGTACAGTCATAAAAAATTACAGTTTTATGGAATCATTAAAACACACTATGATTCATATATATATATATATATATATATATATATATATATATAATATACGAGGCTCGACAATTAAGTAATGAGAATGATTTTATATTGTCCCACATGTGCATTCTATCTCTGAAGTAACGCGTTCCTGATGTAGTGTGGTCCATAATCCACATGGGAACACCTCATGAACTTGCGATAGGCATGCTGGGAATTATGCCGCCATGTCGTGAAGGAGGTGCAAGGGTGTCGTCACGTAATAGCTATGGAGCAGCAAGTGAACATCAAGTTTCATGAAGGACATTCTGAAAACTGCTTGCTGGAATAAACATTTCTTGAATTCTATTGTTGTGGAGGACAAAACAGAGCATTTTTACTACGGTCCTTGTACGAACTAACAAATCGCTGAATGGAAGTCGCTAAATTTACCAAGAGGCAAGAAAATGCAGCTCGAAAAGCCAAGGGTGAAGACAATGTTGTGTTTTTTTTAATGATAGCAAAGACATTATTCATCATGAAATTGTTCCAGAGGGTGAAAGTGTAATTGGTTGTTACTATCGTAGTGCTCGGATTGATTATGGAAGAGAACTGACCGTGTCAGACATCAGTATCCTGAACCAGGCAGTTGGTTCCTGCTCCACGATAATGCACGGTCCCACAGAGCAGTGGTTCTCTATACATTCCTAGTCCAAAAACAAGTGAATGTGTTGAATCATCGTCTTTACTCCCCAGATTTATCCCCCTGTGATTATTTCCCGTTCCCGAAAGTGAAGCTGCTGCTGAAATTACGCACTTTTGATGAGCACAGGACCAGTCAACAGGTTGTGACGTCCAATCTTCAAGTCATACCACATGAAGACTTGCAGATGTCGTATCGATCGTTGGCCAACCGTGCCAATTGCTGTATTGATGCAGGAGGGATGTACTTTTAGTAATAAACAAGCAATGTTCAATTATTTTGTTTCCTTTTCACAGTATAAAATCTTTCTCATTACTTTATTGTCTGACCTCGTATTCCTTTCTTTTGGCAGGTAATGGTAAAAACCAAGAGCCAACGCACGATGCAAAGTTGTGTTTGGTGGAAGCCCACCTGGTAGCCTTGTAATCAAAGGGTCCCTGGTTCGACTGGGCCTTTGGCTGACACCAGAACAGCTGTTTTCAAAATTTTCCTCTTTCCAAAAACAGCTATGATAATCCAAAATCAGAAAAAATACATCCAGAGCATTCACGTGAATCTACCGTGTGGTTTGCTTTCGCTATTGCCTAGATATTATCAATAGGTTCGTGCTTGCGTAAGTCTATTAAACTATTGATATCATCTTGAACCTCCTTGTGTCAGCCAAACGTCCAGCCGAGCTTTAAACTGTAGGCCCAGTCCCGAGTAGCCTATCTGTGCATGAAGTGGACTTCTCAAAAGCAATTTGTAGGAATTTCAGAATGTTTTTCAGTAAATCTCTGCCCTGTACAATTCCACTACATTTCTTGTCATAGCGTTACTCTACTGCCAGAATATAATGACAGAATTTCGATGTTCCGAGTTCAATTTCACATAATTTATCATAGTCTTCTTATTCCCATCACTACAACGTTATATAAAAGCGAAAGAGTGTGTAATGTACACCGTAATGACTTCAAGGATTCAAATGAGCATTGCGTAATTGGCTATTAACTATCATTTGACACATAGGCTGAATATATTGCCGTCTGCAATTTGAAGGTTTCATTGGCTATACCCCCCCCTTCCTCTCACACACATGCACGCTACAGGCTACTAAATCAAAACAGCGTAAGACACTGTTAGCCAAATTAGGGTGGAGGGTACTCAATCGATACAGTTTAGAAAGTCACTCCATCTGCCCCTGTTGGAGCAGGATGCCCTGGGCCTTGCTGTCTCGGGTCTGGTCAGGCGGCACGCAGTCTATAAGCTACGATGACGTCACACTCTTTCTTTCCTTATCTAATCATTAATCAAGCTTATGAGTCGCTAGGCTGAAAGTTACACAATACAGCTGGAGATCAATTTAATGTTTTTTCTCCTGCTGCATGGAATTGTTCACAACGGTTTACTGCCATGCTCGTCCTATAAAATGCATTGCGTCAAGCAAATGAACAAATAACAAAAGATTCAAACAAGCGGTAGTTCGAGATAACCTCATTGCAACAGCGAGTCTTCTGAAAAGACAAAAAAGCCATGGTCCAACCAAAAATATGAAAACGGTTTATAACAGGATTTCAACCGTATGGAACTAATTGATTTCGTAGCATTTATGCCAATATGGCTAATCGCGACGATGAGGATGAATAGTGACGAACAGAGATTCGTGTTCTCAGACAAGACACAACACAATAATCTGATAATCCATTCAGGATTATCCTGGCAGTGGGTCGAGGTGCCAGAACCTCTTTAGCCTGCAAAATGCTGGCTAGGACTTTCGTCCATGCTGCGACAGATCCTGGGTTCGATCCCAATGGGAGCTCCAAAGTTTGACCTAGCATCGTGGATCTGGGGGGGGGGGACTTGATAAAAAGCAATCGCGGACACTTCTCTACACGGTCAGATAACAATAGGGATGAGACTTGGTGCAATAAACACGCGTCATCATGACGGATGAAGTCGTGAGTCAATTAGGATTATTTAAAATCACTTATCGAAGTACGAACCTTGGACCTTTAAGTTCAAGACGCAACACTATCGCAGAAACCAGTAAGGCGATTCAAATTTGCTTCACAAAAATTCCTGGGGAGCCGGGGTGGAATAGTCGGTAGGGCGTCTGGCTGTCACGCACGAGATGCGGGTTGGATTCCTGGAGAGGATGATCTACATGAAGTAGCTCTGGAGTTCACCCAACTGCAAATAAATGGGTCGGATTGTGGTGTTGACCAAATCCGTTCCAAAAGTAGCCGAGATCGAGAATGTGTGCGACTCTACCCCCGCTAACACGTGCCTTCATGCAATATCCACGGGGGGGGGGGGGGGTTCTCGAAGGGAAAAAAACAACAAGTATCGGCAAATTTTTACCATAAAGAGAAAATACAATAAATTATAACCTCGCCGAAGTTATTGTTTACAAGCAAGGCCCAAATCTGAATTCTTCAGTTGTTTAGCTGAGGTGTCTACAGATCACACGACTATTCTAAGAACCAATCTCGCAGAATTCTTTGCTACAACACATCGACTTCTATTATTGACCTTCCGGGCGAGTCTCGAGGATTACAATGTTTACTAGGAAAGAGTAAGTTTCCGCTAGCCTTGATTTTTCGCCTAGCACAGCCAATAGGATCTTGCAAAATCTCTTAATTGTGGGTGGAACAACCGCGCGCTTGACTGATGCAAGCTCCAAATTTAACTCCAGCGAAAATAGACACCCCTAACCTCATGTACTCACTCGAGTGACGTAAAACAACTTCGCCAAGCGCTCAATTTTGGTAATAGGATAAGCCTCCCTTCATTAGGCAAATGGACAACGAGTCCTGGTTTAGGCACAAATGGTTGCAAACACGTGACGGAGTAGGAAGACATCGAACTTAAGGTTCCGCTGGATTCTTGGCCAACGCCAGCGAAGCGGTTTTCCAATATTTCTCTCCTCTCGAAAAACAGCAATGATTCAAAATTCTGAAAAGTTACACCTGATTAAAATGTCTTCTACAGCATTCACGTGAATTTTCGTGTGGTTTGCTTTTGCTGTTGTCTAGATATCTGTGATAGAAAATAGAATTAGGTATCCACAGAACTAGAGAGAATGATATACAGGGTGGTGCAAAGTAGGTTGACAGTCTTTCTTTTCTTACTGTGAACTGTCAACCTACCTTTGTACCACCCTGTATAATATCTCAGGCAACTGAAATTACGTACATTTCTAGCTGAATACCCTGTATATTTATTTTTGCATAGTAACATGTCAAGTCCAATTCCTTCATTTTTCCTGCATGAAGAGGTAGATCGTGAATATTCACGGCATGCACACACGAGTTTAAGTGACGTAACAACAGATCTATCTACCTCGCACTACTCTCGTACAAATTCGGCAGGATGGGTCTATGGGTAACTTCACACCGAAGCGGGCCGTGTTTATCCGACTGACATGCCACTTGAAAGCGAACCTTAAGAAATAAATGCAATCTTTCACACCAAAGTGAAGCGACATGGCGCTTGTTACATGAACAGGGACGTCTTTATGTAGAAAGTCCAGCACCATACAACAACTCCATAATTACGATATATAGTGGAAATGGAAGTGGGGAAATGTAGTTTTCCATCTAATGTGCTTGAATTTTCATAGTAAAAATGCCTTGTTGCCACCCTTAGAGGAAATTTGCTATCGTAATACTTGGTAAATAACGAATGATGACGATAAGTAGTTTTACTGCCCAGCACAGTACGGTTTTGCATAACGTAAATGCCCGTTTAACAACGAAGTATGTGGTAACATAACAGGTTATGTTCCGTTCTCATTGAGGCTCGTATCAGTGTACAGCCTCAACAATGAAAACTCTAACACAATAAATGGAAAACCACATTAACTCCATTTTTCGCTATCTGCGCTAATGAGGAGAGTTACCCTTATGGTGCCGGACTTTTGAAGCACCCTATACAACAGTGTTCGGCTACTCTGTGTGTTCAATTTTCTTCCATACTTGAGTGGCACCATCCAAAAAAACGAACAAGTGTCGTTCGAAATGTTCATCGTTCCTTTCCCGAAATATGGCGTAAAATAGCGATTCAATTTTCCAGAGGATCTACATATAGCCGTGGTAGGATCTTGAGGTGAGGCAGTATTACTTTGGTCTGTTGCGCATGCACATGTCTCCCGGGGCTTTAGGGAAAAGTGGCAGGTATATGTACTTTGTGGACAAGCGTCACTTCGGTGTGAGATGGTAGGTAGTATAGGCAACGTTTAAAAGTTATAGTAAGCAATTTGTCCCTAAACTACTTTCCTTATTTTTTCCCCCTACATATTGTGCTGTCTTAAAGAATGAATTCTGCTACGAAGATGGTGTTTGTTCTCTGCTTACTGATGTTTTCATTTCAATGCATGATCGGATGGGAATGAGGAGGGACAATTCGCCTACTATTACTTTTGCCGTTGGGTGTATCACACACTAAAGTTCTACAGGTGGGAAAACAATGCATATACGTGCAAACCAATGCATGCTTGATGGAAAGGGTGCTTGTACATCGGACGAAGCTACGCTGGGTGCAAGACTAGCATAAATGCGAGCATGCAGCAAACCAAACACACGTACACAGAACACGTCACACGTAGAGAAACCCCATGCGTGTAGACCCTACCTGAGCTTGTCTGCCTCGCCGCAAGTTGGCGTAGGTGATGTGGGTCGACACTGGTTCGACTCTGGACTGCCCAAATGCCTACTTGAGGCAAGAGCCCGCGCCAGACCACAAAAACTAGAGGAGAATTTAGAAAAAGAAAAAAACCATGAGACAGACAGGGCCAGGCAAGAGAAGGACTTACAAGTGACAAGGTAACTACTCAATATGCATGCAAATTTTATACAAAAAATAGTTTCAAAGGAAAAATTTGGGGGAAAAAATCACGTTGCGTGTACAGCACACAAGCAGTTCCAAGCAAACTGTGAAAGAACAGCGATTCACGTCAATTTTAAGTGCAAAGACTGGAACATAGCAGAAGCTGTAATATGGAAATGGACAGAAGCAAAACAAACCTGACGGTGAGGTCCAGATTTTTCCCTGAATAACCTAAGATTAAATAGTTTCTGTTAATAGAAAAATAATTTGGTTATGAGAAGGGTTTTGCGGGGCGGCAGCAAAATTGGCCAGAAGGAAGTTTCTCTAGTCAAAAGTGCTTATCTATGTTAGTATGAGCATAAATTTAAGGAACAGGACATTAAAGGTAAGGTAGAGAGACAATTTCATGACTTGTTCTCCTATTCATGTAACCATTTCTTGTATAAATCTCTCACCATTTTTAGTAAGCGCAAAAAAGTGTAAATACTCCCTCTGTCGCATAATTATTGTCCGGTACATTTTTGTTTGTTGTGTCATAATAATTGTCCGATATTCAAACTGTGACATTGGTGTATACAGAAGAACATGAAACACGGGAATGAGTCATACAACTTTATTACTCAAGGATCAGTACAAATTGTGCTTTCCATCTGCCTCTTCTTCTGTCATTCCTGTACTACCATTTTGGCATACCGGACTATAATTATGGGACAGAGGGAGTAGTTTACTAACGTGTAAACTGCAAATTTTGAGTTGCGAGTACACTGCTACTAACAACAGGATCAAAGAATATACGAAGAAAAAATTTTCCCTGGAAAAAATCAGGAACTGTCAACAGCACCTCCCTTATTTTACCCATGGACAAGGATAAGTCAACTTTATGCACAGATAGGCTAAACGGGGCTGGACCTACAGTTTATGGCGGGATTCGAACCACTTTGTGCTTCCACTGGATACTGAACCCGAGACCCATTGATTACAAGGCAATGGCGTTACCATTACGCCATCGGAGATGTTCGGAGGGACGAGGGAACCTAGCTCGGGGATAGGTTTACTGCGTTGCTACATTGTTTGTACTTCAGACCTGACTTGACGTACGAAAGTGAATTCTCCACCAACCACCACTGTTTTCACGTGAGCGTCCTTACAACAATTGAGCGCAAACCTCGCGGAAGTAAGGTCAGAGATTTTAAAACGTTTGTGCATTGGCTTGGCTTGTCCCACATAAACTGGTAGCGATGTTAATTATTTCGCAGTTGTGAAATTCCTGCACCAATTTTAATCTACTAATTTTTAGAGCTGAGCCGATACCATTTTCAACAGATACACGTGCCGATATCGATGCTTGAAAGTTGTAGCAAAAGTCATTCAGAATATTATCGGATGATATTCCACTCCAATCATAAGCATACATTTACGATTTTTTCTTTAGAATACTCAAAAAGCACATTAAAAAAATATATATCTGTTAAGTAAATCACAAAATGCCGTTTTTCACATAATACTGGTACAAAATCAATGGGAACTTCCGATTAAGACTTCGCGAAACTCTCGTCTGGAAAAGTATTGACAGGTATCGGTAAATAAAATCCAATCGATACTTTCTGATACAGATACCGAAACATTGGCATCGGCTCGGCCCTAATAATTTTAAAAGAGAAACATTACATTATTTTTAAAAGATTTCATTATCTCCACAAACGCGTTTGCTAGTACTTTTATGTGAAAAGGAAAACATTGTTACCTTTCCGAGATTGAAGTAACGAAGTGAGATAGTCAAATCTTCCCAGTATTTACGTCTGAGATAATTATCAAGAACTAATGCTAACATTTAAGTACGGAATTTGACAACAACCGTGTGGGGGGGGGGGTATAGGCGGCCGGAGCGTATTGCTGATCACACCACCTCCAAAATGGCCGAGATCTACAATGTGTGGGATCTTATCCCCACATCTCCTAAAATGTGCCTCACCTTCATAGCACGGTGCTATGTGCACGGGGAACTTTACCTTTACCAACACTGAACTATGTTACGCTACTTCAGCGTACATATTTTCATTTATTTCTGCAAGATGAGTAATATGCATCATGCTTTCAGGAAGCACGTAGCATGAGGTATAATGTTAAGAATGTCTCCATGTTTCGTTGGATTGAATTGTTGAGTACACGTTATGCACAGGTAGGCTAATCGGGACTGGACCTACAGTTTAAAGTGGGATCGAACCACTGTGTAATGTGCCTCCACTGGGCATCGACCCTTGGGCCTCTTGATCAGGATTGTTAAAGATTCAGGGATTTCACATAAATTCCAATTTCGGAGCAGGACAAAAAATCAACATGAGTAAATGGGTTCTGGACGGTAAAGAACATTTTTTTCCTGTAAGGTATTTCAACTCGGTCCAGAAACCTTTCTTCAATGAAACAATACGCAACTTTGATCGAATTTAAATTGTGCTAGAAAAAAAAAAGTTTCTGGTCCTGTTGCGGAACCCTTTAAAATTTATGGTTTCCTGGATCTTTAACAACCCTGCTCTTGATTATACAAGGAGACAACGTTACCACTACACCATTGGAAGGCCTCGTCTACATTCGTATTGCCATGAAAAGAAAGGAAGAAAACATTCTGTAAGAGAAACAGCAATTCCGAACGATTTCCTCTGCAGTTGCAGAAACAAAAGCAAACCTAACGAAGACTGTGATAAGGAGTCCCCAATTAACATTCACATGAGTCCATTCCTCGAGAGCTGCTTGATTACAGGGCTACGAAAGGTTTCCTCCAATCTTCTCCCAGCAGGCGCTCATTTTCTCCCGTTTTTTCCTGGGGACAAGTCTTACAATGCTCTCTCTGCACATCTACCAGAGGAGCCAACAGGAAGTCATTATAACTATTTTCTTCATTATTACGATTATTATATCTAGCTAGATGAATGTGCACTGTTGAAAAGGGCCATCTGTGGATGAAAGATGATGGGCAGCAAACAGAACCTGTGCGCTCGGGAACTGTGAAGACAGATCTTGCCTCCTGCGGTTAAAAGCAGGTTAGCTCTTACAACTGCGTCCGAAAGGGTTTCGGGAAATCTGAAAAACTACGTTTTAACAAATTCTGAGATGAAATGGTCCAATACCTGTTGCTTGACCACCTTTATATATTTTTCCACATCGATAATTCTAAACTACTGTTTTCTATCACACGTGAGTTAGAAACGTTGACTTTGCAGGCCTGTAAGGAATCATATCTCTGGAACGGTACAGCTTGGAGTTCTGGAACAAGAATCAATCTAATCAGCACTTTTTAAATATAATTCATGTTGTTATAATAATTCCTGTACATCAGTACCCCTAAATGGCAAAACCGGGATAAAAAATACGCTTTTCAGTGCACTGATATCAAAAGAGCTTAATTCTCAGGGTTTTCCCCCCCTCACTCTACTTTTGGTTACTTTTCGATCACAATATCTCTGATGGCAAACTGTTTTGGTTACAGTGTATATTATTTGGCTATAAGCTCAAGCTAAAATGACTTGGTACTTAAATGTACCGGAACTACAGCATAAGCAAAATGTGGATATTTGTATTATTGTATTTTTTACGTGGCTTTTCTGCCACTCTTAGTTAATCGTGACGATGAGGATGAGTGATGAAAGGACGCTCATAAAGAATATTCATGCACATGCCGTGAGTCGAACCTGGGAAACTTAGATGGCAAGATTCAATGTGGCCACTTAACGCGTGCGGCTACCGAGCTAGCAATAAAATGTGAAAACACATGGTCAATATACGAAGTAACAATGTAATCTGATTAAAATTAACTATTTTTCATTCAAACAATGGCAGGGAAAGATTACCTCTAACCAAATGACATTGGCAGCATAGAACTACATATTCCTGCATACAGGAACTTTCCTTTACATATCCACATGCAGTTCCTCAAGTATCCCATATGAAGGAACGGCCGGGTCCCTCCTGGAAGAGCTGGAACACGAGATAAACTTGGCGACCTTAAATATTCAACTTGTTTCAGCGCTGATGATACACTGACAGCACTTTCACAAGTTCGACTTCCAGACTGTGATTACGGTTAACTATAACAAGTATTCGTCATTACGAGGAACCAGTTAAGTGACTGGGAACTTCAGTAGTGACAGTCTGTCTTATCTACAATTGGTCATTGTTATTATGAAAGAAAAAAAACAATAAAAAAATAACAACATAGGATTCGCACTCCTTTCGAAAGAAAATTCACGCTTTGTAGGTACAGTATTTACAACACTTGCAAACCACTATATTATTATTACTTGGTAAAAAAAAAACTAAGTGCTAAGTCTCCCTTATTACACGCTATTAAAACATTTTATGTAAAATATCCATAACCAAGAAGCAAGTTCAAGGAGAAAGTAGTAATACGTGCTCGCAATATCTATTACGGAGTATTTACAAAATATATTTGGAATGCGATTAGCAGAATGGAGTTTGCAATGGAGTGAAAATCTACATTTGGTACATCGTGAAGCTTTAATGGCGACGAGTGATGAACAGGAAAATTGACCAGGTGAGTTCCTGATAAGTAGAGCCAGATTCTTCGTAACGTTGAATTGTGTGTGTGTTATATGTTCCTGAAATGTATATTCATGTGAGAAAACAGATTATTCTGTATAACTGTGTGGTGTGCGAGGAGTCGGGACGTTTACTTGGAAGTGATCTGGCCAATCGCCTTCTCAGCAGCCCGACCTCTATACACCACCCAACATGATTCCATTGTACGTTCCTGGGCTTGCCTAGAGGTGATGGATTTCAGGACGCCGAGCCCTACCCAAATAGTTTAAGCAGACTAAAATTTCCAGTACATCCCACACTGTCTACTTCATTTAGACGGGTCTTGAATGTTATCTTCAAGAGAAAAATGAGTCGAGTTACCCAAATAGGAAAAAAAAAAGAACAATTCGCTAGTCTCTTACATTTCTATTTTTAGTTATTTTCCGCAGCCAGGGTTTCCTCAATAACAGAATATTGCTCTCCACCCTGGTCCGTGGCGTTTCCCACTCAGCTTTCTACAATCGATTCCGCTTGACACTTTTTTCTAGCTATATATTTTCTATCACCGCCGTTAGCTGAACGCTATAGAAAACTGTCAATGGTAAAACCCGCTGCAATACACTCCTTCAAGAATTCTACTTTCGGGTGCCTATGCGCACAACATGCAACACAAATAATCTCTCTCTTCTACAGACTTCCCACCCGATATAATGATCTCGCATAAAGTGTTTATATATTTTCCTCAGAGCACGTCTTACGGTCGCTAAATAATATAAAATAGTGTCATCTCTGACTTACATTTGTTAATATTTTTGTGCGTTTGTGTAATTTTATTATTTTTGTTCTATTCATTGTTAACGATTTCAGGGTAACATGGCCAATTGTGCTACATCTGAAATACAAAATTTATTCAGAATGGGAATAACGAATAATAAGATATGTAAATGTGTCTGGGAAAGTGCACATGTGCATCATATATTACTGGAACGTCCAAAATATAATAGGGAAAGAAATACAGTATACAAAACTTTATTTCAATTCCCAATAAACTTGATAAGTTTGGTGGCCAATCCAGATGTTTCAGTGGGACATGGTTTGTTAACATTCTTAAGATGATGTAACATTCAATTGTAAAGGGAAATTATTTTATTTTTGTTCTAACTAGTCTTAATATAACTTCTGTGAAATAATGGGGGGGGGAGATAACGATAATTTAAATGTAAAGCTATTATGTATTTCTAGAAAGAACTCATGGTCCAAAAATGGCTTAAAAGCTGTTAAGATCTTGATTGATTGATTTTTACATAAATGAATACCAGTTGGGTTAATCGCTACGATGACGATCGATAGGACAAATGCAATGACACATCCATGCTGCCCAGAATTAGAAGACAGGACGTCTGGTTTAGAGGCGCGTTGTAATAACAGCTGTCATCGGGACAGTAGTGCCCAGCACTGATGTACAGCAGATAAAGAAAGCTTCCTGGAACACCCGCAGTGGGGAAAAATTTCTGACGCCTTTTCTTGTGAAGGAAGAGAGGTTACAGACCCACCACCAACAGACGACATGACCCGAACGTCGTCTGTTTACGACTGATGCGTCACGCAACTTCCGCAACACAATGGAAGTGAACTTTCGATTCGCAGTAAAGGCAAGAGGATGAGGAAATCTCCTACGGAAACTGCATCCCATACCAAATTTAGGTAGAGTCCCCGTGTTATTTTGGTCCGCTGGTGGTGGTGAAGTAAGATGGACAGCAGCTGTCCAAACTCATTTAGTACACCTCGTAGAATCAGAGGCATCGTCCTAAAACACAACCAACTGGAAGAACTCGCACGATCTGGCACGCAGTTATCTGGCGGGCTACACTCTCGCATGGAAATGAAGTACAAGTACTCAAGACAATATCTGGTACGGACTTTGAAGAGACATTCACCGTCAGTAATAGTGAGAAGCTTCAGGAACATTATCAGGGTGGCCACTCTAGGACCATGATACAATTCAAGTATAATTCCCGGTATTCAAGGCGAGCTTTCAAAAAATTCAAGGGTACAAGTAGATGGCTTCTCTATTTCAACCTTACGTATTACCGCTTCTCGCCAGCCACACATATACAAATATATTAACAATATAAAGGGTCTGTGAGATTCCAATGTATCAAAAAAATCTAATTCAATTAAGTAAAACCACACACACACACACTGTGACTCAGACTGGAAATACATCTACAAACACAAGGCACAAATATTACGAAAATTTCAAACTCAAATTTACTTAAGATTGTTCTGCAAATGACACCAACAAAGTAAACGGACTCTGATAATTCTGTTTCATTTTTCAAACTTTCTTTTCCTTTCTGAATAAAAATAAAAGCTCCATTGTGAAAAAACTTGACTCATTTATAAATATGTATAAATTCAATTGAATTAATAAGGTTGCAATTTTTCACGTCTACGGAGAAAAATTCACGCATAATTCCCGGAGCAAATAATTCAGGCAGAAATTCCGAAATTCAAGGTGAGTAGCCACCCTGAATATCCAATAAGTTGAACAGGGTGACACATAAAAACATAAGTACTGAAAACATACAATCAAGTTTTTCCACTCAAGTGTTACTCGGTAGCTCCAACAGTATGCGAGATATCCTTAGGTTTCTTGAATCGACTGTCGCTATGTTCGATAAAAGGCTCAACTGGGATCATATATGTCGTAATAAGATACTACATGGTGATTCTCTTATCAACTTATCAAGAACACTTAGATGGGCATTCCATGTGGCACGATTGGGAGAGGAAATAGTTTACAGGATTCTTGTTGGGAAACCTGATGGTAAGAGACCTGTAGGAAGGCCAAGACGAAGATGGAGGGATAACGTTGAGATGGACCTACAGAAAATTGGTAAAAATGGAAAAGACTGGATTGTTCTTGCTCAAGATAGGGCCAGATGGAAGACTTGTGTTGCTGCAGCCATAAACCTTACGGTTTAAGAAGGCTATAGAGTTAGATTACTCTTATGATCTAATTATTTATATCTAATTCGGACATTTCGATTAGGAACACACACTTTGGAATTGTCAACTCCACGCACAGGCTGGTTAATCGAGACAGAGCTTTCTCGCAAAGCACTGGCACTTTATTACTCCGCACCTGAAACTTCAGAAGTAGCTGAAATCCAAACGTCTCCTTTGGTGTTCCGTGTCAATGGCCACGGGAGAATTCTTTTCACAGATGAAAAGATTTTCACAACTGAAGAGTCCTTGAAACCCGTGGCTCGACCGACAGCCCTTGAAGAGCCTAGGCCTATCTCCCGACTGCCAGCCTCCCTCCCACAATCCTACCTAGAGGTGGGGAGATCTTCAACCAGTAACGGGTTGACGTGGGGTCAGCACGGCGAACCGTCAGCCGTTATAGATTGTTATGACCGGGTTACGCAACCCACTCTTAGCTCCCCAATTTCCTCAGGATGGTGGGTTGCCACCGGTCCTATACACAGGCCGAGAACCAAGAGACTGAACCCAGGCGGACTCGAACCCATGCCGTCCCGCAGTCTGAGCTCAAAGCACAGCGCCTTAGACCGCACGGCCATGGAGGAGGACGAGTAGTACTTCAGCCTCCAAAAATGAAAGGATTTATGCCTCAAGCTCACGAGAATGATCCGACGATCCTCAAAGGTCATGATCTGGTTGGGGGTTGGCGGATGACTGTAAGAAAGGACTGAAAACCTCAGTCAGAGTCTGAAACCTCAGTCAGGTTTGAAGAAATGTACCGGTACTCTTCCAGTTGGTTTTTTGTTATTATGTTCATCACAAGAACTTCTCAAAATATTGTGGTGTGATGTTAAGAAATTATCACTTTTAAAAAAGAGCAGGTACGGTCTACAGCCAAAAAAGGCACTGCTTATAACATATTAAAAAAGGGATCCCCCCCCCCCCCGTGATAGGCTTACTGTCAACTGTGGGAGACGAAAGCGAACCATGTGAAAATTCACTTTAATGCTCTGCAATGAATTCTAACCTACTTTAATATTCAGAAATTGGAACACCGGTTTTTTGAAAGGACAGAATTTTTCGGAAAACGACATCGGGGAAGCCCGATCGACTTTTTCTCTTTGCTATTTCATGTCGCATTCCTATCTCTTGGGTTAATCGTGACGATGAGGTAAATTATGAAGCGATGAAATGGTTATGATTTGTGATTTTTATTATTTAGCGTCGCTTTTCTTCCGATTTTGGCTAATCGCGACGATGAGGATGAGTGATGATATGAAGAAATAAAGGGACACTCACAAATAACACCCGTGCCCAGGCCGGAATTCGAACCCGGGTGATAAAATGGTGACAAACACAATTGAGACAGACATCCATGCCCGACAGGGGTTCGAACCTGGGACCTCTTGACTTCGTAGCGTGTTAGGCTGACCACTTTTCGCCGTGGAAGTCTGCGACAACTGTTCTCATAACCATTTCGAGACAATGCCACCAGCGTGCAGTGAAGGAAGTCCAACAATCGAGTAGGAAAATTCCATGCATTCGCTACTGCTGCAGCTTCATGATATATGAGGAACAATGCACTCGCAGCGAGGCCGACAGATAACCCGTCAGCACATGATAGCACCATTGCCATATAGCTGATAACGCAAAGGAATGACACGCAATTCAAGGCTGCATGTTGGGCTTACGTTACATGCTTTCTCAGACAAGCTGTCTCCCACTTCTACATCTTTTAAGAGTACCCGAGGGGTAAAGGGGGTAATTTGGGATAACCAAACATTTCGTTTAGCTTTTTAATTAACAAAAGCAACCATGCACGGAATCGTGTACCATATTTGGCAAATCTGACGAAGTAATTACGTAACTCTGAAAAACCGGGGACAATGCGAGGTAAAGCGGTCGAATTATACACTTTTTTTTAGCTTTTGCAAATATATAATCAGTTTTATCATTATGCATTGTACATCATATTTATTCACACACATCCCTAATAATATCACTCCCTACTCATAATTAATCATGGTAAAAAAAAATACACTCATGAGTGACAGCGGGTCTAATCATTGATGATTGATCACCAAGAATGCAATATGTATAATATTTTCCTTATTTATTCCTTGTTTAGAAAAGAAAAACGGGGGAACCGGTAAATTCGGAGCAAATGAAAGGTACCAGGACTTTAAGCGCATACGCTCGAATGTATGCGAGTGGAGGCGTGCTGGTTCGGAGGTAGGGGCCTTCACCCCCCTTTTTTTTGTCTTTGCCAAGAATCATGTTTACGATTTGATGCATATCTGTACATTATTTGTGCATCATCTGATGCCAAGTGAGCATTTCTTCCCATGTCGAGCTGCCTCAACTGATGTGCATTTTTGACACACCTTCCTGCCATCTTCTCGATGATGCACTTGCTATGAGCTACAGACTTTAGGCATTTTATATTTCAGCTGATAGACACTTTCCTGTGTGTAGTTGAGATCGAGAATATGTGGGGACCCTACCTGCACACCTCGCAGGTTCCTTCATGGAATCTTGCAATGCTTAGAGTACGCGAATATGCACCAATTAGTGTTGCCCACGAGACGAGACTTTGGCCTGTCTCGTCTCGTGGAAATGCTGTCTCGTCTCGAAAATATTAGTTTGTCTCGGAACACATGATCGATCTCGTCTCGTCTCGAATTTTTAAAAGCCTGTCCCGTCTCGTCCCGTGGGCAACACTAGCACCAATACTATCATTTTAAAAACGTATCGACATTTAGGGAGCTTTGAGACCAAACGAAGGAGCGACATGTGACACGGGCTCCTATAGTCTGTAAATAACCATTCTCTGCGCATGTGCGATCAACAGAACGAGACTACACGCACATGACACTTCGGTCTGAAAGCTCGCTAAAAGTTGACATCTTTGAAAATGATCCTAGAGCATTCATAATCTCCTTGTGCTTATTTACTATTACCAAAATTTAGACCTCAGGTCAATTAACATGAACATTCCAGAAGAAGATCTAAACAGACCCGGTACCCCTTTACCTTCAGCACAAGACTGAACTAGCTACTGAACTACCGGAGTTCGTATACACCCATATACAACTACCAACACCTCAAAAACTGAAAATTCTACTCCACGAAATATAGGGAAAACGAAACGTACCGTGGTCCTCTACGGGAAACATGGAGCCAGTGAATCGAACGAAGAATCGAAGAGACATACCTGAAAAAAATGAACCAGCTTTTAATGAGTAGAAAAATAAGCAAATAGGCTAATACTAAAATCGAGAATTACGGCTGTAGATTATGTGTAACATTTTAATCGAAACAATTTCAAAATATCATATCTTTAATTCCTTTTCATCAATGCCGCCATGAGGGAAAAGTTCATTTCACATTGCGTGTGCACTACAGGAGCACGGATATATGTATGGGGGTCTAGGGGTTCCTGACCACCCCGCCCCAGAGACTAAAACTTCCCAAGTACTAAAATGAAATAATCGCAATATACTTGTATAGCATGTGTTGTATGATCGAGGGTATTTATTTCCGCCGACTTACACGAAGGCAAGGATTAGTTTGGGATTGATTTAAAAACACTTCTTCTAAGACTAATATGTATAAAATATTAATCAGGAACTTTACTTTTCATTAACTGAATTTAACATTTTTTGTTATTCAATAAATATTTGATTTTCAAAAAATTTAAAAAATCAAATTTCCTTGCTGGACAGTTATTTTTATGCACATTTTAGTTAACTACACGTAAGCTAGATAATGAATACGCACTGTTAAATCTCTATCCTTACACCGTCTTTTACCTATTCGTGTGAAAACAATATTAATTTACCTATTTTAATAATTATTATTATGAATAGGCCGATTAATTGTATTAACGTATTACTTTATAAACATTCATATTATTATTATTATTATTATTATTTGTGGAATACTTTGGTTTGGACTCCCCCCCCCCCCCCCCGTAATAGATTTCTAGACGTGGCGTAGAGGTATGTCACTAATATTTATTTACTATTTACAATATTATTGGGATAGGAGTGAGTGGGAACTGTTTCCAATTTTATCGTGAGTGTGCTAGAGCAAGTTCTCTATTCCATTTAAAAATAAGAGAATTTCTGACTGATATAGAATAAATGGTTGAGCATATACGACCCCGTCGCGAAGGGCATTTAAAAATTTTATTCTAACCTCCGAACGCACAGGCAAAGAAGCGAACGCGAGGATATCCTCCCCCACGGCACGAGATCCTAGGTTGTGACCTACTTTCCGAACGGTGACCCAATTTCGGTTTTGTCCTCCGCATTGTGCTGCACGCGCCCTGCGCGGTCTGTTGTTTTCAGCCGAGCGACGTCTAGTGGAGGGATGTGGCGTGTGGAAAATATTCGGCTTCTTCATTTCTTTAAAATGCAGTGCTACAACTGGGTGGCTCCTCCCGATAGATTTCTTTCTACACCACTATATTATTCTAGTCGTGCATTGCTATCTCCACACCTAGCACGAGTTGAACCAAGCTGTCATAATGTTATATAACCTGAAATCACAAGTGCTAACCCCTGGAAGAATAAATATGTAAGCTTGGAACCAATTTTAGTGTCTCTTTACCTGCCTTTTCTTATGCGTTTTGTTTTTTTAACGAAATAAATGTTCTTTTTCTGGACAGCCTTCACTATTTGTTTGGTTTACATTGAGAAGTCATCTTGCATCCTTCATAATATCTAGGGTGTTCGGGAAATGCACGTAAGTCGCAAACTGCGATTTTCTGTTGCTGTAATTTAAATCACACTGAATCATATAAAATCGGGACTGGACCTACAGTTTAAAGTGGGATTCAAACCAATATGTGCTTCCACTAGGTAAAAGAAAATACAACAGGGTGGCTACTCTACGACCATGATAAAATTCAAGTATAATTCCCGGTTTTCAAGGCGAAATTTCCACAAATTCAAGGGTACAAGCAAATGTTTTCTCTATTTCAACTTAATGTTACTACCGCCTTTCACCACCCACACACAAACACACAAAAATATATTAACAACATAAAGGATCTGTGTGAATCCAATGCCTAAAAATTCGAATTCCATTAAACGGTATATAAATTAAAATAGTTAATTTAAGGTGCGGAGTTTAAATTTTCCATTTCACACACTCAGACTCGAAATACGTCTACAAATGCAAGTCACAAATGTCAAACGATATACTAATCTACCAAAAAATTGTTAATTGTACAAGATTTCAAACTCAAATTTACCTAATCATCTTCAAGATATCCTACTTTGCAATCCCCTTCGATCGGTCAGATAGGTCTGCAAAGGACACTAAGTAAACAGATTGAGAGAATTCTGTTTTATTTTCCATTCAGCTTTCTTTTCTTTCCGCCATAAAAATAAAAGCTAAACTATGAAAAACTTGCTTCAGGGTATTTATAAATATGTATAAATTCAATTGAATTTGGATTAATAAAATTTGCAATTTTTCACGTCTACGGAGAAAACTTCAAGCAGAATTTACGTATAATTCCCGGAGCCAATAATTCAACCAGAATTCCCGATGAGTAGCCACCCTGTATAAGCATAATTTTATATTGGGCATGTGTAAAGATTCTAGACAGTGGTGATCCAACATGTACGTAATGTTTGCTATTAAAGAATATAAATACAAATAACCGTGCTATAAAATTACATATTATGACTTAAGTGCTTGTTCCCGAACAAGCTATATATTTCATAGTAACGCAATAAGAAGTCACAAAATGCAGTCATGAACTTTACTGCATACTGACTTTACTGACCCTTAAAAGAAACAGTTCAATCCAGAACTATCATAATCGAGAGCCATAAAATTGTGACTCAAAATTACAGAGAACTAAAAAAAAAAAAATCTTCCAGAATTTCATTAACCCATTCCATTCACCCTCTTAAATCTCCATGTTAAATGAAAGGGTTTTCAACAGTACCGTTTTGATACCTTCTACATCTACCAGCACAATGACGATTTTCCTTATGAAATGTGATCACCACGTCGACAGAGCACCTGTCAGTTTAAGGGAGAATTCATATCGAAGCGACAGGCGACACGTGTCGCTTTGGAACGAGCCAATGAGTAGCAACGTTTCACACCATAGCGGCATGACGCCGCACAAGCTGAGTTCGATTGGCGAGATCCTCAAGCAACGCGTGTCGCCTTTCCCTTGTCGCTTCGGTGCGAATTCTCCCTAACTCGGCAGTTTTTTAAGTTCGACTGAAACCAGATCCAACATGGCCATAAGGTTACGATGGCCACTTCGCCAGCGAGACCGGATTGGAACAGGGACCACGTTGAAAAGTAGCAAGAAACGAGGAGAGAAAAATCATTACGCTTTAGGTTTCACTCTCTCTTTCTCGAACTGCAGCCTGCCAATCACCGAGGATTCGATCTGTCGCTTCTTCTACGATCAACGACAGAAGGAAAGCAGAGGAAGGTTCACGACATCCAACCTGCCAGGTTACTCGCAGCGTAACCTGATCCGAACCGCCCTTGTGCATATGCAATCAGGAATCCCTCGACGAAACTTCAGTGAAAGTTGCAGCACACGCTCAATTTCACGTTAACGTCGAAAGCATGGCAACGGGCAAAAAATTGCGCTCACTTTCACATTCCTGGGAAGCACCTCGGAGCATACATCTGGACCAAATCACGCCGCAGTAGCAGCCGAGAGGGAATATGAAAAAGCACATTACTACACGTACAGGAAAACCGAACTGTACCTTAATTTTAGAATTAAGACTTTAATTCTTAATTTGCAGAAAGCTAATCATTCATAGCCTTAATTTTCTCTGCACTTACGACATAAACAATGCAATTAGGAACTGATTTAGGTAGCCTAAAATTATGAGGAACATTCGACACACACGCAAATGAATGCAGTTTCCAACGCGAATTCATCTATATACACAACAAAAAAGTGAAGGGTAATTATTAATCTGAAGCCGTATCCACCTAATGGCCTTGGAACCAGGTGCAAGAATGACGCTGGAACTTTCCCCGCATTGATAAAGCTATAACCGGTTTCCATTCATTAACAAAAAACAAAGCAAATTCATTTCAAAATGCAGGGTGTCCACAAGTAAATGTTTTGAATTCCTATTTTAGTTCCTTTGCGTTGCCCTTCTGGGCTATTGCGACCATGATTGTGAATGATGATTAGATTAAACTGAAAATCTGCAGCTCACACCCCTTGTGCAGCCCGGGACTCGAACACGTAGTCTTCGGTGGAATCGTGAGACGACCACTCAACGTGCTAGGCTGGAGAAGTGACAAACATTGCCCATCTCACGCAATTTCTTCTTCCTAGTGAAGGCCATTTGACTGGGCTGAAGCAGCTGTTCCAACACGAAGGGAAGTGCACGTAACATTTTAGGTCAAAAGGATAAAGAGGTATTTTATGAAAAGCTATAAATATTGCAAGGAATTGGATTCAATCTACTTCAAGTCAGGAGCGTATTTTCTAGGCTAGCTAGGATATCTGCGAAGCCTGAAGCCTAGAGAGTAAAATAGAGAAGAAACGATTGATTAACAATTGTGAATAAACTTACTCATTTCAATAAGAGGACAATGGCGATTTTGAAGTTGGCAACTTGAACTCTTAGGAGTTGGCAACTTGAACTCTTAGGAGTTGGCAACTTGAACTCTTAGGAGTTGGCAACTTGAACTCTTAGGAGTTGGCAACTTGAACTCTTAGGAGTTGGCAACCTGAACTCTTAGGAGTTGGCAACCTGAACTCTTAGACGTTGTCAACCTGAACTCTTAGACGTTGTCAACCTGAACTCTTAGACGTTGTCAACCTGAACTCTTAGACGTTGTCAACCTGAACTCTTAGACGTTGTCAATCTGGCTGCCGTTGGGAAGGCAACGAGGCTTCCTTGAAGACGTCACGAACAAGCAAAATGGGTGTATCTAACCACTTATACCGGGGGTTTAGGCGAGCCTAATCTTCACAGCCTAGGACCACGTGTCATATTGAGGTAGTCCATGTCTTGAACTCAGCATACGCCACTGCTTCAAGTGTAAATAACCATTCTTTTGCCATGCAAATTATTCCCATCAAATAATATAATAATTGGCTTGGGAACAATTAATACATTTATCCAACTTTTAAAATTATAATACAACTGGTATCACCCTAGTAGTAATTGTTATTCTGTGCATTTTTCCAACGTGATATCAGTGATCTTCATTTTATGTTACTTTCATTCATTCATTCAATAACTCCAAGCATTTCTGTGTATCTATGTTTTGTGGGAGGATAATAATTATGATGATAGCGAATGAGAGGAAGTTTTGTGATCGCAGACAAATTTTCCTAACATGAAGGAGAAAAGTGGAAAATAGATGAAAAATTGGCACCTGCGAAAGGGAAACTTTGCTCTTAGATTGTGGCAACATTTGGCTGAAGACCCCCTCAAATCTGGTATTGGTGCCTTCCTTTCATCGCCAAGTTTCGGTCAACCTCACGGTGGAAACATCTCACTCTTTAAAGCATTTGTAGTTCAGAGCTCCAACCGTGGAAAACACTTTCCTCTTTGCCGGCTTTGTTTGCAAGAGAATTCCCGCCGTCCACGTTCCTCCACTGAATTATATACTCCCCCCTCGTGTTCTACAACTTCCACGACTGCATTATTTACGGGCGTGTCCGTTCCTCAACAACCGCAGCGTTGTTGCCCTAGATTCCCGTATTGATCACTTAATGTGCGTCCTCTCGGGGCGTCGGATGAAGCCCGACGGATGCATTTTGCATGAAAGGTGGGGAAGGACCTCAAGCTTCTCGGATTGCGTTCGGACAACCATTGAAAACAACGAATAAATAGGTGCTGCTCGAAACTTCCTACGATAAAAGCATTCAAAATGTGAGCGGCGTGACCTTTCAGCACTTAAAAGTTTCCAACGTAACGGAGGAAACTCAACATTTCAGCATACGAAGCTAGAGATTGTGTCAAGACGAAACTTTGTAATACGGGTCTGGTGCGTGGCACATTCAGCTGCCAACGGCCACTAACACTAATTGGTAAGAGCTCTAAACCTGGCCCTCCTGACATGTGCATTATTTGAACTAGGCGGAATTGTAAGTTAGAAATTGTTAGATTAGGAGGGCCAGGTTAAGAGCTCTTAGCAATTAGTTTTAGCGACTGTTAGCAGCTGGATGTGTCCCGCACAATCTAAATATATAAAACCTCTCACCACACACACACACTTTCCCAGCGTTTAGAGGCCATTAAGGCCAACAACGTTACTTTCTTTTTTGTTTGTTTGGTTGGCGACTCGTTTCGATGCTACGAATCTCTGACAGTATGTTTAACCTCGACTCGATATTCTATTCTTCTGGTCTAGAATTTTTCAAGGCCGTCTCTTTCTCGGTACCACCCGTATTTAAAACCTTCCCAACAAGCAACATTGTTCTCCTCGATGTTTTAAAGCAAAGGTAAAGCTGTCCTCTGTGCATTTTGCATTGTGCCATGGAGGCGCAGGCATGGAAAAAGGACTGGAAGAAGAATTAACGGCGGTGGCGACCGTGAATCAACACCGCGTGGCTGCATACATGCAGGATAGAAAATTAAGTGGATGGAAGCATCGAAACGACGAAAACGCTGACGAAAGTTGTTGACCTTGACGTATTGTACGCGCTGCGAGAGTTTGTCGGCGTTGTTTGGCCACACCCTGTAAATGTCATGCACGTCGAAGTATGGTCGACGCGCTAGACCGGCTGATTTTGAAATCCACGGAGCGCGCCCACTAGCTGCAACAATCACATTCAACGGACAGTGTTGCCACACATCTACTCTACGCCATCTTGTCCCTCCGCGCACAAGCACCTTCCCACGGTCTCCACATTGAAGTTGCAAAGTACGGCAACAGCGTATCATCAGTCATGTGACTGAGACTCCACGTGGAGTAGACGAGAAGAATGAATGTGGATGCGGCTTTTTTCAGTTCTTCGACGTTAACGAAGTAAACGCGTGGATACAAGCAATCGCGCATTGACGATTGTTGGACTGAACTGAAATTACTATGCGACACACAGGTCAATGCTTTTTGGTGCACCAATTGACTCGAACTGTATTTTGTGATTACATAAGAACATTGTGATGTTTTGGAGCACAATATGATATTTGGATGCTTATTATTCAAATACAAAACGTACACACTTATATTAATATTTTGAACAACTCTTCATCATTACATTTTTCAAGCATCTGTTCAAAGCGGTATCGGATCAGCCCTAATCGTTCTGGTATTTTCACCTGATGCACTTCTGTGTGTATGTTGATGCATCAACACTATCATGTGTTGCTGGAGTCAACACATTTCCGTCATTCTGGTTTGTGTGAACCTTGGTATAAACCACATATGGAGGGATACAATCCAACGACCTTTCTCCGTTTTGTCGATTGTAAACGCAGAAGCAATCAATATCGAGCTGCTGTTATCAGAACCTGTGATTGACAGTTGTGTTTATGCACATGATTGATTGGCGAGGACGGAAAGGTTATTCACATCCTATACACTTGAACCACGCAAGTTCTGTTTGAACCGATGTTGACAAAGGCAGTTCAATTACTCGCGGAAACGACCGCGTACAGTAATGTCACCATTTACTGAGTAAGGAAGGCAAGCCTGTCGTCTCTGTGAAGTAAACTTGGCCGATTTGTTCCATACGCCTCGGAAACAATAGTCAAATCAGTAAAAGGCTAAGAACTAATAAAACATAACGCGTTTCCAAGGTAATCCCAAGGGATTAATCTAGACAGTAGTATCTGAAGTATCTAGTCTCGATCAGGATGCCTTGATGGCTACAATACAAAGATAACGCAGTTCCAAAGAAAAAGGAACAGCATGTTGTAACTTACTCAAAAATTTAATACTGGCGTTGTCATACGGTGAAAGTCCTAGAGACGACAAGCAGGCCAACAGAGACCTCTGTAAAATCGAGACGAGACCGAGACTTTGGTATATTTACAAAATTAGGTTAACCAAATTTACTTTGCTATGGCATTTCTTCAAACAAATCAGGCGGATATCTACCCGACTGTTTACATGAGTGTCATTTAGTTTATAGCAAATACAATCCACAGTGGCAACTATGAATTTGATTGAATTTAAATTTTGTTATTTAGCGTCGATCTCCTGCCAATTTTGGCTAATCGCGCCGACGAGGATGTGTGATATGAAAAAACGGACTATGCGGGGGACAATCACAATGAACACCAATGCCCAGGTTCGGATTCGAATCCGGTACCCCTGGCGTCGTAGCGAACTGTGGCAACTACTCCGCCAGGGTTGTCGGCTGAATGTGACATGTAGAAAGAATGCCTGAAGACAGGGCAGTCAAGTCTATTCAAGCGAGAAAAGATGAAATGGAAGACCCAGGTGGAAAATGTTGAAGAGGACCTCAGGAAGATGTCTGTGTGACAATATACAAGCAGACTGCCTGGACTAACATTGTGATAGAAGCCATGGGGCCCCAAGGGCTGCTATGGAGTAAGCGACTATACTGATAAAACTTTGCATACTATTAAAGTAAATCCAAAATAAAAGAACAAAAATAAAATTTACAATCATTTTTATTTGAAATATCTTCAAGCAAGGAACGTTGATCTAGTAACAACTCGGAGTGCATGGAATGCTGTTGCTATAAAGTGGATCCATATACAGCATCTGCAATAGTAAATGGTGATTCATAGAATTCGTAGGCTTAGAATATAACGAAATGTATTCCCACAACTAACTCTCTAGCCTTCTTAAATCGGAAGGTTTATGGCTGCAGCAACATACGCGTTCCATTTGTGTCATCCTTGGCAAGATCAATCCAATCTTTTCCATATTTACCGATTTCCTTTAGATCCATCTCAACGTTATCTTCGTTTTGGCCTTCCTGCAGGTCTCTTACCAACAGGTTTCACCATGCTTGTTTAAAAAAAAAGTGATTTCCCCGACTTTTCAACTTTCTTAAAAAATAATTTTACAAAATTCACCGGAATTTTCTAGGATTTAGAGGTAGCGGAAACCCTGTCTTGTGCTTCTTGCATATCTTCGCAGAGGAGATCCAGTTCCTTACAAGGTTATACATGACTTTCATTTACGCGCACAACCAGACTTCTTTGTCGATAAAGCCTCTACCAGAGTTCATTTCTACATTCTATTGAAATTATTCCCTCAATGGGAGACAGAATCACAATCTGCAGATTGTATGTTTACCTGGATCTGTTGAGCTATTTTTACCAGCCATAACCAGCAACCGTGGAAAGCCATGCCTGCAAAAGCAAATTCTCGTCACGTTTCTCCAACAGTTTATAAATAAGGATGAGAGGCATTCGCGGTTCGGAGACGCCCATTTCGACCTTGGCCGTGGATCACTCCTGCAAGCTCACGCGTCTGTCCACTAAAAAGTCACGTGATAAACATAAAAAAGACACCATTATTGCTTTTAGCTTGATTGCGCGGTCGTCCTAAGGGAAAACCTAGACAAAAACAAATAACCATGAAATTGCTTACACGAGGATAGAAGTGACAGCCGAGGATGATGTATTAAAATCTTGTCTTCCCAGGCGCGTGGTTGCGAATGGATCAAGTTATTGTGTTGCGAAATCTCAGGGTTCTGGGTCCGACTTCTTGGATGCTGGTAGAGGGAATGAATCCAGAGAACTAAAGAATAACTTTATTTATTTTACGTCACATTTCTACCACGTCTGGCCGATTGCGAAGATGAGGATGAATGGTGATGAGTAGAGCATGCATTTTTCGTTTTTGACGAAAACACGAAATGAAATAACACATTCTAATGTTAATTTTTCATGTTTCTGAAAGATGTGAGGTGCATTTTCCTACCCTGTTTATTCACGAAATGATGCGAAATTGACTCTTGAACACGAAATTTTGAGTTTATTTACCGACGCGACACTTTCTGCAGTTTGAATTAACCTGTGAGTTACGCAATTCACGGAAAATTGATTAATTCTGCTGTAAATATTTGAGAAGCAAAAATGGACTCCTTTATACAGGAAAAAACTTAATATTCTGATAACTATATAAATGTGTTATTACAAGGGATATGTTTATTTTGTGTAAAAAGTGAGATTTCTAAATCAAATTTAGGATTATAGTTACAATTTTAAAACCAAAATGTTATTTTATATACCGCATTTGATCCAATTTTTCACCGCTATAACAGAGAAATTTAATTTTATTTACCGCTTTTGAACCCGAAATTGACAGTTTTTGTACCGAAATTTTGCTTTTTTATTTCCCAAAAATATGTGCCTCTAGTGATGAGACAGATGAAGGGACTAACATAGTATGTGGACGACACATTATCCTGGCTGAGTGTCCAGGCACCAGAGGCTCGTTAGTCTGCAGAATGCAGTATATGGTGTGCAAGTGGAAGTGAGGTTGACATCTGGGTGGCTACAGAAAGGATCACCCCTTACACCAAAATTAAATGGAATTCAGATTCGGGGTCGAACAACCTCTTGCCAAAACGGATTCTGACTTTTTCAGGTCTTGCATTTTGAAATACGCTTCCGAGATGTTTCTTTGCAGCAGAGCTCATATTTGAGATAGAGCACGTGTGGACTGCAGAGCGAGCAGCGGTACTGCATCGTTGCTTGGGGGGTCAGAAAAGAGGCTTGGTCGGTCTCGTTGTAGCAGTGCTAAAGCTCACATCACCCGATTCGTGAGTAACAGTGTGACATTGTGATCATGGTAGAGAAAACAACAGGTGGTTTCGTGAAAAGGAGAACATACCTGGGTAGAAACGAGTGCCTGGAGGGAGGGAGAAGAGGTAAAGACGATCGGACACAGCGTCTACTTAGGTAAAGTTCGAAATTAGCAATTAAGACAATAAAATATATATTTAATGAAAACCCCCTACTTGCAGGTCGATTAAGATGAAAGCTGTATTTAACAAGAAAAATACACTTGCTTTATCTCTCTGTGTGTATATGTGGGTGTGTGTTTGTTCAGCAATAACTCTCGAACGCCCAGAGCGATTTCAACCAAACTTGGTACACGTACCACTTGCAATCTCGAAAGAAATACTGTGGGGGTAAGACACCCCCGGCACCCCTAGGGGTGGGGGTGGGAAGGGTTCATAATATAGCAATTCTGTTGCGTGGCATTTTCGTGTCATATCCTGCAAGTTATGCTTCCTGCAACACGGCACGGCGAAGTTGGTTGCCTACACAGAAGGTGCGATATTGCTATCCTCGAGCAATTTCAACACACATCACTTACAATCTGGAAAGAAATACTGTGGGGGTAAGACACTCCTAGCACCAGTATGGGTGGGGGTGGGAAGGGGGTGACGTACAAATAATCGAAAACGACCGATATTAGTGTAGAATCCATGGTTTTCGGGGTCACTAAGATGAATAGTGACACTCCCAATTCATTATTTTCCTGTCTAATAGAAGATTGGGATAAATAAACAACCGGCTATCAGCTAGTCTATTAATACATCCAGGACTGCACTTGGCAGACTAGCGAGGCTCTGGCGTCTCAGCCAGTATAATCTTACGCGGGGCTCACGTTATGGTCCCTATATATTTGTGTGATTACCCCTTTATCCTACCACCATTATCATCATCTTCGCGATTAGCCAAAGGGGCACAAAAGAGAAGTAAAATAAACTAAATGAATCGTCATTGTGATAGCCAAAATTCTTGACCACAAGTATTATTTCTTGACTTTTTAACTGATAGAAGACACCCTGTCAGAGAATGGTGTTAACCAATCACCTCCACTATGGCAGAGATCAAAAAAATATAGAATCCCCCCCCATGTCCCTTCCTTGCACGGTGTAATGTAGTTTTAACTTTTACTTCAATATTACGCGCTTTACTACATGATCCGAGTTTATCGGATACTACACTGTTTCAGGATAAGAAATTCAGAGCTAACAATCCCTCACAATGCGACGAATGCAAAGGAAAACCCGCTCGTATATCAAATCAACGAACAGAAACAGACGTGGTTGTGAATCCTGGCAAGGAATCGTGATGTACACACAAAAAGGTGCTTGATCCTTCGGAGACACGCAACGCAATGCTCGGTTTCCCACAGGAGGAGGAGCCCGCGACGTGAACGGCATGTTTTATAACGCCGCAACATGCGAAACGTTGCTAGCGATCCATTCATGTAACCTCGATTGCCTTCCCACCAGGATTCTCACCGGTCGGATCGCGGATAATTATTCTGTCTTGACCGACCGCTGACGTAAACAGCGTTGCCAGATTTCCTTACCGATAGCTCTACTGAACTTTGGGCCAGCGTTACGTCTTCGATAGTTGTATTTCCCTTTCAAGAACCACACAGACATTTCTCACGTTGACATGCAACTGAGGTCCGGTTCTTATCAGCCTGTCTGCTGTGCATAAATTCACTCTTATCATGCGACTTCTTTGTATTTTTACTTTTGTTTTTAAGTGTCGCTTTCCAGCCACCTTTGGTTAATAGCGACGATAAGTGATGATAAATTGAGGAAAGGAAACTCCCACAGAACGCACATGCCTCACGCAGTAGTAGCGTAGTCGCCTTGTAATCAAGGGATCCCGGATTCGATACCCGGTGGATGGACATAGTGATTCGGATCCTACTTTAAGCTGTAGGTCCGGTCACGTTTAGCTTGTGTGTGCATAACAGTGGGCTTAAAAACTCCAAACAAAACCCAACGAACGTCCATGCTGGTCGGGACTTGTCAAGTAGCTTCCCAATTGTCCACATGATACTGAGGGAAACGAATCCTGGCTATTTAGCGCAGCCATTTTGCTACGCGGGAGCCTCGGTGTGACTTATGGTAATAATCACTAGATCAGTGCACGATACTGTTCGTCAGTGGTGCAGCCATGATTTCTATGCCTGTTTGGGTCCAACCTTTGGCGAGAAGAAGTGTTTTGGAAACTTGCAATGTACCGACTACTACAGTATATGCATTAAATGTTACTGCTGGCGTAATTTTATCGACCATATTAAACTCTCAATAATAATAAATAAAAAAATGTTTGATCTTCGCAGAGTTTTTCACAGAATATTTGCAAAATTTGCATGGGACAGAGAGATTGCAGTTTCTTTCTTCTCTCTCTCTCTCTTTCTCTCATACGTACAAACAAATACATACAGGGCGTCGCCGTGCAACCCACAAACTTTCACAGGGCGTAGAGGGCAAGACAACTTTTTTTGATGACGTCTTACCAGTTAAGGTTTCATTTCAACCCTACGATCCCTCGAAAAACATTATATTCTACACTGTGCATGTGCAGTCATGAGACAGATATTCACGGTTGCCATTGGCAGTAAAATATTCTGTTGTAAAACAAAATTAAACAGTGCGCCGAGGACAGATTGTTGTATCAATGTATGCAAGGCTCGCCCTCTGAAGTGTGAACATCCCTGTGAAAACTTTCCAAGTCTGTTTAATGCAAGAACATTATACAGGACATCAAGCCTTTGTACATGGTGTGAAAGCTTGTCGTCGTAGTCTGGCGACACCCTCCGTGCTATTATACTTATATTGGCACGATGGTGAATTTTAAATCTGCTCACCTGTCCATGCGAGTCAAGTACCTATCCTATCTGAATCATCACCACAACAAAGATTGAATACGGCGTACAGGGGATTCGAATCCAGGACCTTGCAAGCGATTTCAGTGATGCAAGATGTACACCTATAATTTCCCTAGTTTCACGCCAGGGATCGTCCATAGTTCGACGTCCGAACGCGTCCAAAAGAATCCGTTCGACTCTTGGCCCTGTGCCGGGGCCACGATGCCCAAAAAACCAAAGGCCACAAAAAGACAAGGAAAGGCTTTCCTCACGCACACACAATTTACTTACATCACTGCGTTCGCTTCCAGAAATGGGTCAAGGATGCATTATTAGAGCGACGTATAATTAAAGTACAATTTCACAACGAAAAGGAGGTTGTCCCTATGGTAGCGCGAAGGCTGGTCCGCAACCCTGGGGAAAAATCAACTTCCTCGACGATTTTTTTTGAGGAGATGTAATTATTCGCGATGATCCCGGAATTTTAATATTCGGTACGCGAACAAAGACAAACCTATGATTTAATTCGGTAACAGGCTAGTCGGATCCGAACCACCGTCTAATGTACCTCCAAAAGGCATTGAACCCAACCCGGGGCAGCTCCATTACAAAACAACAGCGCTAGCCACTAGGAAGAAGCAAATGCTCGAGTTCTATGGTAATACTTGTTACTGAATTCCATTTTATTTCCACTATTTCACTACACATTTGGTAAACTGCTCAGAAATGGCATATTTCGTGCGCATTGTGAGCCATATTTTGAGTCTAATTCTCTGAATATTAGTGACAATGATTCTACATTGGCATGCAATGTTAATTACACATTTTGCACTGTCTAGTGCTTGAAACTAGACTTATTGTAACACTACGTTTCGAGAGAGAGCACCTCTCCTCTCGTCATCAGATGAAATTTCTTTCTCCAGTGCTGAGAATCGAACCCACGACAAACCTGTGATTTTACTACAAGTAAGGTTCATGCACTAGACCAGCGGATCTCAAACTTTTGTCTCAATGTACCCTTTAGTCGTTAACTAAATGTCTAATGTAGCCCCACCATAGGTTTTATCCGAATAGTGGGTTTGGGGGATTTTGTATTGGGTACCTGATTGGTGGGGCGTTTTTGACATGTTGGGGGCGCGTATCTGCAATAGACAAAATGGCATTCGTGCTGTATGTGAAAACATGAAAACATTAGAATCCTAAGTTTATAATTTTATTTGGTGTTCTTACTTTTATAATCTTCATGATTAGTTACAAACATAAAAATGTGAAAAACATGTAAGCTAAGAAGTACATAAAAAGTTTAATTTTCATGTATTTTTTCCAGTTAAAAAAATAAACAAAAAAATTTGTGAACAAACTGTCAAGCACATTTTTTTTATTTTTTATCAGAATTACTAGTGAGAAGGAGTGCCTGCATAGCCTGACCCAGTTTCTTAATGTCTGGTTGAGCACTTCGAACTTTCAAGCTGCGATTCCAAATTCGGCAAAAATGTTTGTCGTGTGGGTACTCTCAACCATTTCTCTTCCGAGCTGATCGCGCACCACCTTCAAGTCGTTCATGTACCCCTGGGGGTACGAGTACCACCGTTTGAGAACCGCTGCACTAGACAATGGCTAATGTCCATTAACATAGCATGCCAATATTTTGAGTATCGCACCAATCAGACGACCAATCGTATTCTATTCGACGATATTTTCTAGCTAGCCATACACAAATTCTCCTGACTTCTTAACATCTTTCAGGGCAGTGTAAAGTTTTTCCTTGCAAACCATATCTTATCTACAGCTCCAATGTGATTTAGCATAAAGCTTTGGGTGAGTTCGAATCTTAGAATGTTGGTAAAATGAACGTAAACTTTTGATTTTCACATCTGAACAAGCACCGGGAATCTAACCTCGAACGTTCGGTGGCCGAGGTGCTTCAACGTCGCCATTAACTTGTATTTGTATTATTTTACGTTGTTTTCATGTTACTTTTGGCTAATCGCGACGGTGAGAATGAATGATGTTTGGATGAAACTGATGAAGGAAGAATACTCACAAAGTCCACAAATCGGGACTCGAACCCGGTGTCGAGATCGAAAGTATACTACCACTTAAACGCTCGGCCAATGAACCGGTGGTGTTTGATTGATTTGGTTTGGCGGCTATTAGGGGGAGGGGTCGGAGGGAAGTTGCCCTCCGCCCAACTTTTGCCTCCGAACTATGGGCACTTAATGCTAAGCTAAAAAAAATGCTTAATGCTAAAAAAAAAAAAAACTTTCCTTGCCCCCCGGCCCAAGTTTTAGCACCCAATCGCCGCTACTGGGGATGAGTGATGATATGGTGAAATTGATGGAAGGCACACTCACAAGGAACTCCCATGCCCAGGTCAGGATTGGAAACCGGGACCCCTGGAGTCGTAGCGCACTGTGCTAACCACTCCACTACAGAGGTCGGCTGCCGAACAGGTGTTACTTTCACAAACAAAGTAGCAAAAATAAATCCACTCAAAACAGATTAAAGACTCCACGCATGTTCTAACGCGAAGGAACAGCCACCAGAACTCTTTTCTTTGTTTACAATCCGCACAATCAAAGGTACGATAGCCTTCCCCTGCAATTTCCCATCTACGCATCGGGTATAATGTGCCAAATGAGGTACCTGAACAGGTGAGGGGCCGACCACGTCCGAAACGGAAAGCACTTCCTCGTCGGGAGGTGAACGACCTCCTGCGTTGATTCGCACAGACTCCTCCTCTTGTTTTGGCACAATACTTTTTTCTCTCCACTCCGCAGTCTCTGCAACAAGGAGATCGAAGTTCTCGTGCGGGCCAAGCCTTTCTGCGCCTTAATAATTCACGCGAGGGGCTGCGATGAGGGGGCGAGGGAAATTTACACGGATTTTTACGAGTTTCACAAGATTGTCAGGATTTCAAGTCAGTGGGTGTTTATTTTTTTCCGAGAGGGAAATAAATGTAAAAAGATTTTTACTCCATTAAGTTTTCTTTAATACGTTTTCAAAGATTTATAGGGCAGCGGGAATTTGCATTTGTATTTCTCGGAGAACAAAATTAATATGGATTTTTACAACACTGTGGTGGAAAAGGACTTATTGCAAAATAGCATTTGAAAGATTGTCAGAGTTTTCAAGGCAGTGGAGTACCTTCTTGTATTTTGACGTCACGAAAGGTAAAATGGATTTTCATTCACAATAACTTTTGAAAGATCGTTAGGATTTCTCAAGGCATTGGTTATTTGTACTTTGGAATATTATTTTTCGTCGCTAATCTGGCCATCCAGGATGATCGCAACAATGAAACTGACGGAAACTCGCCAAGAAGCACATTTACCAAATGCGGGACTCGAATCGAAATTCCAATGGAGATCGCGGTTCGACGTCTAACCGTCACCGAGGTGGCACAGGACAGTGAAGACCATCCACAGGAAAATCTCTGAACGCAGCCACCAAAGAGGAGAAACAGACACGACACAATGCACACAAGGGAAACTGTTATGAAAACTGAAATTTAGAATAGCTTCCAAATAGGAGATAACGGAATCATACTAATTTTACTACTTGTTTCATATTAATAAGAAACACCAACCTACTTATCAAGCTTTAAAAATTAATATTTTTTCACAAGCATGTACTTAAAGGCAACGAGAGGTGTAAGGGGTGACCCTTCTACGTAGTACACCCAATTGTCAACCTCACTTTCACGTAGTACACCCTGGTCTGCATTTTGCAGACTAACGAGGCTCTGGCGTATGGACCTACGGCCAGTATAATCCTCGTAGGGCTGTGTTTGTGTGTTGTCCTTATGTGTGCTGAGTGCCCCTTTACAGCCTTAGCTATTAACCCAAGTAGGATTATTCTGGTCAGTCGACATTACAGTTACGTTATACTAGTTAGATTTTTAGTTATGGTAAGGAGCAGGACCTCGTATTATGTGACGGGTGCAAACTAAAAGGCAACGAAACGCAGAATCAAAATTCAAAATAAACGCCAGTGATAACAATTAAAACATTACTGAGATACAAATATATCAACCTTGTATGCGTTACAATATTACCCGTGGCAGATCAACCTGAAAAAGTGCATCGTGGAAGCAGAAATCTCGAAGTTGCTTTTCTGCCTATGTAGGCTAATCGCAACGATGAGAATGAACGACAAGATAAATCGCAAACAAACACTCATGCTCAGGTCAGGATTCGAGCCCGAAACCTTCGGTGGGTAGATCGAGCAGGCACTCTGACACCGAGGCGGGAAAAAGCCTTGAAAGGACTGCCCTAATTTGTGTACCTGACGTTCTTTCATTCGAAAAGATTTACGCGCCAACAGCGTAGAATGCTAACGAGCTATTACGAAACCAGTGGCGTTGCACAAATCACACCTGGAAGAAACTGCCAGACCTGTTGGCGCCCGACTACTAAGGCGGAGTAAATATTTACTCCCTGTTCTTAATAACACAACCGGTTCGCACGTGCCATGCATAGAGCATGAGTACGTCAGTCACCCTTCTCTGTGCAAGAAGGAACACTATGTTCTTTACGGCGATAAACAAACATACTCTGTCCGAAGCACTTGAAATCTGAACTGCATTAATTTTTAATTAAACAAATGCGATCTTTCCCAGTTTAATTCACTGATTGATTGAGCCGCGGTGGTCCATTAGGTATGGCGTCCGATTGCGGCTCTATGTTCACCCAGTCTCTGATAAATGGGTACCAAATGCAGCACGAACCCTATTCTCACAGGCGATATGTCAGGTACTCGGAATACAAGTGGTGTGCTGTCCAGGAATCCATAAATTCTAATGGATTCTATTCGGTTCAGTAACAGGACCTGAAACTCTATTAACGCACAATAGTTGTTAAATTTACATATTATTATTATTTATTATTTGAAGTAGGGTTACACTTAAGCTTACAGTATTTTTACACGGATTATCTTACTATAGAAACAGCTCTTTGCCCTACATGGATTAATTTGTTAAGCTATACAATTCTGCTAACTGTTTATAAATGTATAAATATGGAAAAATATAAGTGTGCCTAAATAATTGAACCACACAAGAAATAAAAACACACAAGAAATAGAAATTAAGTAAGTACATGTGAAGGAGGCAATGAGGCACGGTGTCAGTATTCGTAGATCAACATCTTTATTTGTTGTTTAAATTTGGCCAAATTTCTCTCCTTTTTCCAGGCTACAGGCAGTTGATTCCACGCACGACATACTATCAAGAAAAATGGCCTGATTAGGAAACGGTGTGACTAACGCCTTGAATGAATGCAACCAACACTGCAGCTGGGAGTGGCGGGCAGTTTCCCTTCCAGGGGCCTCAAAGCTGCGCCGGACAGACGGCCGGACACAATAAAAGCAATAATGCTCCTCTCTTTTCATTGACCGCAGAACTTCTCAACGCAAGGCGACACTCGCTGATATTGCGCGTGAGTGTGTTTGTAAAACTACGCACGAGATGCTGTGGTTGAGAGGAAAAATAATGCAACCGAGAATATGTCTATTTATGTACATGGTGAGTCAAAAGTCAAGATCAGATACTATTTATAGCGGAAGGAAGTATTATTCGCAAGCGAAATTCACGTAAAAAGTTGACGCAGAGGTGTTCATTCTCCTCACATACGTTGTGCTAACAATTTGTCCTCTTTTCCGATAAGCTCCGTCCTAATGCTGCTGTTACAAGCCATGTTGTGAAGGCTTGCGTTTATCAATGTGTTTGGTTTCCAGTCGTATGTATCCTAGGTGACTGCTGTTTTTATTAAAGCGATTAAAAAAGTTTTTCTTGATTTCTTCATACGCTTCGTCCCTTTTCATGCACCCTAACAAGACACTCATCAATATTGATATGAGGTTTTTGTTTTGAAGTCACAGATAGGGTAATAGGGACTGGACCTACAGTTTAAAGTCCACTACGTCATCCGGGAGACCCGTTCCTCAATGGTGAATGGCTTGTGTCAGTGTTTATTACACACGAACACGGAAACACGAGGCTGGAAACCAAACCGGAATGAAGCACGCCGCCACAACGTGGCTTTTGACTGCAACATTCGGACGGACCTCTATCGGAAAACAGACGAGTTATTACCAAACAACGTATGTGAGGATAAACATTCCTCTCTACCTACAACTTTTACATCAATTTCGCTTGCGAACAATGCGCTCTTGCACTATAAATAGTATCCGATCGTGACATTTCGTCCACGAGGTACATGAATATTGTACTGTAGCATTTACCTTCGTAAAAGTATGAGCACTGAGTATCTTCACCCCAGAATGAACTCAAGAAACAACGCAATAACATTGTGACGTAGCTAATGTGGCACTAAACGCATTATGTTCAGAAATATAAATATTTTATCATTCTTGCAGCGCATTACATGTGAAATATTAATGTCGGGATGGAAGACTTCAATGCCATTACATTTTACAAGTATGACATTGACAAAGAAACTTTGTTTACAGTAAGAAAGGACAATCGGGACTATCTATAATTTGAAGTGAGATCCAACAGGGGATCGAACCCGGGACTTCTTTGAGTGCAAGGCGACCAAATTAGCCATGATTTAATTCTTGATTTCTCATTCCAAATGAACATAACTTGTACTAAGTTCGCATTTTATTATTTGTACTTTTAAATGACGTAATGTTGGGTGGTATAATATTGAAATAAATAATACGGTATTCTGGCCATGGTTGTGGCCACCATGATCACGTACTAACGAATAAAGGGGTCCTAGGTTGGAATCCCAGGTAAGGCATACAGTGCGCATACATATGTCACGTCCTTCGCTGAAGACACTCTCATGTCAATCTCCATTGACGGTAGTACACCTTGGGCAACATTCTTGTAGGCTAACAAGGCTATGGCGTTTTTACCCACAGCCAGTATAATGCTCTGGGGGGTTGTCTTGTGTTGTCTGTATGTGTTTGTGAATTCATTTCCATCGTTCCGATAAGCCAGAAGAATCGGAAAAGCGACATAAATAAAAATAAAGGTACAGTTCCCTCCACACATTCTCAGTCTAGGCCATTTTGGAGGTGATGTGATCAGCACCACACTCCGGCCGCCTTTACCCCCCAGGTATTCATTGATTTGAGGCTGGGTGACTCCCAGAGCCGCTTTATGCGGGACCAAGGCCCGAAAACTTTCGACCTTAAATCACCCACTACGGGAATCGAACGTGGGTCTCTCGCGTGGAAGTCAGACGTCGTACCGAATATATCATTATTGGAGAGGTGGGAATGCGACGTAAAATCACCGAAATAGAAAAAGAGGTTGACAATGCTCTTCAGAAGCGCAACAAGTCTGACACCTTTAGAGTAGTGGAAGGGACAGTCTAAAACGGCAAAGAGGACAGAGCCTATTCTTTTAGCCACCCGCAAGCCTCCTTCCCCCCTCCCCCGCCCCGAGGCCACTAAAAGAACGACGCGTGCTCCGAGCGAACTGGAGCAACACGTCTACACGCTCATACAACGTGGACCCGAAACTGTCTCACCTGAAATGTCTTTCTGCCGGGTAAAAAAAAAAAGAGGAACCAATCAGTGGACAAGAAGCTTTCGCAAAAGTCGCCGTCGTCACAGGTGCCAAGTATGTACAGAATCCATCCGACGCACTACTTTCGCTTCTATTTGCGTACGTGGTCGAGCCCCTCTCCCACACCCCTTCCAGACGGTTGTCCGTCCGCCCGCGGAAACTTTTATTCTCCACTCCGGTGGGTTAAAGACCCGGTGCGGTGATATGTACCAAGAAGCTGCCGCTCTAAAATAGCTCTCCCCGAGTTCGCAGGGAACGAGAAGCCACCGCTCGCTTCTGGCATCGGCTAAGTAAACATCCACAGACGCAACCGAACGAACTGATTATCGAAAGGGACTAGTTTTCTTTATGTTGAAGTAACATTCGTCACTAATTGCCGTCATTTCATATGGTGGAGTTGAGGCCACGATACGGATAGCGCAGAGACAAGGTTCAGTAGACACGATCGATCACAAGTCGAGACGGGAACGAGAGCACACTTATCGAGATAGGCAGATACTCACTCCGTTCCAGACTTTTAGAAAAGGAGTAGAATAATGAAAATGTTGCCTAAATCGAAACGGGGCATACCCTACCTTGAAATGTTCTTAGCTTGCCCACACAAATAGCTTCATGAGAGGTTTTCAGAATCATTTAGAGAACAGGAACCTAACTTCCCCCTGTACTACCATTTGGCAGACTAACGAGAATCTGGCGCCTAGTAGGAATTGTGATGTGTCGTCCATTGTATGTTTGTAATTGTTCCTTCATCCCTCATATTCGCAATT
The DNA here is from genome assembly GCF_977018435.1 of Lepisma saccharinum. NCBI lineage: Eukaryota > Metazoa > Arthropoda > Insecta > Zygentoma > Lepismatidae > Lepisma > Lepisma saccharinum. Next base: position 92,856,033 of record NC_139236.1, read on the forward strand.
AGACAAAACTGGCAGAAAACGAAGTAAAATTTTAAAAAATCAATCAAGGGACAAGAAGAGGAACGGGAGATAAAGGAAGACGAAGACGCAAAAAAATTGGAAGAAAGGAAAACAAAGAAATATAAAAGGCGATAGAGAAATACACAAAAAGAAAAACACAAATAAAACGAGAAACAGAGGAAGGTAAATAAAGACAGGAAGATATGAAAGGAAAATCGAAAAGGGGGTGGGGGGTATGAATGCTGAAAGCCAATACTTGTAGCCACGGCCACAATATTTTAGTCCATCTGAAATCTATTTTGTCCTCCCTTGAGCCCATCCGAACGACTGTGTCTAACGATATTACCGGGGTAGGGCGTTTGAGCAATACCTATAAGAGTGACCGTCTGATTATAGGTCGTTTTTCTTATCTATTATTTCAGGCCCGAGACAACATCAAGACTTTTCCTTCGAGACCAAAACAGGTTTCTGCAACTCGAGACGAGCCTATGCCAAGTTCCGCCTCGTCTCTCCTACTTCTGTTATTTTGCGTCGCTTTTCCACATCTTCGGTTAATCGCGACGATGAGGATGAATAATAACATCAAATGGTGGTCACACAAAAATAATGATACATCCGTGGCTTAACTAGGCTTCGAACCTGTGTGGTGGAGCTTTGTGATGTGATAGGGGCGGTCTTTCCAGAAGGCATTCAAATGTCAACTTCTCTCACGTGATACACCCTGGAAGCTGCATTCTTGCTGACAAACGAGCCTCTGAGCTCAGAACTAGTGTAATCATTTGTGTCCTGATGATCTGGGAAACCCTAGGAACATCGAAAGTGTGAGAAAGAAAAATAATCCGCAAAAGCTCAAATACATTGAAGATGAATATGAAAGAATCTATGCATTCAATTTAATTGTAATCAAACTTACTAAAGAGAGAGATGTAATACATGATTTGTGAACTAAACAAAAACCCCAAACATATCTCCTGATAACATAACGCCTTAGGTAAAAGTGTTGTAACGCACAGTTCTTAGAAATGTTTGTTAGATTGGGGAGAGAACGACTCGTCACGGAAGACATTCGACCCTAACCAAAGCAGGAGATGCTAATATGGATCTAGCACACGAGAGAGAGAGAGAGAGAGAGAGAGAGAGAGAGAGAGAGAGAGAGAGAGAGAGAGAGAGAGAGAGAGAGAGAGAGAGAGAGAGAGAGAGAGAGAGAGAGGGAGAGAGAGAGAGGGAGAGAGAGAAAAGGAGCAAGCACTTACGTCATCCGAAGCCATTAAACCTGCCCGCAATTAACAATCTACGCATCCAGTCTGCAGCCAAACAACAGCGCCGCCTCCAGGCAATCTGCGGAAGAATGCGGCGTTTCACAATGCCTCAGCCGGGCGGCAGGTGTTCTCCTACCAACAGACGGTTTGACGCCGCCGTCAGACGAGTGGCGATGCCAAATGAACGTCTCTCTGTTCCTCCCAGGATGAAAAAGAGGACGGTCTGGTCCACGGGATAAAAACACACGCGACGCCAGTTGGATATTCAACAGCAATTTGTGCATAAAAGTCTTGTGCGAATTGCAACTATTTACCATTCGTTGTTCGTTATCAGATGACAAACCAATGGTAGAATACAAATAAAAGCAAACATGAAGAGAAATGTTTGTTTTTCTCGCGTGCAAAATTCTGGAATTCATTTTGTCAGCACCCCCCCCCCCCCGCTTCTTTTTGCAACCTCTAAATTGAATCCCATTCTTAATGTATAGAATCATGCGTACACGTTCACAGTTGTCATTAATGGATCAACTATGGAGATACGATAAAGTGTACGATTTGTCAATAAATAGGCAGTAGACATCCTCTTTGGGTGTCGGAAGATGTCGCAGAGTAAAGCAATTTTGGTTTCAAATATCGTATACTCTAGTTCATAAAAATGTCGAACGAAATCGAAAACCTGATACTCAGCATCGTCTTGTCTCGATTGTAGAAAGAAGATCTGTCTCGTTCCAAGTCTCAAAGGGTCTGGACTCATTCTCGTCTCCATTTTAAAGGAGACGGTCTCGATCTTGGAACCATCCTTAGCAGCCACAATAATTATAAGAATGAAATAAACCTACGAGTGAAAAAAACACAACGATGAAAATTACAAGTGACAAAATTGCCTTAAGATTCGGTGCACTATGTATTTTACAGAAATTGCAGCGAAATATGCAGGGTAGACGAGAACTCGAGCCCGATTATCTGGCATACCGTGACATCGTTCAGTGGTATATCAATGGTCCGGTATGCCAGAGAACCGGATTCGAGTTCTTGTCGGTCTTGCATTTTTCGCTCTTCCCTACCGAGACAAAGGCCGCATTTGTTTCCTTAATTCTTCAGAAGCGCCTTTTTTATGACTTGAGGCTTATTGTTACTTTTTGAGTTATGTTGACATTCATCGACATTGTCATTTCAACCGATGAGCTTTGAGATATGCAGATTTGTAGAAGTCGCCTAGAGGAACACCTTTGCGCACTTCTCATTGTAATTATAAAGCGTATGTTCTCCAACAGATTTCTTCCTGCGGGCGATGCGAAATTTCAAATGGTCGAATACTTGTTTCTTCGTACGTTGATCATGTGTGTTCAGCATAGGTTGCATAGCATCCTTACATTACGTATCGATCAATACATAAATGTAAATCACCATGGATACAGCCCTGGGTCTACATTGTCGACACAACTTAGCCTGGGAGGACGAGACTGCGGCATTTGAAAAACCTTACTTAACAACCCCGGAAGTAACTGAGAAAGTGTGTATCGATTGTGAAACTGAACAACTACAAGCTGCCTATCTATAAAAAAAAAAATCAAGTGTTTGAAAAGCACTCACGATATTCTCGCCAAAGAACAAATACTTCTGCCACGCTCAAGTGATGATGGAATGTCAGGCAAAGTACTGTTAAGTAATTCATTTTAGTCTCGATCGGTCAGTGTCGAACGAAGTTACTCCTCCTCAATCCTCAAGTACGGAATAATCAGGGTAATTGGTCCCACCGTTACCCATTACAAGTTACCCACTGCACTAGTTTTACTCGGGCACAAATTGATAACAAGGTCGTTCCACACCATGCATATTTTTCATAGTCAAAATTCGTTCGTAATTGGGCGTCGTTTAAATGTTTCTAAAAGGTTGCCACGTGGGACGCACGGGTTCGATTCCCAACGTGGGTAATTTTAGGTGGGAATTTTTCTGACCATGCCCCGTTCACCCAGATTTTAGTAAATGGGTACCTGGGAGCAACCCTGGGGGAAAGGCGGTCGGAGCACGGTGGTGATCGCATCTCCACATATGGCGGAACTGTGAATGCGTGGGCCACTATCGCTGCATCCATCCATATGCCCTCACATGTTACGATGTTTGTAAACGTTTATATTCTAAATACTTCAACTATTGTTTACGAAATGGTGTTTTGCTTCTGCGGCACTCTGCAACAGATTAGTTTAAATTGTTAACAAAGGATACAGACTGATAAAATTTCATTCTCAAAAATAGGTATGCTATCGAGACGAGACCGAGACTTAGCTTCCGAGATCTTCGGTCTCGCTTCAAACCTTGGTACACTCATGTTCAAATAAAGTGGCACACTTTTATAAGACTGGACAGTTGAAGAAGTGTGCTAATTTATCTGAACAGGAGTGTACAATATTGAAGAATTTATCAACACCACATTTACTTTACTTTACTTGAAGCGTTGAGGATATTAAGGGTGAACTCGACAAAGGTCGATATTTTTGTGGTGGTGGTTGTTGTTGTATCATATACATCGAAGACTTTAGGAATTAGTGCAACGTGTGACAGGGGTCTACCTCACCTCTAATACTCTGAAATTTGCTTTAGGATAGTACAGTGCACAAGCTTTAGAATAGGACAGATGTTTGGAAAACAGCTGATTCCCACAACTTGTATATCTGCAACTCGTCATATGACAAGCGGATATCTGGGTCATTGCTTACGGAAAAGTAATAAATGTTGATCATAGTAATTACACAGTCAATCCATTAGTGGCAATTCAGAACCTGTACTGCGTCGTTGCATACATGTACAGGATATAATTCAGTTTTCCTTCAGCTCGTATGAGTCGAAACAAGAGATACAGAAAAACTACAGTGCCTTCATTTGGTTGTTGCGTAGCTTGAATGCGGCCCCCTTAACAGTTGGAATCACGCCGCTTGCCTACAAAATTGGATGGACGTCTCCCCCTCAACTAAAACGCATAGCGCATATGGTAGCTTTTCACGCCCAGGTTTCGCCAAGTTCTCTTCTCTAAGCACACTGCGGAACGCTTTCAATAGAGCTAACTCGGATCAACAACATGTTATCTAGAACGGATCCATGCTGTCGGAACGTGGCACACCTCTGTCTGTCATAATTGTTTTCAAACGGGCGGATTTCTCATGTTGAAGGATTTATGTCCAATTCTGTGTACTTTGATAAGGTGATAAGCGGAAAACAGATAAGTGTTGAGTTTGGTATGTATTGTTACAATGCTGAAACATAAGTGCGCTTTCGAACAAAACAATTTTATGTAAGATTCTTATGTGAATATAAGTGTGAGGTGATTTGTGGAATCTTTCTCAAAAGATGTGTGCCAGTACAAGGAAAACATTTCCAGTGTCTTCTGTGACAAGAATATGCGATTACTTTACTTGTAATTGTGAAATGTTTTAATTAAAATAAATATATGCGCTTGATTGATTGATTGTGTTTATTTTCCTTCGCTTTTCTGCCACTTTTGGCTAATTGCGAAGATGTGGATGAGTGATGCTATCATGAAATTTATGAAGGGACCCTCACAAAGAACACCGATGCCCAGGCCGGGGTTCGAACCCGGTACCCCTGGCGTCGTAGCGCGCTGTGCAAACCACTCCGCCACGAAGGCCGGCAAATATATGCGCTTGAGTTCAGGAGATGCGTGTATCAGATTTCGCCGGCAACCGGTGTGCTTAAAGCCGCTAAGCGAGCCGCGTTCAAGGGGCACAATAGCAAAATGAAGGCAATGTATTAAGGACATTTTTCTACTTGGTCCCTACATTATGTGTATATATAGTTCATACTAGATTATATATATATATATATTTATTTATTTATTTATTTATTTATTTATTTATTTCGAGACTCTATACAAGACCGAGATGATGCCAAGTTGGGTCTCCATATCATCCCCACTGAAAAATAGAACACAAAATGTGAATTTTAAATGCTACAAGAACCATTCCTCCTCCAATCAGGCCACAACCGTCGGCCATTGTTCAACGCCAAATTTAGTAAGGGGCACACCGGCCACTTAAAGCTCGAAGTGTAGTGGGAGGAGAAGACACGAGAAGCAGCTGGGGGAATGGTGCAGGTGTGTTTTGCCAGGAACTGCGTCTGAGAGCGGACCCAAAACTGCCTGTTCTCTTTGATGTTGATTGTGTGCTAAATGCGCCTCCACTGGACGAGCACTATGAGGCACAATTGACAAAATGCGGTCAGCCAGTCCTTGTGGCGGTTAATCTTAGAAATCATTTCGTCTGCTACACGTGTCGGGCAGTTAGTGGACGGATTGAGCAAACGAATGTGTGTTATGCTAAGACTACAACCAACAGATCCAAAATAGGGATGGCATCGAGATAACACTTGTGTGTGAGATGGCCTGTCTCGGTCTCGAAATATGCAAGTAATATATACGTACACAATGTGTCACCGCAAAGTTTCACACATGCTACTTCGTGTTGCCAGTGCCCGACCCTGTGGCCGAGTGGTTAGCACATCGCGCTGCGACGCCAAGGGTCCCGGGTTCGAATCCCGGTCGGGCTTGGTTGTTTGTGAATGTCCTTTCATCAATTTCATCATTTCATCACTCATCCCCATCTTCGCAAATTAGCTAAGAGGCACAAAACGCGAAGTAAAATAAACTAAATCAAAAAAAAAATCGTGTTGCCAGCGAGCATCCACGAGAAAGTGAATTTCATGCTGAAAGTATGCAACCACGCCATACGGGGTAGCAGTTACCACTAACAGATCACAATCCGATTACGATACCTATCATCAAGTAGATATCCACTGGTGTATCTGAATAAGTCTCATAGTGAAATAACTTTGTTCAACAAACAAATTAAATTTTACCAAATTCTGCCACACTAAGCTTATTTTGTTCTATCACTAGGAAGCAGTTCATTTTCTGTTTAAAGCAGTATATGTCATTTCTGTGGATGCATTCATGACCAAGCTTTACAATTCACATTCTACTCTATAGGGCTTCCCCGATGGCGCAGTGGTAGTATCGTCGCCTTGGAATCAAGGGGTCCCTGGTTCGATATCCGGTGGTGGCACATAGTGGTTCGGATCCCACTTTAAACTGTAGGTCCAGTCCCGATTATCCGTACTGTGCATAAAGTGGACTTAAACACCAAATCAACCAAACAAACAACATTCTACAGTGGCTTCAGTGCTTCCTTAGTTTTTGATGCTTGAACTTTTTGACTCATAAAATCTATTTACATGTTATCTGATTGTGTTTTTTACACATTAATTTTTAATCAAATGAACATCTAAATTTAAAACTGAACTATAGCAATGGCGTGCTGAAAGAGGGTGAGGGAATTATAAACACATTGGTTGATAGAGAAGTGCGATAAATGAAATTATTATAAAATGAATGACTGGTTATTAAAAAGGCCATACCGAAATCCCCAAACACATCACTGAATAAAAACTAATTTAAAGCATTTAAAAATAAAAGTTCACCTTCACGGTCAATCAAATTATGGAAAAAGTGCATGGTTGATATAATTATTGTCGTTTACTTGAACTCTTCGATTAACTGTAATGCGGAGATGAGAGGACACAGGGAAAAGGGGGAGGGGGGTAGAGGAGCCTGCGTGGACTTCATTTAAGGTATCACACCACCATTCGTCTGGTGAGAAGGAAAATACGGGAAACAGGTTGTATGGTCGGCCGCGTGAATATAACAGTGGTAAATGTTCCGATTGCATAGTGGTTTACATCGAAACAGTGTGGCTACTCTTTGGGACATCGATAAATAAACCTTTTCTTGAGAAGATTAGACACTGTCAACCATTTCGCTCTCACCAAAAGAAATAAGCTTGCTTGAATTATTGTTTTCAGGTCTCTTTACAACCTTGTACTTTCAATCTTACTCAAGGAGCTTCTTACACCCTTGTTTTAAACTCTTTTAAGTAAGAATATTAAATAAGGGGATATTTCCACGTGTACATTGAAGGGCGCAAAATGGCCATATGTACCGTCGCACCCAACAATTTCAATCAATTCAAGTCCACTTTATGCACAGGTAGGCTAATCGGGACTAGACCTACAGTTTAAAGTGGGATCCCAACCACTGTGCAATGTGCCTCTACGAGGTATCGAACCCGGGACCCCTTGATTGCAAGGCGACGACGTAACCCCTACGCCATGGGGAGACCCCATAAGGAAATAAGCCAGCGAGCGACTCTGTGGGGTGCTCTCCTTAGGAAACTTTCAGACCGAAGCAGCACGACAATCTGTTCAGAACAATAGCGACCATGAGGTTGAACTTATGAAATAGCTGATGGGACAAAATCAATGCCTTTTCCCCCTGCTTGGTAGTGTGCTGTACAAAGCACTCCAAAAGAGAAAAGTAACTGTACACTGCCATATGTCGAAGCTGCGGCCAATTATGTCTCCCCAAAACACGTTTGGCATTGCCACTGTTTACTGCTCTTCATGTCGTGACATCAAACTACCAGCAACAATAATCTAACTTTACGTTAGAACGCGATCAGTTTACCGACAGATCGCGTACCAAGTTGGACCGGACCCGCACCGCACCACAATGCAAAGAGGAAATTAGGTCATTGAATTTTAAAAAGGCCCGTCCCGTCCTCCAACGGCCGAACCTTGGCTGAACCGAAGGTGGGATCATTTTCCTTCTGACAGCGCAATTACAGCCTGCTTCGCGAACACTCTCTAATCTGCAACATCTCGCACGCACGGGTATGGGTGGAGGAAAGCCCATTGAAAACGCCTCAGTCACGCTGTCTGCCGGTCGCCGGCGAATTGGGACAAGCGGCCAGTCACCTCGGAGAATCGATGTTCCCTCGGCTTGTCGGAGAGGTGTCTGTTATTGCGCAGAGCCATGTCAACATGGACTGCTGCTGATACAGTGGTGCCGACTGCGGGGGAAAACTCCTTTCAGTAGAGAAGGAAAACACTACGATGGGGAAGGCTGTCTCTAGACTGGGATGGTGGAGAGCTGCGAGAGGCTGGACAGCGAGAGTAGTGAAAATAGGGAGGATTGGAGGCTGAAAGTGGACGAGGTGCGGAAGAAGAATGAGATAGAAAGACGGAGCGACAAAGAGAAAGAAGGAAAGAGTCACTCAGAGAGAAAGGTGGAAGACATGAGAGAGGGAAATAGGAACTAGAAAGATAAAGACAGGGAAGAGGGAGACAAAGGACAGAGGGGGGAAAGCAGGGAAGAGAAAAACAGGGGAAAAGAGAAAGCAGGCAAGAGACGGAGGTAAACTGGAAAGGCACAGAGGAAAACAGGCTAGAAATAGAGGAAAACCGGCAATAAAAGGAGGAAAACAGGCAAGAGAAGCTGGAAAACAGGCAAGAGAAGCTGGAAAACAGACAGACAGGAAAATAGGCAAGAGGAGAAAAGACAGGTGAGAGAAAGGCGGAAGGCAGGAAAAGGGAAGAGAAAAGAAAGGGACATGAGAGGGAGACAGAAGAAATAAAGATATGAGGGAAACAAACACAAAAGAGAGAGGAGAGAGACGCAGGGAGAAAAATGTTGAATGTAGCTTGAAGATATGCGGAATCAAGCGCTATTTGATACGAATTCCTGGAAAAGGTTGTGCAGTGTTTGTGGTTGTCATTTCATCCACGTATTTTCAACGCTACATTTCAAATGTTTTTCACTTGTTAGATAAATTAAACACGTGTTTAAAGAGTGTGCCAGTAGAGAATTGCACAAAAGCGACGTGAAACAACGGGATGAAATTTCCCGAACCGGGATAAATAATCCCTTCAGGTGACAACACTGCCGAGCATTAATTCATGCAGATCTCGTTCCCTTGCATGTCGCAGCGTCAGCCATTGACCAGGGGGATCACGTGACAAGAGCACTTTTTCCTCGAATCTACTACGATCCGCGTAGCATCTGAAGGTTGTTGCTGCAGCCTTCCATTTAATTCACATCGCTGCATCTCGGAAACAGGCACGCAAGCATGCTGTAATATTCCTCGAAGGTTTTTCTACTAATCTACATATCATACTAGTATCGCGGTTGTAACAATGACGTCAGAGATAAACAAAATGGCACATAGTTACGGTATCAGGTGTGTAATCATACAAGTGAATTGATTTTACTGCCTTTTTTGTTGTTGTTATTTTCTAAGTCCGCTGTTGCAAGGAAGAACAAACATGTCCCGTCCGAAACTCGAACCCTCAACCATCTAAGGCATCGACCATTCAATACGAGGTGGAAACCTTTGGATTTAAATGCAGTACATTTAAATTAAGTACTAACTCTGCTAGAATGACACCAAAAAATGACGCAAACAGGACAAAAACTAAGCGTCAACAACAAAAGGGCTGAGATTTTAGCAATGTGAAAGAAATGTGTACTGGATAAGAAAACCAGGTGCGAAGTAGTGAATAGAACTTGGAAATAGCCACTAGTCTACATTATGTAAGTGGGCAAAGACTCCAGTTGAAGTATTTTAAAAGGTAATTAGTTTTACTTAATTTTTTTTAAAAAAAAACTCTGTTATTGCAAAACAGTGTTTATAAATATGTTAAAAGTCCACATTCGAGAGGAGCTACGGTGTTCCAGTCGGTAGGGTGTGACTGCCACAGGGATGAACCGAAGTTTGATTCCCAGGGTGGGAAAATTTCCAGCAACGTCCTTGCATCAAGCGGCTTCAGGGTTCACTCAGCAACTAATAGAACGCGGCGGAAGCATGATGCTGATCACATTATACAAAAAAGGGGGGCAGAGATCATGAACACGTGGGGTCCCCGTTCCACATCCATGTTCCTTCATAGAACGGACCCGAAACACACTCCAATATGCGTCCACCGAGTATCGAACTCGGAACACCTTGATTACAAGGCCACTACGCCATCGGAGAGGCACTATTTTTCAGATTAAATTTCTGCAACGAAACATTTGTCCTTGGAAAGGAATCGAACCTGGTCTTCGACGGCGAAATCACGAGTCCGTTCAACACACTCGGCCACCGAGGCAGCTGGGAAGGAGGGAACTGTCTGAAGGAAAACCTATTGGATAATTGCTCTTCGCTCCACCGTTACAGATTGCAGGATCAGGATGTCTGTTCTTCGGGGTGGACGGCCGTGAGTATTGCACAGAGGCGTGGCTCTCGGTCGAAAGGGCGGAGAAGTAAGTAAGCTGATGATTGTGACCTCTCTGTCGCTCGAGCGTGCCTTGACACAAAACCTCGTCCTCCAGACGCTCTCCTCTTCCTTATTTGGGGGGTCACGCCGCGCGATTCTGCCGGCTGCGATCGCAATATCTCCGCGCCCTGCAGTGGAAACACAACGCAAGGACATTTTCTTTCACGTTATTCGCAATGGCTAACTTTGGTGGGCATTTCCCCGGAGTTTCGAAAAAAGGCCGTGGACGTGTTTACGTGAACTCATCCCCCAAAAAGGGGGAAATTTGAGTTATAATAGTATGTTGTTTGTTTGACGTTTTCCTGTCCAGGGTTCAAACACATTTGTCAAACTAAAAAATCCTGAGTAATCAAGTCCGGAACTTTCCAGACTATTTCATAATATTATACTATGATATATTAATGCATGCCATATTTTCAAATTACTCAACCTCTTCAACATTGTGTAAAATATGTGAAAATATGAAGTATATCCAATCAACACGCCGATTGGAGAAAACAAAATTAGTGGTTATTACTACGTAGACTACGTTCACGTTATTACGATTGTTTATTTTTTTAAATTAAGAGCACATCAGCACATAGCCTATTTGTGCCCGTCACACAATACGGGGATAAGCTTCTTGACTAAAAGAACATTGAGTTCAAGACCCTTAAAGAGAAGAAAACGTCTGTTTAAAACTTCCCACCTCAATTTCTAGAATTACTGTCGTAGGTTCCTTAACAACAATCTCCACACCTAGTTAAAAGCTGAGGCTCTAAAGCGGCACTAGACACACTAGAGGACATACACACAACACGACCCCAAACAGGTTCGTCCAGGCGCCAGAACCTCGCTGGCCTGCGCTACGCGGAAGGGAGGTTCACTTTTGGGTGTCATCTCAGAAGGTCATCCCTTGCCCACGCTATTACCAGAAAGGTGAAATACTCTCAATACCGACACACCCAGAATAATTTGAAATAAGCAAACAACAATTTTGAAAGAAAATCGACAGGTGTACTTTTCACTCAGATACGTTCGCCTTAGTAAACACAAGCTAAACTGTTGCGAAAGGAAAGTGCGTAAAGGTTCAAACTGATAAACATTCTCGTATAATTCTAAAAAAATTCCAGGTCTGTACGTATCGCATGTCGTTCTATACTATGAATAGCGGACTACACGCCTTAGCCTTGAAGAATAACGCTACCGATGGATTGCTGTCGGCTCCAATCGCCAGGCTTCGGCAACCTGCAGGTTCCGACATGTACCACCAGAAACAGATCGACATATGGGTGTCCAGGAAAGAGTATCGTGTAGACTTTCTACAGTCTACAGAGTATTGCGAGAGATTACACGTTTGGATCTTAAATCAGTGTTCAGGTTAATTTATTACACTACCACTTTCTCTTATAACAAGCATTTATGCATATTCAAAAACTGAGAGTTATATAACAATATTATGTAATGCAGAATTAAGTTAATTTCAACATTACGATGCTTGTCGTTAAACAATAATTCACAGACACCTTTATCTATGTCGTTACAAATTTAAGTGAAAGTTTGTTTAAAGTCCACTTTATGCCCAGATAGTCTAATCAAGGCTGGGCCTACAGTTTGAAATGGTATGAAAACCATTGCGCAACGTGCCACCGTAGGGGATCGAACGCTGAATCCCCTGATTACAATGAAACAGTAAGCCATCGGGGAAGCCCCTTGTAAACTCGTAAATTATCCACTTAACGCAAAGGGTACTTGACCACTTACTCAAAATGCTTAGAGCACAAAATAAAACAAACCGCGTCAAATCAAAACAAATACGCATTACAATAGAACACACATAACGACAGTAAAAACGCAACGACGGAGACATCTGTTGGTCAATATGTTACGCAGTGAACCACGCCAGACACGAAATCGCTACACGAGCACCATCTATTGCCGTTCGTTGGAACTACCTCTCTCGTTCTACAAAGGTGACGCAAGAGAGTCTTCAATGCAATAAGCCGAGATCTGGGATTCTTATTTAGCTGCAAAAGACATTTGTGTGTGTTTTAATCAGTGCCTCATTATTAATATAAAAAATTGTTTATGAACACTTTTATGAGGCAAGGGAGTCAATTTCTGCTGCTGATTAATACGTAATATTCCAAATATCAAGACAGAATCTTGAATACGACAACACTATACAGTGCAAAAAGGTTAACAAAAAATATTGTTACAAAAGCAAACATTTTGCAAAATAAGGAAAATAGAGAAACTAAATGGATATACATTTCTGAAACACAACATGCAGATTTTTGATAGTACATATGTAAAATATACCATGTACTATGATGGAGAGAGCTGAAGGGAAACCAAATGTTCAGCGTTCTTGCCTCTGGAGCGAACGTTCCTGGGTTCGATTCCCGATGCGTCGACAAAGCTGAGTCGAGGACAAATGATGAGTTGCATGAAAGCAGTAGTACCGAACTGCGATCTCGAAATCCAGGAAACAGTGGCGATGGGACATAGTACGCTAGTCACCACTCAATGAAAATCTGCTTAACACTTCATCATCAAAGGGCTGTTGCAAAACGGACTTTAGTAACAGCGCCTACAAGAAGAAAGAGGTTGAAAAAGGCAGCTTTCTGCGATCTCAGCAAGATCCGCTGGTGCCGTTCTATGAGGAATACCTTTGCTTAAAATGGATTTCAATGGAATTTTCGTGGCAACGTCTGATTCTCTTCCTTGCAACATTTCTATAATTGCGAAAATTAGTACGATATATACCGGACAGTGGTCGCGAAGATGTTAAGAGGGCCCTGTTATTCTGATTTTTGTTAATAACACGCAAGAAAATAGTCATGGCCTCGACGATACAAGGTGGTTTATTACCCAGTGGCGTATAGCTACTGAGTCCAAGATCTGGGCTACCTCACTATGTCACGTGGTCCTAGGCTATGAATAGAAATACATTTACAAAACTCCTAAGAAATCAGGTAGCCAACTCCTAAGAAATCAGGTAGCCAACCCATGAGAAATCAGGTAGCCAACCCATGGGAAATCAGGTAGCCAACCCATGGGAAATCAGGTAGCCAACCCATGGGAAATCAGGTAGCCAACCCATGGGAAATCAGGTTGCCAACCCATGGGAAATCAGGTTGCCAACCCATGGGAAATCAGGTTGCCAACCCATAGGAAATCAGGTTGCCAACCCATGGGAAATCAGGTTGCCAACTCATAGGAAATCAGTTTGCCAACTCATTGGAAATCAGTTTGCCAACTCATAGGAAATCAGTTTGCCAACTCCAGAATCATCATCATCTCACTGATATGAATAATAATATTTACAATTCCTGATCGATTTTTCTCCCGTATTTTATTCTCTAGACTTCAGGCTTCGCAGATAGCCTAGCTACCCTAGAATATACGCTCCTGTTATCATCATTGTCATACATATTAATTTTAAAGAAACGCACACTGACGTATTTGCATTTTTTTACATTTACAGTCACCTTTTTTGCACTTTTGAATCGGCGACCTTCGGTGGCGAGAACGGCAGTCTACCACAATTCCATGCATAACCTTCAACTATAAAGAGAAAAATTCGTAGCTGAATGACAGCGAATTTGACGGTCAAGACCTTCATTTCTCCAGTAAACGGGGCAGTCAAGCCCGTAGCCAGGATTTTATTTCGGGAGGGGACTCATCCCTTATCAGGAGAGGCGTCGCCAGAAATATTTGTAGAGGGGGTAGAATATTGATAACACTTTATTATTAGTGACAATAATAATTCTTACCATTTTACAATACTAGCTTCTGTGCGTCCATTTCGATCTTCAGCCGAGAGATCGGGAGAAGCGTGGCGGGCGGCGCTGACGGAGATGCCGACATTTGCGGCCTGTAATGCCCGCTTATTTTTATGGACATATGCAGACATTTATATAAATATTGCAAAACGAGCACTAACCTGTGTTATAAGAGTTGTTCAAAGTGATGTACACCTACATTCACACATTCCTGGCATCGTTTGATGAAATTTTGATACACGCGCAAAAGTTATTCTTCCAAGTTCCGCCCTTATATTGTCTTTTAGTTCGTCGATGCTATGAGGGTTATTTCGGTAAACTCTATTTTTTGAAGGTTCCCCAAAAATAAAAGTCACATACGGTAAGATCTGGCGAATGTGATGGCCATAAACCTCTAGAAATTATTGTCATCAAACACGTCCCTTATAGCGTCCAAAGAATCAGCGGCGGTATGGGCTGTGGCCGAATCTTGTTGAAAATACCCATATTGTCTCTCATTATCTGATAACAACTGAAAAAACGGCGCGAGTATTTGTGTGCGGTACCTCTCCGAATTTATTGAGTCTTCAAAAAATATAGACCCTATTATTCTTTTTGTACTTACAGCACGCCACACACCAATTTTTGCATCATGTAACTGAACTTCGTGTATTATTCGGAGATTTTCAGTGCACCAGTATTTACTGTTCTGTGAACAAACATGACGACGCAAGTGAAACCACGCATCATCCGAAAAAAAAAAGTTAACTGTGGATCAACAAAACCATCTACAATATTCTGCAAAACCCAATTACAGAAATTTACTCTACTTACGTTGTCATGGGGCCGTAATTCTTGCACTATAGAAACTCTGTACGGTTTTAATTTTAGTAGCTTAGTGGCTGTATGTGCTGATGATTTTGACACGCCCATCTCCTGTGAAACACGGCGTAGAGGTTTGTTTGGAGAACGTTCTAACGCTGCACCAATTTCATCCTATTTTGCTTCGGTTAGAATCCGTCGTTTTTGCTTAGGTGTTTTACAATTTAACGATCCAGTTTCTCGTAATTTAAGGACAAGATGTCTAGCCGTATCTCTATGTGGAGGTGAAACGTCTGGGAATTTCTGTAAAAATTGCCCACACACGTCTCGACAGGAGTCTGTTTTCACGTAAGTGTCATACATAAAAAAATATTTGTTCTACGAGGGGGGGGGGCTGATAAGTTCTCGACCTGACCCCCTTCCGCACATGTCATCCTGAAATCATGCATTGCATTTGAACCATTGATCTTTTGGAAGTTTAAGTGCCAGCTGGGATGATCGTATCACTAACGGTTTTTCCTTTACAGGCCATTGATTGAAGCACGGTGCAGCCAAATGTGGAATTTACCAAGGAGGAGTTGCGAGGTGTCATGAAGTTCTTTTTCCTGTAACAGAAGTCGCCTAAGGAAATCCATGGTTGCATGCTACACACATTGGGTGTACATTGCCCTTCACACTCCACTGTGAAGAAATGGTGCTCAAACTTCAAGCGTGGTGATTTTTCCACAGAAGATGGTGAAAGGTGTGGGAGGCCAGTGTCAGTGTCAACTCTGGAAAAAGTGGATGAGGTTCATGCCCTGATTTTGAGTAACAAACGAATTTGTCTTCAAGCGATAGCCGAGACCTTGCACATAATCAAAGAACGTGTCTGGTCAATAATCTATAATCAGTTGGACATGCACAAGCTTTCCGCGAAATGGGTGCTTAAACGTTTGAACGCCGATGAGAAACGCAAACGTGTGGCATCTTCTCAGGTGATTTTGCGGTATTTTGCGAACTCTAAGGACGATTTTTTGAATCGGCTTGTTACCCAGAATGAAAGTTGGTTCCACTACTTTGATCCTAAGACCAAACATCAATCATGCGAGTGGTGCCACTCAGGATCTCCCAGGCCAAAGAAATTCAAAGCACAGAGGTCCGCAGGTCTGCTTGCCTCAATATTCTGGAAAAAGGATGGTGTTTTGTAATCAGAGTACCTTCCAAAGGGACCATAACATCAGAGGATTACTGCAGTCTTCTGGCTAAGTTAAAGGACGCTATTAAAGAAAAGCGCCGGGGAAAATTGAGAAGTAGTGTGTTGTTTCTGCAGGACAATGCTCCCGTTCAGAAGGCTCTGGAAGAACAATGGATTTTCTGAAGGACCTAGGGTCTCAGTGCATTGACCACCCACCTTACTCACCAGACCTTGCGCCCTATGATTATTATCTCTTTCCTAGACCGAAAAAGTTCTGAAAGGACAGAAATTTAGAAGTGATAACGAGGTTATAGCAGCTGTCGAACAGTTTTTTTGCAGACCAGGAGAAATCATCATTTTTTTTTTTTTTTTTTTTTTTTTTTTTTTTTTTTTTTTTTTTTTTTTTGGAGGGGTTAGAGAAGTTCGAGCAACAAAGTGCCAAGTGTGTAGACCTTCTGGGAGAATACGTTGAATAGCCTGAAACTTTCGTGCCTGTAGCTAAGTCCTTCTGAATCGGGCCGAGAACTTATCAGCCCCCCCCCCCCCCCTCGTAACGTCAACCTTGCGGCTGGTATTCTAATCGTCTCACTGACACAACACACATACACACTGCAATAACACAAACAAGTAACGGCAAGTAACCAAGAATAACACTCTTGCGCACAGTACGAAATTAACACGCTCTTGGTTTACATCTGCTCGCCACTATATTCAGAGCTCTGTCTTCATCTAGTCTAGTCTAGGAACAAAAAACTCGAGCTCGGAGATTTCGGATTGCAAGGAAGCTCACGAAAACCACTGACTTTTAACGGTTTCGTCTGCACCGTAATCTTGATACAGGGTTGCACATTCGAAACCTCCAAACGATCCCCATCGACACCAAACTCTTTCAAGGATATAAAATTAAGCAGGACGTTACTGATTAAAATGTTTTATTATCTGTGACTCTTAACATCGTTTCTAAAGCGTATTTTTTTGTGTATATAAGGGCAGAACTTGGATGAATTACAGATGATGAATTATAATACAGGTTAGTGCTCGTTTTGTCTGGATATGTAACTAAAAATAAGCGGGCATTACAGGCCGCAAATGGCGGCATCTCCGTCAGCGCCGCCCGCCACGCTTCTCCCGATCTCTTGGCTGAAGATCGAAATGGACGCACTGTATTATAAGTTATTAAAAAGAAAACAATTTTAATCCAACTTTATTTTTTTAAGAATGGAGAGATTCTGCTACTCGATCCACCGTGTGATTGAACTGTTGTCCATTATTTTTCGTATATTTCGTACAATTAGTGTAATGAAATTCATAGTTATTGTATATTGTTATTAACATTTACACATTCCGTTCAAAAGAGGGCTTTAAAAGTTAGGGGCAAATTTTACTCAAAGTTTATATTGTGTTGTGTGATCTCTCACAAATAAAACTATACATTTTGCGAGCTGTGGATGCATTTATTCTTTGGATTAAATGGCAGAACATAAAAATATAAACTGGTTCCTCTATTATACACTAAACGTTTTCGATCTAATGTTTAATCTTGCTAAGAAAGTAACATCAATTAGATGTATACACTATTTCAATTAGATATTTATAGGATTTCGGGAGGGGCTTCAGCCCCCTTAGCCCCTCCCCATGGCTACGTGCCTGGGTGCAGTGCAGATGTATGAAACCTGAAGGTCCATTATTTATCCTGTGTGTGAGGGAGTTGTTGGACAAACATACGTGCGTAGAAATATTGGTAACGTTCTTTCGAACTGCTAATAATATTTGTTTGGTAATTCCATTAGGAAGTTTCTTTAGTCCACTTTAGAGAGCCTACAGTTTTAGGGGAATCGGAACCAGTGGACAATGTGCTCCACCGTTAAAAGAGCCCGGGATTACAAGGCGATAGCGTTATGCTATACAATTGGGGAGGAAGTAATTACTTTGTTTACCTCAACTTCCATTTTTTACAACCGTTGAGTAGCACAACAAACAAAATCCTTACAACAGAATACGGAAATTTGTGCATTAAACTGGATGCCACTGCCACCTATGGAGCAACTTCTGA
The DNA here is from genome assembly GCF_977018435.1 of Lepisma saccharinum. NCBI lineage: Eukaryota > Metazoa > Arthropoda > Insecta > Zygentoma > Lepismatidae > Lepisma > Lepisma saccharinum. The sequence continues at coordinate 92,874,249 of NC_139236.1, forward strand.
ACTACGTCTACGCGCTGTCCGCTAGTGTTTCGCGCTGTCGTCTCCAGAGGGCAGCTCAGTGCACAAATTAGATCTGATGAAACGCCAAGTAGTGACAGCAGACGAAAAACCCTCTTCGTGTTCGATAACACGTAGTGGGTGTAATCAAGCAATCGCAAGAACTCGTCACGTTATGGAGGAGCGAATAGGGGTTAAAAACTGATGAAACACGAAAAACCCAATCAATTTTAGATTTCGTCACCAGAGTTCCCACACTAAACAAGTGCATAGCAATTATAATGAACTATAAAAGCTACATTCCAGGATCTACATTTTCTAACCCTGAATGCCTCAGTGTTTTGAGGGTTTAATATTATTATCATCATCATCATGGTGTGACATCCTTGGAAATACTTTCGAATCCAGAACTTTCGGTGCTCTGTGAAGTTCGTGAATTCGTCGAGAATGGTCTAACGAGGTAGAAAAGTGAAGTGGCGAGGCCGTCCACAGGATTTTCCTCGAGGGGGTGGGGGGCAGGAGCAATGCTTAAAGTAGGGGGGGGCGTGGAGTGATGCTTTCCCCTAGTTAAGAGAATTCTCAAAGCATCCCCAGCAATATAGGATAATTTGCATAGGCACTTAATCTGCTGACTTTCACGGCACCCCTCGTCCATGTCTTCACGCTAGAATTTCACCAATTGAAATATATGGGGTCTTTCCAGATATCTCAGGAGAGCAAGTGCCTCCCCACTGGTTACCCTCCCACCCCCTTACGGATGCCCTTGTGAAGCGAAATAAGAAAAAAAAATATGCAAAGTCCTACGATTTGCACTAGGGCAAATATCCAGCACAAGCGTTTTCCTTTATTTTTTGATATTTCATTTCATACCGTTGATATATTCAAATGGACAGTTAGTATTTCCTTGTTACCCATTACACGTCCCGTTTAAGGCGAGGAGATACAGTTACGCACCACGTGTGCCTTTATTTGAATATCGTCGGAATGGGGAATGCTACTGAAGAAATACGTGGGGGTACAAGAGAGCATGAATTTCTCACATGTGGCAGGTGAAGCGTTTTTCAAAGTTGATTATTAAGCTAGATACGACCTGTACAAAATATGACTATTTTCGGAATCCCACGTATTCCTTATGGGGAATGAACTTCAACATCAAGTTACGGCTAATCAAATGGGAGTTTCGACTTTTCTGCTGGGCAATCACTTCTTCAAACTGCCCTCTTCCCGTTGATATCATTTTCTATTCCATCGGAAGTTTGATATTCCCAAAATAACAAATCAAAAAATACTCCCATATGTCCAATGAATTTCTCCTTGCCTCCTGGCAGTGTTGCTAAACCTGGTGCGCATAAAAGAGCTAAATTTCACCTTAAATGGAGTTAAAACAGACTTTCAAGGAGCTAGATTTACGAAGAGCTTCCTAGAGTAATGTTAGTTGTCAAAGGGGTGGGGCGCTGCTATTAACGTTAACTCTAAATTGATGACAATTTATTCTTAGTTTTCCCCATCTAGATCCGGCGGCATCACCCATCTCATGGTCGTACGAAATCGAAAGTAAAGGATTCCCTGATAACAATTCGAGCCAATTTCACGTCAACACGGTGCTTTAAAAAAAGTCGCTGGGGATATAAGAGGGGATGGGGCGACGCAGCCAATATCACGTCACGTGCAAAATGTATAACCATGGCAAAAGTTGGTCTATGTGGGCCGGAACCAGTGATTGTACCATAGTGAGGCATGAGGGCGGGCGCCCCAGTTCACAGGTAAACGAGTGCACGAAAGAGCCAGATCTGGCTCCAAGAGAGCTAAGTTGGCAACACTGACTTGGGGAGGGGGGAGCCGGGCGGAGACTGTCACGCATGCCCTTAAGAAAAATCTCTGAAAGTTACGGGAAAATGTTTACCATGAAGTTAAAGTTCTGCGACCTCTTACATAAAAAAGGTATCATTTTTGGGATAGTGAAAACTGAAGGAACCATTTTTTTGAGATAGCTAATTTTATTTCTCTGCTGTATGTTATTCTGCTGCAATACCAACTAAACTGTGTTTCTGTTATCGACTATGAAAATATTACTCTTTTGCGTCACTTATTCTTTGAAATAAACTATCCCAAATTTCTTGTGGCGATCGACCGAGAGGTTCAAACCCCTCCCCCCCCCGCCCTTAACCCATTAAGACAAACCACACACGAACTAGGGATGGCCACAAAATCCTGATAACGGCTATTCAGATTTCAAATTATCCGATATCCGTTCCGGATATCCGAGTAATCCGGATAGTAGATTTGATGAAGGGTTTGTAGAAAATTCGAACATGGCGAATAAAAGACTATGGAGTCATTCCATATGAAATCAACTCAGTTAGCATAAATTGCCCTTTTTGAGCCCGATTAGCTATACTAAATGTACTGTAACTCCGCCCCTATTTTGCCTAGGAAGCTCAAATCAAGCTTATTGTACAGTCACGGACAGTTCTGGGTTGTACTGAATGCATTTACTTTCAATGGAATCATTACAACCCAGCAGTGTCCGTGACTGTACAGAGAATTGAACAAGCTTTCCAGTGATATATAACAAGCCTACCTTTGGATACAAATATGATTTTGTCACGTGACCTTGACATTTGACCTTGAATATCTCAAAACATGTCATCGCCAAAAATAGTGGAAGAAAATATATTTCGTCCCACATGCCATACTCTAAAACATATCAAAAAATCATTCTGGGACTGCAATGGGATCAGAAGATACAAAATAATATGTGTAACTAAGTGACTGATAAAAACCTCATTACATGAACTATGACGAGTCAAATGTCCCTTAACACCCCCTACAAAATGTGAAGGAGTTATCCTGGTCATGAAAGAAATAGGTTAGGCACAGGAAGATCCCAAGTTGTGTGTGTCAAGTGAAGGTCCGGCATATTGTTGACCGCCATATTGAATTCAACGCAAAAATTTCAAAGGAAAGGGGGTGATGCGATATATCAAAACAGGCTAGAATTTCACGAGAAATGAAGCAGCGAAGGTTTCCCCAACGTATCTTTAGCCAGAAAAAAGTTTTACGCATATCTTTCACGTACGATATTTGAACATTATAATGTTGTCAATGTTCCTGTGAGCACACTCGTTGACGTCTCTCACACTCACATATGACATTTGGCAATGTAGCAGGTGCAACATCATCGCGAGAGCAACTATGCCTTCTCTGATAGTCAATATCACGGACTTTAACTGCATGCACCACCATTCTCTTCAAATGTTTCTGAAGGTAAAAGTCCTCCTAAGATGTTAGATTTGGGTAATGTGCAGGCCTTTTAATAGATCCCCGTCTGCCATCAATTTACCTAGAAATTTACCGTGAAGAAGTTGCCACAATGCCCACATAGTGTGGTCACATACTGTCTTGTTTCAAAACTATGGAAAAGTGCCATATCCCGTAAGCAAGGATGAAAAACCTGTTCACTTAACAAATCCAAGAAGCCCTCACCATTTAAGATTCCGTTGTTGAATATGGACCAATCATTCCCGTTTTCCATATACTATACCACATTATTAGCTTACCAGCAACAACCATTCGGCCTGTCTACAGTAGTTATCAAATCACAGGTATTGCATATCATTTTTATTAAGTATATAAAAAATAGCCTCGTCACTGAATTATTTTTCATTCCAAAGGAAGTGTCAAGTAATTGTTTGAGATACTTTTCCCAATATTCTTCACTATTCAACTATTTGGCGAATGTCGCTGATTAAGATCATATGCAATGGTGCGTATGCTTCTTTCTCTCCCGAGATGTCCGCGTGATCTCGATGAGTTCCTAACACGTTAGGAGCATTCTAATGCTTTGTTTTTAACACCTCGAAAAGGAGAAAATGGTTACAAGCATGCAGTAATAACTTTTTTCTGGCTAAAGAAACGTTGGAGAAACCTTCGCCGCTTCATTTCTCGTGAAATTCTAGCCTGTTTTGATATATCGCATCACCCCCTTTCCTTTGAAATTTTTGCGTTGAATTCAATATGGCGGTCAACAATATGCCGGACCTTCACTTGACACACACAACTTGGGATCTTCCTGTGCCTAACCTATTTCTTACATGACGAGGATAACTCCTTCGCATTTTGTAGGGGGTGTTAAGGGACATTTGACTCGTCATAGTTCACGTAATAAGGTTTTTATCAGTCACATAGTTACACATATTATTTTGTATCTTCTGATCCCATTGCAGTCCCAGAATGATTTTTTGGAGTATGGCATGAGGGACCAAATATAATTTTTTTCACTATTTTTGGTGATGACATGTTTTGAGATATTCAAGGTCAAATATCAAGGTCACTTGACAAAATCATATTTTTATCCAAAGGTAGGTTTGTTACATATCGCCTGAATGGTGGAAAGTGTGCAGCAAGCAATGCTGCAGAACCGGCGGTTTACAATGTCCGAACTCTCATGTCAGTTTCCGCAGATTTCCCGTTTCCCGTTTGTCACCCAGCGACTGCAGTTTCTCACGTTGTGTGCACGATGGGTTCGTCGTGGACATTGGTGCGGCCTGCTGTGCATTTTCTACACCATCTTCGGACAATGTGATTCTGCCCATACACTTCACGCAACTGCCGGGGGATCTCTGACGCCGACAGATTCGTAGCGTGGAGAAACCTGATTACCCCGCACTTCGCGGGAGACTGTATGCGCGCAGCCATGTTTCCCGTACCACATTTCTCTCGCCATTGACTCCACACAACTGCGCTCGAGCCAGGTTATGGCTACGTGTTCCTCCTCCACTCCTGCGCAAGCGCGTCCCGCTCTGACCACTTGTGCCATCTTGGGGCACTTTCGGAACTTACTTTTTGGATGCGCCTCGTTGAAGGCATACTCGAAAAAAAAAATTGGTAAGCATACGTAGATTAACGCAGAATTGAATAAGCTAAACTTTGATGTAAGTAGTTTTTATGTTGGTCTAATGGTTAATTTTTAATTGGAGCCCAACCTCTAGTATCTATAATTTTAAATCCGACATTAGATACCCTGATTATGGCTGGAGATTCACATCTCCGAAGATGACTCCTTATTATTGGAATTTTCGAGGAACCTGAGAACTGCAGAGCAAAATGACTGTTACTGACCTACGTCATGATGTTCTCTCTCTCCCCGTAATGATTAATCGAATGCGTGAGTCACACGCAATTCAACATGTGTAAACACGCTTCTCAGACTTGAACTATTTTTCGGTCGATAGCATTACGATTACGAGATGAATCACGAGTGTTTCGCGTGATGTTTCGGGTTGTATTAATGGGGTGGGGGAATGCACTTTGAACATCCGAACCTTCGACCTTGTGATGTGTGGAAACCGCCAGTAGACTGCCACAAAAATCCCAAACAGATAATTTATGACGAACAAGATCCGAAATACTAGAAAATACACGAAACTTACTCTACTATCAAGAAAAGCTAATATCCTGGAGGCTACATGTTCAAATCCCGCGGCTGGCAATATCGTCAGAATGGGCACTGTTACTAAAAAAAAGAAGAAGAAATATACAAGAGTGTGAATTTCTCTCCATGTTGCAAGTGGAAGAAGCGGTTTTTTTAAGCTAGCTAAGACATTGTTCAACGTGTCTTTTTTCCGTCCATGTACTTTTCTACATCATTGGATGTTTGATATTCCCGAGAGAACGAATAAAATAATGGTCCCATAAGCCTAATGCATTTCTCCTTGCCTCCTACGGCCATCCTAGTAGTGTTGCCAAACCTGATGCGCATAAGAGAGCTAAATTTCACCTTAAATTGAGCAAAAGTTGACTTTCAAGGAACTAGATTTAGGAAGGCTGGATAAAGTGCCTCCTAGGGTAATTTTAGTTGTCGAGGGGGTTGGGGGTGCTGCTATTACCGTTAACTTTAAAGTGATGACAATTTATTCTTAGTTTTCGCCGTCGAGATCCGACATCATCACCCATTTCAATAATCTATTGACGGTCGTATGAAATCGAAACTAAAGAATTTCCGGATAACAATATTGCCATCTTCAGCTCAGCCACGGCGTTACATAAAAGTAGCTGGGGAGGTGAGAGGGGGTGGATGACGCAGCCAATATAACGTCACGTGCAAAATGTATAATCATGGCAAAAGTTGGTCTATGTCGGCCGGAGCCAGGGATGGCATTATAGCGGGGCAGGGAGCGGGTGTCACAGTTCAGTCAAACGAGTGCACGAAAGAGCCAGATCTAGCTTCAGAAGAGCTAAGTTGGCAACAGTGCTTTCCAGCTGCAAGAGAGAGAAGGACCTTGGGGAAATTGTCACTTCCTCTTAATGAAGACTACTTCCTTCGTCCTCGTGGTTAACACGATGTTGGAAATAAGCGACGTAAACTAAATCAAAGAAAAGCTTATATCCCGGCCAGGCTATCTCCCGGACGTCTGGAGCAAGCGAACGAAAGCGCAAGTAGTGACGCGAGACGGCTCTACCAATGAACACGTGAGAGGGGATGACGATTCCTGGACAACATGCTATCATAACCCGAGATGAAGGATATATCAGCTGGCCCAATTGATCCTTCTAGGCCTCCGGACAACAACGTCCCCTTCGATCGAGGTAATGACTACGTCACGTATGTCTTGAAGAAGTATGGAACCTTGAAGCTCAATTATCAACTACATATAAATAATTAACAGTTTATATACCGCTGTAAGAAAGTTATTAATAAATGACACAATACAGCAATGAACATCTTGATAACTCCTTAACAAATTAAAATTCAAAGGTGCATGAAATGTATTTATTACTATTGCTCATATAAATGTTCAAATTCAAGAGATAATATTTAATAAAACAGAATTTGAATGGCAAAGATTTTATAATAATTATCAATTTTAGAACCTGCGCATCGTGGCCACGTGCTTACAATTGCATTAGTTATTTTACAAAGCCCGTACGTCGTAATGTTATTCTTAATCATGTCACATGAAATGAGACAAATGTGTTTACACCTTGTAAATATTCTCTTTTATATGAAAATTACATCAAAATTTGAATTGTCTCTCCATAATATTTGTATTAATTAAAGCCCAATCGATAAGTCAGTCTTTCCTGGGAAATAACAATCTTTACATAAGTTTCCTATAAAGAACGTATATTTACTTCTTGTTTCTTATGAATCAAGATGTTTTAAATGTTATGAGAATTTATTAATGTCTTTCCTTATTAGACGTTTGGATAACCACGAAGCTGAATCTCGCTGAAGAATCTTCTAATCGGGCTCGGGAAATGTAATGTATGTGGTTTACTTACATAGCCGGAAGACCAGCCCCATCCAATGACGTGTTACCTTGTCACCTTGGATTGTAAATCCTTGAAGTACACTATAGCGGATCAAATTTCCATCAGCCGTACCTCTGCAGGCTCAGGCCCAACACTTTAACTTGAGATCACTAACCAAGAACTTCGCCGCGAACTTAACTTGACGATTTTTACTCTTATAGCACCAAAACTTAGGTGCAAAATGTAATCCTTACTAAATGTAATACTTGTGCAACGAGCACTCAATTGGAGCTTGCGTCTTCTCGAAACTTATATGCAAAACTATCAAATACTAGATTACGATACATTTGTGCCACGAGCACTATACCGGAGCTTGCGTCTTTTCAAACGCTCACGCAAAACTGATTCTATACTTCGTTCCATCATGAAATCTTAAGGTTGCAATGATCGAAAACAAGCGGAAAATGAAACATACTTGTTGCTCATTGTTTCTATCGGCAAACTTTTTTCCTCCGCTCCCGTGGCGAGAAAAACAGAACAACCATGTATTCAAGCTGATGCATAATGCAGCCTGGCTAAAAATAGCACTCTGACGGTACACATTTATTTTAACTCGCGTACAAGCATTGTTGCTATTTATTTATGCTGCAAAACGCCGCAGTGTGTTCCTTAAACAACAGAGTCAACTGTACTAGGAAATCGACATTGATAAATTCGTGCATGTTAACAAAAACAAATAAGCATGTTTTTGAAGTATGAAAGAAAAATGTACAAAGATAAAAAAAAAAAAAAACTTACTGAAAACATATGGCCGCATATTTTAATACGGTCCTAAGGGAATGGGGTTGCGTGGAAGGGAGAAAGACTGCAGGCGTTACGAGCCTTCAGCAGCGTGTGCTGCTTCGCTCTGCCACTCGATTTCCCCACTTCTTAGCCGTTATGCGAAGCCTTACTCCACAGATTCCGGGGATCGAGTATAGATGGCAGAGGCCGATGAAAAGTTGAGTTCCGTTGCGTGACCTTGAAACACCGATTTAACAGTTAGGCACTATACATAGCATCCCTCTTGCAGAAAATGCCTGAATTCTCTGACCGGACAAGAGACTAAACCAGCACGCAGGAAGTGAATGACCGTGACGTCCACATGTATGGAACCCGAGGGTCGTCTCAAGGTCGCCCAGACCTCCAATTGCCAAGTTCTAATGAAGCTTCTCACGCTCGCGAATCGCGAACTTGCAATTACAGATCCTAAGTCCTTAAAGGACCACCATGCCTCTGCCCGCAGCTCGTTACGGTGGCCGTAATTAAAACGCTGTGGAAAAGCCTTTACGCTTCCAATTAGGACACCCCTAACCATCGCACCGAACATGGCAATTAGTTTACGGAGGCTTAGATGCACAGGCTTTTTAAAAACGTTTCACATCTTTGCCGATTGCGTTGCATCCCTGCCCCTGACGAAGCTGTAGGGCCTGAACCCACAGTCAGGAATAATCTGTGCTGTCCTTATGGAACTCATATCCCATGCTTGGCAATCTCAGGTATCGGGGAGCTTTCAGACCGAAGCGACATGGGGATTTCACACCGAAGTGACAAGTGGTACGTGCATCTTGTCTTGTCACTTCTTTCTGAAGGTGCGTTCCGACGGAGGGGTCAGCACAACGCGCTACGACGCCAGGGATCCCGAGTTCAAATCCCAGCCTGAAACTGATGGGTGTTTCAAACATTATTTATTATGTGTTTTGTGTATAATTATGCGTAATTAATTAAGTTTATGATTAATTCATATTTGTGTGTGAATGAGTGTGTGCAATCTGGACAACATCACATCCTAATTAGGGTTAATTATTTTTAATTGTAAAGAGTTCTGTATTCTTGGATTTCTTCCATGGTTCTCAAGAGTTCAAAAGAGGCAATAGAATTTGAACTTTCAGCCCTCCCCCACTAGACGAGGGAGTCTGTATAAATATGGCCTCTGAGAGAGGACGCAGACAGTGAGAAGAAGTGTGTGTGTGAAACTGATAGTCTGAGGGAGAGTGACCTTACGGACTTCAGCGGCCTCCCATGAGTTACAAAGCATCGTGGCGGTCCTCCGATGCTAGCTTCCACGTTGCGGTTCCGCCCTGGGGCTCACGTTAGAGAAACTAGGTACATAATGTAAAATAGAGAACCGAAATGGGAGAATCCGAGCCACGTTTGTAAATAAGTGTATAAAGCAATTTCTGCGAGTTTTCGGCAATCACCCTGCAAAGTAAGTTCTTGCCTGTTAATCCGAACGCTCTGGTGAGGAATGGGATGGGAACCCAGGACTAACGAACCAATTTAGTTGTTTATTTGGTTTTCTCCTGCCAGAAGCGGTCCGGTAAGGGTGGTGTGTTGCGGAACAACGGACACTCGCAAAGAACTCCCATGCCGGGATTCGAACCTGGGACCCCTGATCGTGCAGTTCTAGTTAACTTTAAACTACACTCCACGGCGCAACAGCTCTATGATGGTGAGGACCTGCCAAACGAATTTCCATGGGTGAGACGTGGTCAGATACGAGAGTCCCATCGCCGCTGTTTTCCGGCTTTCGAGACCGGAGTCCTACTTTCTTCATTTCAAGTAGTTTTCCCAGTTGTCCTCATGATGCTGGGTCAACAGATTCGAAACAAGAAGGTTCCCACCGGGAATCGAACCAGGGACCGCACACACTAAAGGCTATGTGGGAGCCCTTCTGAACATAAAAGTGGACTTGAAACTATACACCCACTCTCTCAGATAGTATCTTCGATGATGAGACTGATTGATTCTCGACCACTGAACGCGCTCATCAACGATATATATAAAGAAGGAAGAATGTTTTCGATGAATATCTGTCTGTGGTAAAAGATCTCCGCCTAACCTCTGCGCAGTAACACATGGCCCACGCTAAAAATAAAACAAAACTAATTATAAATGCTCGTCCCTTAATCACTAAACAATAGAAATGCACTGCGTATGCTGCAAAGCAAATGGTTTCCAAATAAGGAGGCGCCGATGCTCAATTATTATGGAACGTGCTTTTAAGAGACAATGCCTATGCAAAGACGCAGCTTATGCAAAGACAAGATGAAATAAAATGTTAGCTCGAGTGGTTCGCTTATGGCCACAAGTTTCAATCTCCACTAAAATGATTATTCCCTTGACGATCAGCCACTTCGAAATGAATGGGCTCTCGGATCAGATTTTTGCACGAGATCTCCTTTGGGAAGTGAACTTGAGAGTTACAGGAGTGGTACCGACACGAGTCTTGGCGAGAGTCTCGTCTCCATCTCGTTCTCGGTCTTTCTCAAAGGTGCACCGCCGAAATTTTCGCAGAGCACGTCTCTCACTTTTATTACAAAATGAGAAAACAGTTTAGAGGATACCTATTTTTTAATGTGCCATAATTGTAGTCTGCTTCAAAACTATTGAAAAATGTTATGCGATATGCAATGAATTTTAATATTGAAAAATAATATGTATTGAGGTCCGCATAGACTCCTTGCAGCCTTTGGTGTTAAATGAATATTTCTTGAAGCTGATAATTAGAGCCCGGAAGTTTGGCAAAATGCCTCTTTTTATCTACTGCATATATTGATAACATTTTTCTGGATATACGTTTCTTATGTTGTTTCAAATGTTTTGGAAGCCTTTTTATTTTGCCTATTTGGGACCCCACTGCTTATTTTTAATTATAATGCCTTTTTTTTGCCTTTTTCAATGAAATATGACAATTTTTTTAAAAAAATGTGTATATAAATTATTTTTCTCCCAAAAAACGTTGGCATTTATTTTTCTTCCGTTTATTATGTGAATAATTTTCGCCTTATTTAAGTAACATTGAACTCACGCATGTTTCAACATTGCTGAAGGAGAAAAGTGTGAGAAAAAAGTATTTCATGCTGAGTCAGGATATTGCCTTTCGGTTAACATTTCTTGTGCATGATTGACTGCTGAAGTGGACAGGTTGATTTCGAACACAAAGAAGATATTTCTGAAATCTCCCTCTCAAACCCGAAAATTTCAGGAAGTTGCGATTGAGCTTAGTTTACCTCCACAACCAGTCTTGACGAGATGGGCAGCTATATATGGGCAGCTTAAAAAAATCAGTGAGGTGATCGATGCTCTTCCAGAAAATGAAGCGGCTTCAATTCGTGAAAGATAATTTTCTATTATGAAAAACATTCTCTCTGACAGACGACTAGGAATGAATGTTGAGAACTTAAAAAGCACCTTGTAGTTATGTGCAATCAAGACGGAAAAAATTGAAATGCTCTTCCCAATTTAGATTTTAACATTTTGCCAGAAATTATGGATAAAAGTAAGCGACTTCCAAATGTGCCTTTTTTCGGTTTATTTTGCCTTTTTTTCATTTTTAGTGCCTATTTTCCACATTATAAATGCCTTTTTGCCTGACTATTTTAACGAAAATGAATGCCTGAACTTCCGGGCTCTACTGATAATAAACAAAGAGCAGTATGTTGGCTGTTGCGTGTTCATTGTTGTCATGGCCTTCTTAAAGCAACGTTTTCTTCATAATTGTATTTGATTACCGAGTACGAAGTTTTCTTTCAATCAATCAATCTCTCTCTGTGTAAGATTATAAAAAATGTAATAGGTCTTAAATGTCAGCACTAGAAACTAAAGTTTTCTTTCTTAAAAAAAATGAACTGGTATCTATTAATCCGGTTTCGAAAATAAAGAGAGTTGGGTTTGAGTTGGTGTTTTAAGTCCACTTTATGCACAGTAAGGCTAATCGGGACTGGACCTACAGTTTAAAGTGGGATCCGAACCACTTGTGCCTCCACCGGGTATCGAACCCGGGACCCCTTGATTACAAGGCAATGACGCTACCACTGCGCCATGGGGGAGGCCCTATAAAGAGAGAGAGAAAGAGAGGCGATGGGATTTTAGTGCGCGGACCACGCATTATCGAATGAAAATGCAGTTCGACAGGACCTGGCCTCAGAGGGCTTTTCCACCAAGCAGTTGAAGTGTTAAGTGTTTATTAATGGCAGCAGGGCCAAGATTAACTTCGCTATTGTTTATTCCGTGATTAACAACATTAAAAATTCAGTAAGACACAATTCAAAAATTATCAGCATTACAGTTATACAGGGGATCCACCTGAACAGCCGTTGTTTACGTAGATTCCAAACCTTTGCATTCGTTCCGTTAATACGTTTGGGTGTTCAGAGTCTCGCTTTGACGCTCCGAACCCTCGCAAAAATAAATTTTATCCTGAATATAAGCAACGACGCAGAATAAGTTCATAGTTGCCACAAATGGATTAACTTTGCATTTACAACAAATAATATACCTGACCTATATATAAATAACTTTTGATTTTTGTTACTTGCTCCTCTACCATTTATGGCTAATCGCGTCGATGGGATGAGTGAGATGATTAAATTGATTTGCTTTATTTTACTTAGCTTTTTGTTCCACTTTTGGGTAATATGCGAAGATGGGGATGAGATGAGTGACTGTGAGATGAAATCGATGAACGAACACTCACAAACATCCATGCCCAGGAAAGGATTCGAACCCGGGACCCCTGGCGTCGTAGCGCGATGTGCTAACCACTCCGCCACCAAGGTCGGCCTATAAACAATCGACCACCAAACTGGTATACCCGAATAAGTTGCATAATTAAAGTAATTTTGTTTTGTGTGGATTTGTCCAAATTGAGTACCGAAGCATCGAACGAGGGCAGAGTATCGGACACTAAATATCGGTCTCTCCTCGATTCTTGAGTTCTGTCCCGTACAACACCCACATGCGAGTCGACCCGGAAACGTTAACCTCTCCGCTATCGGGGAGGCCGTCGCACTTCACATCACAACCTGCAGAGGCCGGCGATTCCTTCATCAGGATGAGTCACTCGCGTCTGGTGGTTTCTCCCGCATCCTGGAACAATGCAAGGCCTCCGATGTGGAGCGTGTCAAGGCCAGACGAAGCTAATGCAAAACCTTCGCCACTGCCTGATTGGATTCACTCTCGATCAGAACCGATCACATGAGTCAATCAAATAAATCGAAAGGCGCAACCGTGAATAGCAATTACTGGAACTTGCCCGCGATGCCCCTGCCAAGATGATCAGCGCATGGCTATGAGGAGACCTTAGTATTCAGACACACATTATGGAGCTTAGGTTACTGCTCGAGATGCAGTTTAAACTAGGTTTTACACGTTCTACGATTCGTGCAATTTTTACAATATAATTCAAATTAGCAGGCTGTAGGCAAAGGGGTGATCCCTTTCGAGGGCACCCAAATGTCAACGTCCCTTCCACGTAGTACACGCTGGACTACATTTTGCAAACTAGCGAGGCTCTGGCGTCTGAACTCTCGGCCAGTTTAAGTGGGGCTAGTGTTGTGTCGTCTCTTCACCCAGTTAATCATCGTTCATCCTCATCTTCGCCATTACCCAAAGGCGGCAGAAAAGCGATCAATCACACCTCCCGATGGCTAGTGATAACGTCGTTGCTTAGCAATTTTAGGAGTCCTGAGTTCGATAACCTGGCACAGACACATAGAGGTTCAAATCCCACTTTAAACCGTAGGTCCCGTCCCGATCAGCCTCTCTGTGCACAAAATGGACTTAAAACTCAAATCCTTTACTATTGTAAGGACGTTTTCAGTTTAGTTTGAGGATGGACAAGCCCCAGAGCCGCTTTACTATAGATCGTCCACCCCCAAAATCGAACCCTGGTGTCTCCACCCTTACCGGATGTGCCTCCGTGTCCCGGAATTACGATATATTAATTAATATAATATTTCTGTATTGGAATTTACAAAAATATAGTGGAAGTGTTGACGGGCTGTTCTACAACATGCGTCCAGGTACTCTAAGCTACCGAGCTGCATTTCCTTAAGTGCTGCAGTTATTTATGCACTGCGAGTGCAATATCCTTCGCTATGACTGCGCATGTATGCACAAGATCCCCCTCCCCTGTTTTTTCCCCACCGCATTCGGTGCAGCGAGAAACGTTCCGGTGCAATCACCGCTCGACGGCATTTCCTGCCCCCTTTAGGGCCTGCTACGAGAGTACTCGGCGACTGCGCACGCGCACGACGGCGGCTCTCGGGACGGTTGCCATGGCGACAGCCGCCGCGCCACGCTCCTTTCCCGGCCACGTCGCTTGTTGAGTCAACAAATCCCATTTTTTCCCCGATTCGGAGCGCCTCCTGTATCTGTCACAATGTACGAGGAAACAAGAACTTGCCTGTGTCCATTCCCTCAATAACGTTCAACGACATTTGGGCTCTTAACGTGTACAAACAACAGTCCTCCCTCTACACGCCACATACTTAACGTAAGATAGGTCAGTTAAACCGTTCACCTCCGTACTTTGAATTTGCTTGAAATGCGGAAGGACCAACGGTAAAACCACCTGAATTTTGCGTTTTTATTTATGACAACAGCAAGACAAGAGGTAGAGCATAAAATAATAGCTTCAAATATCTAGGACCAACACTACAGCAAGATGGCAAGGTAAAGTTCCCCGTGCCATGAGGGCACATTTGGGGGATGTGGGGGTAGGGCCCCACACATTCTCGATTTCGGCCATTTTGGAGGATGTGATCAGCACCACGCTCCGGCCGTCTTTACCCCCCAGGTACCCATTGATTTCAGGCTGCATTATGCGGGGACAAGGGCGGGAAAATTCCGACCCTACATCACTCACCTCGGGTATCGAACTCGGGTCTCCGCGTGGCAGTCAGACGTTATACCGACTAGGCCACCGCAGTTACAGCAAGATGTTAAAATATGCAATGAAATTAACAGCAAAACGTTTATTTAATGCCTTGAAGAGAAACGTTCTCAATAAAAAGGAAATAAAATGAGCAGTGTACAAACTACGTATATACTAGGGTGTATCAAAAAGTAAGGTGAATTTTCGATTTATTGAAAAACTTGCATAGAAAAAAATATGAAACTGTAGTATGTTTGACACATGGTATCACACTGAAATTCGACATAGGAACCACTGCCTTCGTGCGCATATCGTGTGAGGTGGGTCAGGGAAATGCCCATTCGGTGGTGTTTTTGGTCCTCACTCAAGATTTTTCGGCACCCAGCGCGCACACACTTTCCTGAAGCCAACTTGGTCATGGACGATACTCCTCACTGAACCATATGAGATGTTCAATGCATCAGCAATGTCATGCAACCTGAATCTTCTATCTTCACGAATCATCGCATCTACGTCTCACCCATTCCTGTCGGCGATGGACGTTGCTGGTCTGCCACTTCTGTCATCATCTGTCACACTACTCCTACCACTTGCAAATGAGTTACACCACACATACACTTGTTTCTGCGACATAACACTCTCTCCATAGACCTCCAACAATTCTCGATGAATTTTAGATGGTTTCTTTCCCTTGACCCATAAAAAACTAATAACACTGCGCACCTCCTCCTTGGAGTAATGTTCAAGTCGTTGCGCCATCTTTGAATTGCTCTAGGTACCAGACGGGTTGACGTAGAAGACTGTAATTGCCGTCAGACTTGCATCAACTTGGTATCTGATACATACAAAAAATTTCATTAGCTACACAAAAAACTCTGGGTTCTACAGACAAATTCAGCTTACTTTTTGATACAACCTAGTACATACCGACGATTCTACACAGCTGCGAGTTCTGGACATTGACACCAAAGTAAACTACAGACAATGGTTAAATTGAAGGAAAAAACAAGAGATCGAGTGAGAAATCAAGCCATAAGGAATTGTTTGAGGGTTTCTCCATTGCTAGAGAAAGTAGAACAGAACCAACTAAGACGGTGTACGAAATGAAAATGTAGGGGACAAGACCAAGAGGAAGACCTAGAAAAGTGTGGGAAGATGGTGTAAAGAGAGCTGTGGAAGTATGGGGCAGCGACTGGAAAGAAGTGCAGGACAGGAACAGATGGCGATCCTCCTGGAAAACTTCTACACCGAAACGTAAGTGTTATTTAGCGTTGACTTTCTTGCACTTTCGACCAATCGCAACGATGAGGATGAGTAATGATAAAGCAGCTTCGAATTGATGGGACACTACAGAGAACCCAGGAGGGGAGTCGAACCCTAGAACTTCGCGCTCTGCCACCAAGGCGGCACCAAACCACCTGCAGCAGCAACACAAAAGGGCCGCAAAGTATTTCATCCAGAGAGAAAGGTCACCTTGGTGGTCACGATCTCGCCAACGAAGGTTCCTGGTTCAAGTCCTGGCATGGTGAGTGTATCTGATGTCCATTCTCCAATTTAGGTCATTTTACGGCACGTTTCTACCACTTGGATTGGGATCAATAACGAAACGGAAGTACATCGACACATTCATGCCTGACCGCGGTTCGAACCTGCAACATCTGGCTTCGCAGAGCATTTCGTTGACCACAGCGCCACGGAAACTGGCCTCCAATCGTCTTCATCGCCGCGATTTGCCTACAGAGGAAGAGAACTGGCGTAAAGAATTCAAATCAACATCGAAGCAATATTGTTCACCGGTAATTACTTTTATCAGGTGACCTAAGAGTTTATTTTGGAGGTTGATCTAGTTAAAACTTTTTAACTTAAAAAAAAATAGGAAGGTGTCGAGGAAATTTTGGAGGGCTGTTGGGGGGGGGGGGATGTGGATACATCACCGCTCCGCACAAGAGACAAATCGCACGAGGCACCTACGTGGGCGAGAGAACATGCGAGCAAAATGTATATGGAGATGATCCACTTAAAGGCTCACGTTACCATGCATCCTTTTCGTTACAGAATGCACGCGGTCGTAAATATGCAACGTCTTCATAGAAGAGTCCCAAAAGGCTTGGCGCTCGCCGCTGGCAGCCCATCCCTCAAACGCACACGAACACGCATGTAAACAACGCAGGGGAATGTTATGAAGCCAGGCCGACATGGAAGCTGACCAAGTAGAGGGATTGGCATCCATCTCGCTCTGCGGGACCACTTATCTTTTGGCACTCTCCGAGCGCACCTGCCGCCTGGCCCACAAACTGTCGGTCGGTTGACCTTTACCTGGCACCTCGCAAGGTTACATCTTGACCCGACGCAGCCAAAGTGGACTTCGTAGCACCCAAGGTCGTCCGGTCAATAAAGCAACGGAATCGGATGAAATATTGTTGTTTTATCATTCCATTAACGGCAGAATGAACTATAAACTCATATTTCACGCGTCACTCTGAATTAGTCTGCGTCCGTTGGTTCCAGACAGATTTCGAAACGTTGAGATACTTAATTGGGCTTTGCATGTTGTGTCTGCAGTGTTCCAAGCTGAAGGTTCGGTTAGATCAGGCATGTAAATCTCGCAGCCCTCACCAACCTTACTTTGGTCCTTCGTGGTTTACATAAGGTAAGGTAAAAGGTAAAGTTCCGCGTGCATGCCATTCAGGACATTTTGGAGGTGATGTGGGTGATGTGATCAGCATCACGCTCGGGTTGCCTTAACCTCCCAGAGTTGTCCCAGGTACCCACCTATTTGAGGCTGGGCTAGCCTTAGAGCCGCTTTATGTAGGGTCAAGGACGGAAAAATTTCCTAGCTTGGATCACCCACCCCGGGAATCGAACCCGGGTCTCCCGCGTGGCAGTCAGACGCCCAACCGACGTAGTTTTTCTACTGCTTTATGTTAACATCAACGACGAGAAAATTAATAATGAAAATAATACAGGACGAACACAATGGCACATGCATTCCTTACCCAGGATTCGAACCAATGCTCCAATGTTCTCTCCACTTCTATCATGAGTTGTATGGTTTTAACTACACATTGTTATTTTCCTCAGCAGTCTTTCTTGTGTGTTAGTTTCTCAGTGAGAAGTCGTTGTCGTATTGTACCTCCAAAACTGCCGTCACCAAAATGGAAAAAAAATACTGACTTTTCTGATCACTAAAAAAAACCTCAAACTTCAAACAAAGGTGGAAATATTCACCATTTTCCACTCCTGTGTAGTTGTTAAATTTGCATTTTAAAAATATTTGCGTAATCTGGTTCACAAGGTAGTGCACTGCCTCTGCGATCGAAGGTTTCTGGTTTGGTCCCTGGCCTGGGCATTTCTTTGTAAGAAGTCTCTTCATCAATTTCAACTTACCTCGTCTGTGCGAGTAGATTAAAAATGGCGAAAAATAGGAATAGAAAAAAATGAATGAATGAATTCAAATTTTGGGTGCATCGGCACATATAGCCGTTTTGCACCCTTCAATGCATATAAGAAAAATCCTCTTACCTAAATCCTTTCCCTTAAAGTTAAACGGGGTGTAAAGAGCCCCTTGACAAAGGTGAATAGTGCAAGGACAATTGAAGGCTGCAGTTCTCAGTGTAAACTGCTATAATACTTTGATCTAATGATGTTATTTTGCCATAAAGACAAGTCTGTCTGTGGTTCAAATGGCCAGAATCTCGTTAGGCTTGCACAGATGTTTCCAGGGAGACATTTGTGGACAGAAATATTGCTCCTGAAAACATCCAAGCGGCAAAAAGAAAGTTACGAGTAGTCATGATAGAAATACAATTGTGTTTATAACCTTCGGTAACCCAACTTCCACCACTAGAGGAAACCCAATGACGTACAAACCCTGCTTCTCTCCAACAGCAGTAACGCAAACAAATGAAAATTAAGCCCCGCCTTGCACTTAAAGTGGGCATAACTTTGTGCTTTCATTTGGACAATTGATCAAATCACGATTCAGAATTAAGTCTTTTGAAATTTAATTAAATACGAAAAATGATTGGAAAATGTGATTAGTTATGAAAATATTTCGGCCTCCTAAGCGGTTTCTGAAAATAAATACAAATTAGAAACCAGGAGAGCGTATAGCGTGATGAGGGCCAGTTTGTCCACCTCCTAATCAGTTTCCCAGCTCCAAATGGAGGTAGCAGGATATTGATCGCATCTTACGGCAACGGGATTTTCTTTTTGTCTTCTTTCCCTCGAAATAAGTTTGCTAAAGGTTATGGGTTCATCGCTTGAGGTAAACGGTGCTTCATTTCCAACCTCCTGTGCAGTGCAAAAGTAGTATTTGTGTATACTAGAGTACTACATGGAACCACCTTCGCTCGCTCGCTCGCTCGAGCATTTACAATGCAATATCATTGTATTGTGACAATAATCGTATGTAAAGTATCCGTCCTGGCAGTTTCAGCCCGCAATCATCTATTTCATTTTCATATTACTGCATTAGGACAGACTAAACTACATTTTAACATGGAGATAATGACTATGTTTACTTACGTTTCAATTTCACTGAGTCTTTCACCTCACGATCCATATTTGAGGGCCCACTAGCACAGACAAAATACGGCTATACGTGTACTACTGGGCTTCGAGTGTATACCTCTCGTTTTGCCCGTTCGAGCGTTATTCGCTCGAGCGAAATTCTCTTACTGTAGCACTCTAAACAGACGTCCTTGAAAAAGAATAACATTGCATCAGAATGGTAATTTAAGTTATGTTAATCTCTTTATTACTAAAGAGCAATTAAAGTCACGAAATGCTATCTTTGATCGTTTAAAATAACATTAATGACTGATTTATTTCACTTCGCTTTTCTGCCACTTTTGGCTAATCGCGAAGATAAGGATGCGTGATATGAAATTCATGAAGGGACACTGACACACATGCTCAGGCCGGGATTCGAAACCGGGGCCTCGTCGTAGCGGGCTGTGCTAACCACTCCGCCACGGACGTCGGAACTATACCGACTCGACCACCGCAGCTCGTTTAACCCATCCGCATACCATTTAAATGCCAATTTTTTTGCCATGAAATACCATTTAAATTTGGCTATCTCCCGTGAAGGTTGCACAGCAAGACAAGATGTCAAATATTGTGAAATCTATCCAAGTAATTTACGTGAAAATTTTATATATTGAAGTGGAAGTATAGTAATAAGTATGCACATATGCAGTTTACTTGAAAGATGCAGTTTACTTGAAAGATAATTAGAAACTCACCTAATAATTCTGATCACACACATCTTTGCATTCCATTTCAGCTCGTTTAAATAACGTAGCTAAAATCATATATTATTTTCTTAAGAAGTATAAATCCTTTTGTACATTCGTATTTATTTATTACGGGTGACAGAAAATTCAAGTTCGAGTGTCCCATCACACGAGGCAACTGAGTCGAGCTGCAAAAGTCTGCCTCGTTCATTTCTCGGCATCCAAGGGGATATTTCGATCTAATTTTGAAATAATATATCAACTTTCAATTCGGCTATTTCACGACACTCGTAAACAAACATCAAGAAATAAATGTAACATTTCACACCGGAGCAGCGTGACAAGATGGACGTATCGGTTGGGCGTTACTTGAACTGGCCGTTTTTCTATGCATCCTGTTCTGTTGCCTCAGTCTGTTGGTTCTGCATTCGAACTGAATGCGTTTTCTTTCTTCTTACAGACTGGAGGGGAATATGTGTGCAGTTCGTGGAAAAGCGTCTGTTCGGTGCGGATCTTCAGGATAACCGCAACAATGAGGATGAAGACTAATGAACTGATGACGGGATAAACACAACGATTCCAGTTTCGTAGCGAGTTAAGCAGACCACTCCGCCAAGGAGGCGAGTACCGTTTCAAGTTGAAAATTTCTCTCATCTCGAAATAGAAGACACAAAAATTATGTATGCCTATAAAAATACCTGATGCCTGGATCACAGCCAGTCTAATCCTCTGAGGGACTTGCCATCTGTGATTGTCCCTTGTACCATCAATCATGTTTTTATTGTATTTGTATTATCAGTATTGTATTTTCATGATCATTATATTTTCCTTTCTCTTTGTTTTTGTTAATTCATTGTATCTGTGACAAGGGTTGGTTGGAAGAACGCCCCATCAGGCCGAAACACGCCTGCTTAAATAAAGACAACTTCTCGAATAACATGGGTACCTGGGGGAAACCCTGGGGGGTAAAGGCGGTCAGGGGCGTGATGCTGATCACATCACCCCACTCACGACCGGATCAAGAAAGTGTGGGGCGTTACCCCCACACCCCCTATACGCCTTCATGGCGTGGTGCTATGCACAGGGGAACACTTTACCTTTTTTCTATTCTATTCATTCATTTCATCTTATTACCATCCACATCCATTCTCATATTCGCGATTAGCCAAAGCGGTCAGTAAAACGTGAAAAAAAGCAAACCAATCAGCCAATTAAAATAACACGCGTTTGCACACTAAAAAGTGAAACAAGATCCAAAGATAAAATACATTTCGAATTATGCGAAAATTCCATACAAGCGTACATGCTTATTGTACACTCCTGTTCAGAAAAAAAGTGACACTTCAACTGTCCAATCTTATAAAATGTGTCACTTTATGTGAACACAGTGTACTAAATAAAGTGCCGAACGAGACAATTCTCACATAGTAAGTCTCGTTCTCGATCCGATTTTCGATGTGTACCGGTGTCAATCAAAAACCACGCAGGCCCGTCATCAAAGCGAGCGTGGAGTTACACTTTTCCGCCACCAACTGTTTACAACACACACAAATCAACGAACTGCGGCTAATATTACATCAAATTCACACTCACCGATCAAGCAGACCTACAAAGCGCCTATAAATAAAGCAGACAGGTCCATCAAAAAGTAGGGGGGAAGACGACAATTGCAGCCCGACTTCCACAAAGGAGCGAGCAAGAGCTGTTCCGCAAACACAAAAACCAGGTTAAAGGAATGCGGCTTCCTCTTCCTGGCATCTATGCCGCACCACCTGGTACGAATATGGAAATAGCACGGAACTCATTTTTAATCTGGTTTCCCACAAGACAGCGCTTAATGGAAGAAGTGCAGCCTGGCTCTTGAACGCCCGTCGCTTAAACTAAGCTCGTCACAAACGATCAGATGGCTTTGCAGCTGATGGGTGTCTACGAGCTACACAGTCTGCATGTATAGACCGATTTGCCTAAACACATGGGATGGTATCGAGACGAAACGAGAGTAGGGACATTCTCGGTCTTGTCTCGAGTAGTAAATGCTCGTCTCGATTTATAAACACCAGTCTCGTTCTAGTCTCGAAATACATACCAGGTGAGATAAAAGTAGCTTTTCCCAAAAAAAATCGTTTTTAGTTTTAATTCCCATGAAGCCTCCACTCTCAAAACCTCCTGAAGAATCCGAGGTACCAAACGACTCATCAATGCTCAATCCCGGGAAATGCAACTTGACACTTCAATCTTGATGTTGTATACACATAGGGTTGACTACCATGGCAACTTTCGTCGTACAATAAAAGATAAGGAAACTTCTTATTTGGTAGATTTTCGGAGATTTTATCTCACCCTGTAGTCTAAGCAACGTGCGCAGAAATACAGCGTGCGACCTCGTAAACTTTCACAGTGTATAGAGGTCTAAGGCAACCTCGTTTCTACGCTACGAATCCTCGAAAAAATGTAATTTCAACCTGAATATATGCAACCACGTAGCGCAGACTCGCCACTGCCACAAACGTTGATTTGATAATTTTGTTTCGCTTTTTTTCCACGTTTGGCTAATCGCGACGATGGGGATGAATAGTGACAAGATAGATGAACACAAATACACATGGAAGACACGTTCACATCACCGCAGAGAATAATCCTTGCTGTGGGTCCAGGCGTCCGAGGCTCGTGGACATTTTAATGTCCTCGGAGAAGGCCACTCTTTACAGCCCAATTGCCACTAATGGATCGACTTTGAAATTCTACAAAAAAAAATATATGACTTATCTACATGCACTTAGCAGATATCTGCGTGGTATGGCTGAAGAAGGCTAATAGTAAAAAAAAAAAAAAAAAAAAAAATTACCGAACCGGGGAGGTACGGACTGTGGCTCGGTATTGAAAACTGTTTCACTTTAATGAAATACCGGGAAAATACACTAGACACGGAGACCCTTCTGAACGCTTCGTTCCACAATGTTTTCTTTTGGAGTTGATCTTGTTCCTACAACGTTCAGATGACAAATGACGTAGACATCCGCTCCGCATTCAAATACTATTGGCAGATTGACGTTTACTATAGAATTCTACAAGAATGAACATCTTAAAATCGAACAAATAAATTCTGTAACTTACATTGTCTAACAACAAGTGGCGTCGGTACTCAAGATTGCTGTTTATCTCTAAAACTCCCTTGAAACATCAGCTAACCTTACCTGGAAAGAAAGACAACACACGTTACATTCAACTTATGACGAATAAGAGCTTAAAATCAAGCTATTACTACAGATTAAGGGCTTTTTCTAAGTAATCGTACACTAGTATTGAGATAAAAATCATATCTTAAATTTCAAATTGTAACTTCTAATGCATTTAACTTATGTACTACTCCTGTCCCGGATGAAATGAAGGAAAATAAATGTTTCAAGTGTTTACATCACCAAATTATTACAAAACCATGGTATGAAATACATTTAAACAATAGTCAAAAAATGCCATTCAATATGGACAATTCTAATCTGATTTGATTATTGCGAGTGAATCTATTTGTTGTGCCCCAGTGAGGTGTGAACTAACGGGAAGTAAACCTGCAGTCAGTAATTTTTTATCCAAACCCCCGCCCCCTCCCCCAAGAAATTCAATGTCCACATTGTCGTGAGACAAATATTTCTCAAAATATGTCCACGGAGCAAATAACTTTCTATGCTTTCAAACAACATCATATGGTCACCAACAAACACAACAATATATCGAAATCTTGTGAAACTCACAGAATGTACTATATCCAAACTACAGGGTTGTCCAACAGTGTGGAAACACCTGAATAAAAATTGAATGGCATGATATTTCCAAAAACTAACATTGCAGGTTTGTAATAGGGGTGGGGAAAAATGTTATAGGACATATGACGATGACGGCTGGCATCTTGAATGCAACTTTAAAAGTTCAAATGGAAACCATGTCGTGTAATACCTCATTTCAATAGGAAATTTTCTCACGAGTTCAACGGTGTGCATAACTTTGCTCTAGCACCAACAGGGACGAAGTTATTAACGTTTTTATGCTTGCTTTATCGTTGCAGGTGACGTAACACAGTATGGGTCTCACGCAGGCAGAACGCATTGAGATCGTGTTGATCTCAGGCAAACGAAGCACGAGGGTGACTGCAGACGATTTTAACCACCGTCACCCAGATAGGGTCCCCATCCATTATGGTACCGTCAGTAAAGTGCTTGCAAAATTTCGTGAAACCGGGACTGTGGCTGATAAACCAAAATCACGATGACGTCCCTCCTCATTACGGAAATTGTGTTCGTCAGTGCCTGGATGTGCAGTTTCCCAACACTTGGATTGGACGACGAGATGCTGTGGACTGGCCACCATGTTCCCCACACCTCACTCCGCTGGATTTCTACCTGTAGGGACATGTCAAGGCCATCGTTTACTCCGAGAAAATTCGAGATACAGTATTGTTCACCTTAAGCAAGGCATCATTGACGCATGTGCCAGCATTACTGCAGACACTTTACGCAGGATTGTGCACGAATGGGTATCAAGACTGGCTTTGTTTGTTTTCTGTTCAATATATTTCCAACAATTTAGTTAGCCTTCGAATCAGAATTTATGCGTTATCACAAAAAACGCAAGTGTCCGTTATTTTTGTCCCGCAGTGTATTATCAAGAAATTCTCAATATTTTTATACTTGGTATTATTATGGGGCAAAAAAAGAAAGGAGTGAAACGTATAAGAAGGCTTCTTGATTCGTCCTTTACAGATTAAGTGCTCGCACAAAATGAACTGTTTTTTGGTTCGAGGAAACATTCAATGAATTTCAATGTCATAATTTGCTCTATAAAGAAATATCAGACTTTTTTTTTTCAAAATGCAAAATGGATTAATTTGTTTTTTTAAAAAAAATCAGGAGAGAGAACAGTGGAACATTAAATGTTGAGGACAGATATTAGGGTGAGAAAATTATGCAGCTGTTACATATTTAAGTTTTCTTGTTTGTTAGAAATACGCCTAATATTAATTTAGCTTTGTGTTTTACATGAGAGAGTTCAAGTTCATACTTGGTCTTACACGTAACTATAACACATTGCACATCTAAATTAAATGATAATGTAATTCACGCAAAGTGCCGACCTCTGTGGCGGAGTGGCTACGACGCCAGGGTTCCGTGTTCGAATCTCGGCTTGGGCATCGGCGCCCTCATCCTCATCGTCGCGAGTAGCAAACAATGGTAGAAAATTGACGCCAAATAACAAAAATTAAATTCACACAAACTAGAGGAAAAAACATACGCGATAAACACAAGTTTAAAAAATACAGTTCCAAAGATACAACATTTATACATAAGGCCAAAGGAAATATTCAGTGTTGCTAACTACATTTAATCTTTCCACAATTAACTGAAACCAAGAACAGTAGTACGTACAAGCTTCTCCTTAATCTTTTCTTTAAAATATCTACTTTATCAAGATTTCCTTATATCAGGTAAGAGTGCATTCCAATTTCGAACCACTGATATAGTAAATGAGTTCTCAAAAGAAAATAAGAGTTATGAGATTTTATTGTTAAACATTTGAACTTTCAAATCTTGTGTTTGATAAATTGGGGCTTCCAACACTATTTTTCGATACCTACGTCTCTCATGCATCCTACCTCATATAATATGCAATCTGGTATATTTCAATGAAATTTCGATTATCTGTTTGTAAAGATAAGATTACTGCTATCCCTTTGCATTTGATAAACTGCAATTATTTTTAAGCCGGTTGCATAAGTATGTGTACACATACAGGTGCAGCCCATGTTTACATGTATGCATGTGTGTGTGATGAATTATCAGTAACATATCTTTCACGTCCATTCCTCAATCATTAATTTATTCACACTGCTATTACCACAAGCAAAAAAGATTAATGATGTTACGAAAACGGGTGGTTATTTACAACTTCAACTTCCATGTGTATCCGATTGATACATAACTTGCAGGCATCGTGTATAGTTCTTATACACAGCTCCTTTGGGGAAAAAATGTGTGTATGAAACTACATAGTTACTAAAGGGTGTTTATAATTGTTATACACACGGCCTAGGGATGAATAAATTTTAAAACTTATCAAACAGGCCGTGTACATAATAATTATACACATCATAAAGATAGCTCTGGTCCCTTCTATCTAGAATACGTATGAGGAACTGTTAATGCAGAACGAAAACATTACTAGATTTCTTATAATTTCGTCTCCCTCTCGACGAGGAAGCGACAATTTCGTCGCAGTCTCGACGACGACTTTCTGACTCGGCATCAAAGTTTCCGGGTTCGAGTCCCGGCCTAAGCATGAGTGTTCTTTGCGAGTGTCCCATAATCAATTTCGTATAATCATCATCGTCGCGATTGGCCGAAAATTGCAGAAAACTGACGCTAAAGAACAAAAATATAAATACTATTTTCTGCAAAATTACTATGGTTACACGAACAATTTGCGAAGACTTACACTATAGGAAAGAACAAAATAAAACAATGAATAAGATTGTACTATCTAGGTGCACGAACTAATCCACAGATATGTTCCACTAAATAAGGTCAATTGACCCCTCCCACCCTCCCTCTCCCTCTCTCTCTCCAGCAAGAGGAGTCATTGTGGTAGCTTTCTCGACCTGGAAAGGCATGGTTTCTCATTGAAATTACCGCCGGTACGTGAACCAGGCTCCAAGATCAATTCGACCGACCATTCGAAGGAGCCACAGAGAAACGGTGTCCCGAGGAAATCCGTGAAATTGATTCTGGTCGCCCATCCAACCGACAGAGCTCAACTCGATCGCCTGATCGAATTCAGCGGGGAACCGTGACAAAAATATTTGGTCAGATAACAAAAAACGGTCTCGACTCTCCTCCTGTATAGAAGATTGATTTAGTTCAAATATTATGAGCGAACAACTTAAAATTTTATTTAAAATTTTATTTGATAAATACTCCTAGTAATTGCCATCTATAAGAATGCAATATTTTTATTGTGAAACTTTTTACTACAGTGTATCTCAATACTAATGATGACTAATGACTAATTTATCTACACTAAATAAAACGGGAAAAATGTGTTTACCAAAAATCCATGTGCATAGGCTGATCGAGAATTATTTCCTGGGGGGACAGCACATGGTGTAAGCATTTATTAAGTACGAGGGCTGGGGCATAAGTCTTGGCAACAGTGGCGGCGATTAGGGGGAATTTTGGCCCCGCACTATGCTAAACCTTATCTACAAAGGGAAATATACTGTCCTTGGTTCCTTCCGCCAGTTCTGGCACCTTGCCTCCCCCTCCCCACTTTTGGAATCCAATCGCCGCCACTGCATGACAATCATATTTTTTCTCAGTTAAACGGTGGTACCATAATATGATCGTATGTCCAGGAGAACATGACACCTGTAGTATGTGGACAAGAATTCTTTGAGACAACCGCCCTTCTACGGCGTGAACAGCCTTCCTGGATCGAAATAGCCGTTCTTCAGGAGAGAAATGGCAGAGAATGCCACAGGGAGCTGATGGAAACTATGGAGAATAGTGTCCTGCGAGTACGAGCCTCTTTTGTTCTTGTAATGCTATGTATTCTTTCAGACTTGTCGTAAACACATGTGGCACGATCCTCTCTTTAAGGATGTTTTGTTCGCTTCTTTATCCCACACCTGGTACACATGATCTGATGTGTTCATACATTCCACAATACCATACACTGGGCTTCTTTATCAATTTCGGATTTTCGTGCCGGTCCCGCATTCTCGTGAAAAAAAGATGCCATGACTTATGGCCCAACCCTCATATATACTGTGTATAAAACCAACGGGGACATGTATATGCATGTGAGAGGGGTGCATACAGCGTGTCGTCGTACATAAGAGAGAAACAGAGCCCACTGTGGGCACAGATAGGTTTATCGGTAATGGGCCTACAGTTGAAACTCTTAAATGTTGCTCCATCTTCACGAGAAGCAAAATCGGGAAGGCCTTAGTCAGTGGTGTGCCCAAGGAGGGGGGGGGGTTCGTGGGATCATAACCCATATTGACCAAATATTCCTTGTTTAAAAAAACGTCAGAGGCATGAAAGATAATAAAATTAGGACTGATTGTTAAAAAAAAGGACGTAGTCCCTCCCCCCCTTTCAAAAATCCTGGGCACGCCACTGGCCTTAGTTAACCACTGCACTACTGGGGAACTATATTCGAAGGCAGGTTGCATAGCACTGCAAGGTGTTCATACCGGGTAACGAACCCGGAAACTGTAGACAAAAGTACAAAGATGTGTCCAATTCTCACACCTCAAAACAGACAATCTCAATAAGTAACAATTAGTATAAATCTAACATTTACGACAGCCAGTAAATATAGATTAGCGCGCCGTGCATCAGCACATTCATTGTACGCGTTATTGCACGACCGTTAAAAGGATGGGCCGCCTTCCAACTTGGATCAAAGTCAATTTGGAGCCTTAGTTTCATCAGCGTGTTTACTATCGCCGCACGGATATTTACTCCCCTGCGTCTCCCGACACAGAACACGCACTTCCAGAGCTTTCGGCAGCACCGGGCGTGTTCCCCGAAATCATAAACCGTTACTGAAAGGCGCCATAACTGCATATCCTTGTCAACAAGGATGACGACTGGGTAAACGTTTACTCTACCGAGATGTATAACGACGGAATGAGAGAATAAAAACACGCCACTTGCTTTGCACACGAAACAAAACAGCAAAATGTTTGGAATCTATTTCAACTGTCTTTTTACAGGGGTATAAAAATACAGGTCGCCATGGCACCTGAATTTTCAAATTCAGTTCTGAAAAAAATACTATTTTGAAAAATATTTCGATTTCGCTTACGGAAATTTCCATGGCTTTTCTTAACGAGTACAGTATGTGTTTTCTTAATGTCTGTGTTTTCTGCATCGCGCGTAAATCAGAAAATAAACATGCCATTATACATTTTTGCAAGGTTGCTAACCGAATTATAAAATCTGCGACGATGTAGTAAAAAGTCGGCTACATATTAGATAGAATATGTTAACAGTGGGATGCCCAGGATTTTCGAAAGGGCGGGGTTACGAATACTTCTTTTAGTAGTCTGTCCTGATTTTGCTATCGTTCCTGCCTTTGACGTTCTTCCTTAGGAACACTAGGCCTGAGGGGGGGGGGGGTTATGACCTCCAACACCCTTTGGGTACGCCACTGAATGTGTAGTAATAGTTATTCATGTTGTTACCGGTAGAGCCAGCCTTCTTTAGAGGCCACTCCGGTACAAGTATTAATAATTTAAATCAATCTTGTATTAATTAATAAATTAAATGTTTTAAGATCATATTTCAAAATGTGTAGCTTTATGTTAGTTGGATTCATGGCTTTCTTAGACCGTATTTGTCCCCCCCCCCTTCCCCAAGGCTGACCACTTAGAAAAAGGGTCTGGGTCCTGAATTATTATAATTTTTTTCTGCCCCAGTTATTTTTATTAAAATATAAGCACTGATAATATTCAGAAACACTAAACAAACCTTTACTAGTTCTTGTCTACTTTACGTGAACAGTAAATCGTTAAAAAAAGAATGGGGAATCTTTATTCACCTGCAATGGTGAACTGATGAAATACAGCAACGAACAAACAGGAAGAAACATCATGACATACCGAGGATTCCAACCAATGATATTTTGGCTAATCATCTAAATCATACTACGTATAAAAAAAAACCTTCACGCTAGAAAATGTAAAATTTCACTCATTTTCGAAAAACTTAGAAAAAATCAGAAATACACTACTGCTAGATTCAATATTATTAGTACAATAAGGACGGAACATATTACTAAAAATTGGCTGTAAAAGGGAAGTGGGGAAACTGAATGACCATATTTTTGAAAAAAAAATCGAAAGATGTTAATAAATATAGCATATAAAATATGCGGGCTGTACTGAAACCTCCGAACAATAATGGAGTAATAAAAATCAATACATATTCGTAAAAAAGGTAAAGCTATTCCTGTGTATAACACGGTACCTTAAAGGCGCATTCTCGATCTCGGCCATGATTGAAGTGATGTAATCAGCACCATGCACCAGCCACCTTTAGCCCCATCCACCCAGGTAACCGTTTATTAGAGGCTGAGTGAGTATCAGAGCCGTTCCATTCAAGGAGTGTCGGAGAAAATTCTGGGCCTTTGGGGTAGCAGTTCGACGTTCTGATGCAGAGTGGGTAGCACAGCACAGAGGTTTCAGGTTCGAATCCGGGTCTGGGAATTGATGTTATTTGTGAGTGTCCCTTCATCAATTTCATCATACCATTCTCGTCCTTCGCGATTATCCAAAGTGGAAGAAAAGCGAAGTAAAATAAACCAAATCAATCTGATTTCTGCCGACAGGACTACCCGCACCTCGTTTTTCTTCATTGGGTGAATATAACTGTTGCAAAATCTTGGGGTCAGGCAGAGAGAGAGAGAGAGGGGGGGGGGAGAAAGAGAGAGAGGGAGAAAGAGGAGGGGGGTTGTTGGGTGGTAGAGAGTAAGGGGGGGAGAGAGAGAGAGAGGAAATAGAAGGGAAAAATCATATTCCGATTGTAATAGTAGATATTCCGAACTTAAAACTTTGCATAAAAATCGTAACTCCAAGTGCAACTGAGTTTTGAGGGGATAGCCCTGCCAAGAGCGTTTTCGTTGGGTTAACCCTTGCCAGCGCATCGAGTTTCAGTGTCACTCGCTCTCTCGACCGAAGCCATATATTTTTTCCTCTCAAGCAGCCCCTTTTAATAATCTCACGATGTCGGTGAACATCAGGAATCGCAGGGTGGAAGCAGAAAGCTAACATATAACTTGTATATACATATAATTTGTCTTGTATTAATCCTTGCTCGGAGCTAGAAACTGTTTCCACGCTAGTTTAGTTCTTTACCGGAGGACCTATAATTGATTTAGCGCATTATCACCAACTTAGCACTGCGCACACACGTCCAAAGACCTCATTCACTTGATGTCCGAACACAGATTAAAGCAGAAGCACGTACAAGGTAATGCATATGGAAAATTTCTTGCGACTGCGTCACCTTCATTATCATGTATTTTCAATATTGTCCGTGCAGTAATAGCTATCTCGCCTTCAGGCAAAGCGGTTCCGGGTTCGATCCCCGGTGATGACCTATCATTACGAGGACTCCGGTATGGAAAGCCGAAACACGGCGGGGTTGCCTCTTGAAAAGCTGCTTGGCCGGGCTTGAGAGTCGAATGGATGTTAAGAAAACAGTGAAGTTGCCCGTGCATATAGCTACGTGCCATAACAAGGGAGTGTGAGGGTAGTGCCACACACATTCTCAATATCAGCAATTTTGGAGGTGATGTGATCAGCACCACGCTCCGGCCGCCTTTACCCTCTAGGGTTGCCCTCAGGTACCAGTTGATTTCAGGCTGGGTGAGCCCCGGACCCGCTTTATGCGAGGACAAGGCCGAATGGATGTTGCCCCACGTAATTTGTGTAATATCATACAGGTAACATTCTACTAATTATATAAATATATTTTATTAAGATTCAAAGTCACCATGTTTTGTTTTTCTGATGCCATTTTTCCTAACTACTTCATTCAGTCTGTTTCTGTTATTTTCGATATTCGATAGCGATGTCACCTCATACTGAATTGGTATAGTGTTTTATTCCATCCCGACTAGCCTATCTGTACATAAAGTGAACTTAAAAGTTAAATGATGACTCAAGAAGCGGATGCGACAACAACAAAAAGCATCTTGGGTTTGGAACTAACAAGTACAATAACCGCTAGGTCATTGAGCCCGTCAGTACGAGCATGATAAAGTTCAAGTGTCTTCACACAGTGCTTGAAACAATAAAAACGTCCCGAAAATCAGAAACCAAGCCATCAAACTCACGAGGACCTCCCATACGGCTGAGTGGTAAGGTTGTCACATTGTAATAAAAGCATCTCGGTTCGATAGCCAGTAGAGGCACATAAGTGGTTCGGCCCCCACTTTAAACCGATTAGCCTACGTGTGCACAAAGTGGACTTAAAAACTAAATGAAAATTCCGGAATGGGCATGGATGTCTTTGTGAGTGTCCAATTTCATCGTATCACTCATCCTCATCTTCTTCATTAGCCAAAAGTGGCAGAAAAGCGAAGTAAACTATTCGAGCAGCAAATAGTGAGGTTACTTTCCTAGCATCTCTGGCTGTTCTGCATTTGGAGCTTCGATGAGAGTCACAACTCCAGAAGTATTCAATCAACAACCGAGGCGCTGACGTCATCACAAACAACGACATATATCGCTAACCCACTTGCTCACGCTCTGTCGGTAGGCTCGCTCGCTCTCGAGCTCGGGATGCTCCAAAAGTAATGTGACTATCTTCTTGTCATAACACAATATAACAGCTGCAAAGGACATGTGTAAAATAAAGTTTGTAGAGATTGTGCACGTCTAAAAAGCGTGAGGAGCTTTGAAGACAGCACTAGTAAAGCCATGTATTACATCTTGCGTAGACACTCCAGCGGTTGTCTGTGTGTGTGTCATCTCCTCCCACTCCCTTTCTTTTACGGAAGCTAAGTGCTCTTGAAATACCAGGAATGTATTTACATAGGAAATGTTTCGATTTAAAGCATGCACTTTATGTATCACCGTGCAAGTTCTTTGTACTACTGCTTGAACCACATCGGAAAAGTCTATACTGAGTGCGAAATACTTATCTGTGTAGATCACAGAAAGAGTTTGAAAAAGTGCATTATCTTATCTACAGAAAACAACTGAAATATGGTTCAGTAAATATGCTTGGTACACCAAACAATGTGTGTGTGTTGACGTATTCACAAGAATAAGCGCAGTTTAGAGTTTTAGCAATGTTTCCTGAACGGTGAGGAATCTCTACCACAATGTATCGTGCTCTACACAGAGGTTGATTTTCGTGTGCAGCAACCGGAGTCTCCCCCAAAATACCAACACATAGGTAAACAACAGATCGTGAAGCTCTTACGTCCCAATGGCGGTCACTGACGTCATTTGACGTTCAAAGCATTATCAACGAGGTACGCTGCTAAGCCTATAATAAACTCCATACACAAAAGCAAACACTTTTTTTCGGTGGGGAAGAAAGCAGGACCGTGAAAGCAAAAGCATCTGTCAGGATCGTTTTAAATTGAAATATCTGGCTCCAGTCACGCCTCGCACAATGTGGCGAAGTTGTTGAGAGTACTTAATTCCATTGCAATACAACCATTTCGAAAACACGATGTATATACGTACTAATTATTAGTTTTGGAACTGACAAGGCAGAAGGTCCCGTCCTGCAATTTATTACAGCTGACATGTGATACGCACAAGATGCAAAGTTCATCTCCCTGTGGCACAAATCCACGCGCTGTCGTATTTGTTATTTGAAATATTACTAGCTACAATGCTGTCTCGCGGGGATTCGAACTCGGGAGCCTCGATTACAATCCGACATCCTCAACTCTTAAAATCCTGACCTAAAATCGACTCTGGTATATTCAGAAAGTTTCCGGATTCGAGCAAATGATGGCAGCTACAATGAGAAGATCTGGCAACTTTGTTCTGCTCTCAGGAGTCTGGCGACGCAATCGCAATGCTGACCTTGTTGGCAGACGCTGTTGAGTGAAGATGTGTTATTTTAGAAATGGTAGGGAGATATTAATGAAGAAGCTTGTTTCGTTCTCGCTCTCGAAAACCAAATGCCTATCTCGTTCACGGTCCTAAAGGGAAAGTCTACAGCTCGTCTCCAATTTGGGTATTATAAGTTACTAACTCTCAAAAGAGACGAAATAGATTTTAGAGATATTTCTCCCACCCATATCTGTAAGTCTTGAAGGGCTTGTGTTGCTCTTGTCCCGATTTCTGAACAGAAATCCCGGTCCAGCACTAATCTGCATAAATATAAGTGTGACGATGAAGGTACAATCACAAACATATATGGACCATACAACACAGAGTCCCAAAGAGGATTATACACACTTTGAGCCCAGATTAGGCATCCGGATCCGAAGACTCGATTCAGAAGTTTCTGTTCCAGGTCCCGGATCCGAAGACCCGATCCAGAAATTTCGGTTCCCGAATCTGAAATCGGATCCGAAATTAGTGCCAGTGATCCGCATCTCTGGTCCAAGTTCCGAACAAAGGCATGCAGGTCAAAGTTTTAATGGTTAATTCTTCCAAACAGAACTCTTACACAAATTACGGTTTTAAAACTTGATAAAGAAGTATTATCTTTCACCTTAAGGCACTGTTACTCTAACCATGGTAGAACGTTAGACATCGTTAATATATATATTTGTTGTTGTTGTTGTCGTGTGGCACTACCCTCAATGTTATTTCTGAGCTTTCGGCGGTAGATAAATAAAAATGGCTGTCAATTTCTTCTGGTTAAATGATTCCGTCGAAAGTGGTACTGTTATAATTCTAATTTTATCTGAGTCAGCGCCTTCAGTACAGAATGGAAGCGGAAAACAATAATCTGTTCACAACACTTCGTAATTGTTAATTACTAATTGAATTAAATTTTGCCACAAATATGGGTATAAAAATATTAAAACTACGCCCAAAAAGAAACTGGCCTTTTCCTGGTGGTGTTACTGCGCACAATCGAGTCGCTTAACAAACGTAATCCTAGCTACCGTCAAGATGGCCCGTGTGACCATACCCAAAGAACCGATTCCTAGAAACGCTCCTTCTACCTTCAAGTCTGTGAGCATACATAAATGCACGAGGAAAAGCGAGTTAGCTATTGATGCGTCTTGTCAGGAAGTGAGTCGATTGAGCAAGTAGCACGATAAGGTAGACTTTTATTTGTGAACACGTCACCCACCGAAAGCACGTGGCTGTAGGCAGGTACACTTGAATTGGATGCAGCAACAAACACCCTGGGAAAGATACGGATCTACCGTATGAGAAAGTGGGAACGGAGGGAAGTCCTATATTTAAATCGAACTAGATTTCCCAACAGTACACGCAGGAGCAAACCTAAGTCAGAGTCCAGTAGTACGGGAGGGTCACACGATTTTGGGTCGGCAAAACTGAATTATGGTAATTTTCTTTTTCTTACAAACCACTTACCGGCAATTTGGGCGAAGCAATTTTTTTAAAAAAACTTGTGATGTATACTACCCAATATCCAGTCTTATGACAATAATAGAAAAGGATTGAATTTCTCAACAATAGAAAATAAAGACATTACATTCTTTTGGAGGCGCAAAGATTTTTGACGTTCTCACTTATCCTCCGCCATCGTCTACTGACGTCAGCTCTGTAGTTTCAGCGTTTGACCAAAAAGGCATTATTTATGTTAAGAGTTCTAAACTTATGGAAGCGATTGGTCCATAAATTAACGAGTATTTGAAAATGAAATCCTTAGAAAAATATTTGGGCCTAAAATGGATGAGGAGACAGGTGAATGGAGAAGGTTACATAATTTAGAACTACATAATTTGTATTCATCTCCAGATATTATTAGAATGATTAAATTAAGAAGACTTGTGGCACGAATGGAAGAGTTTACAGGATTCTTGTTGGAAAGCCTGATGGTAAGAGACCTGTAGGAAGGCCAAGACGAAGATGGAGGGATAACGTTGAGATGGACCTAAAGGAAATCGGTAAGGATGGAAGGCTTGTGTTGCTGCAGCCATAAACTTTCGGGTTTAAGAAGGCTAGAGAGTTAGTTAGTTAGTTCTAAACCTAACAACGAAGGCATTGCACGCTTACGTCAATAGACAACGGTGTTCAGCGTGGTTATCGCCAACTCCGTGGTAGCATAGACCTAGCTTTAGGCCCGAATTCCACACAGAATAACCGTCAATATTTTAGGAAGCTTTCAGACCGAAGCGACAGGCGACCCGCTACGCGTGTCATTTGTAAAACAACCTTCCGAAATGTAACCCCTCGTACCGAACCGACGTGAATCTTGCAAGTCGCTCAGACTGGGCCGGTTTGTCAATACGGTGCATCGTGTCGCCTAGGTCTGTGGTAGCGCATGCGCAGACTGGGGAGTCTGTGTTGCTTGTCGCTGCTGTGTTCTGGTCAAGGTTCTAGGACGAAATCCATCTATTCATACTTTTGACGATAAAATAGGATGTACTGCTTGTGAATGTTAAAACGTGACCAAACAGTTTCAGTCCAAGACATTACATTATTGATCGATTGGTTTGGTGTATATCACTTCGCTTTTGAGCCACTTTTGGCTAATCGCGAAGATGAGGATGAGTGATGGAACTGATAAGGGGAAACTCGCAAAGAACACCCATCGAACCCGGAAGTCCTATCGTCGCAGCGCGCTGTACGAACCACTCCGCCAGACAGGTCGATTTTGACTGATGTGCTTGATTTTATTTCACCTTTTGTGCCACTTTTGGCTAATTTGCGAAGATGGTGATGAGTGATGATATGATGAAATTGATGGACACTCACAAACATCCATGCCCAGGAGAGGATTCGAAACCGGAACCCCTGGCATTGTAGCACGAGGTGCTAACAACTCCGCCACGGGGGCCGGCGCCACGGAGGTAGACAAAGACTACATAAGTAGTTATGAATCATCAATTAATACACAAACTGAAGAGTGTTATGTAGAAATCCACACACTACATAAACAAAACAAATTGGTACAATATACATATCCGTAACAAGAAAGACATTACGTCATTCTATTAAAAGAACATCTGTCGGCGATGTCGCAACCACCTCCCCCCACCACCTTCCCCCTATCATATGGCATTTGCTTCACGGTGACGTGCACTAAGGCGCTTGCACCTGAGAGTTGCAGGATCGATACTGGAGAAGGCTAGGTAATTGTCCCGCATTCTTGGGTGGCACGAAGGTACCCAAACACTTCATTAACAATGCTAAACCTTTCCAGATACGCGCTTCCCAGACTAACTTTTCGGTAACGATATAATTTCCACCATAAACATTCTTCACTATGGATGGTACAACAAAACTTTAACTACAAGTAAAAACAGAGGTACAATTTTTAACTTAGTTGTTTTACACTGAATTAGATAACCATCTCACGAGACGAGATGAAGAGGCCTGCCGTAACAGCTACAAAAATTACTAAAACACAAGCTTCTGTATATTAAATAATGCTTGATTGACTTGGTCAATCTTACTTCGTTTATCTGCCACTCTTGGCTAATGATGATGAGTGATGATATGTTGGACACTCGCAAAGAAAACCCATGCCCAGGCCGGGATTCAAACCCGGGAACCAAGCCGTAGTAGCGCGCTGTGCTAACCACTCCGCCACTGAGGTAGACATATTAAACAAAGCATACAACCCATTTATCAGACGGCCAGCCCTTTGCATGGGTGTCGAATTGGTCCGTCGACTCCAACCCTCCCCCCCCCCCCCTGGGAAATTGGAATTGTTTATTAAAAGTTACACAAGTGTGATATTATTGTTCATAACAGAAACAACGTTCCCTTAGTTTGTAATCGAACAGAATAACCCAGTAAAAAATGCGTTAGTGTTATATACGAACAGGTTTGTTTTTCATGTTCTGCCATTGAATCCAAAGAATAAATGGTTCCATTGTTTCGAAATTGTGAAATGGCCAAACAATATAAACTTTTGCTCCTAAACGAGGTATGTAAAAGTTAATAACAAAATAAGATAACTATGCATTTCAGTACGCTACTGTATGAAATATAAAAAGGCAATCACAAACAGTTAGGCTCGGTATAAACTCATCTTGTGGATCGAGTAGAAAAGTCTCTCCCAAGGACATAATAATAAAATTGGTTTATTTGTATTAGTTTATAATAGTTATTATTTCAAGTATTCAAGTTTTAACAATGGCCTGCTTCCCCCCCCCCCCTCAACAAGAATTTCTGGCGACGCGCATGTCCCTTTGGTCGCAAAGTAAAACAAATTCGATTTAGTGGAAGTTTTAGTTCAGTTTAAGCAAATTTAACGAATTTTGAGTGTCACTTGTTTTTAGACTTTTAGAGAATTCTAGAAACACTTACAAGCGAATTGAGGTCACTGGAATGGGAACAGATAGCTGAAAAGATTCTGACAATACAAGTGCTTATTTACTCTCAGAATCACATCATCCTTTGCCGTTGGACTGCGTGTTGGGACAAACTCACAGTAGAACGGAATTCCTAGGACATTTCACAACAGTTAGGAGGAAAAAGCAAGGCACTTTTTCAATGGAACGATATTTCATGTTGAAGGTTGTTTGGACTTTAAAAGCTGATAAGTTCAGTTTTTCAACAAAAGAAAAACTGTTTACTAGCGATGTGAACTTGCTGTCAACCTGTAGCATAAATACGGAACACGTACGACGCATAATATATTTGTGTGCTTATTATACACAGTGTTACATTTTAAAATAATCACTATACATAAATTGCGTTATAGATGCCGTATGGTAAAAATTTCCTGCTTTTTCCAAACAATTTTAAGATAAATTTCCACATCATTTTGTGGTCCTTTACATGTTTATAACCAATCTTAACCCTTTCACTCTGCTGCTATTAGCTGCAACATATGGACAGCCTCAAGGGAAACATATTTCTTAAGTGTATAATGTTCTGGCTTAAATGTTTACATTAATATTGAGCTTTAACGTATATTTATATAAGCATAACGTACATTTATGTTGCAAAGTGTACTTTTGAAAATTATTTTTCTTAATTTTAAGATGAACTTAGATTATGAACACAAACATTCAAAATAACGCAAAAGGAATAAATTTTTAATACTTCCCATAGTAATATTTCTGTAAATGTTTGGCATGCTAGCACCAACTTTATATAGTGTAACTGAAATTGCATGCAAGAAAATATACCCCTAACACTCCCACAATGTTTTCCTTCTTTTAACATACTGGAAATTTTCTTAGGGTCATTTGTTCAAAGACGGCCAGTTTGTAAAGACGGCCTACCTGCAACGTTTTGTTGTGCAGCGCTGCACGTGGCGAAATTTGGAGCTAACGGTGCCTGTTCCAACACGCAGTGAGTCTTTCTGAAATTGGGTGACATAAGCGCCGTGTTGTTTAAATGAAGCATCCAGCTGCATACTCGTAAATACAAAGGTAAGTGATAAAAGTATAACGATCAAAATGGCTGATATAACTCTCTGTTTAATGAAAAACTCTAGATAAACAAGCGAATCTGTAGTTGTACAAAAGTCAGGTTTATAGGTGTGTTAGATGAGGTGTAGAGCATACAACGATGCTTCCTGGTTTGAATTCCATAACGTACAAGCTTTTCGTATGTTGTTTTCGCTGCATGATACGCGTTGGGGTAAGGCGGCCCCTTCTGTGCATTAGCCATGTGGGGTAAGACGGTCCCCACTAATATTGTTATGCTAGTGGAATATGTCGTGAATTTAGATTAATAAATATGTGTCTTGCAATGATATGTAGTACAAGAGTTACAAGGCTCGCCTCCTTCATGAATGCACATAACATAACCAGGTAATTAGCTGTCATTAGATTGTTTAGGCGGGAGCATGCACTGGCGACCAGAAACAAAATTGTCCAAATTAGTGTAAGTCGTACTTTTGTATTGTGTGAACTTTATTTTTGCTGTAAGCAACAAAAGTGCCAGTGTAGACGTGGCTGTTTCCGGGTTCTCGAGCACAGGTCTATACCCTGTACACCACATTACTTCAACATCGCTGATACTACTGACAGACCTAGGGCTACTGCAGACGATGTCACAGCCTCCTCCACAGGTGCAACCACTCCATCCAGTGGTCCCAACGCCGATGTTGGCCTTGTTCAATCTCCAGTCAGATCTAGGGCTAACTCACATGTCTCAACCTCCACCTTCGAGCCCATGCCTTCAACATCTCGTGGGACCATGAATGGAAATGCAAGCATGGTGCGGTTTGCAGATATAATGAAGGTACCACGTCTTGATACTGCTGGGCACAAGAAGAAACGCAGATGTGCATCTTCTGAACAGTTAACTTCCCTTGAATACATAGAGAAAGCAAAAGGGAGACATGAACAGTCAAAAAAGGAACGTACTCAGGCGCAAAAGAGTTGTGCAGATCGAGGGAAAGGAATATCAATGAAACGTAGTAAAAACCATTGTTCTAAGTGTGGCGGTTATTACAATGTAAGTGATGGGGAGTATTGGTTCAAGTGTAACGATTGATTGCTAGGGTTGGTTCCATGAAGACTGTTTTGGGCGAGATAGAGTCCAGGTTGGAATATGTGCTGTTTGTGGTGATAGTGATGGTTTATAGTGGGGTACATGGAATATGGAATGCTGACGTTTTTTTTTCACTTGTTTATTACATTTAATGTAAGTTTTCATATATCGGAGTACCATTTAAGGGGGGGTCCATCTTTGCACAGCCAACTTTTTAACGGTGGGCCGACTTTGACACATGTTTGTAAATACGGCCTACTTGCAATTTTGATTTATTGTGCAGACAGGATGTTTGGTTAGTGGATATTACCTGTATTTTCTGATAATAACAATAGTGTTAATAAAAAAATTGCTTTTTCTTCAAAATTAATATTTTCTTGATATTAAGGGAAAAGTCCTTAGGGGTGCCGTCTTTGAACAAATGACCCTACTGAAAATAAGGCGCACGTCATTAAGAACAATAACAAATTTGACAACCAAGAAACAGAACGTGCGGGCTCGAGCCCTCCCCCTCCCCTCTGCATGTAAACTATCTTCTAACAGATTTTGTCAGCCTGTCGATGTAAGGAAGTCACATGCCCAACAAGTGTGTAATGTTTGCGAGTGAAGTTGGACAATCTCCAAAAGGAACGGATGCCACTTTCCTTAAGGAAGACTAGAGTACTGTGTGTTATGGGACAAGTTTTTTTTCCTTCCAGGTGCTCCTATCACAAACAAACATGCTACGTACACGCTTGGGCAAGGATTTGTACCTGTGGATCAAAATCTTTTTTACATCTCCAGTTTACTTCCTACATAAGAAGTTGCGTAAATAATAATATCTTAGTAAGAACTTTCCTTTCGTTCCTGGTTAAAATTCTTTAATTTGTTTAATTTTTTCGTTGTATTGCACATGCATCTTTCTCAAGAGGCAGGAATACAATGGAATCTAATGACCGTTACAAACAATATTAAGGCGCTGAGCAGATTAAATAATTTTAGTCACTAAAACTCGAACGCACTTATTTTTATGACTTGTAAAATGACTGTGGCTACGTGAACCTCTTGTAAAGATTCAAGGCCAGGTTTTATATTTCCATTTCTTTCTTATGCCGACGATGAGGGCAGATTGTGCTTATATGAAACTGATGACAGGCGGCCGACCTCCGTGGAGAAGTGGTTAGCACAACGCCCTACGACACCAGGTGTCGAGGATTTGAATCCCAGCCAGGGCATGGTGAGTGTCCCTTCAACAATTGCATCGCATCATCACTCTTCCTCATCGTCACAATTAGCCAAGT
This sequence comes from Lepisma saccharinum, assembly GCF_977018435.1. NCBI lineage: Eukaryota > Metazoa > Arthropoda > Insecta > Zygentoma > Lepismatidae > Lepisma > Lepisma saccharinum. Next base: position 92,915,847 of record NC_139236.1, read on the forward strand.
GGCAGAAAATAAAAATATGTACATATTTAAAAAAGAACAACAGAGGTTTATCCACAATTTTTCATCTTGAGACTGCAAGATCGTTTTTAGGGGATATGATAATATATATATATATATATATATATGCCCGACCCTGTGGCCGAGTGGTTAGCACATCGCGCTGCGACGCCAAGGGTCCCGAGTTCGAATCCTGGTCGGGCTTGGTTGTTTGTGAATGTCCATTCATTAATTTCATCACTCATCTCCATCTTCGCAAATTAGCCAAGAGGCACAAAACGTGAAGTAAAATAAACTAAATCAATCAAAATATATATATATATAGTGTCAAATTACCACAAATTCCCTTCTGCGAATAATTAAGAAGGGGCATCGGGAAAAAATGGCTGATACACACAAATTAACATCCCAGAGGAGACAAAGGTTTTACAAATGCAATTCCAACTTAACTTCTTGTTGTGTACAGTGAGACTATCACTTGAGAAAAAAGAAAGTAACCATTCAAGGGTCAGCACTCCTAGTGTCGTGTGCAAACGCACAGCATGCAAAGAACCAGGGAAAGCTTTCCAAATGAATATTTCAACCTCGAGAGGATTGCGTGAAGGTTGCGGATGTGGCTTCGGCCTTGGCAGTACGCGATGGACGAAATTGTTCCCATTAACAGTACCAGGCAATGCACGCTTAACCCTCGCTTGCATGTTTGCCAACAGCCATTTCCTCTGCTAGACGAGACAGTGATTTGACTGACCAGCCTGTCTAGCTGCCGTGGTTCTTGAAGTCTCCATACGCCATGTGATCAGTTGTTTGCTTGCCAGGCCCTTCTCTCCACTACTACTTCTCTTCCTGTTTCTTACACCGGACCCTTGCATTAATTATACAAATACAAGGCCTCGAAGGTTCTGAAACAGTTCTATTCCAACCAACATTAAAAATCAAATTAATAATATAATTATAATTGTTGTTTAAAGTCCACTTTGTGACCATATAGGCTAATCGGAACTGGACCTACAGTTTAAATTGGGATCCGAACCACTGTGCAATGTGCTCCCACCGGATATGGAACTCGGGACCCCTTGATTGCAAGGCGATGACGTTCAGGGAGATAAGAAACGCAGTAGCCTGTAGAACGAGGTGCACATAGTAGTTCCTCCTCGCAACGTCGTTACTCTCGGCGCCACCGCTGTTGTTCTGGTTGTTCTACGGCGTATTCCCCGATCCCCACTTTCCTTGACAGCATATAGAGCGCCCGCCGTAAACGTAGGTAAGACATTCAGTATTAATTGGAATCTTTCGGTGATCAAAATGCAATGTATTTAGTATGTAGCATATGTATCCATTGGGGTTAGGTGGCACATCACCTCTACTATGAGCGAGATCGAGAATGTGTGTGGCTCTACTTACAAGCTGACTATGTACCTTCTTTGCACAGGGATAGCTTTATCTTCGTAAGAAGTCATGGAAAAGGAAGCAATAGTACCAAACGCTCATTAAATTGTCGTTGTTCTTATGGACATACTGAAAACTACGCTAAAATTCCTACAACTTATACCCCTATCCTAGAAAAGAATATAGACATTTAGGGCGTGTTTTCATGATTTCATAATTTTTATCTTAACCGCACATGGCACTGAAAATAAATTTATGAGATGGGCAACTTCCCCACATTTCGAAAAACGAGCAGCACTGTGTTGACCACAGGGGAAACAGAGCAGAGGATACATCTACTCTCTTCACCTCGCAAGTTCTCGCATTGACCAGTGGCGGATCCAGAAATGGCACTTAGGTGGGGGTGAAGTTATTAGTCCCGCCCCTGCTAACTTTCTAATTATATCTGAGATTTCATTGCCAAGTTATGCTGTAACACTCCCTTGAGCTTTGTTCACCAAGTTAGAAAACTGCACAGTTTTGAAAATGTCAAAAAAAAGGACGCCAAATGGAAATATCAATATTTTAAGAGCATACATGTTCTACACCTCGACAACTCAAAATGCAATCCGGGAATCATAACCACCAATAAAGATCCCCGCAACCGTATTTTACTTTTTAAAAAGCAGGATCAGCCCAAAATAAAGAGAAAAAGTCATCTTTTCGGGTCATTTTATCGATAAAATTGCCGCAGTACGATCCATATCACTGAAATGTCCCCCAATCAGGAATCAAACGCGGAACATGACCAGCTCCACCAAAATTTCCTTAAGTGCAAAGTGCTGTATAAGACTGAGTTCTCCGAGCACGATACCGGCTCGGAGGATCTCCTGGGAAGAATGCAACAGCACGTTCATGTAGACTGCAATCTTAACCAGGGCACTAACTTTGCGGCAAGAAATCCTAGGAGTTGTAAAACGTAAAAGGAGCTACTTACGCTATCACGTAGAATTAAGTCCACAACCGCGTAGCCAAGCGGGACACGCCAAGAACAGAAATAGCGTTGAACAAAACAACAATTTCAATGTTTACCCTGGCGAAGCACCAAAAACACGAAAACAATTCATTGATTACTAATTTACTACGCAATTAACAGGTATTCCTCAGTCTTTCTTACAACATTCGTTGCCTTTATTTCGTACAAAAAAGGTATAAATCTTGGCCTAGCATGTCTGCATATACGTACATTACAACAACTTATCTCACGGCTACGATTTTTACGACCTAAAAATTTGAAAAATTTGCAGAAAATGCACTTATGACCTAAAAATTCAATATATAATTAAAAAAACATGTTATAAACTTGGGTACACAAATACAGGGCGCCCGAAAATTTTTACCTGGCGTCTGAACCTTCATTTTTAGTTCTAAAAAAATAATTTTATATTTCGAGTCCCCTTACAGAAATTTCCTTTCCTTTTTTAAAAAAATAACGAGTACAGTATATGTTTTTGTTATTTCTGTTTTTGCTGTATTTTGGTACACACAGAATGTAATTTTGTATGGCCGACTGATGCCTATTTGGGTGTGTGTTAAAAAATTAAATTACTTTTAATCCAATCTTGAATTACTTAATAAAATAGTTGTTTTAAGGTCACATTTCTAAACGTCTAGCTTTATCTTAGCTCGATTCATGGTTTTCTTAGCCAGTATTATAAAGCACATACATATGTTGGTTCCTGAATTGACATTTGGAAGATTTAATCTATTAATTTTAATCCAAACATCAATACCATATGCTGGGACATTATAGTGACCTGTAACCTTCTTCAGTGGACAAGTTGCAGAGCAGCAGAATTGAGTGAACATGGGAGAAGAAACTCAATCCACTTCTGAAATAGCTGGGCATGTCAACTACTGACTCATTAGAAGGATTAATAAAGAAATAATTAAAGGCACTTTTGGGAATTTTTAATACCATGGGTTGGTGTAGAATGAACCTCTAAAGCATGTTATAGTGAATATATTTCTAAAGGTGTCAGCTACTGGTGCCTTTGCCTTTAAAAAGTGGAGTGGTGTTGTATTCACTCAGAAGTTATTTGAAAATTGTTATCCAACATGAAACGGTGTTTCAGAATGCATGCGAGGGGCAGCCTGATATTTTCCCTTGCAAATCGTACTGGGTAATTTAAGAATTGATGACTATAAATAATTATATTTTCCTATCAAGTACAGAATGGTTTTGTGGTAATGTAAATGTCTCTTTAAATACAAAGCATGAGTTAACATTGAGGCTTGTATCAGTAGACAGCCTCAACTGTGCATTCTGTAATGAAAAAATCAAGCACATTACATTGAAAACCACATATTTCCAACTTTCCATGTTTCGCTATCTGTACTACTGGTGGAGTAGTTGTAAGTTGCTGAAGTTTTTAATCAATGTACATTTGTTTAAAATTTTTCACTGACTAAAATGATCAGTACAATTAAAAAGGAGTGAAATAGTATGACAGAAATAATTCGAACAAGGGAACAAACTGAAACTTGGGTGCCACTTTAGCTGCGTATTCTGGTCTTCTCCTGTCACAGTGCCAGGGGGTTAAAGTGTAGTTCTCTTTCTCCACATTTATCCATTATGGATTTTGCCTTATTAATATACATATATGAAGTTGTCACTGTAGACATTTTCATCCATTTTCGAAGTACGAACTCGTGGTGAAAAACTACTTTGAAACTGACCGTAATATTTTCTAAAAATGTTTTCTTAACGCCACAAATAATGTTTGGGGGTTCAAAACTTAAACTTGTATGCGTCCAATCAAGTTCGCTTATTTCTCGAGACAAATGCAAACTTTTAACAAATTCTAACCATTGAGTAAGCTGCAGTGGAGGTATTACAATAATTAATGATGCACAAGTACATTTTTTTGTCAGATGAGCGTTTTGGCAACGTTTTTACCCTTGTATCTTCATTTTCTTTCTGTAAGGACCACATGAGGAAAAACTGTAGCAAATTTGAAGAAGGTGGGTACGTTTTATACGTTTTCTGTATAAGTTGATATCGAATGACTCATATGTATAATAAATATGTAGGTATGTATGTAAAGTCATGAAATACGAACCCTTTTAAATATGTAGAAGAAGAAGAATCATGGGTATTGCAGGAAAGGAAAGGAGGATTGAAGAAGTTGATCAATCTCCCTTCCTGGAAAATGACAACATTCATTTGAGTGTACAAAATGTTTGAAAGTCGATCATGAACATGATATATGTATTGTTAGTTTGAATAGAGCAGAATAAGTGTAGAAGTTGGAAAAGTAGTGAACAATGCACAAAGCAGCTCAGTGTCTCTTACAATTTTTTTCTCCTTTCATTTTATATTTCATAAACTTTGTGAACAAAATATACCACTAATCTTTGAAGACAGTCATTGACTGCAGTGGCATAAAATCACATCAGAATATGAGAATGATGCATTTATTTTGTTTCAGTCCACTTTATGCTCAGATAGGTTAATCAGAACTGGACCTACAGTTTCAAGTGGGATCCGCACTACTGTGCAATGTGCCTCCACTGGGAATCGAACCTGGAGAATGCTTGTTTTTCAATGTATTGATAACTTGAAATCTGAAAAAAAAATAAACAGCAGTTGTGCCAAATATATACTCATCTGGTGTACCAAGCAGTCTCTCCCCAATAATAAGGGAAACAATAATGATGATAATAGTTATTATTAATTTCTAATATATTATTTATGATTATTAATATTATTATTATTACTTCAATTTTATATCAACAATCTAAACCTCCTACAAAATTGTCTGCCGACGAGTATGTAAATAACTGTTATCCAATCCATCCTGTTGTAAAACACTGGGATATTCCTGTTCTTGGGCATGTATCACAAAAGTAGAAGCCCTGTAAATGATTGTACTTCCATACTAGTCCTTGTTTTGTTTTCTTTGGAGGGGGGAGGAACTGATTTAGCTTATGCCACACACACAAAAGATATAACTTAATGAAGAGTTATAAAAAATCTGGTGGGGCATTCCAGCATTACGTGCGCGACATTCACACACAAAATGTAAGATTCTACACATACGATTGGATTAAAATATTTGTAACGTAATTTCATAGAATTATGAAGTACTTTGTGGTGTCTGCTAAAACATGAAAAAAATCCAGTATAATCATAGAGGCTAAATTCATGAAAAGCATTAACAAAAATTTGTTTCAAAAATTTGTGAGACGCTTCAAAAATGTAGTAAAGTTTGACTTTATTTGTCTGTGAAGCATATAGGCTACAAATAATTTCTGTCGGTGAAATGTACAAATTATATGCATTCATAAACATGTAAACCTTAATGCAATTAAAAATTTGAAGACTGTCTCATTTTGTTATTTACATGGAGTAAGACCATTTTTCGAGGAATGCCCCTGGTAAAACCGGGGATCTAACCTGGGTCATTGACTTTCCACAAATACACACTACCACTGAACTTGATTCAGATACACCGATTATTCGACTATTGGATTACAACATTGATATTGGCCAAAACAACTTGGATAGAAATATGGTGACCCAGGCACGTAGCCAGGGGGAGAGCTAAGGGGTCTGTAGCCCCCTCCAAAATCCTATAAATATCTAATTTAAATAGTGTACAGTGGTAATTAATTTTTCATCCTCAGTAGGATTAAACATCTTGTATAATAAGTTGTAATATACTGAGAATTTCATATTCAGGGCTTCTACCTCCCACTTTTTCATCTTTAGATGGCAGTTGCTGATAAGGGATGAGCTCCTACTGAAATAAAATCCTGGTTACAGGCCTGTGGTGACCCATAGTATTTCAGAAAAAAAAAAAAAATATGTGATGTGTATGATTTGTCTTTTTAATAAGTTTTATGGGGAAGTGCATGTATTAAGATTCATTGCCTGGAGTTAATTTTGCAGTCGTACTTCAGAATAACTTAAGATGTTATTGCTTTATGCCTTGCCTTTTTACTTGCAAACTGTATGCATTCAAATGTATTAGCATCTCTTTGTTATAATGTAGCAAAGATGATTGCCAGTAAATTAAAAATTAAAACAAAGGTGGTAGATATATTTTGGAATGGGTGGAATATATGAGTGTTGAAACCTCAAGTTGAGAAATTAAAGACTATTATTGGTTATACATTTATGAACTTCCTAACTTGTCTAACAATAGAATAAAATCACAAATAAAAACTATCAATATGTAACAAGTATCATCTACATTCAATTCTAGTACTTCAAGTATGCAACATACGTAAATAAATATACCAAGTCTATTACTATGAAAATTTGGTGATAGAGCACAGTGGTTCCCAATCTTTGACCCTGCAGCTAATATAATAAAAATTAAACTAGTAAGGAGTCTTCAATTTCTCTTCTGTAACAATGAACAAGCTCTAAAAATATGCTTACTCTCTGGTGCAAATATATACACATATATGTATATGGTATTGTTTAATACTGGTTCACAAAAAAGCACACACAAATAGCAAACTTTGTGAAATGTTAATTTTTTTGCCTTTGGGAACCACTGATATATTGTTCTGTTTGAGAAAAATGTTTTATTCAATTATTGCCTAGCTCAGAAACTACTTAAAGCAATAAATGCTCCCACCCTTACTCTCTCATCTTTTCCCTGTTAAATAAAATCTACTACTGAACTCGCTACCAAATTCGTCATTGACATATTTACCTTACATCTCAAACTCTGGTCTTGAAAACAAACTTCGCAAGCTAGGCTTATCAATCAATTCCAATACCACTTAGTGATTTTAGTATTTACTCTTTTGAGTTTGTTAACATTTTTCAGTGTAAACCAAAGCACTGCAAGCTTCTCAACTTTAGAGTGGCACCCACAGTATTTCTGAAAAAAACATACCATACATATATATATATGTATATATAAATCCAGGGAGTTACGAAAACTTACTAATAGAATTTGCACATTACCACATAGCTCAAGTGATTGAAGCTCCACAACCATCATGGCTGCTATAAAATAATTATGGTTGTACAGCATTTATTTTGTAAGTGCTATCTTTCTTTCAATACATTTACAATGTCAAATTCTACATACAGGTCTTAGTCGAATCATCAATAAATTCTGATGACCGTCTGATACAATGCACAAATTATGACATGCTCAAGGCTCTGCTGAACCTTTGCCAATGTTGGGGCAGCTGTTTTTGAATTTTCCACTCCATTCGAAAAAATGATACTCTAAAATCTAAGAAAATTATATACATATGCTTAGAATTCCTTCTAGAGCAGTCACATGAATTTTAGTGTGGTTTGTTTCGCTGTTGCCTAGATATTTTCAATAGTTTTGTGAATACCTAAGTCTATTATACTATTGATAATATCTACACAATAGGGAAAGCAAACTACACAAAGATTTCAAGCGATTGCTCTAGAAGGAATTCTAAGCATATGCAATTTTCCAGATTTTGCAATATCATAGTGGTTTTTTGAAAGGAGAGGAAATTTCAAAATAGCTGCCCCGGCATTGGCCAAAGCTCCAGCAGGGACTTAACACCATCTGCAGTACGGTATTTACAACCATACTCATACTATTCTGGAAAATAATGTATCATCGTGTGGCTACGTATTTCATAAGTTTTCAAGATGTACAAAAACTACGATAAATCCAAAAGTGACGTCAATCATCAATTAAAAAAAAAATACTATTAATCTTGTCCAATTATCATGCATAATTTATCTTCCTCAAAATAGTGCATGGGTCTCCAGGGTGCACTAGTAGTTTGAGGACTACACATTGTCAAAGGCTCTTAACTTGGTGCCATATGGTCAGGACAGACAATTCTATTGGCAGTTATCTACTTTTCTCCTCTCCTTTCAAACAGTTCTCTCAATGCCCTCACAATTGTGGGTACAGTCCGGCTGCCTTAGCCAAAGCCATGGACAGAAGTGTGCATGCGTCAACTGGACTTGTTCAGTGTCAAAATAGGGGTGATTGCATAAATCACAGACTGAAAACGATGAGCTTTTGTTTGAAGCCGTGCATTGTCCTGGGGCTAGAATTATGGCAGAGATGCACATTAGAGCTTGTTAAGTTTTCATTTTAGCGTACAAATTATTTGTACTCACTTGTGGAGTGTAATATGTAGAGTTATGTATTTCTTAGTAAACTTAAAAATTACAATCTTATGTGGTGCAATGTTCACAATCTTCAAAATAGTTGTTACAAGTAGAAATATGAAGGTATGCTCGCTGCCATGATAGTATCTTCTTCTCTAAGAAATTTTTGGCTTAAAGTTGACCCATATAAAAAGGCTTAAGTTTCCGGTCTGTTACCTGGAGGGAATGTGGCAGCAACGACAATTTGGGAAGGTAAGGGTTGTTTGCTATGGAAACATCAATGAAGTAAGTAGAGATATGTTTCAAATTATCGAAGGGTTCAGAATGAAAATAAAAACAAGCAAATCTATGTAAACGAAATATCAGAGCATAGTTTGGCTGGTGCTTCTACCTGCTTCCCCTCTCACGTTTGGAATAGACCTTTCCAGCTAGTTTTGTCTTCCCTGGCTGGACTGTACACACAGACTTTTGTTTTTATGATGTCTGCCAGGAATGAAACTAAGGAATGTTTTCGCACCAAAGATGAGAGAATTAAAGACATAAGTTCAGGTGCACGTCAATGGTTGTTAGTGATGCAAGAATCACAAACAGAAACTAATTACCTAATGGGGTCATTTTCTGCATGCAATTTTGAATCCAATGTTTGCTATCATGATAACTACCATAATTAACAAAATGAAATCAATAATTAGAAGGAGACGTGTGGTGGTGAAGACACAGGGCAAACTTGTCTCCTTTACCCAACAAAATAATCCCTTGTTTCAGCAAATGAAACTACACAAAATAATATTTTGGGTAAGTTAACACTTAATTGAATAAAAACTTTTAGAAAATGAATAAAAATTGCATGTACCAAGAGAAATGTTAATATCTAAAAATACGTGCCATTTTAACTTCTGAAGTCTATATAACCATGAATTTCTGGTTGTCAACTTGTAATAAAGATATCTTGCTACAAAACAATTTACACTGCTGTGGAGTTCACACCAAAGCAACATGGCATGCTGCACAAACCTCCATTTGATTGGTGGAATCCCCAAGTAACACAGGGCATGTGTCACTTATACAGAAGGGGCCAGAAGGACAAATAAATAAAAATGGAAGACATGAAACAAACACACAAAAAACAAGTATTCTCGCAATCTAGCTTCATGTTATCAGATGAAGCCTAAACCTAGCAATAGTGCAATGGCAGAAAATTTGTCACTCTTAGTTCTTAGGATTGTGATGAGCAGGATTTGTGATGATTAGAGACCAGATGTTAAGCAAAATGCCTGTACTTTATTGTTACAGATATCATAAAAATGGCAATGTAAGTTCACATCAGGGTATTAGAGGGTTCGTTCATAAAAGTTTATTTAGCCTATTTCTGCGTATAATGCCTATGTACCTGGTTTTCAAAATTAACTTTGCATTGCATTAAAACAATTCAAATGTACAGTACCCAATGTTTTCTGAATGTGTCATATTTTCAATTACAGTAGTATCGTAAAAACTATGTACCGCACCGTGACAGTGCAGTCTATGGTGTCAATGCTTTGGTTTCCGACTATAGGACACGTGCAGGTTCGAGTCTCCTGGGAGAAACCTAAGAACTCTTCTTTTGAGATTTCAGCCTGTGTATGGGACTAATTGTAGAGCCCAAGACAACCAAGAAGAGGAAGGATGAAGGTAATAAGGGAAAACAGTTTCAAAAAATAGTGTAAGTCGTATGTCTGCTCCACTCGTGTTCAACCAAAAGAAGGTTCCTCGCAATCACCTAACCACCGTATAGGAACAATTGGTACCCACTATCGTGAGCGAATTGGGGAGCTACAAATAAGTAGTGTAACATGATCATGAAAACCTACAATGACGACTGGTGGTTCATCGTGCTGATCGCACGTCACCACATAACTGGTTGGATAATCTCCCACCTCGAGTGAGTAGGATCAGGTGGGAGTGAGGCCCGCAGTCCGTAGGTAAGCCCAGGCCCTCAATGGGCTGTAGCACGATGGATTATTACTATTGTTATCATAAAAATTTCACTTCACATCTGCCTTACATTTAAGGCATCCCAAAACGTCTTTTTGGAAGGTTTTCTCATTCCAAATTTGTGGTTTCCATTGTACACAGTCAGTGTCCAACTTAAGCTAAAGTAGCGGCAGCATGAACATCCCCATCTCATCCTTAATCTCAATCTCTTTATTTTATTCAACAGCCCTTAACTAGCCTTACCTCCGCTGCAAGCATTAACTAGGTAGGGTACATTGTCAATACCCACTGTTTGTAAAACTGTTGCTGCTGAAGGACACAGTATGAAATGGCTTGGCTTTCATTGCTGACAACTATTGTGCATTACCAGATGCGATCAAGTGTCTTGAAGTGAGAAATAAAACACTGCTGTATTCACTGCATGTTTCAGATGACGTTAAGCAGAAAATCAAGCGGTTGCAGGTCCAATTGTACAAGAAAAATGTGCGGGGTTCTTGCTGATAATTGGGACTTTCAGCAGTTAAAAGACATACGGATGATTCTTACAGATGAAAACAATATTTGAACTGTAGAACTGATTAAATATGCTTCAATAACACGAGTACATGTGGAGAGACCATTTTGAATACTGAAAAATACCATGTATTATCAGATAGAAGACAAAAGTGGAAAATTTCAAGATAGCTATATATTTTCATGTGCAAGAAAAGACTACTTCTTAATGACTGCTAACGACAACTGTATACTAACAGTGATATAGTTCTCTAATCAGACTGTCAAGCATGTATTACTTGCTTTGGATTAGGTTCCGTTATGTGAAGTGTAAATCCACATGTCTACTCAGGTATGTTGTTCTAACTAAACAGAGCATAATTTACAGATTATTTCATTTGGTGGCAAGTTTTTAAAGTATATTTTCTAGATTTTAGTACCTTTTTGACTGCCTATTATGAATTTTTTCAGTGCCTCACATCCAGTGATGATATTGTAAGGACATGTATGGCTTGGTCAGGAGAAACAAAATTATCCTCACAAAGTTATTAGCCACCAGCAAGCTGTGCCAGGTAAGGCATACTTGTGAGGCAGTTGTTGGTTCTAGGTGGAAAAGTTTGGAAATTCCGCGAGGGAATTGGAAGAAGAGGGGTCAAGGAAGGACTCCGATAGGAGGAGGTGGGAGCTGAGAATTGTGGAAGCCAGTAGTCTTGTTCCAGACAGTGGGGTGGTTCTGTGAGGAGTTTGAATGGGATGAGTGTTACTTCAATTTTGTCCAAACTTTGCACGACACAGCAAAGCCCATCTTCAGAGGGTTTGCTCTTTCAGTGATGGTTAAAAGTTTGTAAGTATTATTTGGGCTGAGAGACAAGAAAAAATGTTGCTGGTCATTTAGTCATACAGATTCCCCATACACTCCCAACATTTAGCCATATGCTAAAAGGTGAAAACCTTAACAACATGATGAAGGGACACTCACAAACAACACCTATACCCAGGGTGAGATTTGAAACTAGGAGCTTCAGCGGCAAGATCGAAAGTTAACCACTTAAAATACTTCACCACGAAGTATGAAAAATTGTAGAGAACAATCACAACAAGAGGAAAAATGTACCATTCTCGCAGTACAACCAATATATGTTCATTTCGCAAAAAGTTTTTAACATGATCATAATCAGAAGTCAAAACTAAAAATAATTCAGGTGCCTACTTCTTTTTCCTTTATTATTTGTAAATATTGGCTAAGAAAGTCATAAATTCAAGATAGGCCATGAAAAGTGATCTTCAAAAATGTAATTTATTAATTCATACAAGATTGGTTAAAAGTAATTAATTCTTGCACCGGAGTGACCTTCCTAAAGAAGGCTCAACTGGTAACAGCATGAATAACTATGCAATACATTTTAACACATGGTTTTGACTAAACTATCATTGTAGAGTTAAATTTCAGCAGCGTCTGTGCAAAAATTTATAATGGCATGTTTATTATTCTTCTTTAATGATGCATGCGATGCAGAAAACACACAAACATTAAAAAACACATAATGTACTCGTTATTTAAAAAAAAAGTAATTGAAATTTCAGTAAGAGGACTTGAAATATTAAAAAAAAATATTAAAAAGTGAGGTGCTAGGTGAAAATTTTCAGGCACCATGGTGACTGGGTGCCCTGTATTTTTTTTACCCCTTATCATAATTGAGCTACTGAATATCTGGAAATGTTTGGGTGATAAAAAAAGAAGTTAGGGAGGATGGAACCATTGCAATCATGGCCATGTGGAAAATGAATGTCAACCTACAATTACATGTTTCACATGTATAATTTAATTTCATTCACAGTAGTTTATGTTAAGTTATTGTTAGGGCGTTGCAGGAAAATGCTATTTTAAAACTGAAGGAGTATCTCTGAGGGGGTAATGTTATTATAGGGAGAAAATATACCTAATTTGCTTCCCTTTTAAAAAATGCTTTGCTTGCCCCTTTCTGGAAAAAATCCTGGGGGTGTCCATGTTTGCAATATGAAGGAACTGTGGCATGTCTCAAAACTGCTATGTTTTTCAGTATATTATCAGACACCTGAATATCAGACCAAGATTTCCAATCTGTAGGGTGGCCGATAAACTTTCTCTGGATGTCTACCATGCTCACAAATACAGGGATATAAAATATCGAAGTGAACTTAACTTTAATATTTGTGTAAAACAATTTAATAAACAGATATTATGCAATTATGTGCATAAAAATAGAACAATACGTTAATCAAGCGATTCAAAAGCATTGAAATAGATGCTTACATTTCAAGTTTCAGAAATTCGTAAAGGTAAAGAGGCATGCATATCTGCAATGCTCCCTCTCCTAGCTATCACTTGTTGACTAATATTTTGTTATTACTAAGAAATTCCTATAAAGTAATGCACCGCTTTTATTTTTTTAAAAAATCAGCATTCTCAAGGTATTGGAGAGTATACAGACAGCAACAGATCACCACAGTTAAAATATCCTTAACCTACTCTGAAATAAGATCAAACACACCACTACATCATCGTAACTGTTGACTTCAACATGTGAAACAAGATTAGCAACTGAACATGACATGCAGAAACCAGAAATATAGAATCCATCAATTCACTGCATTTAAGATTAACAATGAAATGCAAATTACTTGAAAACTTCCAACCTAAGCAAGTGACAAGGGAAAAGATGTGGTGGCAAATGCACATCCCTCATAATAAACTTGATTTTTGTGTCAAAGAATTTATACAAAAGTAATCACGTCATTTCCACCTGTGGAGTCTCATTATTACAGAAAATCAAGTACAAAAAAAGTATTTGGAGCCTTCATTAAACATGAGTATTATGTGTAGAAAGTATAAAGAAGAATGTATGAAAAACAATCATAATCCAGCAAGTTTGGAGAAATACAGGCAAGTTTTCAATGAACACAATTCTTCAAACAAAAAAAAAAAAAACATGCAAGAAATGTGTGGCTTATAACAATATGACAGAGGAAGAAAGAAAAATGCATGAAGCTTCATAACAATATGCAAGGACACTTTTACATCTAGGATGAGGCTCAAGGGAAGAGAGGGAGAAACTGTAATTTCCATGTGTGTGTATAATTAAATGATTGTGGGGGACAACAAACCAGCTCATTTTTGTGGTATGTGTACAATTCTGAAACATCATCTTCCTTCCCATAGATCACTAACTAACTAACTAACTAACTCTCTAGCCTTCTTAAACCCGAAGGTTCATGGCTGCAGCAACACAGGCCTTCCATCTTTCCCTATCTTGTGCAAGATCTATATACTCTTTTCCATCCCTACCGATTTCCCTTAGGTCCATCTCGACGTTATCCCTCCATCTCCGTCTTGGCCTTCCTACTGGTCTCTTACCATCAGGTTTCCCAACAAGAATCCTGTAAACTCCTCTTTCCTCTCCCATTCGTGCCACATGGCCTGCCCACCTAAGTCTTCTTGATTTAATTATTCTAATAATGTCTGGACATGAATACAAATTATGTAGTTCTAAATTATGTAACCTTCTCCACTCACCTGTCTCCTCATCCCTTTTAGGTCCAAAGATTTTCCTAAGGATCCTATTTTCAAACACTCTCAATTTATGTTCCTCTTTCAATGTAAGGGACCAAGTTTCACACCCATATAATACTACAGGCAAAATTACTGTTTTGTATATTGTAACTTTTATTTTCTTAGATATTAAACGAGAAGACAAAAGTTTATGAAGAGAGAAGTAACATGCATTTCCTGAATTAAGCCTACTTTTTATTTCCTCTTTAATATAATTTTCATTTGTTAATATTACTCCTAAGTATTTGAATTTGGAAACTGTTTCAAACGAGTTGTTACCAATAATTAGATTTTGATTATTATCTAACACTTGGTTTCGGCCTGTAAGCATATATTTAGTTTTCTCTTTGTTAACTTCCAAACCTATCTCTTTAGCAGTTTTGAAAAATATTTTAGCATTATTCTTAATTGTATTCACATCATCCCCCAGTAAGTCTACATCATCTGCATATGCTAACAACTGAGTCACACCATTTAATTTTAGTCCTCCTTTAGTTTCGTTTACCTTCCTAACAGCATATTCTAAGGCAAAATTAAAGAGCAATGGAGATAATGCATCTCCTTGTTTTAACCCATCATGAATTGTAAATTTGTCAGACATATTAATACCCACACGAATTTTACTTTCTGTTTCACTGGTGCATACTTTTATCATACTAACAAGCTTCTTAGGTATTCCAAACTCTACTAATATATTATATAATTTATCTCTTTTGACCGAATCATATGCTTTTTTGAAATCAATGAATAGCTGATGGACATTTTGATTATATTCCCACTTTTTTTCGAGTGTCTGTCTGATGTGAAAAATTTGATCTGTAGTTGATCTGTTGCGTTTAAATCCACATTGATAATCACCTATAATTTCATTAGCATATGGGGTTAGTCTTGTTAAAAGAATGTTAGATAATATTTTATATGTTGTTGAGAGTAGAGAAATTCCACGGTAATTATTGCAGTTCATTTTATCACCTTTTTTAAACACAGGAACAATTATGGATTCTTTCCACTGTTGAGGGATTTCTTCTTTATTCCATATTAAACAAATTAATTTATGAATTTGACATATTAATGAATTTCCACCATATTTAATTAACTCAGCTGGTATTAAATCAATGCCAGGTGCTTTGTTATTCTTTAGCCTTTTAATAGCATCTTTAACTTCAGTCAAGTTAGGTTCTGGAACTAAAGGTTCTGCTGTGTGGACTTCATTTACTTCTGATTTATCTCCTACATGGACATTTAAAAGGTCATTAAAGTAGTTCTTCCATCTATTTAGAATATCGCTTGGGTCAGCTAGAAAATCACCGTCTTTATCTTTTATCAAGTTTACTTTAGGTTGCCACCCCTTTCTAAACTCATTTACACCTTTATATAAATCTCTGATATTTTTATTTTTGCTGTTTGTTTCAATTTCGTTAATTTTGCTTTTCAAGTAATCTCGTTTTTTACTTCTAAACGTGCGGTTAACTTCTCGCTTTATTCTATTATAATTGTTTAGATTTGTATCATCAGAGTTATTTAACCACCTAAGTCTAGCCTGATTTCTTATTTCTATTAGATTATGACATTCATTATCAAACCATGGCTTACTTTTTCTCGGTTTATGGTATCCTATACTTTCTTTAGCTGCTGATTCTATTGCATTACGTATGTGCTCCCAATTCTTATTTACGTCTGTTTCATTTATATTTTCATCATCATTTAAATCCTGCAAAACATCAAATCTATTTGACAGTTTAATTTGGTAATCTTTCTTAATTCTTTCATCAGTAAACTTTCCTGTATCAAATTTTAGAACTTTTAGATTTTGTTGCTTATGATTTATCACTGAGAGTCTTTCTCTTAATTTAGCAATTACTAAATAATGGTCACTGGCACAGTCAGCACCTCTATGTGTACGAACGTCAATTATACTAGTATGCCTTCTCTTATCAATGAGAATATGATCTATCTGATTATGAGTTTTACCATCTGGAGAAGACCAGGTATATTTATGGATATCTTTATGTTTAAAAGTGGTACTTTTCACAATTAAATTCTTTGAGGTTGCAAAAGTAATCAATCTTATACCATTATCATTACTTAATTCATGAAGACTTTCTTTACCAATTGTGGGTTTAAATGTCTCTTCTTTGCCAATCTGTGCATTACAGTCACCTAACAGAATTTTCATATCATACTGAGAAAATTTATCAAAGACCTGTTCTAACTCAAAATAAAAATCATCTTTAGTATTATCATCTTTATCTTCCGTTGGTGCATGTATGTTTATTAAAATAATTTTACACCACCTACCCTGTAAAACTGCATATGATATCCTATCATTAATAAATTCTACTGTTTTAAGAGCCGAGATAATTCTATTATTTATGAAAAAGCCTGTTCCAAAATTATGATTTTCAGTACCACCATAGAAAAAAGTATAATTTTTAGTTTTACAATTCCCTTCTCCTGGCCACCTAACTTCCTGGACAGCTACTACATCTAATTTATACCTAACTATCTCATTAACTGTACACTGAAATGCCCCAGGCCGGTAAAGGCTCAGAACATTCCAGGTGCCTAATTTAATATCCTTATTCCTAACGTAGATCTTATCCTTAGTCCAGGGACCTCCCAAAGTAGTCCCCACCCGGAGATCCGAACCATAGATCACAGGCTTCTTTTTTGCTGGAGACATAGAAGTGGAATGTGATTCTATACATTCAATGACAGATGAAATTGAAACATGTTCTGGTTTAGAGTCCTGAAGGATGGGTAGAATTGATTTGCACTGGGCAAATCAAACCTTCACCTGTTATTGTGAAAGCTATGTTTCATGATGTTTTTGAAGAAACAAATCCGAGAAACAATCTATGAAGAAGTTTGTTGTTGGTTGCAATATTGAAAAATGGAACCCACGAAATTATTCTTCAAGCTTGGCTACAATTCTGATTTCCATGAAGTCAACATGAACAATCAAAGGTCATTGCCAAAAGTCTACAATGCAGGACTACGAATTGCTGAAAAAACCTTCCAAGTGAGTGCCATGCATTTTACAAGTCTTTTGAATCAACAAACCTGTTCATGATAGCTTATCTGAACCTGATGCACATTAAGATTACAATTATGAATAATTATGATGAGCAATTTTTACTTGTCTGAAACAATTGATGTCTTTTCAGTGTATGTATTAATAACTAATTTGTATACACAACTGTAAAACTTTAAGTATATCAATATCACAATGTAAGTATAAGGCTACACTCTACTTTACGTCCTTATTGCCTTTTGGTGGTAGCCGATGGGAGTTAACAACACTGCAGGCTCGTCTTTGTGTCCGCGTTGTGAATGTGTGTGCTTTGCTAGTTTGCGTTCTGCATGGTGATTGCTTCTTTGCGTTTGCGGTGCATTGTGTGTGTGTATGGTGCATGAAGAACAGGTTCCAAAACCTTTAGATAGTGTAAAATATGCTTATTCCCAGTAATAATTTAGTGCATCGTTCAAAACCGTGCTTGCAGACAGCCGGCATCTCTTCGGGTAAGTACCTTTCTCTTTTTATACTTTCTGTTCACGATAGCCCCACTAACCATTCACGTTAGCTCCAAAAACCATGCACAGGTAGCCCCACAAACCATTCACGTTAGCTCCAAAAACCTTGCACGGACAGCCCCACAAACCATTCATGTTAGCTCCAAAAACCATGCACGGGTAGACCCACAAACCATTCACGATAGCCCCACGAACCATTGACGGAGAAGAGGTATGCCTACGAGGTTAGGTTAGGTTCCATTGGCACTCATTTCACCCCTAAATATATCATCGAAAAAATTCCTCAGTGCGTTCAATATCCGGACAACATCGGTTTTTATCGATTTTCTCCTCCAGGTAATTTTTCCTCGCTTTGGGATTTACATTGTTGATTTCCTTATACAATAACCTTTCCAACGATATATGACACGCATTCCTTAGGAAAAGGACGTACAGTCTTACCAAGTATAAAATACAATGTTAATTCTAAATCCTTCCATGACACCAAAAGAAATCCTTTACAAATCTTTACAAGAGAGGAACAAAAGAGGGAACTGATGTGACCTAACAAACATCACAAATAGGTAACCATTTTAACAATGTCAACAGCTATCAAAATGTAAAACCTGATTTTTCCTGGGACCTTGGATATTAAAATGCCCTTATCTCAATAGAACGATTTAGCACATTCATGGTTTTGGCATTGTGGAGATGATATGGTCCACATTTTTTCTTTCTCCTGCAATTTGTTGACTTTTTCACGTCGCAAATTAATATTGAAACTGAAATTATAATGCAGAACAATCTCAATAATACAATCCTAATTGATTTATGAATATAAGTGTGTTTCATCTACGTCACAAACTGTTGCATTGTGGCTTCGAGCAGCCACGATGGAGGCCAGTTCTTGTAAACATATGGATTTCAAGTGGACAGGTTGGAGATTTGAACCTTGTTTACGATTGTACATTGTGCAGTATTCGGTTGTTCTGAGGTTCAAACAGAATATCACGATATTTCCTTGTACACAACAAACAAAATTGGCCACTTACGTGGTGGCTGTGAAAATCCTGTCAAATACAAACTTCAAAGAGAAGAAGTATTTTCGAGGGAAACACTGCTGGGAGGTGGTGGGGGGGGGGGGATAAATGCTTGGCTCCTGCCCTCACGCGGAAACACTATCTGAAGCATTTTACCTAAATTTCCATAAGGCAAACAACCTTTTTCTTCATTACGCAAGCTTTGATTGATTTGGTTTATTTTGCTTTACTTTTCTGCCACCTTTGGCTAATCACGAAGATGAGGATGAGTGATGATATGATGAAGGTACCCTCTCAATGAACATCCATGTCCAGGCTGGGATTTGAACGCAGGATGCCTGGTGTTTTGGTATGCTGTGCTAACAACGCTATGGATGCCTTCATTATGTATAAAATTTGATGTACAAAACACTCACTTAATTCCACTTCCAAAAATTAAAATATTCCCATGTTCACCTTTGCAAGCAATGTATTGCAACTGTTTTACTGGGTCCAACTTCAGACTGCTGGATGAATGTCAGGCTTGCAAGCTAATCTCACCATCAAATTGAAATATGGTACGCATTTGAGCAAGCTCTGGAGGACCAGTGTCCCATCTTTTAGCCCCGAAGAGTAGAAATTTCTGTATTCACAGGAAAAAGTAAATCTTTATTTTCTCTTTTCGTTTTTTCGGTGAAATGTTATTCAGTTACAAAAATGCTTACATGAGTAGGTCAGTTACGTTCAGTTTGTTTGATTGGTATTTCCACCCTCTCTTTTTGTTTATTAAGTTACACTTTTAAACTCAAAAACATATTTTCATCAGCCATTATTTATGAGAATAACTAATTCCGTAACCTGCTTTTGCAATGAAATATTTGTACAATTACATCTCTCATGCCTTCAAATCAGCTTGTGTGTGTTCTACAAACATTGAAGCATTAAGTCACTCATTTATTCTGAAACAATTTTCTCATTAGCGCCTACAGATAAATCAGCATTTTTAAAGAGGAGCTGGGATTTCATTAAAATTTTTATATCATCTGGCCTACAGAACCCCATAGGCAGGCTTTGCACAATTTTCTACTGAACACAAAACTAATGTTCTTATGAAGAATAATGTGGCCGCGGTGGATCAGTCGGTAACGTGTCTGACTACCATGCTCAAGGTCCCGGGTTCGATCCCCGGCCGGTTCAAATCCGGGAACTTTTCTAACGATGGAAGCGGCCCCGGTGCCCACCCAGCCTCGAATGACATGGGTACCTGGGGGAAAGCCTGGGGGGGGGGGGGGTAAAGGCGGTACCACCAGTACCATACACAGGCTGAAATCTAAGGGAAAAAGTTGTTACACTTCCCCCACGAGACTTGAACCTGTATGCATCCCGTAGCTGACACCCAAAGCATGTGCCTTAAACTGCTTGGCCACAGAGCAGGACATGTTTCCATTATTGTGAAGAAAAATTTAACGTAAAATTATTTTGCTCATAATAATTATGAGAAAAAATATTATTTAATGGAAGATAAAACATGTCTTTATTGTACGTTACTTTTGTGGATAAAAGAACTTGTTAATAAACTCTTTCATTTGTCAATAGTTTTCTGCACTGTATCTGACTGCATTTTCTTTATTTTCTTCTTCCATTGTTCTCTCCACACCTAACACAAGTTTTGCCATGTTCACTTCCGTAATGCTATACATTTTATGCAATCTCAGACAGCTGTTATGCAGGCCCTTTGCTAAAGGGGGAGCAGTGGAAAATACAGTTTTTCTCGGTCGAGTCGCCCGCGGAACGGCGGTTAGAGCGGCAGAAAGTAAGTTTCTGTCTACGGTCAAACTGTATGCAATATCTGCGTAACTGGGGCCGCTAGCTATGTAATGAAAGAAGTTCGTACAATCACATTGACAGTTACAATTAAAATGAGTATGTACCTTGTTACACGAGGTGCTAGAAATGATGTCCCCCTACATTCACACATTTACGGCATTTTTAAAGAAAATGTTCACTAACGCGTCAGTTCCTCTTCCAAAATTGCTTATTTTCCCTCCTGATATTTTCTTTCAATTCTTCTAATGTATGGTTTCAGGTTTGAAAGCTAGGTAGCTTGCCATGCAGACGTCTTGTGCAAGGTGCCGAAGGCATTTTTGATGGTACTTCGACGTTTCTCCACATTAAGGACACACCGCTTTATCCTTTGCTTATGAAGAACAGACCCTGATTACCTACATTTGTTCACAAGTATCAGTACACTCTCTCTGTGTGAAACAGGAACATCTGGGAATTCTACTGCAGCAATAGAAGTATTCTACTTCCCTACAATAATGACTAGAGGCACATATTTTTGGTAAATAAAAAAGTAAAATTTCGGTACAAAAACAGAGTCAATTTCAGGTTCTATAGCGGTACATAAAATAAAATTTCGCAGTTATAGCGGTAGGCTATATAAAATCACATTTTGGTTTTAAAAATGTGAATATAATCCGAAATTTGATTTAAAAACTGCACTTATTACACAAATCAAACATATCCTTTCTAATAGCACATTTATTCATTACCAGAAGTTTAAACACCTTAACACTTAACAAACACGTGCAAACTGGACACCAGCTACCTGGATATTGAAGCACTGTTGCACCAGTGACAAGATCAGCGTACAGCTCAGTCTAAATGACCGCAGACGCCCCCCCACTCCCCGGTGTGTTAGCTGCTGATCCATGGATGACTCGAAAGAGAAAGGCACTGTATATAACTGATCTTTACAATCATATCACTTATTGCTCCAGCCCAAGTCACCTTGAGAATTTTTACCAGTCGCCTGAATTTTTAAATTCACTTTTATTTTACTTATTATTTTTTGAATATTTTAAGTTCGCTCACTGAAATTTCCATTACCATTTTTTTAAATAACGAGTACAGTATACGTGTTTTATGTTTGTGTGATTTCTGTAACATGTGTATCATTCAGTGGTGTATTCTTTCATGTTACCTGGAATTTTTTTCATGTAAGATATAAATTGCGGAAAAAAAATTTTTGAAGTTGTCGGACTTCTGTTTTTATTTTACTTGCATGTCTACATGGGGTTTTATCTATATTTTATGTAATTAATATATACAATAAATAAGAATTGTTGCATAAACCAGGTCACTTGAATCATTATATCAGAATAATAAACATGCCATACAAATGTTTGCACTGTTGCTAGCCAATCTGCAGCAATATGGTATAGCTAGCCACAAATTAGATGTATTTGCAGTTATTAATGTTGTTACTACACAGCATTCCCTGACATTCGCTACGAGATGCAGCGGCAAGGCGTTAGTGCTTGTCTTTCCTGGTGAACGGGATCTGTGACAGTCGGCAGAGTGGGCTATTAAAATTACAGTTTTCATATTGTGTACTAACCTTGACTACAGAAGGTGTTGAAAATGATGTCCCTCTGCTGCAACACATTCCTGGCATTTACACGTGCAAGTTCACCTACTGTAATTCTCCCGATTTCTCATACAATACTCTCTTTTAACTCATGGATGGTGTGCGGATTGTCTTTGTATACTTTATTTTTTAGATTTCCCCATAAATAAAAATCGCAGGCTGACGAATCGGGGGACCTAGTGGGTTCTTGGAACACCCATTACTTGTGAGAGGCGGCGGATAGATTTCCGAGGAGACTGTTCTAAGCTTTGTCCTATCTCATAGAGTTTTTCCTCAGTAAGTACACGTGGGTTTTTCCACTCAGAACTGACCCTGATACTCTAAACCTTTTTTAAGAGGTTTAATATAGTGGTCCTATGTGGAACGGGAACACCAGGAAATTTCGTTGCAAAACGTCGTCGCACTTCTCCACAATTCCTCTTTCCAAAGTAATACTCGACAAGATAAATCCTTTGTTGTAATGTGGTACTAGTTTACTATCCTTCAGACAGATTTCTTCATTTCTACAGAAGAAACTGCTTACCGTAATAAGTTCCTGTAGTATTGTCTAATATCTGGAAGGTGTTTTGTGTGATGTGGGAATGTTTCATAGCGGAAATTCAACCATTGACGCATACCCCCACGAACCATTCATACATAGCCCCACGAACCATTTCCGGTAAGGTTAGGTTAGGTAGGGTCACAATAGGGAACAATAGTTAAAAATTGGTTTCGAAAAAATATGCGTAGCCCCACACACTATTCTCGCATAGCCCCACGAACCATTGACACATAGCCCCACAAACCATTTGCGGAAACGTACGTTCTTCAGTTACAAAAACACTTTTTTTAAAAAAAATTGATAAAAAAAACATGAATACACGTTAAAAAATGATCCGCGAAGCAGATAGGCAAGTACAAATGTCAAAAATTGACGAAACTCAGAAGTTATAGGTGTCCGAAGGATAGTAAACATTTACCTTGTAACGTAAACTTTTGTGGTGCCATATTAAGTCACAATCTACAACACACGGACACAACACAACTTCTGAGGGAGGATCATACTGGTGTCAGTCTGCAATGTCAACAGAAAGGGAAAGAGAGCGAAGGCAGGGAGAGCAAAAGAAACAGACTGTAGTGTGCGACTGTCACGGACCCATTCACCGGGAAAGACAAGCGCTGACGCCGGGCCCCTTGCGCCGAGTTTCGTAGCGAATGCTCAGTAGTTGAGCCTTCTTTAGGAGGGCCACTCGAAGCAAGAATTAATTACTTTTAATCCAATCTCGTATTAATTAATAAATTATATGTTTTATGGTCACATTTCATTGCTTATCTTAGTTGGATTCGTGGCTTTCTTAGCCTATAAAGCTTGCTGATGAGAATAACAGGCTGGTGCCTGAATAATTTTTTGTTTTGTCTATCCCTGGCTCCAGCAATGTAACGGAAGACACTTATTGATGTGGTGATTTATAAGTGTGCGAGTGATTCTACAACATCCTCACACCAGAATTGGGGGGGGAATCTCTTCCAGATCCAGACTTCCGTAAATTACTACACGTAACTCATGCCTCATTACAACAAAATAATTTGCTATCATCTCTCAAAAATAAATACCATTAATGGTGATAATTGTCAATTAATTTGACTCAGTATTTATTTTTAGTTACGTGGATGTGTGATGTTATTCAAGATAAGTGCGGACTTTCTTGGAAGATTACTGTACCTATCAACGATACAATGTATTAAAAATTTGCCGCCTCTACTAAGAATTCCTGGCTACAGACCTGCAGTTAAGGATGAGGACTCCTTCCTGGAGTTGAAAGTCCAGGACCAGCATTACTGCTTCTTTTGTTATGCCGTTCGTGTGTTGTGTATTGTATTTGAATAGGCTGAACAAAAGGTATTAATTATAAGCACAGCTTGACTGAATTATATAGTGTTATTGCTCCCTCCTGATCAACCTTCGAGGATAGGCGTAGTACTTGAGGAATACCAGAAGCATTTATCAAAATGACTAATCTTCTTGAGAACAGCTTTAATTTTCACTAGCAGTTAAAAAAAACTCTCTCCACAACTATTGGTAAGCAAGATTTTTTTTGTTCATCATTAAAAAAAACATGTTACAGGGCAAGCATAACACTCTTTTCTATGCCACTTTCAGAAGAACATCATACTTTATGTAAGTTAGTCACTTTCAACTTAAAAATCTGTACCCATTTATCAGATAAAAAAAAACTTTTCGATTTCTCTTGAACATTATCACTGATTCAACAATTTTCTTTCATCTTCTGAACTAGAAAACATATTACTAGGGAATGGATTTTAAGGTGCAGCACCTTTCCGAAAATATATCTGTTTTCATACAGATAGTTTGAGATATGTATATTAGGTCATGAAATCAAGTACAATAAACACACTGGTTGCACCTTTTCTTGAGATTAGCACATTTATCCCCTTTTTACCCCTCCCCCTGTCATGCTTCACCACCTTTTTCCATTCTTCTCTTTCATGTTTTGTTAAAAAACTGGACAGGGAAATAAATGATTTTTCACCCTTCTTGCGCAGATACATAAAATCCAATAGTCTCATTTTGTAGAGCAGAACGAGAGCTTTAAAATGGTATAGGCCTAATATAATCATTGAGGCCCAATAGTTCCCAAGATAATGTAGCAAAACCCACGCAGAAAAACACAATCTCAACAAAAGCTATTCAGCAGAACCATAGTTCTCTATGAGGTCCGCATGCATTATATTCAGAAGGTGCAGAAAAAGAGAGCGTTGAATAAAGGCATTTTATCAGCACCATATTCAGAACCTTCTTTGGTGCACTCTGCTCCACAACAGCTAGTTTCAAGGTATTACAAGTGAAAGCCGGGACATGGCTCCGAAATGGGACTGTCTTGGTCAAAACAGGACGTATGACCACCCTATATTTGAACAAAGTAATGTTATTTCCCCAGCAGCCTTCTGGCACCCTCTTGGAAGCAGTAATGAAAACAAAAAAACCATAAATTCTGTATTGTATTTGAATTTGGTTAATTAGTGTCATGTTTTGGCTAATTATGAACATGAAAAAGACCAATGATCAGATAAAATTTGAAAAAAGGCCACTCACAAAGAACACCCATGTCCATGGCAGGACCCAAATCTGGAAACTTCGATGATGATATCAAAAATCAACAACTTAATGCACTCACTCAGAAAGCTGCCATAAAAAAAATTAAAAAAACTTTACTGATTTTGCTGACCATTATCCACCACTGCGTAAGAAGGTATTCTTCTCCTTAGCACCATGCTTTTGACATAAAAACATGTATAATAATAATAATAGTCTTCTGCAGTGTCTGTATATAAAATACTGGTTACTCTCTACAGAAACATTTAGTCAAGAATTCAGTTATGATGATGATAATAATAATAATTTGTGCACTAATATAGTTGAAAATAACTGCATTGTCTTTAAATCTTTGCACATTTTCCATGTAGCCACATATATTTTATGAATAATATTTAAAAAATATATAACAGTTCTAAATATTTAATGATTTTTCAAAGTTTCATAGGAGAAAGATGAAGAATCGGCGAATTGTGGAAATGACTGTCACAGTAAATTAGAACCTTGGTGAAATTAACACTCAACACCACTGTTTGCAGTTCTGAAAAGTTCTATTTATTGGTAAATAGAAGATGTAAAAGGTATCTTACACAAACATCCCCACTTCCCACTGACAAGGCATTGCACAGACGATTGCCGTAATTACTCGTTTCTGGATGTTCACATGATACTTGAAGGGGTGTTGTGTTTGAGACCAGCAACAACATTATGAGATGTTAAAAGCATTTATGGCAATTATTGTAATGCTAAGAGCACTAAACTAGACCTGCCTAATGTACCTACGAAAGCATTGAGGCATGCACAATATATGGGCAGGAAATCATTATTCACACATTACTGCAACGCTGCTTGCTCTGGAAAAGTCTTACAGCTTGTTTCTATTCCACATATCTCCGAAATATTCAAACATTATTGCAATGCTGTTTGCTCTGGAAAAGTCTTACAGCTTGTTTCTATTCCACATATCTCCGAAATATCCAAACATTTTTGCAATGTAATTGAAACTACATGTCTCGCAAGTTTGAGTCTCTTGGGGGAAGCCTAATGACTTTTCCTGAGATTTCGGCTTGTGCATGGCACCGGTGGCCACCCACCATTGTGAGTACATTAGGGAGCTACGAATAAGTAGCGTTAACCTGGTCATGGAAACCTACAATAGCAACTGGGGGTTCGTCGTTCTAACCGCCTGTAACTTGTTAGATGATCTCCCACCTCTGCGGGAGGGAGACCGCAGTCGGAACGTAGGCACTGACTCCCCTGGGGTGTTCATGTAACTTTTTTTATGTAAACTACACATTCAAAGTTCGTGCACCACATGAAAAACTGGTTGATTTCCAAAACCAATTTGTACCCCACACATGTAAATTAGATGGGAGCAGCAGTCCATAACCAAGAGAAGCAAATAGCTGGTGACAAAAGAAAGGATCATACAGGAGTATATGAAAGGGACAAACTCCAAAGTATGTGTCAACAGGTATAAATTGAAATCGAAGCAAGTAAAAAGTCTGTGTATCATGATGAAATCTGAATTAAACAATCTGAACTTGGGCCATTTTTTTTTCATGTATTAGCTCTCGATAAAGATATGTGTGTGCTGAAATGTTGGGAAGATTAAAGAAGTTTAGCCAGTATAGAACACTAGAAAAAACTTGAATCTTCACGAGGTAAAAAAAAAATCTGTTATAGCACCTCACAACTGTGTGCTATGGAAATGCCATAGATATACCGCGTGAGGCACCTAAAAGTGTTTCTCTGCATGTGCTCTTTTATATTATGCATGTTATTGTATATCGTTCCATTTAAAAAATATGCCTTTGCTCCAGATGCCCCATTTGTCGATATTTTTCGACCCACCCCATACCTCCGATTTACGAGCCCCATTTGATATTATTGTTTCCCGCAAACCTCACATCGCTACTGTTTCTGGTTTCTTCGCTATTTCTGGTGGTACTTTTAGGTGCCTCATGCGGTATATGTGTGGGTGGGTGGGTGTGTGTGACATATGCCACTTGCACATTAAAGAAATTATTTTAAAATCCTTAGTCTCTTGTATAAATACCAATGAACTGGGAAAGACTTTACATGAGATACATAAAATATAGTTTTAATAACAGCTAGTAAATCACAAACTGTAGCCGTACATTATATTATTTCTGTAATATAACAAAACACACTAGGGTCATTCCATGTCAAGTTAACCAAATTTTGGTAAATTTTGAACATGGCCATTTCTGATTTTATTCATACTTAGTTGTTATGAAGTACCACCTAAGGTAGGGAAAACTGCAAAATTGCAGATTTGTATCTGTTGCAGTTCTCCAGTTAGAACCCTCTGAAATATGGAAAAAAGCACAGTTTTCCGCACACATGCAATCACAAAAAAACTCATAAATCAAGTTAGAATTGATGTAGAAGGTTGGGATAAGAACCAAATTGTTGCTTTTGCTATGCACTTTAGTTAGGTATATATCACATGACTACTTTTCATTGCAAGGTCATTCAAACTTTTTTTGAAAATAGAATTTTTCAAAAACCTATATTTTGAATTCTTTTTAAAAATACACATAGAAACATACATATTTCAACATCAAGTCTCAGAAGTTTTGTTATAGGATCGCAATGGGATCATAGTTTTTGACATGTATAAACAAATACTATACACTAGGTAAGACCATATGACACGGGAATATTGCAATGTAAATTCCAATCATTTGTAAAGGGACTATGTTGTTTACCAAATTGGCCAAATGGTGAAATAATAGGTATGCAGGAGAGGGGCATAACTTGGGGTCTCACTTTTTTGGGGGGGAGGGCAAGTTTGTTAACAAATATTTGTTAAAAAAAATAAAAAATATTGAAAACATTAAATTTAATATTTAAAATATACATTTCTAATTGTTTATATATATATATATATATATATATATATATATATATATATATATATATATATATATACACACATATATACAGGGTGTTTCTAAAGGTCGTTTACAACGCTTGGGAGGTGATTCCTCACACGAAAACAAGCAAAAAGTCTAAGTTCCATTTTTACGACTGAGGCTTCGTTTCCGAGATAGGAGCCTCGCAAAAGGTGACAAAGTGAACTCACACCTGACTGGGACGAATACTATAACAGATAGAGAGGCGGTTCCAAGGGAATCATAAAGGAATCGTATGTGCTCAGTCCGGAAGTCACTATGAAAAGTTCACTGCACGCATGCGCAATGGAGTCCTCAAAGGAATTAGGGATTTCCAGCAAGAACAATACATGGAAAGGGTATGTAACGCAGCAAGAAGGACCGTGACAATGAGAAATGCGTTAAAGACAACACATCCCGACCTCAAACATCAAAACATGAGCACGGAACACAAAATCCGAAAAGTTGAGCACGGTTGCATACCCCAGTTACACGCGAGGAATGAACGAATCATGTCATGTGGCATACGAGAGACACATTACTCCACCAGGAGGAGGGAAAGAAAAACACAATATCAGATGATTGCGACAACGTGTATTTTTACACGCGACAACTACGTAATATCCCCCCCCACACACACACACACAACAAACAACAAATGCTACAATATCTTACGCACAGACAGTCCGTGTCACTGTACACCAACTGAAGATGTCACTTTCACCACACAAAGGGGGTGGGGAGCAATACCAAGAGTGTTCTCACTGAGATTTGCCGAGGGCAATAATCACAGACGGTTTTCAAAATGTCTGCCGTTTACTTCTACGCAGAGATGACAGCGACGAATCAAGGATTGTCGAGTACGAGCAAACAAGCCAGGTGTATCTGCTACCGTCGCGGCGGCGACGATGATGCGAGCAACGAGGTCCTCAGCTGATGTGACAGGTGTGTCGTATACGAGGGTTTTCATTTCTCCCCAGAAGAAAAAATCGAGAGGGTTGAGATCTGGCGACCTAGGTGGCCAAGGCACAGGCTCATCCCTACCAATGAACCTATTGCGAAACACGTCATGCAGGAAATATCGTACATTACAATCGAAATGAGCTGGTGCACCATCGTGTTGGTACCACATTTCTTGCCGCAGTGCCAAAGGTACGGTCTCCAACAGTTCAGGCAGAACCTCACTAAGAAATGCATGATACGTGCGACCATTCAGGCGAACAGGGAGAATGTATGGTCCAATTAAATGATCATGTACTATCCCGCACCACACATTCACTGAAAAACTGTGCTGGTGATGGGCCACAAAAAGTACATGTGGGTTGTCAAAGTCCCATACATGACTGTTTCTACTATTGAAGACATCCATCCTGGTGAAAATGGCTTCATCTGTCCACATTACGTTTGCCCCGAAGTGAGGGTTTGTGTCCAGCTGATGCAACAACCATTGGCAAAACTCCATAGGAGGGCGAAAGTCACGAGGTAACAGTTCTTGTACTTTCTGCAGTTTAAAAGGGTGCATTCCTTCCTCTGACAACACTCGCCAAACATTCACATGAGACGTGTTTCGTCCCCGAGCGAGCACTCGCGTACTGGTGCCAGGATGTTCTGCGACCGCTGTTAACACATCTTCTGCAAACTGATGTGTGCGTACACTTCGGGGTCTTCCAACTTCTTGCCGCGGTGGTAACACTGACCCTGTTTCACGCAGTCGACTGTCCACTACCTGAAAGAAGGTGTGAGACGGTAAACGTCTATGTGGAAAGCGTTCTCCATAAAGACGCCTTGCCTCGCGGCTATTACCACGTGCCTCCCCATACATGAGATACATGTCTGCTAGCTGCTGGGTCGTATACGCAGCCATCTGTGTAATAGGGAGCTGGAACTGCAAAGTATCGTTTTTGTTTAACACTGGCACACTGCACAAATTTGCCGTATCACCGTACGAACACCACAGACCAATTGTTGCGATACTTGACTTGTCCACTCCACCACGTCAACTTCTTTCAATACAACATACTCTTCAATGCGTATGACAACCTAGAGCGAACTGCTGATCATATCCCAGCACCTGCAACACGACTGGAACGACTGCCGGAGAGAACCAACCCTTCGAGCTCCTCTCGCGGGAACAGCAGTCATGAAGGTCAAACGTAGACTACGAGAGCCAGACTTGCCTGTGCAGCGCTTCCAAAACTGGTCTCTTTTACGTCACAATGATCGCGTGCGAACACTTTTGGTATTGCTCCCCACCCCCTTTGTGTGGTGAAAGTGACATCTTCAGTTGGTGTAGTGTCTGTGCATAAGACATTTTAGCATTTGTTGTTTGTTGTGTGTGTGTGGGGGGGGGGGGATATTACGTAGTTGTCGCGTGTAAAAATACACGTTGTCGCAATCATCTGATATTGTGTTTTTCTTTCCCTCCTCCTGGTGGAGTAATGTGTCTCTCGTATGCCACATGACATGATTCGTTCATTCCTCGCTTGTAACTGGGGTATGCAACCGTGCTCAACTTTTCGAATTTTGTGTTCGGTGTTCATGTTTTGATGTTTGAGGTCGGGATGTGTTGTCTTTAACGCATTTCTCATTGTCACGGTCCTTCTTGCTGCGTTACATACCCTTTCCATGTATTGTTCTTGCTGGAAATCCCCAATTCCTTTGAGGACTCCATTGCGCATGCGTGCAGTGAACTTTTCATAGTGACTTCCGGACTGAGCACATACGATTCCTTTATGATTCCATTGGAACCGCCTCTCTATATGTGATAGTATTCGTCCCAGTTAGGTGTGACGATCACTTTGTCACCTTTTGCGAGGCTCCTATCTCGGAAACGAAGCCTCAGTCGTAAAAATGGAACTTAGACTTTTTGCTTGTTTTCGTGTGAGGAATCACCTCCCAAGCGTTGTAAACGACCTTTAGAAACACCCTGTATATACCCCCCCAAAAAAACGAGACCCCAAGTCACGCTTTTCCTACATACCCATTATTTCACCATTTGGCCAATTTTGTTTGGTTTGATTTGGTTTGAGTTGGTGTTTTAAGTCCACTTTATGCACAGTAAGGCTAATCGGGACTGGACCTACAGTTTAAAGTGGAATCCGAACCACTTGTGCCTCCACCGGGTATCGAACCCGGGCCAATTTTGTAAACAACATAGTCCCTTTACAAAGGAATGGAATTTACATTGCAATATTCCCGTGTCATATGGTCCTATCTAGTGTATAGTATTTGTTTATACATGTCAAAAACTGTGATCCCATTGCGATCCCATAATAAAACTTCTAAGACTTGATGTTAAAATATGTATGTTTCTATGTGTATTTTTTTTAAAAAAAGCAATATATACCTTTTTGAAAAATTCGATTTTTAAAAAAAGTTTGAATGACCTTGCAATGAAAAAATTTCAAAAGTAGTCATGTGATATATCTAATTAAAGCTCTTAGAAAAAGCAACAATTTAGTTCTTATTCCAACCTTCTACGTCAATTCTAGCTTGATTTATGATTTTTTGTGATCACAAGTGTGCTGAAAAGTGTGCTTTTTCCATATTTGAGAGTGCTCTAACTAGAAAAGTACAACAGATAAAAATCTGAAATTTTGCAGTCTTTCCTACCTCAGGTAGTACTTCATGACAATTAAGTATGAATAAAATTAGAGATGGTCAGGTGTTTTTCATTGGTTTACTTGACATGGAATGACCCAGTATGAAATGTAAGCTAGTGGCAATGGTTCTGATGTGTAATCATTTTTAAGACTACAGAGGAGGATAAGGAAGGTGTTGAGAATACTGAAAATGGTTGTGAAAGTAAGGGCTGTCGAAAGATACTAATTTGTGCATTTTAAAGATGTACGAAAGCATTAATTTGTAAGGAATTATGTCATAAATTGAACATTGTGCAAGTGACCATGCTTGCAAATCACTACTGTCTGAAGTAAAAAGTTGTGTACATGTATAGGAAATAAAGGAAAGTGTGTAAAATACTAATGCAACCAAACCTAAACTACTTAAAAATTTAAAAAATAACAAGCCGTTAGGATCATAATGCTAAGAGCACAAAACATGACCCACCTAACCTACTCGTATAAGAATATTAGACTAAGAAGGTAAAGACTGTCTGCACGAAAAAAACACAGCATACAATCAGAAAACTTGTTCGTATAGGTTATACCATGAATAGAATTTGATTCATATTGAAAACATGGGAGACATGATGATTACAGAATTACATAATTGGAATTCAGATCAATGTGACTGGACAGCTCTTAACAGCTTGATGTTGGGAAAAATTTATGAAATTTTGGTTGACCATTGAAAAAAATACTACCAAATTATTTACTTTTGCAAAATAATCATAGCAAACAGTTTGGTGTAGCAGAGGTAGGTACCATGTGCAATGGCATCTAACGAGAAAGAACGAACTCTCCAATTTAATTTTTGTACATTTTTTTCATAAAAACTAAGTTCGGAAATATATCACAAATGCTTGACTACGTTTGTGTATGTTGGATGTGGCTCTTTTAAAGTGAACTTTGTTACTCCCAAGGAAATTAGAAATACTTTGGCAATTGTTTAAAAAGGATGACTGATTATAATCACTCACGACTGAAAAAATAAATATCTTGATATAAGGAACTGGGCATTACTGAACAATTATCACAACAGGTCTGAATTTCATATGCTGGAAGACTTTTGTAACGTGCACCAGAAAATGTGGGAAAGTTTGCAAATAAGTATGAATTATGCTTGAAGTTTGCACAACATGAACCTGTTATTTTAAGGCATGGAGTGCAGTAACTGTGTGTGGTCAAATTGTGTACCCAAAAAAGTGGGTTCTGTTCTTTTCTTAAATTTTAGCAACTGAAAAAGTATATTTGGCTTTAAAAAGTGCTACATGTGTGTGTGTGTAAATAACAAGGAAGAAGTTCAGAAATACTAAGAAAATCTAACCTAACATAATCATGTCATTAACGATTCTGATTGTTTTACGATTTTTTTTTAAATTTTCCTAGCAGAAAGATGAATTATCATGGAATTTTGGAAATCATTGTCACACAAAATTTGAACCTTCCTTAAAGTAATGAGCACTGTTTGGATTCGGAAAAAAGTTATTTATGTTGAAAAAAAACAAACTTAAAAATTACTTCATAATTCGGAAAAGAGACACGCTGTAGTATGTAAATACGGAGAAACTAGTACTCACTTTTATCCGCAAAGCTGGTTTTTTTTTCTTTTTCGATTAATTTCAAGGGCCAACGAGGATGGTGGCAGTGGCCACTGAAATTAATCGAAAAAGAAAAACAACTTTGCGGATAAAAGTGAGTACTAGTTTCTCCGTATTTATTAAAAATTACCTTACACAATCATGCTCACTTTCCATGGACGAGGTATTCATCATTGACAAGCGACAGTAAGTATCATACACTAATGGGAAGTAAATCGGAACCTTAGTAGAATGCATTTAGGGACTTCATTTTAATACTAAGAGAAACAAAGCTGACCTGCCTAACCTAACCATGAAAACACACATTGAACAAAATCTTAAGTAATCGCTAAACTCCAGAGTACGCATTAACAGACGTAAATTGAAATCGAAATTTGTAAAAATTGCATTCGTAGCATGATGAAATCAACAAAAGAAACTTCGGCCCTCATGTCAGCATTTTTAAAAATGAAGACCAGAGAAACTAGGGAAATGCTATGGGAATGTAGTTGCCTAATTTACTTGTACTAACATTTTAGTTGGGGGGGGAGTATTTTTTTATAAAAAAGGGCTGTGATACGATATGTTGTAAAGGTGGCAGCAGCAGGTTGCATCCTACGTAACAGTCAACAAATGGCTGCTTGGCGATAACAAGTATAAGTAAATATATATGTGAAAAGAAAATTGTTCTTTAAGAAGCACATATTTGTTATGCCTCTTTTGCAAATGCCGTTAGTCATGTGAAGTAAAACAGGTACATGTACAATGGCAATATTATATGCAGCAATTGGAAGTTGGACCATCATAAACACATTATCATTAAACTCTGGGGGACAAACACCAGCAGCCATTAACGGCTCTTGGAAAAGAAATGGCTTAATAATCCATTGAGGAAACAGTCTCTTCCCTGGATACTAATACATGTTTAGACCATTAATGTAAAAATAAAAAGAGTAACAGTAAAGAGGACAACACCAATACTCTAACAATAATTATCATACATAAAAAAATATCACTACCAGGTGAAAAATTGTCTTCACTCACCTTTCAGCATCCTCGCCTCCCTGTTGAGCCTCTTCATTGGCTGCTGTAACTTCAACCAATGACTCCAAAAGTGCTGCTGAAGCAATATGACCATCTCCTTGACCTTCAATATTCATTTGTTCAATACCAATTGTCTGGTGTGGCACTTGAGCAGTTCTTTGTCCAACAAACGAAGGATCAGTTCGCGGTGGATGAGTCACTGTAGTCTGGGCTACTGGATGGGAAAAATTTGGAGGTCCCGAGCTTGGAACCTGGGCTGGTAAAGTCTGTGGAAGGACAGGTGTTTGATTTACTTGAGTAGGGTTCTGACTTGGGACAGTTTGAGCCATTGTAGCAGCTTGTGGTATATACCCACCCTGTTGTGCTTGTTGCTGGATATTTACATTTGATATGAGTGTGGAAGCATTATTATGAACAGGCACAGCCTGCGGAACACTTGTCTGACTACTTGGATGCAAACTACCACCTTGAATATTTACTTGGTTTATATGTGGTGGCAAAACTGTAGCCTGGCTAGCAGGCAAAGATTGAGAAACAGCCTGTGGTTGTTGGGGCATTGCTATGCTTATATATTCAGTACCTGCCTGCGGAACTTGAGCCTGTGGCATAGTTCCAGCAATTTGGGGTTGCTGTGGTTGTGGAATAGTTGCTGCAATTTGCTGCTGTGGCAAA
This sequence comes from Lepisma saccharinum, assembly GCF_977018435.1. NCBI lineage: Eukaryota > Metazoa > Arthropoda > Insecta > Zygentoma > Lepismatidae > Lepisma > Lepisma saccharinum. The sequence continues at coordinate 92,951,295 of NC_139236.1, forward strand.
CTCTGTTGCGGAATAGTTTGCGTCTGAGCTGACACAGTTTGCTGCTGTGTCTGAACAGTCTTCTGTTGCTGTATATTTTGAGTTACTGGTACAGCTTGTGGTTGCTGATTGCTTGTCAAACTGCTTGGAACTGCAGTTACAATATTTTGACTGCTAAGTGGAACTTGTTGTGCTGAAGTGTTTTGGGCCAGCTGTTGCTGAATTTGCCCCTGATCTTGATGTGTCTGAAACCCAGGATGCTGGGGCTGCTGACCCTGTGTGTAATACTGTGGCTTAGGCTGAACTTGTTGGATATGCTGTTGAGGAACCTGAGCCATACCTTGCACTGCCTGCTGTACTTGCGGTAAGGACTGATGTTGGGTAGGTTGTGGTACAACAGTTTGGGAAGGTATCTGGTTTTGACTTGGAGATATTGTAGGGAAATTTGGTTGGCTTTGTCCCATTACAGGATGAGGCACTTGGGCCTGCACCATTGCTTGATGTTCTTGCATTGACACAGCTTTAGCACCAGTATGATCAACACCACTCTGATCATCAACATGCACCATTGTATTATCACCAACAACATTATCACTTTGAATATACTGCGCTGTTGCTGGCACACTTGCAGAGACTACACTAACATCTTCTTTCACTACATTTGTTTGCGACTGTACAGTAGTATGATCTAAATAATCCATGCATATCCACCTTCCTCTTCTAAACGGTTCTGTACTTTCAATTTTAACCACTTTAAAACGTTCATTACGATTATGACTATGGTCTCTTTCTTCAGTCTTTGTATCAATGTTAATTACATTATCCGAAACACTTACATGAACATCACCAGAAATATTAGCACCAATATTTAGATTACTTCCTTCTGCAACTATCGCTAAACCATACTGCGAACTTGTAGGGATTACAGGAGCAGTTCCTAAAGACGTTGTTGAAGGGTTGAAGAAAATGTCATCCTTTGAAAACGTGTCCTCTGAGTAACTTGGGGTTTCGTTTTCTAAATCTGTTATTCTAGAGCTATCAATAACATCTGATTCCGTATGCGATTCGTCCAGATCATCCGCCGAATCATCAGCTCCATCGTTGCTCATCCTAGAACCTACCGTAACACTAGTTATTTGGAAGGACGGTGTTTTTTTCTTCTGATTAACAGTGCTAGGTGTTAGTGACGTAGGATGAATTATGAGTTTCTCAGGTTCCCCTAGTCGTATCGTCTCACTTGTCGTACGATGTACAGCATTGCAATGCTTACTTTTATCGTTCACTTTCGGTGTTTTCTGATTCACATTGTCAGCCATGTTGCAAATTGCAGACAAGTTGTGTCGCGATCCCAGTTATTTACGGGATTTTTCTTCCCCAGTACGTCACCTACCTGGCAATAACACTCGATTCAAATTATCCATGACACACAAAAATTCATTAAGAAAATCCACAAACACACAAAACTCCAATAGTTCCTTTACGGAACGCGCACTAAATAACACATTCGCACCGACGATCTCATAAGTCCGTCCGTGAAAGCAACATGGCGACCAATGATATGAATTCTCTCTGTGCATTCTGGGCCTGACCCTGAGTTAGCCTCACTCCAGGCACCAGTCGGAACATCTGACATTTCCAATTCACAATTGATCGGGAAGCAGCTGCCTGTTTTTGGTTTCGTGTGCATTTAGAAAATAAATAAACGATTCTTACAAACTATAAAATCTTGTCGAACACCAACTTTCTTTATTTAAATATGTGTGTATATATATGACAACACATTTGCTTTAAACATTTAGTTTAGAGTACATAATATTTTCTCTCTCTCTCTCTCTCTCTCTCTCATTTAGATATTTGTAAATAATAAACATTAGGTAGGTGTTTTGGATCGCAACAGTATTTTGATTGAAAATTGTTCTACTGTTTACTTTATTATTTTTGGCACAATTATATCTATCGTTGGTAATGCAGAAGTTTAAATACCCAAACATAGGTGTACCTACCAAAACAAAATAAACACACGCAGGGGACAGGGGGCTACAATCTAGATTATAAACTATAAATTAAATTTCTAAATGTAAAAAAAAAAAAAATACAAATCAGTTTCAGAGATACCTCTTCTAGTGTTTCAGTTATCTAGTAAGATTTTCAGTAAACAAGATATTTTTATTCCACGGTTTATAGAAGGGCGTAATCATATCTAAAAAATCTTCATAGAACATGTTTCATCACAGTTAAAATATTATTTCCCCAGCATGGAGTTTTATGTTCTGAATCGTGTGAGGTAATATGTAAGATCAGGGCCGTATCGCAGTTTCCTGATTCCCCGTCTCCCTCCGCAATTAAAATATTGGGGGTCCCTTGGTGAAAACAATTATCGAGAATACTGTAAAGCCTATACTCAGAGGGGTGGACGGAGTTAGCTAGTCTTTCTCCTATATGTATTAGAAATTAACATTTACCCCAAATCAGGCTCGTAGCCAGGAATTCTTAGTAGGGGGGGGGGCGAAGTCAATCGTAGCGGGGGCAAATGTTTAATATATTGTGTTGCATTGGCCTCCTCCAAAAGTGATAAGTAACAGGAAAGGGATGATATCTTGAAACTCCAACGAACAAAAAAAAAAAAAAAAAAAAAATCGATAATGACTTTTCGGACTACCAAAGAATACAAAGATAAAGTTTAACATAAATAGGCTAATCGGATTGTATCTAATTTATATTTACAGGTCAATATTGTTAATAGACGATTAATATGTACCAACAGCTTTTGGCTTCTCTGCAGAACTGATTAAGAAAGTCCTTTATAAATCGTGCTTCATAATGTTTCCCTCTAGTTTCCAGTATGCGAGATTTTTAGGCACAAACGAATCGAACGATTATCCAACACCACCATTGTGTTGTGTTTGTTTGATTGATTGATTTGCTTTATTTTACTTCGCTTTGTGTGCCACTTTTGGCTAATTTGCGAAGATGAGGATGAGTGATGAAATTGATGAATGGACACTCACAAACATCCATGCCCAGGCCAGGATTCGAACCCGGGACCCCTGGCGTCGTAGCGCGATGTGCTAACCACTCTGCCATGGGGTGGGGGCGGCATTGTGTTGTGTTTTGCAAGAAAAATCGAATTAATTAAATAATAATGGTTACATATTATCTACACTTTGATGAATTGTGTAAAAATTTGTCATAATTTTTTTGTAGGCCTACTTGCTAAAACATTAAAACATGGGTCCCTTACTCCACCACAAATTCTATTTGCTTCAAATGAAAGACTCTTGCATCACTACAGACAATGTTTGCCTACTGGTTACGTTAACCATTTTGCAAAATATTGTGTTGTTGAAATACATGTGTTTGACACCCGACAAACAAATAGGAATCCCTTGATTGATCAATGACTTCTTGGATTACAGTGTTATCATTAAAATTTCATATCAAGTTTTATAGAGGGAAATGTTGTATCCTCTTTACATTATGAAAAACCTTCCTTAATGACTATGGTACGAAACCGAACGATATAAGGGTCTCCTTCGCCTTACCCCATTTCCGCGACACGAGGTCTCTGGGCCGCTTATCGCCAGCACTTTTTGAGCAAAAGTGTACAAACCCAAAATATCAGGTCTTTTTACACTGATACTGATTTCTGCCAGTCACAGAATGGCGAAATATATATGAATAAAATTATTTGTCAAAAAATAGGTTTTGCCTGAGGTACTTTAACAGACACAATGTAATATTAGAAATATAAGACAATAAATAAATAAATTATAATTTGAGAGATTTTCAATCGTAGTTATTTCATTGCAGCTTTTTCTACTTGTCATTTTCTTGAACCTATATTCATAGGGTGCCGCCTGATAACACCGACAACTTTCACAGTGTGTACAGGACATCAAGGCAAGCAACTTTTCTCAGTCACTATTTGCTCGTCTAATTCTTCTTTCGAAACCACAAATTTTTATCTGTGCTAATAATAATAATAATATAGTGGTAGTAATAATAGTAGCATTAAAAGACGTTATTATCTTCATAAATCACGCAAAAGGGGGTAGAAGTCGGTGCTAAAACATTTGTGTTTGAACAAATGATTTGAAATATTTTTTCAACACGTTCAATTTCATATTAGCTAATAATGGAAAACAAGCACTCAAACTGTATTTTTGAAAGACAGAATATGCATGACGAACATTATTCTTTTTGTACATATGACACGTATAACTTTCATGTACAACATATATTTTACACCTATGCAACATGGAGCGACGTAAAATAAGAAAATACATATGCAACATGTTAACGTTAAATTGTGTTTGTGTACGTATTCAAAGTTTCTTTATATATATATATATATATATATATATATTATTTAAATACATTACATGATCGATCCATCCGCCAAATTGTCTCTCAAATGTGCGCGCTCCTTTTCCTCAAAGGAATTGTTCATGCATTTAAGCAGCAACAATGTGAAGTATATACCTGGCCTTACTTCTCTCTCGAGTAATTTAGAATCAATTACAGAAAAGAATCCTATTGGGATCGAAGTGAACAGGAAAATCTTTAGATCCTAATATTTGCAAACTGAAAACAATATTGATTTAATAGGGCGCAAATAATTTCACGAGGCGCCATGGCATTCTTTTTAACATTGTTTTTCATTTAGATTCTTTTGGCTCGCAGGGCTGACTCCCGCCGCCCACTAGCTATGGCTCTGAACTTGCACTATAAGACTAGTAGAAATTGTGTTTGCGAGAGAAGCGAGCAAGAAAAGTTTACGAAATGTACTTTTATTTGTATAACATTTGAAATCGAGGGGGCAATTGCCCCTCTGTGCCCCCTGCAAGTGCCTGTAGCCGTCTGGAAGAAAAATGCAAGAAACACTTGAAAACTAATTCCATCTTGAGTATCCATTTGTCCTGCTATTCTTAGCTATTCTGCTAGTCATGTTTCTTTGCTTCAATGTTTGCCCCCCCCCCCCCCAAGATTGGACTTCCTTCTAATGCCTCTGCCCCCCATTCTTCCTGTGGTTGCAGCACTGTTTGTGAGTGTCTTTTCATCAATTTCACGTCATCACTCATTGTCACGATTAGCTAGATGTGGCAGAAAAGCAACGTTAAGTAACAAAAATTAAATATCCACTCCCTCTCTCTACCACACGAATCGCTATTGCCAAAAGATAGACTTGGGAAACAAAAAATTATGCAGTTCAAACTTCATAGCAACATATCCAAGAAAAACATCCAAAATAATTAGGCACCTTTAATACAAGACTACTCAAAATGTCACAACTGTTCTAGATACTGAAAATTGCGAAATAATTTCCCGAAGTCTTAATCTGGAAGGGAATTTGTCCCCCCCAATCCTGATACGACATTATACGGAATCCCACACACCTTCATAAATCACAAAATCAATAAATGTCTCTATGTTGCTAGAGTAATACAGGATATAATTGTAAAGATTAGTGAGAATTCCAGGTAGGAATGTGTTCTGCATTTTTCGCAGGGGGTAAAGCAGGCTCTCAGGGGGGCAGTTGCCCCCTTGCCCCCCTCTAGCTACGGGCCTGCCCCAAATGTTCTGCCTTCCCACTTTTATTATCATCTTTTATATCAGCATAGTAGCTTCTGGAAACTACATCAGGATGATATGAATCTCTCATAAATAACTGGAAGATAACATTGGAAATATTTTCTTTTACTTTAACGCAGTGGTGTAGCCAGGATGTTTCTTTCTTGGAGAAGAGGAAGGCTTCATGCTGCCAAATATTTAGTGTATAATCTTTTGTATTCTTTGCTTGATACAATTAAAGAAAACAATTGGGTTACATACATACATACATACACAGGCATTCAAAACGTTTTGGGGACTTGTTTAAAGGATAGTAAACACTAATCTTTTGACCTTTGAGGGGCTTCAGCCCCAAAAGTCCTTGGCCCCAGTTTCAATTGGAGTCACCCACATTCATCTACTACCAAAGAAACGTAGGATTTCAGTGCTGAAGAGGTTGAACTGAACTTACTGATTGTCACAAGGTCAATTGGAATCCACTAGAAAAAATAGAGATGGGATTCGATTCACTAATCACGCGTCATGGAGGACGCAGAGTTGAATTTTTATATTAGTGGACCCGATATTATTATTCATAATTTTAACGATGACATTTATTTTCGATATAGGAACTGAGCATATATTTCTTAGCATTTTTCATTAAAAAAAAACTGATTTCTTTTTTAAAAAATGGGACATAATAAAACCACTTATGATACACTTTTAAAAACTGGTTCGAAAGAAATACCCACCAATTTTGATACGGAACAAAAATGCACTTCACAAAATCCACAAAGTAATGGTGGCATTTAATATATATCTGACCCTCTGCAACAGAGGGATGTAGAATACAAGACTTATTATTCAGGACAATGGAGCAACTGCTGCCTGGGCAGCACCTCCTACTGAAAAATCAACTATCTTGTCACAGTATGTCTACACATCGAGCAATGACGCGCGGTGACATCGTCACTTGGGTAGCAATCAGTGGCGTGCTCAAGGGGGTTGATGGAGGTCACACCCCCTTTAGGTCCCAGTATTCCGAAAAAAAAAGAGCGTCAAAGGCGGGAAGGAAAAGATTGCAAATTGAGGAATGACTACTAAAAAGATACATATAACTCCTATTTCGAAAATAAAAAAAGATTTGATTTGAATAATAAGCCAGAAATCCCGGGTTCGAATTCCGGCCTGTCGACGGGTGTTTTTTGTACGATCCTTCATCAATTTTATTGTATCATCTTCGCGATTAGCCAAAGCCAGAAAAGCGAAATACAATAAACCAAATGAAACAATCATTCAATGGTTTGATTTGATTTGATTTTTGTTACTTAGGACCCCCTTTTGCCACATTTGATTAATCGAAATGATGATACGATAAAATTGATGAAGGGGCACACACACATGCCCAGTTCGGGGTTCGAACCCGTAACCCGTACTGTCGGAGCGCGCTGTGATAACCACCCGCCACGGACGTCTGCCGACAGCACGGACGAGAGAAAAACGCTAACTATTCGGATACGTGGGTATCGGTAAAGCTAAATCCCTAATTCCTCCATCTCACGATGTCGTTACTGAAGGATCCGGGTTCGAGCGGGATCTACACATCGAGAATAACATGTAACACATAACAGGTGTGGACAGTGTGGATATTTGAATAGGAAAAGACTTGAAAATATTTGGTGGGAAGTTACATTTTAAATACCACACTTAAATAAAACTAATATTAATGGTAAAAGTTTATGAATTATCAAGTTTTATTTTTTCTTGTGCAGACTGACTGAGCAACTCAGTCTCCCCACCGGATACATAGCGTAAACAATTTACGCTCTAGAAGTTGATAACAAATGATGTGTAAAGGTTTTCATCTTCTATCTATGGCCATTTTGCCAGCAAGTTCGTAATTTCGGTGGGGACTCGAATGTCAAATTGACCGGGCCCCTCTGGCTGAGTCAGTAAGCAAGGGTGTGAAATCATTGAAGACTGGTGGGGGATCTTAATATACACAACATAATGTGTATAGTATACATTGTATGACATAAATTTTTATGTTATTAAATATAAAAGTTAATTACCAAATATTTAAAAATGCATTATTTTTAACCTATTAAGGAATTAATTTGTATACAGAAATTATTTTACAAGAGGTTAAATTTGTTAATAAATTACGAGATAGTTGAAATACTTTTATTATGAATAAGTTTTTGTTTGGTAATTGTAAGGAATATGTACTTCAAAATTGTGACAATGCTATGTTTAGAATTATTTCAAAGGGGAGAATAGCATTTAATTTACTGTCCAACGTAGAGCGCAAGGAACCAAGTGAAAATTGTCATTACTCACTTTCCAGAGGGCACAAGTGTTCCCTTGCCCCCCACTGGATACGCCCATGGTATGAAACCTACCTTAGATGACAAATTGGTCTTGGACAACCGGCCTTTTAAAAGCCGAATGAACATCGCCTCTTTATAGATCAAAGGCAGACTGACACTTTGCCTATGTCCATGGGAAGCGATGGCCATTTACTCTAATGCTAACTGGTTATCTAAATCTTGTTTTAGACGCCTCAGGGTTATTATTTAATTTTAGACGTCACCAGTGCCTACCGCAGCCGCCATCTAAAGGTTTAAAAGTGGGTGGTAGAAGTCCTGAAGATGAATGTCTCCGTATATTACAACTTATTACACAAGATTTTTAATCCTGCTAAGGAATTAAAATTAATTACCACTATATTTAAAATATATATTTGTGGAATTTCGGGGGCTTTAGCCTCCCGAGCCCTCCCTAGCTGCGTGCCTCGCATCGCCTATACTATTTATTGAATTAAAGCTTTTCTTGACAGTTCTATACAATCTCTTCGTTATCAAATAGCCTATGTTTGTGCATGAATTGTTATATACGGCTATGTAAATGGTACATTTCTGGGTTTGTCTATCGTGTTGTTTTCTTAACAGATATAAAATTTCGAATTGCTGACGTAATGTGTTCAAAATTCCAGAATATTGTTTCTTCTACTTATATTTTACAGTGTATGAACGTGGGACGTAATTTCGACAAACAACACTTTTATCTCTTTATCTTTCTTCCGTATGCATTTCGTGATACGTCACCAAGTCTTGCTAACTACGTAGTCATAATAACAGGACATTACTGCTACGCTGTACGTAGTCATTTCTATTCCTAGCAATAATTGTGCACTTTGTTTTCCTCTTGTAATTGGACCTTGTTCATTACTTCACTACCTTCCGTTTGTTAGCCCTGTGCTTGAATTGAAAATGGAAGGTTCACTACATGGAAAGTTGCAGAGGTAGAGGTAGACAAGGACGTATTTGGAGGGGTTAGGGGGTCTGGACCCCCCGAAAGACTTACCAAGTACTAAAATAAAATATTGAAAATGTACTTTCTAACATTTGTTGTACTATAATAGATGGTTATTTATTTCCTATGAACTTGGAAGACAAGGATTATTACATTGGGAAAATGCTGCTTCGAATGACGGTACCAAAGAAGATTTACGCACATTACTACTTACGATAATATGCACAAAATATTAATCAAGTACGTCCTTTTTTATTATTCAATAAATATTCAATTCTTTATCTATTGATTTCCTTATTTTTCTTACAAATTTGGCGATCTTAAGTAGCTACATGCAAAGTGGATAATAAATATATGCTGTTATATTTATGTTTATATTTATTATATCTTATATTTATATTCTTATAACATCTTTTTAAGTATTCATGTAATAATAAAAATGCAATATTAATAAATTTACATATTTTAATTAATATTTGGTTAAAATTTAATTGTTTTAATTTAAACATTATTATTATTATTTCTGGGACGCATAGTTTGGACCCTTCCACGAAATATATTTCTAGATACGTGCCTGGAGGTAGACGATTATTTTAACGTGGAAGAATGTCATGTGCAGGCTCGCAAAGTTGATGAAAATTCATCTTTCATTGGGGGGGGGGGGAGAGATATTGAAAATAGTCATAAACATCATATAATCCGTTTGCTTTCAGTTAAATCCAGAAAAGTTTTCTTTACTTTGTATAATATTTTTGTGCATGTTTGGAATTTCCTGGCGTATTGGTTGAGTTTCAATATTTTGGTAAATTCATTACATTTTCATCTGTTGTTTCCCTTTATTTCTAAACTGTATTTCACTCCTGCACGGTCGTTGATTTTGTTTATTTTACTTCGCTTCTCTGCCACTTTTGGCTAATTGCGCAGATGAGGATGAGTGATGATATGATGAAGAGACACAAGAACACCCTTACCCTGGCCAGGATTAGAACTCGAGACCTCTGGGGCGTGGGATGCACAACCATTATTCGGCAAAATGTCCATGACTACTTTCATTAATTTTGCTCTTGTGCACTATTTTAAGTGGATTTTGACGTCTGTTCGTGAGAGAGGAAAGAGAGAGAGAGAGAGAGAGAGCTGGAGTGTTTGTTAATACAGTGTACTCATGTAAACGTCTTTCCCATTTATGGGAACTTAATTACTGTTTTGAGAGGAATTGTTTCTCGCTTGGACTGTAGGAGAACATACAAAATACGGTAATTTTTATGGCAAGGTCCACTGCATGTTCGTTATTTTTGTTTACAATCTAGTACGTAGTTTTGTTTTATTCATTTTCTTTAATAATCCATGTTCTTGTTAATTCGATTGTTTCGTAACCCATCCGCTAATTCATTCAGCTGATTGATCGCTTCAAGAAGATAACCACTTACCCACTTCAAGAAAAGAGTCGCCGAAACTGCTCATCTTCCTTCTACAAGATTTTCTGGAACGTCCTTAGGCGATCATCCGCCATAGGTCTTGACACAAGCTGCTCTTCAGTTTCTTCAGATTGTGCCCAATAATTTACAAGCCCTGTCTTTTAAAGGTCACCAGCTGGTGATAGAAGTCAAAAGGGCCTTTGCATTGTGTCGTCATGGGGTGGCCCTTTGGGAAGACACCTACATGTCAAACTCTCTTCCACTTCCACGTAGTACACCTTGAACTGGACTGCATTTTGTAGACTAACGACGCTCTGGCGCCTGAACTCGCTGACAGTATAATCCTCTGTAGGACGTATGTCGTGTGCTGTGCTGCCCACGTGTGTTTATAATTGATTTTTCATTCATCCTCATCTTCGAAATTAGCCAAAAGTGGCAGAGAAGCGAAGTAAAATAAATCAAATAAACCAATCAACCAATACCCATGCTACAGATGGATTGAAATCAAAATTGTAGGTATGCCAGCACATAGCCTATTAGCACCCGTCATATTACACGGGGCCAAGTCCCTTACCATTGCTAAAATCAACACGTGTCTCAGAGGACCAACATCTAACTAACGCAGGTTAAAAGCTGAGGCTGTAAAAGGGTACTCAGCACTCACAAGGACAAAACACATGGCAATACACAACCCTACAAGAATTATACTGGCTGTAGGTAAAATCTGCAGTTACCAGAGAGTATACTACGTGAATTGAGGTTGACTTATGGGTGACTTCTCAAAATATCACCTACCCAACCATACCATAGAAAATACCATACGTGATAAATTCTCCAGTTGTTGATGTACTGAATCAGATACAACAAACTAGTCATATAGGAACACCTTCTCTTCAATGGGATATTTCACTTGCGTCATTTTACACTCAGTAATCTCGAATACTGTCACAAAAGAAAGCACGCAAACACATCCACTTGTATCCCCACACAACTGACTACCACCATAGCCTTCACATTGCTAATCAGTCTGTGTTTAGTTAGTAAAGTAACCGACAGGTGTCACAGCAATCGCTTAGAAAGAAAATGCTGCAAGAACGGTTACATGCCTTCAACGAAAAGTATGCATTAACATCCACTTTACGGACGACATTATTTGTGCTTGTACTAGAATCGAACCATGAACACCTTGGTAAAATTAAGTATTCCAACAAATTTGTAGCATAATATTCCAATGGAGGTAGAAAGCTTGATACTTATGTAATGACGACACTCGCGTCTTCGGAATATTCTAAGATTTCTTACAGGATTCAATATTATCTATAATTTATAGTATTATAATATAATTACCGTAATTCTGGGAAAATGATACTATAAAAGGTTTATAGTATCCTTTTCCCAGAACTACGGCAATTATAATATTATATATTATATAATATTAAATCCTGTGAGAAATCTTAGAATATTCAGGAGAACATTCATGTGACTTTGTGTTTCGCATGCAATGTTAATTGTACGTTATTCATCGTCTAGTGCTTTAAACTCTACATATTCTAACACTGCGTTTCGAGAGAGCACCTCTTCTCTCATCTTCAGGTGAAATTTATTTTACCGGTGGTGGTGGGAATCGAAACTACAACAGACCTCGAAACGTAGTGTTAGAATAAGTATAGTTTAAAGCACTAGACAATGGATAATGTCCAATTAACATTGCATGCAAATGTAGAACCATTGTCACGAAATTTTAGAGAACTATTGGCTTTGTGTAGCCTAAGCTCATTTTCTATTACAAGTAAATTTATCAGAATTTGGAATTTCCACATGATACTTCACAGTCAGAAACATTTCCGATATATCTATGGAATCGTTTGAACCATCGTTTCTCAACCTATGGGGCACGACTCACTGCTGGGCCTCGAGGGGCCGTTTGGTGAGTCGGGAAAATTTATTAACTGTGTCTTAAAAACCTTTTTCATTTAAATGACGGAGATATATTGTTTTAACAATTTAAATTCAACCCGTGTTGTACGTAGTTTAAAATTCTACATTTCTGTTATTCGCGCTCTACCATTGCCTTTTACTGGCATCTCTCCGATGTTTAGCTCAAGGGAATTGGATATCTGCCGTTTTCGTTTCGGTCGCAGCAATGAGTTCTTAATTATCTGTGTGGCACATGCATGTCGATTTAAAGTGTCGCTTGATATTTAAGGCCGCCTGTGTGTGTGCGTATGCGGTTGCCGAGAGGTGGCAAGTGCCATCATTCCACATTGCTATCAAGACTGCTTGGATTACAAAGCTAACCTCATAAAAATAATTTGCTTTATATTTCAGCATGCATAGGTTTAGTTAGATGTTAGACTAGAGTAAATTAGTCTTTCAAATTACATATTTACTTTTCCAGAATGAAGTATGTGTAATTTGTGTAAGCAAGGGCAAACAAGGGCTTCTTAAGGTACTCAATGTTAGCAAAAACGTGATTATAAACTGGGTGCACACCCTTACAAGTAATTCTTCCGGCGTCCATGCTCAAGGGTCCCATGAAGTCCTTCAAGGTGGGTCCCCGACTGAAAAAGGTTAAGAACCACTGGTTTAAACGGATGCACGGTCTTACCGAGACTTACACAGAGAAAGGTTTCAGAAATATTTATTGCTAAAAATGAAACAAAGGCAATAAGATAATTAAATAATTTATGTACAAAATTTTGTAAAATACAATGTAAAAAAGTCACACACAATCGTTACTTGACTACAACTAGATAACAAAAGTCCCGGTGGTGATGTCAGTGAAATTGGCACTCAAGAGTCCTGTGTTAAAAGTGCCACATACATACACACATACGTTCCAATTTCTTCATAAATTGATTCACATCGTCAGTCGGAGTGTAGGGAAAAATAAGTTACGTTAAAGAATGACTGAAATGATCAGTTATGGTATGATGCGATGGTCCAGATGTGAACCTATATTGATATGTGATGATTCGCCATGATGGATTGAATACAAACAAATCGCCGCTTATAATCTACAATCTACAAGATTCATGCGTCTCAAGTAGGCTATAGCGAGTGTAGAAGCGAAGAAACTTGTGAAATCTCATGAACTGTTCCATATGGAGATGAGCTGTTCTCGGCAGAACTGTTCATTACGAACCATTTACAATGGTCTGCTTTGAACCAGTTTATTATACAGGGTGGCCCGTAAATCCCTACCCATTCACATATTTTATGTGTCCAGTGTATATGTGTGCTGTCCTTCATTCTCGCTGCATAATATTATGCGTCGCCATGTTCTGTGAGACATTTATCGCAACATAGCAGGGGTTATTGTTCCAAATGCCGTTGTAACAGCTGCCCTCAACTCATAATTGGAATTGTAACGTTGTTTCGCTTTCGACACAATGTCGTTTATGTATCCTCAAAGAGAGTTATCACACGTTGTCAAGTCCGGACTTCTTGCGGGCCATTTCATAGGCGCCGGGGATAATATTATGCGCAACAGCACACAGAAAACTTTACACACTAGATACATAAGATATATGAATCTCTCTCTCTCTTTATTATCTCTCTCTCTCTCTCTGATGGGTAGGAACTTACGGGCCACCCTGTATATATAATCTCGAAGCAGTCCATACGGAGAAATAGAACAGATTCACGAACCAATACAAGTTATCTATCTAAAAGACACAATTACAGATTCATAGTCTCTACTCTGCTTCTGAAACTTCAAGATAACGAAATGCATGGATAAGACTATGTTTTTAAGAGGACGCATTAGTTAATTGGTTACTAACATAACTCTAGTCAGTGGGGGATATTATTCCATAACCCCGCTTAACACATTGTTGACGGGCTACGTACATTCACATCAAATGAAGAAGGAATTCGTAAATTTACATATGTGCATTTTGCACTGCCACCTGTCGTTCAATTTACGAAGTTCTTCGTTCTTGGAGCAATACTATTGTAATTTCCCCATTATTAGTACAAAACTCTACCCTGAAAAGATTATACTTTACAGAATTTGCAATGAATAGTTACAAATTAAAGTGATGACACAATGGGGGAAAATATCAATATCTGTTCTGTTTCTCTGATGCGGTGAGCTCACTGGTGAGAAATTTCTTGCTACTGTCGTGAGAAGAAAGATGAAATATATTGGTAACAATTTTCGAACTATGTTTCGAGTTATGGCCACAGACATCTAGTAGAAAATTGGAAAGTTTAAAATTTTTCATGGGTTATACTTGAAGCTGAACCAGGCAAGGTGCTCTAACATGTTTTACACCTATGCTTGATTCAGATCAGCGCCATCTTTGGGTACGCCAGTCAACTATGAAGCGGATTGGAATCTGCATTAAGTGTATCAACAATCAACCCGTCAACAATGTGTTATCTACTCAGCAATGGTACTTGGCATCCTCTAAACACTTGGCCTAAAGGATGCAAATCCATTTCCCTGTCAAAAACAGTTCCCGAGGCCTTTGAAAATCCGTTCACCACAGTCGAAGCGGGCGCCATTTTGTTTGTAGTTTCCATCATGGCGGGTGAGTGTGGAGGGCTGCGAGGGCTTCGAGGGTGCTCATCGTTTGAGGCCGTTGACGAGGGAAGCGAGGAACTTCCTGGCTGAGCTGCGGTCGAACGAGAACTGAGGATCTTCGCTTCTCACGGAAACAGCCACGTTCACGCAGCGCTGCTGATCCACCTGGTGGGAGAAGTATGAATTACATATCGTCCACAAATCATAGTATTTAAAAATTCAAAAATTTATCATTTACTTCTAATGCTCTTAGATCATGCGTTGACATGCAGCACGTTCGTAATTTTATTGCGTTCAGTGATGTCACTTTGACGTCATCGCCTGTTATTGTTAACTTTGCTGAGAGAAATGGATTGAAACTGAAGAATTTCACGACAGATTGAACACAAAATCGTGTTGTAATTACTTAGTTCTGAAAAGGCACTTTTCTACAACTTTTTGAAAAGCTTACCGCGATGGTAACACGATTAAGCCTTGTTTCCATGACAGAAAAAAACAACAGAAAAACCGCTACCTATGCTGACCAAGGCAGTCTGTATTTCAGTAAAACACATTTACCAACGTTACGTTTCAACCCTCAAAACTAAAATGATGGATGGTGCTTAAACCAAACAAAGCAGAATATAACATGCATATCCTGCGTGCAAAATTCTTACATTGATTGATTGATTTAGTTTATTTTACTTCGCGATTTGTGCCTCTTGGCTAATTTGCGAAGATGGGAATGAGTGATGAAATTGATGAATGGACATTCACACACAACCAAGCCCGAGCGGGATTCGAACCCGGGACCCTTGGCGTCGCAGCGCGATGTGCTAACCACTCGACCACAGGGTCCGGCGCAAAATTCTTACACTTATACAACCTGGAGCAGTGGTTCCCAACCTTCGTGATCCCGCGGCCAGACAAATTTGTTTCTTAAACGTCGATGACGTCCCAACAATTTTACTCGTAAATAGCTTAGTAATTTTTTAGAACTTTATACGTTAATTAATTTGAACCCTTCAAATTTAATATTAATGAATAAATTATGGCACAGATAAATATAGAGAATATAGTTCGATTATGTCTAGGTCTTTTTGAGGAAATATAAAATTTGGTGTAAATTAGTTGACAACGGCTGGATTTAATGGAATCTTTGAGTTTCTCTGCAAAACATCATTAAATGAATTAGGTAAGTGTTGATTTTCATTGGAATGATCCATTTCGGACACAGAAGAATTCCAATTACTCAAAATATTTCCACCTAATACATTTGTTATTGAAAATTGTTGTACAAATTAAATTGACAGTGGTCCCTGTTCGTCAACCTCCAAACTTGGAAGCGGGAAGCAAAACACCCCATGGTTAGACGTCTGACTTCAGAACGCTGTAGCTCCGTGTTTCTCAACCGCCGGGCCTTTCTCGAATTGGGGGTGGAAGAGCGAAGGAACTTGCAGCCCGAGCTGGCAACCACCTGGAAAGATGGTTTTCGACTGCGATAACAGGAACAGGAAATGCTTTCGCGACAGTACTTCAGACTAAGGAATAAAAATCTATGTTTTTATCAGATTGGTTATAGGTTGTGTTGGGCGATATTTGGCGATATATATCGTGTCGGCGATATATTGTCACGATATTTTTAGCGAAAAATATCTGTCAGCGATATATCGTCACGATATTTGGCGATATATCTTCACGATATTTGGTGATATATATCGTGGAGACAATACATTTCCGACATCACGATACCGAAAAAATATCGTATCGTTTGTGACGATATTTTCTTGACGATGTATCACGATATCAAATTTCCGATATCGTCCATCTGTAGTTATAGGCCCCAAGTATATTGTATGCTTCAGGCCCCAGCCGCCACCTAAGGCCTGCCTTGGCAGTGATAATGTGTTTTGTTATTTCCTTGCGTTTGGCTGGTATACGTAGACTTACATCTATGGCACATAGCTGCTCAGTGACAATCAGTCCAATGTCAAGGTTTTGCGTGAGAAGTTGGAAAAGCTGTTGTCGAAATGTGCGCAGCTGTTGCGTGCTGTTGTGACAGATGGCGCTGTGCGATCGCAAGGTTAACAAACGGATTATCACTTATGCCATGAACAAATGAAGGCGGGCATTCGGAGGAATAAATGAAGAAACGAGATTAACGACAATAGCCACAACAGAAGCGATGCGAAATATCACACGGAGGTATAAAGACGAGAGACGAGAGTGGATTAATCTAAAGAACAAATGTAATTTTCACAAATTAATTTTGCTGTACAAAATCCTTCAAATAAAAGACCCACAATATCTCTATAACCAATTTCAACATCTTTCCGACTTTCACAGCCGAAACACTAGATCGGATGAATGATCTCTGCTCTTCATTCCACTCGACAAATCCAACTTTCATGCAAATTCTTTTACTGTGGAACAAGTTGCCACCTGAAATTCATGCCTCTTCCTCAATTGTGACGTTCAAAAAACTGTTTATTGATTTCCTTTATTTTACTTCGCTTTTTGTGCCACTTTTGGCTACTTTGCGAAGATGGGGATGAGTGATGATATGATGAAATTGGTGAATGGACACTCACAAACGTCCATGCCCAGGCCGGGATTCGAACTCAGGACCCCTGGCGTCGTAGCGCGATGCGATAACCATTCCGCCACGGGGACCGGCTTAAAAAGCTGTTAAAATTTTAAATAATGATAATTAAATATTTGACTTCCCAAACTAAGTATCAGGAGCAGAGAATGACAGAAGAAAGTAAGACTACATTATGTTTAATTATTTAAAACAAATTATCGTTTGTGTAGCGCTTTGGGTTATGTTTAAGTGCAACGTAGTATGTGTGTGTGTGCATGTGGGTATGCGTGATGGCGAGAATATGTATGTATGTATCAGGCACGTAGCCAGGGGGGCTAAGGGGGCTGAAGCCCCCATCAAATTCTGCAAATATCTAATTTAACTAGTGTATGGTGGTAATTAATTTTACTTACTTAGCAGGAATGCAGGATTAAACATTAGATCGAAAGAAAATAGTGTATAATAAAGGAACCAATTTATATTCTATCATTTAATCTTTGTGAGACGTCACACAATATAAACTTTATGAGTAAAGTTTTAACTTTTAAAGCCTTTTTCTTAACGGAATGTGTAAACGTTAATAACAAAATACAATAACTATGAATTTCAGTACACTAACAGTACAAAATGTAAGAATATAATGAACAACAGTGTTCGATATTCACTCATACGGTGGATCGAGTAGCAAAGTATATCCATTTAAATAATATTAATAATAATAGTATTTTTGGATTAAAATTGGTTAATTTTTAATAACTTATAATAGTTTTTACTGTAAAATGACAATTATAACCGTCGCAATAATTATTATTGGCATTATTATTTCTTCTAACCAAGTTTTATCAGTGACCTTTCCCCTCTATAAATATTTCTGGCAACACCTGTGCTGATAAGGGATGAGCCCCCGAAATAAAATTCTGGCTACAGGCCTGGTCTGCATGCATGTATGTATGTGTGTGTGTGTGTGTGTGTGTGTAATATAAACTGTGCTGTCTTTTTGTTGATGTGTGTGAAACGGTGAGCATGTGTCTGTGTATGCGTTTATAAAATGCATTTTTTAAAATTCATTTTGTTTATCTTTTCAATTTTATTAGTTAACAGATGTAAGGAAATATCGAAGTAGATGGTAAAGTGGGAAAAAGGCATTATAGTAACATAAATTAAGAACAATGAAAACCCAGTAACTATCCAGCAAAATTAATCTCGTCAACGATAGCTTTAGAGTATGCAATGCTAATTGTACATTATCCATTGTCTAGTGCTTTTAATAATACTTCTTCTAATACTCCGTTTCGAGAGATCGCCTCTTCTCTCGTCTTCAGGTGAACTAATTTATTTTTGCCAGCGTTGAGGATCGAATTTACAACAGACCTGTGATTTTCCTACAAATCGGGTGCTCTAACTCTAATAAAAGTGGAGCCTTACCTTCCATGCCCCCCCCCCCCCCAGCCCCTCCTAAACCACGCATTCTATTCAGCTTTGAAAGGGATCAACAACGAGAGTAGTAGACAAAGTCTGAAAGTTTTAAACACAATAATAAAATTAAACGCGAAAGAAAACCAACGCCAAAATAAGCTTCTTAGTCGATTTATGTTATGTGCTTGTCATGACGAGTAACATAACACTACTACTGCAGAAGAAACGCCATCAGCCAAGGATAGAAGCTAGTCAGCGATCCTGGACTGGAACTTAAACGGTAAGCATTGCGCATGCGCCACGACGTGCGCTGTAACCTTTGCGCATGAGCCACTAGCTCGAAAAGCATCGAGTGGGAGGAGTCTGCCGTGTGACGTCAGGTATGGACTCGCACCGAAGCTGCACGCAACATATTAACAGAGATGACTTGAAAATAAGCCAGCTTCACCTGTACTATCTGAGAGAGGAACGTACAGTACAGGAATAACTCAGAACGGAAAAACTACGCAAGGATTTATCGAGAAATCTCATCTCCCTGTGACGCGGAAGGAAGTATTGCCAGATCTCCCCGGTGTGTGTCTCAAGGCTCCTTCGCTCGACACAAATCTCTTTGGAGAGCCGAAACAAAGCAGTCTCTATTCGACATTCTGTTTGGAAACAGATCTTGAAGGATTTCCAAATATTTTGAGCATCAGCAGGCCGTAGATCGAGGATATGTTTTCCGTAAACTTCCTTCAGCGAAGCGAGTGTAACGCGCCATTCAACTCAATGTTGCCAGCGGGAAATTCTCAAGAGAGACAGTGTTGCCAATGAGTTTTTTACTGGCAAATTGTACAAAATGACACTTGCTTCAGGGGCACTTTCAGATTTGAAATTTAAAGGGAATGCTTATTTCAAACAAGAAAATTTCACTGAAATCAAAATTGCTTTTTTTAAGCCATTTATACAAAACACAAATAAAAATAAAACACGAACAACCCCTTGTATGCCGCCATATTTAAAGGAAGTGACGTTAGAGAACACGTAATGCTGTCTCCTGCATTCGTGGTCACCAAACAGAGCACACGGGTAACACATGTTTGTGATTGGCTAGAAAAGAAAGGAGGAGCAGTGGAACATTCTGGTCTGTATTTATGTGGTTGGTTGAGTTGGTGTTTTAAGTCCAATTTATGCACAGTAAGGCTAATCGGGACTGGACCTACAGTTTAAAGTGGAATCCGAACCACTATGTGCCTCCACCCGGAGTCTGTATTTATTTAATGGTAATTATTCAAGAAAGAATGTAGTGAGTGATTTATAAATATATTATTTTGTGTTGATCTTAATAATTTGTACCTGTGTTTGTTCTTGCATTCAGTCCCTCGGAATGGCTCATGGTTTACAAGCAGCTCAGATATTTGGGAACAAAATCTAATTTATTTATTTTGTTAGTGGGGAAGACGTGTCTAACTCTCCATTAAAAAAATATCGCTGTTAAGATTTTACTTCACGAACAAGGTCAATATCGTCAAAGTTAGGAAGGGAGCTGCTTAACATATCATATAACTCGAGCTTAAATTTCTGAAACAGCCTGCCTACTCTCCGGATCTTACCTTCATGAGCCTCTTGGGGTCGATGCTGAAGGACTTGAGGAGGCGGTAGGCGTGGTTCAGAGTCTGCTGGGGCACAACTGCCGCTCGTCCAAGGATCCAAACGTTTTCTGCAAAATAATAAACAAAATAAAACAAAACACAAGCAAAATATTACATTTTGACTTGAAGTGTGAGTACTGAATAGTATTGCTCTCTGTGTTATTGACGAAAAATTAGGTATAGTTTATTTTAAATAAAAAATAAAAATAAGCCACACATTTGTTATTAAATTATATATACTCCGACGGTGACTTTAATAATGTGAACTTTACTTTAATAACGTGAAATTTTCTATGTTCAACTGTGACTCACAGGGCGTTGAATGCATTTAAACGTAAAGGTTACAGTAGATGACAAAATCTCGACCTGCTGGTGTTGCCAGCTACGGCGGTATGTCCCTAAAATGGCACTTATTTTCGCTCAACACATAAAATCGCCAATCATAAATCCATCAAATGCTGCACATAATTAATATTGGTCGCAAATGACAGATTGACTTGGTATCAGTCATCATGGCCCTTCGATAATTTCTTATATCTTCATCTCACTCAAAAGTGCATTTCTGGAAAAATTTTAAAGCTGCCTTCCGCCAGTTATTAATTTATCTAATTTTTTCAAGTAAAGTGATAATGTTAAGCATTGAAAAATATCTCAATGGATGAGGCATTAAAATGCAGAAAACCCAGTGTAAATATCTCTTACAGTTTTCATGATATAAATTTTCGAAGTTAGGGTTGCGCGACTTTTGAAACACACTGTATTTTATAGTCTACAATACAGCATGTTATTACATATGATATTTTCTTGTTGGTATTTGTTTAGTGGATTGGCACAAGAATAAAAAACTTGAAAAGAGAAGACCGGAAAGTAAAAAAAAAAGCCGAAAATTTTTAAAATAATTCAAAACAAAAGAAAAGCTTTCTGTATCTAACTGAAGTTTAGCATTGTCTTCAAGGCTCAGAAAAAAAAAATCACGTTTCGTCAACTTCCTATATGCAGATGATGTAGACTTACTAGGGGATGATATACATGTTTTTAAAAGCAGCTAAAGAGATAGGGTTGGAAGTTAGCAAAGAGAGAACTAAATATCTGCTTACAGGCCGAAACCAAGTGTTATGTAATAATCAAAATATATTTATTGATAACAACTCGTTTGCACCAGTTTCGAAATTCAAGTACTTAGGAGTAATACTAACAAATGAAAATGATATTAAAGAGGAAATAAAAAGCAGGCTTAATTCAGGAAATGCATGTTACTTTTCTGTTCATAAACTATTGCCTTCTCGTCTAATATCTAAGAAACTAAAAGTTAAAATAAACAAAACAGTAATTTTTCTTATAGTATTATATGGCTGTGAAACTTGGTCCCTTACTTTGAAATAGGAACATAAATTATTAGTATTCGGAAATAAAATCCTTAGGAAATTTTTGGACCTAAAAGGGATGAGGAGACAGGTGACTGGAGAAGGTTACATAATGTAGAAGTACATAATTTGTATTCATGTCCAGATATTACTAGAATAATTAAATCAAGAAGACTTAGGTGAGCAGGCCATGTGGCACGAATGGGAGGAAAGAAGAATTTACAGGATTCTTGTTGGGAAACCTGATGGTAAGAGATCTGTAGGAGGGCCAAGACGAAGATGGAGAGATAACGTTAAGATGGACCTAAAGAAAATCGATAAGGATGGAGAAGATTGGAATTGTTCTTGCCCAAGATAGGGACAGATGGAAGGTTTGTGTTGCTGCAGCCATAAATCTTCGGGTTTAAGAAGGCTAGAGAGTTAGTTAGTTAGCATCAACTTCAGACCCCTAACAATTAGTAAGGTTAACCAGAGGGTCCTGCTTGCACCTACCGACATGGAAAATACTGAATAAATCTCTGATCTAGATGAACGTGACTCCACGACCAATCTCCAAACTAACTGTCCGAAGACACCCCTTGCAGTTTCCACTCACCTGCATGTTTGTCTCCTCTGCAGATGTCTTGGCAGGAGAAGACGAGAGCGTAGGAGGTGTAGTCCGTGTCCAGCACCCAGTACTTCATCTCCCTGGACCTGGAGGATATGGAGTAGCCACGTGGCAGATACCTCACCACCATCCTGGAAAGCTCGCCGTAGTCGAACGTCGCGACGCCGTACGACACGATGGGACGTCCGGTCCTGCAAAAGTCTCGGCATTAGATCCTCATCACAAGAACATATATTCAATTCTTTTTCGATGTAAGATTGTGTCTCTCTCCAGTCTGCATACTACAACTTCAACCAAGATAAAAAATGCCCCCGGCAAACTAGAGAACTACAGTGTACAATCATTTGTTTTCTGTGTCTCACTTACCGCACAACACCTTCTTGGTCAAGTGCCCTGTTTCGTCTTCTGTAGTGTTGCCCACGGGACGAGACGAGACAGGCTTTTAAAAATTCGAGACGAGACGAGATTGACCATGTGTCATAAGACAAACGAATATTTTCGAGACGAGACAGCATTTCCACGAGACTCTACGAGACGAGACAGGCCAAAGTCTCGTCTCGTGGGCAACAGTAGTCTTCTGACGTCGGCTAAACGTAGAGATTCTTAAACCCAACAAGCCTAACTTAAACCACGCAAACATTCGAGCTTACGTCAGAAGATGAAATACGGCGCTTGACCAAGGTGTTTGAGTTTGGTGCGTTAAGTGAGACCTCTCGCTTCCCCTTCTTCCGTGCCTTTTCATAGTGCTGCACAAGGCAGGAAGACGGGAACGATGCAAGCAGCTGATTGCATTGTACGCTCCTTCCACTCGCCTATGTTTGAAAATTCATCTACAGCGCCACAGGCTGTACAGCCAGTTACAGGTTGTAATTATTCCACTGAAGTTTAATGGGAGTGTTACAACCCAGACGTGTTCGTGACTGTACCATTGACGTCCGGGGAAGGCTGTTGCTGCATGTCGGCAACTAATGTCAGCCCAAAAGGTTATATTTTACATATAATTCCATTTCAGCCAAAGTAATTTGTGTTTACTATTATGAAGGACCGACAATTACAAGTAAGACTACTCTTGCAGGAAAACGGAAACTTTTGGGGAAGAAAATAAATCGCTCGCGCACCCCATATCCTGCGGATATGTACATTAGTATTTGTAGAGGGGTTGAGGGGGCATTGTCCACTGGATAATGCAGCTGGTTGTAAATTGTAAGCCTTTAGAAATATTCTCTATCGCATGTAATATTCTTATGCTTTGAAATAAATTACTTCACAGTACACACTTAAGAATTTTAGAAAATGATGATGATAATGTTAGTAATTTCAGGGAAGAGTCGAGAACATTTCAGGGGCCTCAAGCACTATACCCTCCATAAATACGCGCGGGATTATAAGCATGGTTCATAATTTTAAGATGAAATATTTATAATTTCTTAAAACAAGTAACATAATTTACTTTATTCTTTAATTAATAAACTGACTTCTTCCCGTTCTATCAAAACACTATTTCGTTTATAAGTCTCAAACATTCCATTTATTTTTGCACATTACTAAGATTTCCCACGAAGGTCTCATTATGGACATTTTGGAGTTAATTCTAAGTTTACATCCTCCAAAGCATCCTTACACTTCAAATTATGCAGATAGACCGCTGAGGTACACCTACTTCTTGGTCACCCTGTACACAAGCAATTCTCCAAAGTGCGAACATTCGATGCTCCTCCTTTGGTATCACAGTTTTCAATAGGAATCCAATCCATTCTCGCCACAACCATCCCCCACCCGCTTGCGTTTCAACCCTGTGCGGAGAGAGAACTCTTCCGCTCTTGGCCTGAAAACGGGCGAGACGGGGGAACAATCAAAAAATTGAACACGGGGGGTTTGTTTTGACGGGCTTCGACCGGCGACGAACTGAGATAGTTCGCGATTCCACCGCGAGAGGCGCTCGGTCGCGCGAACTCGGAATTTTCCTCGCCCCGTCCTGACATCTCACGGCAGGTGTGGGAACTACTTGCCTGTCGTGCAGCGATGTGCTCAGCATTCCGATCCTTCCATCAGGGTTGCTGGTGAATTCGACTTTGCTGCATTTGCTGTTCACGTCAGGGTCTGAGTAAAATCTCTCGACTTCATACCATGTACCAAGGAACTGCAAGGAAAATAAGACTGGTGAATAAATATAACAACAATTATTTTTGCTGTACATTGTATTTCATGACTGACTATCATAAATTATTACAATTATCAATAGAAGCTGTTGGAGTAAACAGCAAGATAAGTCCGTTATCCTAATTTTTCTATGTAATTACATATTTGCATTCCAAATAATTTAGACGTATAAAGAACTAAAATCACAACAAAATACACCAAGCACTTTATTAAAAACTACTTGAAAATGACGCTCAATTCTGAAAGCAGTTTCAAACACTTTTTTTATATTCCTAAACTAAATAATTCTTCTAAAATAAAAACTATACTCCTAACTCCATGGCAAGCCTGCCAGAGCGGATTTTTCATTGAGTGACGCGTGGTCAGCACATCGAATCCCATCGCTTCTGTTTTCTGGCTTTCGAGCCCGCTACTTTTTAAGTAGCTTCCCTCAATTGACCTTACGACGCTGGGTCAACGCCGAAATTTCGGGTGGTAGAACCGAGAATCGAACCCGGGACCGTTCGCACCAAAGACAATAGCGCTAACCATCTGGCTATGCCAATGAAGTCGCTCCCTGCGAGAGGTCATTAATCCACCACTGGTAACACAATCTAAGAAGCGTGACCAGTAATGAAAAGGCAATTAGGAAAAGGAAGAAGGGAGTGTGGAGAAATGTGACCGACTGCCTGCAGCGCCAAAATTCCGCGGTGTCCGTTTTCCATCTTCCGGGTCTTCTCACGGGGGTCACTGCGGTGGAAAATATCCCAGGCGATCTCCACAGACTCTCGCCCGTGGCTGCATGGCGCCTGGGCCTCTTTGTTCCGCATTAGCCACGCTCCACGCCGCAATCATACCCACAATACAACAGCATGCAATTTATCCGCCATAACAGCTTGCATAATTTGTCAAAAGATGGCGGTTGTGGCGTCAAGATGTATGAGGTGCCTGTGAGCTACTCTTTTTTCGTAATTTACAAAACTATTTCACTGGTAATTCCACAAAATTACAACTCTGAGATGGTTAGCTGGATATTCAAGTCAACTAAATTTATAATTAGTAACAGTATATATACACATCCATTATTAATTATACATATAATAATTAATATCTATAAAGTAGCAAACCAAGTGGTTAAAGATGTCAATCTTTCTCTCGTCTCATCTCAATTAGTGCGGAAGAAAGCAACGCTACAGCAGCAACACCAAAACTGACAAGACACTGTCACCCAGAACGGAACCATCAAAATAGCGGCAAAGATGAAGAAACCCTCCAGTGGTTTTTGCAGAAACTTCGCAGCGACAGAATCCTCCAGATGTTCAAGATTACCAGAAGAAAGATGTCACAACTCCAGAGCCAATTTGAAAAAGCTACACTCCTGATGGAAGTCTGCCTGGAGGTCATCGCAGCAGCAGACTTCTAAAGTCATCCATCCAACAAGAGGGATGGCACTATACAAAACATCACGGCCCTTCTAAGGACCACAAAATAAATTGTTGGCACTTTTCAGGACCACAACAGGCTGGTTCTTCTTAGAACCACCAACAACACTACAAAACAGATGAAGCTCCAAGCGACAGCTACAGGAGTGGCAGAAGACAAATTAACCTAACATGCCACTTAACCTGTCGCGGGGTATAGTTAACTCCGCAAACAGCATTTAGGCACCAGGCTCACACGCCGCAAATACAAATCGCCACATAAGAAGGAGAAGAAGAAGAAGAAGAAGAAGAAGGTTAAAGATGTCAATAAAGTACAAAATGTGTTCATTATGTGTAAGTTTCTGCTTAGTTTTAATTTTCTATTAATATAAATTAATTAATTTCATTATTCTTATATTTGTCTTGTATCGATCTGTTAATGGTCTCTATGATTAGTGAGCCACATCAACCCAATAAGATCCCACATACCTGAGGGTATGAGACGATATATACAGAGACATGGACGTCGGCAGGATTTTTTCCAGGGAGGGGCAAGGAAGGTATTTTTATCCAGGGGGCAAACAAGCCCAATTTTCCCAATAATAGTGTTGTTCCCTCAAAAACTTTGCTTAAATTGGAATTTATCATGTTCGTCCATTAATTAACACACATTATTGTGGCTGAAATGAAATTATATGTGTGGAATATATAATTTTTGGTTGACTTTCGTTTTCCAGGGATGGGGCACGGCCCCCCTTCCGGACTCGTATTTTCTATATTATCCTTAGTAAAGTACATTTGAAGTCCAAACTAATTTGGAGGTTTATGAAAAAAATTAAAGTATATTTTTTTCGAGAGCTCCCGAGCTCAACATTAATGACGCCCCTAATAAATATTGCGATAATAAACCAAACCACTCCTTGCTCATTAATCCCTTTAACTAGTAATTTCATGTTTTAAGTCCATTAAATACTAAGGTAACCAATCTGGACTGAGTAAGTTACAAAGATCTAGTCAATAAGAAGGCGATCTCCCTGTTTTAGACGCTCCTGGGTGTTGAGCTATTTTTATACACTTTTGGTGGCGAGGGAGTGGCGGAAGGTCTATGCTCTTAATCAGATAATGGTCCAAGTTCATTTGCAATTATTTTTCTGCGCACGCGTACTTCTTCGACCTAAATGACTTCCTCATGTTTCAAAGATCAAATTTATGCCTCTTTAACATTTTGCATGTCGTGGAAATTACGCAAAACAAACAACAAACATGTTCATCAGACGAAAAGGAAAGGAAAATCTGAGTCGTTTCTTCAACCTTTCACACGCTTAGACTCAACAAACGAGAGAGTCCTTCCGTTTCCTGTGAAGACTTATGGTCAATGGATTTCCTGCCCATTACTTTCACTGCCGTCGTAGTTGGAGATTTAACCAATAGATGGTGCTGCCGATCACGAGAAAGGTTAAATGTCTACTGAAAAAGTGTGATGCATTTCACGCCACAAAAGCAATGAAATAAAGGCAATCTTTTTAGTTTTCATAAGAATTTGTAGATACTAGTAGTAGATTGGTACGTTAGATGTTCATTACAAAAGAAATAAATAAATGTAAAGATATTTTAGGGGCGAAAAATGATTTCTTAAGATAAAAAAATAAACTGAGTTGGTGAGAATTCTTGCGTGAAAATTCGGAAGAAAAAGAAGACTAATAAATAAAATACAGTGGTTATTAGGACTACACTTAGTCTTCAAAGGCACGACTAGTAATTATGGTGCTTGTCCCAACAATGTTCTCTTCAGAAACGTATATTGTTTGAAGAATCACGTTGAGATTCGAAATTATGGAAATTTTAGGTCTGCTTAGAAATCCTTACAGAGTATCTAAATGATATTTGCAATATTTTAGTGAAGTAAGCAAAACAAATAAACAGGAAACTGATCATTCAATCTACGTGATTTTCTTGAACACTTTAATGACGTACAAACCGTCCGTAAGTATGAAATCGAATTTCTTCAAAACGAAATAGTTTATCGTAAGTTTATTTTATTCAATTGGAAATTTCATGTCTTTGTACTGGCGCAATGTTCCTCCATGGGAAACCAGGGAAATAAATAGAAAAAATGGAAAGAGGTAGAGAGAAGCAGAGAAAATAAATATGAAATGAAATGAAAAAGAAAGGTAGAGAGAAGGGAAGATGGAGAAAAAGGAAAAGAAGAGATAAGGAGAGGGAGAGAGATAAGAAGAATGAAAAAAGTGGATAATTAGAAAGAGCGAAAGAGATAGAAAAGTGGGTTAGTTAAATAGAAGGAATTAAGCAAAGAAAAATGAAAAAAGGAAAAAGAGAGAGCGAAAAGTGATAAATATAAAGACTAGGGAGAAGATCAGAAAGACGAACAAAGGAAACGAAAAGAGCAGACGGAAGGAGAGAACCTTGACCAATGAAGCAGAGTCCATGTGACTATATTTCTCACTCGAAAAATACTGTCTGGCGTCTGCACAGATGCGAAGTTAACAGTGAAGTAAAACGCTGCTTATTAAACCCACATGGAAGTAATTTGATTGGAGGACTTGGTGACGATGTAATGACAGGGAAATTGACGGAAGATTACATCCACACACGAAAGTGAAAATCGAACCGAAGGAATGTGGTCCAAAAATTCACCACCAGGAGAAAGTACCTTTCTCCAAGTACCCGGAGGATTATGGAGCTTGTTGCGAGGAAACTTTCCAGCCACGTTTGATTATAACTCAGAAATACTGCAAACACTCGATTCGACGTAATCGTGCGGTACGAAACACGACTGAAACGATCGAAGGAAAGATATCTTCAATTATTACAACTATTTGTAGTCGAAATTTTACAATCACTTACGAGAGATGATAAAATTCTCATCTAAATTAAAATTACGCAATGCTAGAGAGTGTCGGTCTGATTAGTAACAGATAGATTGGCTCCTGGACTCACGTACAGTGCCGGTATTTCTCCTCTGTGACTTGTCCGCGTGTGTTTGTGATTGAGCCTACATCACTTTCATTCAATAATCGTTCTTGCGACTAGCCAAAGGTGGCAACAAAGGGATCCAAAATTTTGGAAAAACGCAACATACAAGAACGAAACTGCTCAAACTTTACGAATTTTGAAACGAGACCAGGATATGGAATCAAGGAGAAAAGGGGGAGTCCCCCCAACGATCTTGTCGTAAAATTGGGATTGGGAAATGAGGAAGTAGGATCCCAGAAATTCATAATCTCGGTGGTGATGTGATTACCACCAGGCTCTGGCAGCCTTTACTTCCCAGAGTTGCCTTCAGATACATATTCGACAGGTTGGGTGAATCCCAGAGTCGCTACATGCACGGACACTGCTGGGAATCAAACTTGGTTCACCTACATCGCTTTCAAAGAACTTTATTGTCTTGACCACCGCGATGTGTATGTGTGTATATATACGAGGGCAGTTCATGTGCAAGTACCCCTAAACCTCAAAATTTAAAATTACATGCAATAATGTAACTTTATCCTATCTTGTGTGTGAACAATCTAAAATTGTCATATTGCTCGCGTATACTAACTTTTTGATTTGTATTGTGTGCCACCAGTGACACCAAAAAAACAATTAATTTCTCCTTTAACTGTTACATTTCTCCCTCAACTCCACTAGAATATTCAAAGGTCAATTACCTTCTTTCTTTGTCTTAAATAATTTATTTTTCGTCACTTGACAATTCACAAAAATTCAAATAAATTTATTATTTAGATGAAGAGGCAGTCTTTCGTCTGTCCCACGTGACACAAAATTGTTCACTCTTAGCTGCAAATCTGGGAAAGTATTTTCAGGGTAGTTATGTTTAATCAACAGTGTTAAGTTTCATAATTCATTGCACAGAAACTGTAAGAAAACTACTTAACTATCAGTAGAATAGTTACTACAATATAAAAAATTTAGTTCACGTGTCCCACCCGTAACAATACCCCCCCCCACACACATATATATATATATACACACACATACAGGGTGTTTCCGGGCTGATGATACCAACTTTCAGGGATGATGGAGAAGGGCAAATGTATCAATTTGAGATAAGGAACCCTGGTCCAGAAACGACTTATTCGAAAGTTATAAGCGAAAATCGGTGCATGAAGATGTAATACTTTTATTACCTGCACAAGTTTCACAAGCTGCTACATTCACAACAGTTGTTCAAAGTGGCGTCCCCGGCTTCCCTGCAGGCATGTCATCGTCGCACAAAGTTCTGGCGTACCCGTTGGAACAACCCAGGGGTCGTTCGAACAATGTCACAGGAATCGACACTGCAGATGATCTCCTCGCAAGAATTCTCGCTGCCTGGGTACGCCATACACCGATTTTCGCTTATAACTTTCGACTAAGTCGTTTCCAGATCAGGGTTCCTTATCTCTAATTGATACATGTTCCCTTCTCCATCATCCCTGAAAGTTGGTATCATCAGCCCGGAAACACCCTGTATATGTATATATATACACACACACTGCATACTATACATATTTGTGTGTGTGTGTGTGTGTGGGTGCATGTGTAATATTTAGACCTTCTTCCTCTGTCTTGGTACTATTCTTAGGACATTTCACACCTGGACTGGCATGAAGTATCCTGACACCAATCCTGTCACCTTAAGAACCATATCTCACAGGCTAATGACCCGCGAGTGTCGGATGTCGCCCGCCACCAGGGTTCAGCATCCTCCTGCAGGATTCAAGCTCTGGTTCTCCTTCGAGGAAGCATCGAGGATGTGGTTGCAAGGAATAGTCGATTAATACCTGCTGGAAAAATTACCGGGAGACCACAGGCAAGGGCCGGAAATTCCCGAGGGCAGGCGGCTCCGAAACCACAGATCGCAGACCGTGAACTGCGTTATACGCGGACGATACAAGCTTACAAATAGGATCTGACCGGATGATGTCCAATCTTTACAAGGTAAGCTATGCAAAGATACGAGTTTTGCAGAACTTGGTTCATCATGCCTTACTTTGTTCGTATTAGAGACAAAATGGAAAATACAAACGGTAATAACCACTTGAGGCTGGGTAAAGCCCACAACCACTCCATAGGAACCTTGCAGGAAAAAATTTCACTTGAAATCACCCATCCCGGGTTTCCTGCGCCTTTACCGACTGGACTACCGAGGTTTGTGCACACCCGGGTTCGATCCCCGGCCGGTTCAAATCCGGGAACATTTCTAACGTTGGAAGCGGCCCCGGCGCCCACCCAGCGTCGAATGACATGGGTACCTGGGGGAAACGGGGGGGGGATAAAGGCGGTGAGGGGCGTGATGCTGATCACATCACCCTCACTCACGACCGGATCAAGAAAGTGTGGGGCGTTACCCCCACACCACCTTGTGGAGCACTTTATTTTTTTTACACACACACACAGAGAGTGAGAGAGAGAGAGAGGGAGGGAGGGAGAGAGGTAGTACGGGGTTCACTCAGCCTCTAAAACAGTGGAGCCTTTTTCTTATAGCTGGCTATGTTCACATCCTTTACGGAACTTACGGGCCGCTTCGTTCCAACCACGCTTGCAGTGGTAATGAAGATAAAGGTGTCCCTGTACGTGTTCGCACATGCCATGAAAGCATATTGAGTGATGTGGAGGTATAGAGCTCCATATATTCTTGATCTCAGCCATAGTTGCGATGATGTGATCAGCATCACGCCCGGCTGCATTTACTCCCCATGGTTACCCAAGGCCCCTTATGCGAGGTTGGGTGGGCCTCAGACCGGCGTAGAGAGCGAAATGACTGAAAAAATCCTGGTGCAGATCACCTAATCCGGGATTCGAACCTGGATCTTCCGTGTGGTAGCCAGATGGTCTACCACCTGAGCTACTGCGGTAGCAGTGGTAGCGACACAAATAATTACAACATAATTCACCTAGTGTATTCGTTCTTTGTTAATATGGATAACAGCATGAGTCGCTGCTGAAAGAATACTCCAAGTTCGAAACTGCTGTCAGCCACTTCTACAGTGTAGTTGGAGAATTTCATGTCACTGAAAGTTTAATTTTTAAAAATGGTACACATACTCCATAATTCTAACTCTCTAGCCTTCTTAGACCCGAAGGTTTAAGTAACACAAGCCTTCCATCTGTTCCTATCTGGACAAGATCAATCCAATACTTTCCATCCATACAGATTTTCTTTAAGTCCATCCATACCTCCATCTTCGACTTGGCCTTCCTACAGGTCTCTTACCATCAGGTTTCCCAACAAGAATCCTGTGAACTCTTCTTTCCTCTCCCATTCATGCCATATGGCCTGCCCATCTAAGTCTTCTTCATTTAATTATTCTGACTTTAACTCTATAGTTCTGTTGGGCATAAAATTAGAAAACCTATCTTTGAAATCCGTTTCAATTACTAATGAATATTCATTTACAACTAAATCTAGATATGACCTAGTTTCAGCGCGATGCCTTGTCAGTGTTTGCTCATCGAAGGTGTCCCGTTTGTCGTCGTGAGGGAGGACTCAGATGGAACACGTTTTCCACCATCTGCAAGACGCGGGGATGTCTTGAAAATCGAGCAACGGGATTTGTCTTTTGCTACGTCACTCCCGGACCGTAGGAGACACAGATTGCAGTGCAGATCCACGGAATGGATAAGATTTTCCAGAATTTCTAAGCTGGACCTAGTGACCGCTTATAAAGAGCCCTGGATACAACTAATTCCCTCATAAACTGAATTCTCATCCCAAGGAATCTCCTGTGAAGTTAAATACTTTCTCGCTCGAATATAGTCAATGATCTGTGTTCTACCTCAAATGTGGAAGCAACGTCTGCCACAATATGGGTTGTTTCTGTAAGGAGTGAGGCAGTAATCTAAGCGAGGGGGGGAGGGTGGTATCCCCCGGGTAGCAACATTTTCCGAAATCATACATGCAGCAGACATAAAAGACACATAAAGGAAACTTGCAAAAAAGCTAAGCGTTACTAGGTTTTTTATCTTTAGATTGGACTTCTTTTAGCAGATTGGAAACCTTCAGGTTTTTTTTTCTAACAATTGTACGTAAATTATTAGAATATGGTTGCGAGTTATGGAGCTCAGCAGCTAAATGTCAAATACACTTCTCACAAAAAGTTTGGAATATTGTTACCTTAGACAATAGGTGATAGACACGGCCTTGGAATGGTGGATCTTCTCGTCTGTTCACCGACATATGCCATTGTGTCTATCACCTATTGCCTAATATAATAATATTCTAAACTTGTGAGGAGTGTAGACAAAATATAATCAGTTCAGAAATTATGTTTCAGATTATTGTGCATGAAAAAAAGTTATGTAAACATTAAAGTATGAGGAGTGGTTGAAATCACTTAAATTTCAAACAATTTACAAGGGTTGGATAAAAAGTAATGGTAACACTGGTATAATTGCTACTTGACTGTATTGGCAGAGGAGCACGTGTTACATTCCTTCAATGTAATCACCCCCCCATCTCTACGACCTTCTGCCACACGTATGGAAGGCGTCGTACACCGTCAGCGCGTCCATCTCTGTTGATGTCCCGCAGTGACCGCCCTATAGCACGTATGATGGCTTCGCGCGTGTCGTAGTGCTTCCCGCCCAGTGGTTCCTTCATTTTGGCAAAAAGGTCGTAGTCACACGGTCTCATACCGGTGAATACGGCGGATGTTCCAGTACCTCCCACTAGTACCAGTTATGCAGGAGCGCCGTCACAGTGTTCGCAGTGTGACACTTTGCATTGTCAAGCAGGATGATGGGACACCGTGCCAGAACGTGCCGTCGCTTCCTTCTTAATGCAGATGAAGGTGGTGTTGCAAGAAGGTGCAGTAGTAGGCTGCGTTGACCGTCTGCCTAAGAGACGTTGTTCTTCTTGCCTAAACATATTGTTAGGGCGCTTGCACTCTCGTCCTCTGCTTCAGAGCCATGGGCGTCCAGAAGGGGGGGGGCAAGGGGGGACCGTGTCCCCCCCTGGAAAATGAAAGTCAACCAAAAATATGTATTTGACACATATAATTTTATTTTATCCACACTAATATGTGTTAATTATTGCATAAATTCAAATTTAAGCAATGTTTTTTAGGGAACAACACTATTTTGGGGGAAAATTTGCCTTCGTTTGCCCCCTTGGAAAAAAATATTTTCCTTGCCCCTCCCTGGAAAAAATCCTGCGGACGTCTATGTTCAGAGCACTGCTGTTTTTGACTGAATAACATACAATCGCTCCCACTCACTATACTTCCTCGTCTGACATTCCTTTATCAGCCACGAAACGCTTGTGGCGCTGTGACTCGCCCCTTTCACGGGACAGCAGTGTTGCCATTACTTTTTTATCCAACCCTTGTACTTAGGAGTAACAAAATGTGTATTTGTACATAATATGCCATCATCTAAGATCGACAGTGGCCATTTCATAAGAGCTTTAGCTTACAAGGTTCCAAAATATAGCACTAGACAAAATTCCTTTATTACAGTAAATAGTAAGAATAGTAGTGAATTAATAAAAACAGCAATAGATAATTTAGATGATGATATGTTATGAATTACAGAAATTGGACGTGGTGGTGCATCTGGCCATTGATGTGCTCAGCATCAGAGGTATAGAAAATCTTGTTTAAAAAAATCATGACATTTACTGTGTTATTCTACATCGTATAGATTTTATCCCTGTAATTTAATATTTTTTCGTTATACGTATACTGTGCTCAGCACTTAAAATAAATTATTATTATTATTATTATTATTATTATTGTTGTAGGCGAGTCCTCAAGGGTCCACCAAACATTCCCCCAACTAAATTTTCATCTTTTAAGCGCTGGACTAAGGTGTCAGGGACAGAACTAATTCTGAAGCAATGTCTGCCACTCTATAACACATTTCTTTGAAGGGCAAGACGTACAAACACGCCTAACATTGAAACAATTCTTACAGTCTATCATATATTTCTGAAGTAAGGTAATAGACATGTCTAATGCTGACGAAATATCTACAAAACTACAAGACTTAAAAGACACTCAGTGTCTATCTAAGTCAGGGGTTCCAAAAACTTCTTCGTTTCAAGGCGCCCTTCGTGTTTCAAGATTTTTTCGAGGCGTCCAAGTCAGAAGGTAGGCCTATCTAAAACTTGCAACGCTCAGTTAGTGTGGTTAGGTTCCTGGCCTTAAGTTAAAAAAATAAACAATCGTTTCAAATTCATAAACAATTTGTATGTATAAAGTACTAAATAAGCACACATTTGGAACAATCATATCTAAAACCATGTATAGACTAACAAGTAAGTGCCGTATTGGAATATTTCACGGCGTTCCTGTAAGCCAGTCACACTTTGTGATCCACTGGTCTAAGCAATGTCTGCTAGTATAAGACACATTTCTGTGGCAAACAGTGAACCTCACAATGAAAGAAAGTTACGTAAGAAAGGGTCATCAATGTTATTCACCTTACAAGAACAATTCATATTATGTACATTGCAGCAACAATCCACCAATCACGCCAGGTGACAGGCAATTAAAAGAGGAAGAAGAAATTGTTAACAATGGCCACATACCGATGTCCTCATCAGGAAATTAATATCGTTAAAGCCGGTTTTATTTAGCCAGGAAAATATATTTCTGAGGGGCCTAATTGAAATTTCAATTCTCGGTGTAAATTTGGTTGATTGAAAAACAAAAAGTGGAAACCCGGGTTAAATACAGGTCTTGGAGTACACTGTTTTTGCGGAAGTGATTCTTGGAGTTGCAACGACTCACTTGAAGCGAGGAACTGGTTCTACAGACTGGTCCTCTGGTTCATCACACACGTTCTTACTCTCCTACAACTTTTCCTTCTCGCTTGTGAGCCGCTGCAATCCGGAAGAGACGACAGAAGAAATTTGGCGCCTCGCTTTTTCTAATTCATGTCCTTGGTCTTTCTCTTTCTTCTGAAGGAAAGACTTTCGCTGTTAGAGGTGGATCCCGCGTTCTTAAGTAGTTAGTGACGTAAACTTATAGTGTACGGCACATCACTGGGTGTAATGTGTGGTTTATGGTCAAGTGGTGAATGCTAACTAATCAGAAGAACGTTTAAAACAGCAGACAGGCATTTGTTGAATCTTCGTCTACTTGATTGAACTCATTTCCCTGCACCGGGATACACCTGCACTACACCTGGTGTCAAAAAGTGCATTTAACTAGACGGTGCTACTATTTACTAGTGAAATGCGTCCACTTAATACTCAGATAGGTCAATCACGATTGGATCATGTGACGGTCCTGTGAATCCGCACAATATAATTAACGTTTATTGAAATTATTAATTTCATATTATACAAGTCACTTTCAAATAACAGTTAAAAAATGTATAATAACTACGTTGTACAACGTCAATTATGTTTTATGTTATTTATTGCGCTATACGCTATATAAATTAGGTAATTTTTGGAATTCTAACGTTGTTATAGCAACGAGAATCAATAGTTACTATGTAGCAATGGATATAATGGAATTGGAAATAGATAATAGTGAACTGCATATTGGTCAGTTATTTTAATAATACTTACGCCCATAGAAGTTGTACCTTCACCTTCGCGTTATAATTTGGAATATTTATAAACGAAATGTAATCGTGCAAATGATTGACTAGTGAATGTCACAATCAACACTTCAAAGTGGGGTCCCAGTCATTGTGCAATGTACTTTCACACGGAATAGAATGGTTCCATTGGCATTTGCACGCTTACAGACCGATCCGTACATTTCAGAAGGTATTCATTCAATTGTCAACCTCATTTTCATTGACTGAACTGTTGCAGACTAACGGGGATCTGGCGTCTGGACTCCTCTATGAAACCTGTGCGTTTGGGATTGTCCTTCCATCAATTTCATATCATTACAATTCATCTTCATCGCCGCGATGAGACAAAAGTGGAAGAAAAGCGACGCAAAACAACTAAATCAATCAATCGGTACTGCTTTAGTACACTTTACTGATGTGTATGTTAATTTTAGTCAAATGTATTTTTCGCGTCGTAAGTGAATTTTCATGTTTAGTTCAACAAAAATACGTATTAGGGCACACAAGTATAGTGATAACATTGTCGCCGTGTAATGAAGAGGTCCCAGATTCGATATCGGGTGGAGGCACATGAGACAGTGGTTAGGGTCCCACTTTATAAACTGTAGGTCCATGCTCGATAAGCTTATCTGACCATGAAGTGGACTACAAGAAATAAAAAGTATTAATTAACATTTATCTTGTAATGATCCAAATGAGCAGGCTGCTTCGGTGGTTCGCCTTATCTGAGAGTATCAAAGGCCAAGGCCTATGTAAGTCAAGCACCGCAAATTTTGATAAGAACTCTGTTCGGGGGCTATCAATGTTGCAGATTCACAGACCACAGGGAACGACAATTTGCTGAAGGTTCGCGATGAGTTCGCTCGTGAAGAATGGTGGGCTGTCCAAGGATGACGTCACCAAAGTCGTGTCAAAGTGTCTCAAAGATTCGGATTTCGTGGTGAGTGACTTCTCTTGCACCGCAGCTGGTTCCCAGGTGACCGGGTTCATGGCGGAGCACGGTAAGTTAATCGTCACCTTGGAGCACCGTGGCGAATCGAAGGAACTCCAATTCTTCCTGAAGTATCTTCCTCAGCAGGAAAGCCAGAGGAACATCGTGACTGGAGTAGGTGCTTTCGCCGCTGAAGAAGGGTTCTACAACCAAATCATTCCCTCATTGTCCAGTCTGGGAATCCAGCTGGCCTATCCGGAGTGCTACCTCGCTCGCAGCGGCGGGGTCGACGATCTGCTGGTGCTGGAGGACCTTTCCCTGAGCGGCCATCGGCTGTTCGACAGGCACCAGCCTCTGGACTTCGACCACTGCTCCCTGACACTTCGAGAGCTTGCAAAGCTGCACGCCTCTTCGGTGGTCTACGAGAAGAAGATAGGAAAACCCTTGGACACGGTGTACCCGTTCCTCAGAGAGATGCTGTTCTCCGAAGATGCGATCCCCGTTATGAAAAAAACTTGCAACACCAGTATTCAGACGATACTGCAACTCGCCAAGTTTATATCTCGGTATGAAAATTCTTTGGTGGAGTTCGAAGCTAAACTCTCTGGTTTATACGCCATAGCCGAGGACATGGTGAAGCCTTGGAATGTCCTCAATGTGATAAACCATGGAGATATATGGATCAACAATTTGCTGTTCAAGTACAACAATTACAACAAACCCATGTCCGTGAAGCTCGTAGATTTGCAGATAGCCCGCTACGGACCGCCGGCTCTGGACATCATAGTTTTCTTGAACGTGAGTACCAATCGCGAAATTCGCGAGAAGCATGAAAGTGATTTGCTCAAGATCTACTACGAATCCTTCATGGAGATAGTGCACCAGCTGGGAACCGATCTTCCGGCCTTCACGTTCGAAAGGTTTTTGGAGAACTACAACTCCAAGCGTCTGCTGGGAGCGATGTATCAAGTTCTTTATCTCCCGTCCATTCTGATGGACCCAAGTCAGGCTGAGAAAGTGGTTGATCCCTCGGCCAATGCTTTTGAATCTTACATCACTGACACTCAGACTGCTGTAGCTTGCAGGTTGTTCAAGACAAACCAAGCATATAGAGAGAGACTAACTGAAACTATAGATTTGTTGTTCGAAGAGCTGCTCAAGGTTTAACAAGTGTTTCTTTCAATCGTAGTTTCAAGGTAGATACATACAGGTGAAGCCATTTTATTTGTGGGTGCCTTGGAATTTTCGTGTGATCTAAGAAAAAAGACGCAGAACAACAGTTCTAGAGTGATATTTTTTCAATCAAGACTTTCCAAGAAAAAATCAAAGTAAGTTAACGTATTGATGAGATATACTTGTAAAAAAAATTCATATTATTTTCACGTGACGTCATGTAATTGTGGTTGTTGACTGTCCTGGATGTACCAATTTGTAGAAATTTCACATAGACAGTAAAGTAAGTTGTGCCGATTCTAATATTTCTGCTTGTACAATTTCAACCAACTATTTGATCTTGTTAGGTTATCTATGGCATTCATTTGACTCGTATATTAATTAGCTCAGTATTGCACGTGCACGTACCACATATATGTCAAGGATTATTTCGAATACAAATAAACGATAAAGAACTACAGTGCATTAAAATACAAAACAGTTACCTCTGTTACACTAAATAATTAGTATAATTTGTCCATACCAATACATGCAGAAATAATTGTTGAATCGAATCGAATCTGCATATTATCGTAAATTTTATGTATTGTTGAGAACGATTCACAGAAAAACTTCAATTTTGTTTTACTGTCATTCACATATGGCAAATCTCAGCATGAAAAATGATGTCTTTGAACATATCTCTTCTTTACGTTAAAAGTTCCAAGTTTGTACAAAAGAGTTTGTTTCAAGTGCACTTATCCTCAGACATTCTATAATTATATATTTTTCACGATTAATAATAACTGTATAAAGTATTATTAAACTGTGTTACAAGATGAGAGAAAGTGAGGGCACATTTATTGGGGTGATTCGAAATTAGATACGAAGACAGGATTTTTCATGTTTGAAAATCTGCCTCCATGAAATTGATTTTAGATTTATTTTTAGTTTTTTTTCTTTAAAAAATACTTTAGTTTGGCAACAAGAGTCGTAGAATGGCAGACATTAATGGTTTAACATTAGATCTGTTACTGACATTTCACTCGCTGAAGATATATGTTGTGGAGTTTATCGTTATGGTTTAGTCATTGCAGGGACTGGATCTAGATATTACATTGGAATCCGAACCCCGTGCAATGCACTTCTATCAGGAGTCGAACCTGATACTACTTGATTACAAGGCGGAAGCATACGTCATACACTACCAGGAAATCCTGATGCTAAGTTCTAATTAATACATTAGCGCTATAATCTCAGCTGTGACATTTAAGTGTCAGTACATTTTAAAAACCGGCTTTAAATATTAATTGAAATTATTTTGGTGTTCAATATTTTTTCTTTCTTTTAATGCGAACCTTTGACATTAGTAGCGAGTATGCAGGAAGTGAGTTACATAAACGAAACAGCATTATCCATTTAATTTGGAGATAGCATGAGATTCACTTTTTTATCTGCACTCTTAAAAGATAACTCGCCGGGAATTTTTCATCCATGACTTGCTTACACTGATAAGACGTTGCTTTGCAATTGTGTTTCCATAAAACGTGGGTCAAAGGTTGAATGGTTACATCAATCTCAATGTGCGCGTGCAAAGCAGTGATTTGCCGTACACTATAAGTTTACGTCTACATGCGTTGTCTACACGTAATCTACGCGTAGATTACATTGGGTTGTAGTTTACATAGACTACGTAGACAATCTAAAGTGCATTAAAATTAATTTTCAAGGCTTTCATGAAAGGAAAGTGACATTTTCAACTATATTGGTCCCTAACGAACTGAAAAGAATCCCATTTACAACAAAATTTCTCTTCTCATCTATCATCAACTATAGAAGAAGATAAATAGTATGCAAAAAAACAACAGATGGCAGTCGTGAGGCAACATTAGTCTTTTCCCATAAAACATTACAATATTTCCTACGTTAGGTTTTTTCCTAGGTGAGAAATTGTTCGAATTTGGAAGGGAGCGTATGAAAAGTTCTCCTCACACATCAGCAACTGATACGCAGTATAATTTTCTTTTTGTTCCAAGGCGCCCTTTGCTAAGTTATCACCATTCGCCATGTTGTTTACATAGATTACGTGTATAAAATAGTCTACGTGTAGAATGTAGACTATTGTTGTTTACGCGTAAACGCACATCACTGGTGCAAAGAGACGACATTATTGTGCAAAAACACTGCAGTTTTTTTTACAGACAGAAAATAATATGCAATCAAACATGTAATTGTTGGTTTCTTGGTTTAGTCGTTGATGGAAACCTCTGATTCGATGCTTTTTTTTCATGTATTTTTAAGCTCTCAAAGCAAGCGGCCCCTATACTCAATCCGAGGAATCTCTGGAGGTAGCCAATGAAAACAAGTCTCTGCGAGATGGCTCTACCAATGAACGCGTCAGAGGGGAAGTGAGTGCATGGTGGGGAAAACGCGGATGTGACTACCAGCTACCGTTTGCAACAGAACCCACTGCTTTGGTCCG
Source organism: Lepisma saccharinum (assembly GCF_977018435.1). Taxonomy (NCBI): domain Eukaryota; kingdom Metazoa; phylum Arthropoda; class Insecta; order Zygentoma; family Lepismatidae; genus Lepisma; species Lepisma saccharinum. Next base: position 92,992,333 of record NC_139236.1, read on the forward strand.
CTCACTCGCTTTCTCCCCATCTCTACATGTATGCTCGGCCTTGTTTGAGGTTCAGTGTCCAGGCTGTAAGTTTCTCAAGCCTGTTATATGGTATTAACAATGAAAGATACCTGGATGATCACCATGATATATGATTTGTGGTGAAGAGAGGATACAAGCTTGAATTCATTGAACCATAACGGTTCTATACGCGAGATTGTAGAGGTAGGCCGTATCCAGGGACTTTTCTGACAGGAACCAGACCAATAAAAATGGAAAAATAGAACATCCAAAATGTTGAGGGAAAACGTTTTTCACACAGATACACTAATATATATATATAAAGGTTTCTGTAATTCACCTTAGAATATTTCATAGTTCGAGGGGAGGCATGACTCCCATGGTCCCCCCTTTGTGTACGGGCCTGTGTAGAGATGTTCGCGCTTGAAATAAAGGAGGATTAATTTGTGGCTTGCCAGAAATGAATGCTGGAAGAAAAGTAAAATAAAGTAAGTCATTACTTTTTTAAAGTATGTAATACATAACTGTGAATAATTCCTAACCGAGTATGCTTCAGTCACTTCCATCATACTGAGATACTTGATACACTATTTAAACAGTGCAGGATACACAGAAGAGGAGGCATTTGCCCGAAGGGTCTGAGGAAAACTCGAGACAATCTCACAGCCTCGTTGATGAACTCCAAAACTCATCAATTAAGACGTGAATAACTCATTAATTACGGTGCGTGAGCTTTTTGGGTAATTAACATTCAGTTACGGTATCCCCACCATCCCAGTTGAAGATTTCTGTAAGTAAACATTAGCAGACAGACATCTGCCCGCCCAGCAATAAATTTCACACACACACACGGGTGGGTCACAAAGGGTCAAGTTTATATTTTCGCCTCACGTCTCTCGTATCAAGTGCCCGCCCGTGGCACTCTTCAATTTCCAAAGAAACTTGGATGAGCTCATATTTCATCTTCGGTTCCCTCTCCTACTTGTGGATGCATCGCTAATTTAACAGATCGTAAATTCTTTCAGGTAACATCGTAATTACATGTTTCCTTAGTAAGAAATGATAATTTGAAAGTTGGATCTCATTCTTACTAATATGTTTCGTGAAATTTCTGACAGACTTTTACTTTCTTTTCATTTTTAGTTTCATCTTCTCTTCACGCGCCTTCCCGATGGGGTCGTGGTAACGTTGTCGCCTTGTAGTCAAGGTGTTCTGGGTTCGATATCCGGTGGAGGCACATAATGGTTTGGATCTCACTTTAAACTCTACGACGGTCCCGATTAGTGGACCTAAATCAAAATCCAATTTTTCCTCTTCACACGGACTACTTTCCGCAATACGCAAATTCTTTACTTCACCTTCAACTCGTTGCATCCAGTGCTGGAATGGAAATTCTTAGCTGGTGGGTTTTGATCGATTTGGTGTTTTAAGTTCACTGTATGCACAGTAAGGCTAATCGGGACTGGGCCTACAGTTTAAAGTAGGATCCGAACCACTATGTGCCTTAACTTAGCTGGTGGGATGATAGATCGAGAAGCGGGGTGGGGTTGCTTGTATGGATAAACCTGGACACAGTGCTGCAATAGGAGGGGGATATTTATGCAAATTATTCCAGCTGGGGGAGGGGGATAGTACCCCTCCGCGTTTCCTACATTTCGAGCGCTCGAAACTAGACTCCGATATTTATTCCATCAAACCAAGTGGCCCCACTAATAACCAAGTCCCGTTTTAAATGTAATTCCATGTTGTTTTCTCCGTATGTAGTCAATTAAATATCACAAAGGTCGTCGAATTTTCAAGTTTAGAATTTCACGTTACACATTTTCAGATATATTACATTTGTTTCGTTTAGAGTGCATATTATTACATAACATACGAAATTTGCGTCATTTCTCTAGTTTCAATTCTGCAATGCAGATACTTTTGTCGGACAAATATAGCAACATATTACTTTTCAACTGATAGTGACATATTCTGCCCCTTATTTTTCACTTAATCTTGATTTTAATCATGAAAGTCAACCCCCAGAATTCAAAACGTATTTATTATGGTGTAGTACGAGGAAGACGGGTTGACCTTCAGGTGCCTACTCAGACAGCCCCCCCCCACTACATAACCTAAAAGCACTGAGTGGAATATATAAAGAGCAAAATGTTTTACCTTGTCAGGAGAGAAGTACCTCTGCACAGGAACCACTGGGCAATTCCCGTCGAGAAGAACCTGGCTTCGAACCCCGGACAACGCCGCAGCGAAGATTGCTATCAAAGCGTACCTCAGCATTTCTTACTGTAAGAGAAGAAAAAGCTATACAAACCGAAAAACGAAATATCGAAAATGTTTTTTAAGTACAGTAAAACCTCGCTAATCCGGACTAATGGGGGATAAGTTGACCGGTTTAACGAAAGTCCGGATTAACTGAAATAACCTAAAAGAACAGTAGAAAGTGCATTAAAACTCCATTTATAGCAACAAAACACGTTTATTATGGTGTATTTAAAGGGAATAGGCCTAAATACACTATACAGTACAGTACAAAGTCTGCAGGAAACAGAATTTCATCAGTGGTTGACTGCCTATTCTTTGGGAAGTTCTCTTGTTGACTTCTAGCAACATTTAAAACCTTGCATTCGTTTTTTTTTATTCTTTTGGCCTTTTGCCTGTCTGGTTTAAGCGAAGTCCGGCTTATCGGGGTCCGAATTAACGAGGTTTTACTGTATTAACATCTTAACAATATAACAATGTACAGTCACCGGAATTAAAAATGGGACACCTATGAGTGATGTAAGGTGTGAATGTTTCCGACCTTGTCCCCGCATAAAGCGACTCTGGGGCCCACTCAGCCTCAAATCAATGGCTTCCTGGGGACAACCAGGGGGGTGTGGTGGTGGTTGGGGGAGTAAAGACGGCCGGAGCGTGGTGATGGTCACATCAGCTTCAAAGTGGCGTGGCGAGATTGAGAATGTGTGGGGTCCTACGCCCACATTACTTAAATGCAGGGTTGTTAAGGTTCCCGGAACCCACAAATTCTAATGGGTTCTATTGGGTTCTGCTGCAGGACCGGAACATTTTTTCTCGCACAATTTAAATTCGGTCAAAGTTGGGTACTGTTACATTGAAAAAAGGGTCATGGACAGTATTTTAATTGTTCCTGAAAAAAGGTTCCCGGACCGTATTTAAATTGATGCGGGAAAAAAGGTTCCTGGACCGAATTGAAATTCTTCTGGAAAAAGGTTCCTGGACCGAATTGAAATTCTTCTGGAAAAAGGTTCCTGGACCGAATTGAAATTCTTCTGGAAAAAGGTTCCTGGACCGAATTGAAATTCTTCTGGAAAAAGGTTCCTGGACCGAATTGAAATTCTTCTGGAAAAAGGTTCCTGGACCGAATTTATATTCATTCTGGAAAAAATGTTCCTGGACCGAATTTAAATTCATCCGGAAGAAAGGTTCCTGGACCGAATTGAAATTCTTCTGGAAAAAAGGTTCCTGGATCGTATTTAAATTTATCTGGAAAAAAGGTTCCTGGACCGAATTGAAATACTTTACAGATAAAGAAGTTCTTTACGGTCCAGAACCCATTTACGCTTGCTGATTTTCCCTCCTGGACCGGAATTGAATTTATTTAACATTCGTGGACCTTTAACAAGCCTGCTTAAATGTACCTTCATGGCACGGTGCTATAAGCACGGGGAACTTTATCTTCTTCTACTTCATCTTTTACTAGATCCTGCAATACTTGCTTCCCTGCACTGCGTTGTGTGTGTTGCCTAACTCTACGTGGTGATCGAAGTTGTCATAGAAAAATCCCTTTATGCAGGGAGACGAACATTTCAGGATCTAGGTGTCCCATTCTTATAGTCTGTGACTATACAGTGTTTATGCCCACTGTTAGAAGTTAGTTACATATATTTTTTTTAATATTCTACAGTTAAAATATAACAATGCATGTTAATTTATAAAAAAAGAGACACAAAGGGACATAGCAAGTGGCAGTGTTGCTGTTCGAACGGAAGGACACGGGTTCATAGACCGGGAGACTCCCGAGAGAGACAACTATCTCGTATCTTCTGGTGGATTTCAGTCAATTGACACCAACAATAGACTTGGTTTCCTGAATGACACAGCACGCCAGATTGAAGTACAGGACGTGAGCATTTCCTGCAACATCTCGTCTCTTCCAGTGTTGCCATAACCCGAAAGCAATATTCCCTTCCCCATGCTCAACATTTCCCAGTTTCATAAAATTTCTCGTTTCATCTAAAGAAAAAATATTAGTAGTAATAAAGCATCAATTCACAGAAATATTAGGATTGACTAAATGAATGATATATAATGAATTAGTAGCAAATATACGAACGTTTAAATTTGGTTTATTTCACTTCGCTTTTCTGCCACTTCTGGTTAATCGCGAAGATGAGGATGAGTGATGAAATTGATGAATGGACACTCACAAAGAACACTCATGTCCAGACCTGGATTCGAACCCGGGGCCCCTGGCGTCTTAGCGCGCTGTGCTAACGACTCCGCCACGGGATTGACCCAACAGCAAATATTAGCAATAGTACCTTTAAAACAGAATTGGAAGAAAAACATATTTAAAATATGGCCTAGAAACAACCAACGAAAGGAAATGGCAAGCTTGAAAGAGACTATTTTCTTCAAATTTCTCCGCAATTTTGATATTTATAACTTTCCCTTTTCTCCTAAAGAATTCCCACCCCTGAGTGTAATTTCCCTTCAGGTGGCAACACTGCTTCCTTCCTGGGAAACGCACAGCATTGTTGTTGACTCACCCACGTTCTCAAGCTTTCTGGGTTCAAAGGTAAGTCACGGGAGGTCACTTGGGGGAGGTGGGCGAGGGTGGAGCCGAATCACGTGCTGGAGATGCATTCCCAGATGCGTCGTCCGCCCCCTCCGAGGTTTCCCCCCCTTTCCTGGAAACGCCACCCATCGCAGTCTTCGGGATGGAAGAGGGAAGATTCGACAAGGGAAATGTCCAAGGGAGGAACGGAATAAGCATGAAACGAGCAACAGATCTATAATAATTATTGCGTGAAAAGGAGTCAGCGCGAAGAGAAGTTGGGAATTGTTGTTCCATTGTGAGCGTCTCGTCACCAGTTTAATCGAATCTAACCATCATTCATTCTCGCTGTAGCGAATGGCCGAATGGGGCAGAAAAGTGATGCGAAATAAAGAATATAATGAATAATTGAGACTTGAATAATTCCGAAACAAACAAGAGAGAGAGAGAGAGAGAGAGAGAGAGAGAGAGAGAGAGAGAGAGAGAGAGAGAGAGAGAGAGAGAGAGAGAGAGAGGGAGACAGAAAGAGAAGAAAGGATGGAAAGACGTGAAGAGCAAGAGTGAGGGGAAAAAGAGAGGAGACAAAAATAAATTGAGAGAGAAATAAATTGTGACAGAGAGGGAGAAAAGAGGGAGAGAGAGATAGGGATAATATATTGAAAAGAAAGTTAGAGAGAGAAAGAGAGAGAGAGAGAGAGAGAGAGAGAGAGAGAGAGAGAGAGAGAGAGAGGAAAATAGATTGAAAAGAAAGCGAGAAAAAAGAGACCTATAGAGTAAGACAAAGAAAAATAATTTGAGAGGAAGTGGGAAAGAGTTTCTGTAATTGAGAGACAGAGAGAGAAAAGAGCTTGAGCAAAAGAGAAAGGGAGAGGAAAAGAGAGGGAGAAAGAGAGAGAGGGAGATAGGGATAATATATTGAAAAGAAAGTTAGAGAGAGAAAGAGAGAGGAAAGGAAAGATTGAGAAGGAAGGGAGAGAGAGGAGAATAGATTGAAACGAAAGAAAGACAGAGCAAAAGAGATATTGAAAAGTTAAAGAGAGAGAGAAATAGATTGAAAAGAAAGCGAGAGAAAAGAGACCTAAAGTTGAAGACAAAGAGAAATAATTTGAGAGGAAGTGAGAAAGAGTTTCTGTAATTGAGGGAGAGAGAGAAAAGAGATTGAGCAAAAGAGAAAGAGAGAGAAAAGAGATCATGAAAGAAGGATGGAAAAGAGATTGAAAAGAAAGAGTGAGACAAAATATTCTGGTAGAGGAAGAGAGACAGAGAGAAAAGAAAGCGAAAAAGAGGTCTATATAAAGAGAGAGAGAGATTGAGAGAGAAAGAAAAGGCGATGGAAAGGGAGGAGAGAAAAATAAAAATAAATAAGTGCGAATAGAAACTGTAGCAAAGACTTTCCCTTTGACATTCTTCCACGTCACCCAACGATGCAATGCCGTGTTCCCTGGTGGTTCACAATCAGGATCTGGCCAAACCTCAAACGATTCGCTGGAACTGCTCCGATGTGGCCAATGGCAACTCCGCGGTCAAACATTGAACTCTCACCTGCCACGACCTGAAGACACCGAAGCACCTCGGGGGAAACATCCACAAGATCACTAAAGCAGAAGAGTAACGACACGTCCTGTGACATGATCTTCCTTTATGAAGGAAGACGTCAGCATCCATGACCCCCATCAGGGCAATACGAGGTGCACGTGAACAAAATGCGACACACTGGTATTTCATTGAAACAGCACGATTACTTCTTCCTTGAACCGCCAGGTGAGGACAATGTGGAGTTGTATAGTCACGGACTGGGTTGCAAGGAGACCATTGAATGTTCATGAGTGACGTATGTTGCATCTTGATTCTATATTGTAGTTTTATTTCCATTAGAATCCGAGTTTGTACACTTCATTTGTGTACACCCTGTACTTTGTTAATTTGAATATATCTTGCATGGTTCTCTATCACTATTTCCCCTAAATATTACTTTTTTGAGATTATAATTAATAAAATTAAATATTAATTAAAATACTATTCATATGGAGTACAGAAAAAATGGGAAATAAAATAATATGATCAAAGTAAGGAATATAATGAATAGAGGAGAAGCGAACAATTCCGAAACGAACAAGATATTGGAGAGGAGAGAGAGAGAGGAAGAAAGGGAAGAAATTGAGAGACAGGAAAAATAGATTGAAAAGAGAAAAGGAAGAGAGAGAGAGGGGGGAGATACGTAGAAAGAGAGAGATTGAGAGAGACAGAAAAAAATAGATTGAAAAGGAAAGAGACAGAGAAAAGAGATTGATACAAGGGGGAAAAGAAAATTAAAGGACGTCGTCGTCTTGTAATCAAGGGGTGGCGGTTTCGATACCTGGATAAGGCATAGTTCGGATCTCTCTTTAAACTGTGGGTCCAGACTTGACTAGCCTATTGGAGAATAAAGTTGACAAATTTAGAGATCTGATTGTGACGAGCAATGTGACAACAGCGCCTATGCCCTCCGCCTCCTTAGGCGTCCACGACTATAGTTTTGAACCACATTAACTGCCCTAAGATAAATGATCCCTACAGACCATGGCTCTCCATTAAGAGCCAACATGAAGACCCTTAACTGAAGAATAATCTCCCGGTGGAAAATTTGTTGCCGCAGCGCTAACTTGCCATTAAGATTAATTCCCATCCGCGGGAGATTTGACGTAAACGCCAGTTAAACGATTGAGAGATATTCCCACCAATCGACCTCCGCTGGTTCTCCATTATTTACGAATATGGCTGTTGACGTGTTCTTCCGTGGAGGGACACAAAGGGGAGGTGATGAATGGCTCTTGAAGAGGACATGATGCTGATGAAATTACTACGCCCTGCGGCGTTGTGGGAACGTTAAGAGCAGTTTGCCATCAGTTCATACACGTGCCAACACAGTTTCGTATTCTATAGTCGATGATGACCCAGCATGGTCAGGACAATGGAGGTGTCATTATTGTGAGAAGAGTAGCAGGTTCCGGTCCAGATTGTCCAAACCCAAAAAAGACAATATCTATATAAATACAACAAAATTTCCAAGAATATAGGCGTGTTTCACCTACGTCACAAACTGTTGCGCATTGTGGCTTCGAGCAACCATGATGGAGGCCAAGTCTTGTAAGCATACGGAATTCAAGCTGACGTAAGGGAGATTTGAACCTTGTTTACGATGGTGCATTGTGAAGCATTCGGTCTTTCAAACAAAAGCTCACGTTATATCATGATATTTACTTGCACACGACAAACAAAATTGGCCGCAAACTTGGCGGCTGTGCGCATCCTGACGTCTCATGAAACTCACCTCTAACGGAATCAAATTAGAATTAATTAAAGCAATTAGTTTCTGACAATACACAAACATTTTTAAAATCGTGTAGTCGAATCTTTCCGGCTCTCACTTTTCGTGCAATTGATCTCGGGTTAGATTCTCGGTTGAACCTCAAGTATTTCGTTGTTGACCCAGTATCGTGAAGGTAGCTAATGAGCTACTTGAAAGGAAAAAGCCGATCCCCGTCTCGAAAGCGACAATGTGTTGATTAAGCGCCGCGTAATGTAAAATGATACAAATGATTGTTGCATCGTAGACTTTGATTTTCTTTCACAATGATGTTGATGAAATAATAATAATTGCCTTTATTAAACAGGCGTGTTTTGGCCTCAGGACTGTTCTTACAACCAATGATTGTCAATGAGGGAGACAGACAGAGGGAGAGAAAGAGGAGAGAATGAGAGAGAGAGAGAGAGAGAAAGAAAGGAGGAAGACAGAGAAGGAGAAGACGAAAAACAGAGAAACAGAGAAAGAGAGATATAGAGGGAGAAAAAGAAAGAAGAGAGGAAGATAGTAGATGTGGATAGAGAGACAGACAAAGAAGAACAGGTGTATAGAGATAAATAATGAGAGGAAGAAAGTAGGCGGAAGGAGATAATAAAAGAGAAAGGGCAAGAAAGACAGAGAAGGAGAAACAGAGAGAGAGAGAAAGATAGGGAAGAACAGAGGATGAGAGAGAGAGAGAGAGAGAGAGAGAGAGAGAGAGAGAGAGAGAGAGAGAGAGAGAGAGAGAGAGAGAGAGAGAGAATGGGAGAGAGAAAAATGCGAGAATAATGAGTGGTCACAATAGACAATACAAAGCACACAGAAAAAATATGAAATAAATTAATTGGAAAGTTATGCTACAGTAGCAAAATGAAGGTGCAATATGAATCAATATAATAATAATAATAAAAAAGAGAAAAAACAATACTAAAAAGCAACAAGAGAGTATGTGATTCACACAGAACATTACGAAAACGTTCGAAGTGAAGCTACCCATTGTTCGCTCTCCATGATACCATCGGCGTGAGAAAGTTGATGGGCGAACCACCAATAACCACCATGGTACTCCACACAACGGATCTTTCAACATGTCCACCATTCACCCCACCAAGAACGTGCGAAGGAGAAGTGCATGGAAAACAAGAATCAAATCGACGCCATTGCGGAAAAAAAAAGCTGGAAGTCGCTAACGGGTTGTTTGGCTTTTCCCAGGAGGGAGGGGATAGTTCCCGTGTACCGTAACATGTCGCAGGGCTTTATGCCGCGTAATATGCCACCTTAACGGGACTCTCAGCTGAAGTTTTCCCAAAGACAACAATCACTTTTACAGCGATCGCAACACATTTGCATTTCCTGCAGCAATGAACACTCCGCAAACAAACAAGCAAGCTTCCTGGCTTAAGTGTTTGGAGTGGTCACGGTTGGTGGATGCCTGGGCTTCCGGTACAAATTCCTTTCCTCTGGTATGATTCATACAAGCCCATGCATTTAATAGGTAGCAGTTGCTCGTTTAGAACCAAGAGGCAGTTAAGACTCAATATATTTCTTGTTATGAATCACTGAATTCATTGTTAAGACTTACTAGATTGATTGTTAAGAATCACTGAATTAATTGTTAAGACTGAAGAGATTGATTGTTATGAATCAATAGATTGTTTTTAAGAATCACTGAATTAATTGTTAAGATTGAGGAGACTAATTGCTAAGACTCAATATATTGATCGTTAAGCACCAAAGGATTGTTTGTTAAGAATCACTGAATTAATTGTTAAGACTGAAGAGATTGATTATTATGAATCAATAGATTGTTTTTAAGAATCACTGAATTAATTGTTAAGATTGAGGAGACTAATTGTTAAGACTCAATATATTGATCGTTAAGCATCAAAGGATTGTTTGTTAAGAATCACTGAATTAATTGTTAAGACTGAAGAGACTGATTGTTATGACTCAATGAATTGTTTTTAAGAATCACCGAATTAATTTTAAAACTGAAGAAATTGATTTTTAAGACTCAATAGATTGCTTGTTAAGAAGCAATGAATTAATTGTTAAAGACTGAAGCGACTCAATAGATTACTTGTAAAGTGTCAAAAGATTGCTTGTTAAACATCAAGGGATTGATTCTGAAGAATCACTAAATTAAGTGTCAAGACTGAAGAGATTGATTGTAAGGAATCAGGAGTTTGAAAGTTCAGCATCAGCAAACTGATTGTTAAGAATCAACGCATATCGCAAAGAATCAAAAGATTGATTGTCATTTATCAAAATATTGATTGATCAAGAGATTGCTAGGTTAACAAGTGTGGTAGGTGTATCAGCACTTCAATCTAACCCCACTCCATCTTGCCTCAAAGGGATTACTTATTAAGAACCAATGAATTATTTGTTAAGGCTTTAACAGACTGTTTGCTAAGAATGAAGAGAATGATTGTTGAGAATCAATAGATTGCTTGTTAATATCTAAGAAATTGCTAATTGAATCAACAAATTTCTTGTTTCAATAATCAATGGATTGCTTGTTTGGAAAAAATGAAGTAAAGAGGAAGTAATTTTCATTCCAAAATTTTATTGGGTGAAATTAGAATATTTTGTTTCCTTAAAAAAAATATAAATATTTTTAACTAGTGTAATTGTAACATGTATTATAACAAAAAGCTTCCATGTATACACGTATATAAAAAAGTACAGCATATAATGTAAAACGCCTGTGTATACCAAGTGGAATAAATGTATTTTTTAAATTGGTATATGTGTATTCATTAGAGAGACTACCCTGTTCACTATGTCTCATAGACCTAGGGCAGGGCGCTGCTTTCTAAAATCCACACTTACGAGGTGTGGCAGAAAAGTAATGAGACTGGCTTTCTTTTAACCATGAATCTTATTCTTTTTACATATCAAGGTTATCCCCTTCAAAATAGTTCCATTGGGAAGCTACACATTTTCGTACCGCACCTCACAAACATAACTTCACTTCAGACGCTCTCAACAAACTGTAGCAAGTTCAAACTTGCCAGGGGAAGGCAGCAGCGTCGTCGATTCGTTTGCAGTGTTGCCAGTCTCATTACTTTTCTGCCACACCTCATATATTGAACAAGTCTCCTGGTTTAGTCTCGTCGGCAACAAGCAATAATCGATGCTGATGAGAAGATAGAGCCTATTTACAAGCCTGAGCCGCAAGGGAAGTCCATTTGATTAGTAAGTTGGAACCGATATTCAGAAAGGATGATGTCCAGAGGACACTGAGATCACAATCGAACACTGGGCGGTAGGAAAGTTTCTGCCAGTATAATTTTCCAGGCTGATTTCTCACCATCTTCCAACTTGTTCCAGCCTCATCTTTATTTTACTTCTTTCTTTCTTTCTTTTTTTTTTTTTTAAGAAATGGAGAAAGTGATAACATTATCAAACATGAAGGAATCAGTTCAGTAACTAGGATAAGAAAGATGCTTGTTAAGATCTTGGGAGTAGTTCTTAAGACTTTGTTTGGTTTGCTTGTTGAGAAGCAGAGGTGCCTTTACTAAGAATCCAGAGGATGCTTGTGAAGAATCAAACAGTTGCTCGTTCAGAGCAAGACAGTTGCATGTCAAGAATTAGTAATTGCCTGTTTAGAATGAGACCTTGTCGTTAAGTGAAATAATAACAATAAGGCCGTTACTCCGTAATAAGCTACATCCGCACGATGGAACATGTCATGGAAGCATATGGAGGTGTGAAAGTAGGACCTCACACATACAGGATCTCGGTTTTTTGGGATGTGGTGTGATCAGCACCATTCTCCGGCCGCCTTTACTTCCCTTGCAGGGTTGCCTCTTTAAACCCATTTATTAGAGGCTGGGTGTAACCCAGATACACTCCATTGCCTGAAAAATTTTCCCTTGAAATACGATTTTGATTTTCGTCGTTTAGCGTTGCTTTTGGTTAATCGCGACGATGAGGATGAGTGATGATATAATGAAACTGACGGGGGGACACACAAAAAACACCCATGGCAGTGTTGCATACGAACCAGGGACACTTGGAGTCGTAGCTCGCAGTGATCGTAGCCATGCCGTGAATCGAACCAGGCTTTCGAACGTGGCAGTCGAACACCCTACCAACTGTGCCACAGCAGCTCTTTGCTTCTTCATAACCAAGACAAGGAAAGGTAAAGGCAAATTTCGCCATGAAGGTTCATGTAGGGGTAGCGACCTACACATTCTCGATCTCGGCCATTTTGTAGGTAATGTGATCAGCACCACGCTCCGACGGACTTTACCACCCTCTGCCCAGGGTTGTCCCCATAGATTTGAGGCTGGGCGAGCGCCAGAGTCGCTTTATGCGGGGAGAAGGCCGGACACTTCGGTAATCGAAGTCGGGTCTCCTGCGTGTCAGAAGCCTTACCAACTAGACTACCGCGACTAAAAATGAAGAATTATTAAGAAACCAGGCTGTTGCCTTTCCAGAACCACGGTTGTAAATAAAAAGATAATTGCTTGTCCAGAACCAAGTAGTCGATTGCTTACAACCAGAATCAGGCAGTTGGTTTTTAATAACCAGGCGGTAAATTTTTGCTCGTTGAGAACCACGCGTTGCAGGACGGACGCTTCACATGGAGGTCCAGCGGTGATGCTGCATCTGGACATGACTGCAAAACTTGTTTCTTTTCCGCATTTCCAAGTCCATATATCACGGGTCGAACGATGCAAGATGCAGCCTGACTGAACCGGTCACGACTTCATTTTTTCCCCAACCTTACATTTCAAGTCAGGTAAAAAGGACGGGCAAAAAAAAGGGATGCGGGGACGATTGTTGCGGTTGCCATGGTTACCGGTCTCCAAAGTCATCGTCCTTGCGCCAAGGTCGTTTCCAGGCTCGGATGACAGCCTGGCCGTGTTCGTGATGAAGGAAGAGAACGCAGGAACGTGACTCGCTCCGATGAAAGGGGAAGCGGAGAAAAAACGGCAGAGGAGGTAAAGGAGGCGGTTGGTACATCTCGGAATAAGTGTAGCCAACCCACGCAATTACAAATGTTTACTTCACCAAAGAGGCTCAGTGGACATTCGTTGTTGATTTACTTTCTTTTTACTACGCTTATATTGGCTAATTTGCGAAGATGGGGATGAGTGATGATATGATGAAATCCAGGATTCGAACCCGGGACCCCTGGCGTCGTAGCGCGATGTGCTAACCACTCCGCCACGGGGGCCGGTGATTAGCAAGACACGTTACGCCGCCAGTGGTCCTGGGTACTAATCTTGGCTTGGGCATGCGTGTTCTTTATCAGCATCCCTTCATCATTTTCATAATATCATCACTTATCCTCATCGTCGCGATTATAGACGGAAAATAACCACTTAAATTTCTCCGAATTGTCCGTCCTTATTAGGATTATACGATTTTTCGATACATAAATATCCAATATACTATATATAGCCCCAATCCCACCACTCACTGACATAAATGTTCTCCATGCCGGACCCTGTGGCCGAGTGGTTAGCACATCTCGCTGCGACACCAAGGGTCCCGGGTTCGAATCCCGCTCGGGCTTGGTTGTTTGTGAATGTCCATTCATCAATTTCATCATTTCATCACTCATCCCCATCTTCGCAAATTAGCCAAGGGGCACAAAACGCGAAGTAAAATAAACTAAATCAATCAATGTTCTCCATGAAGGAAGCCCCGGAGCCAAAAAAATGTCCGGTTACGACACCCCATAAAATTGTCCCAAAAGGCCTAGAAAATTAAGAAATCGCTCCTTTTTAAAGGTGAAAAAAAACTTTTTTCACGTCCTTAGCAACCGTTTCCACGCACATTTTTTGCAGCAGACATTGTTTCCTTCAATTCATAATTGTCTAGCTACATTATATTTCTCACAGATCACACACAGATGAATGAACTCCTGGTTTTGAAAAGACGCCTTAAACAAGGGTGACATCTACATCAGAAGAAGATTCAGTCCAGTTACAATTACATATATACTGGTAAACTCAATGCGAGAATATTTACATCGTGGCTGCTTTAATGAAATGTTTAGGGGTATAATAAGAAACAATTCCTTAGAGAGTTTGCCGTGCTTGTTGTTCATCATGGAAACGGACGTTGCTACGGAACTTAAAGAAAGTTTATTTTCACCCCGAAAACTATTGTAAGTGAATTATGCTAGACTTTTTGAATTTCAAAAAATATGAGCGTCAGAATTTATTACAGAGGAGAGGTAGGGATTCGAGGGGAATGACGAAAGCAATTATTTTTCAATTACGTTTAAAACTGTGAAAATGACAAAATACGTAAATATGACATTTCCAATTTAGTTTCGCTATTGAATTAGTGTATGCAAAACATCCAATTAATTATCTTGAAACGGTTACTACTTACTCAATTTACTGTATTATTAACATAATATTTTGAATATTTGTACCTTATTAGAACCCATACACACATAAAGTTACCTTCTAAACTTTTCAAACTAGCGAACTTATTCACTTGTTCCTCTTCATCCAATACAACATGCAGACATTTTACCCCATCTATAATATGATTACGCCCACAACGTGGCTGAAGGTCACACATGCGAGCGTACAAGACGTGGCCAGAGACCACGTCGAAAGTGCGCGAGTCTAGAATATATATATGTCGTAATATCAATATTATTGTCCAGCACCGACGTCAGGTCTAAGGCCTGGACCACGGGACGAGCGTTGATGCTGGTTCGAGTCTTCTGGTTCTGGGGGAAGCGTAACAACTTTTCTCCTGAGGATTCGGTCAGTACGCGGGACGCGTATTTCACATGTGTACATTGAAATAGAGATTGGGGGCGTGGTTTGTGCATGAATGCTCCCTATTGGCTAGCAGATTGTCTCAATGATAATCTATTATATGATAGGAAACTGGCATTTTTTTCATTGACTAGGGCGAACAATTTTTGTAAACCACAGACTACTATACCCCAGCACAAGCAGAACCATCTGGTCGGGGAAGACAACGTACTCGAATAGTAACCAATACTCGGAAAGCGAATAGACTTTCTTATTGGAAATAATAAAGGAAATAATTTTAAAAATGTTGAAAATTCTTATACAATTACTAAATATATTGGGTGATTTTCCGATTTTCGTCAGATGCTAGCAAGAAACATTTTGAATTCTTACTTAAAAGATCTATCAAACCCTTGTTTAGCGCCAAAACCTTAATTTTGACTGTATAAGCGTGCGTCTATTTGTTTTAAAAAGAGTTGTTACAAACCAGATATAAGAACACAAGAAAGGAGTTTCGATAAAGAAATGTAGATGACAGCACAAGGTGATAGAATGTAAATAAATCGTTAGAGGATAAGTATCGATTTAGTGAAAGTGAAGCTGTAATAGAAAAATGTAGAAAAGATGAAAGCAATGTATTAAAAGTAGATGATAGATAGGAAAATAAAATATAAGTGGTTTTGAGCTTTCAACAGGTTCAAGACTATAGTCAAATTGTAAGGCACGCCGTAGAAATACTCAACAAAGTAAAAAAGTCATTCCAGCCAACCAGAAACTTCTCCGTTACAAACCACGTCCCCAATCTCTATTTCAATGTGCACATGTGAAATGCGCGTACGGGACGCGTATTTCACATGTGCACATTGAAATAGAGATTGGAGGCGTGGTTTGTGTATGAATGCTTCCTATTGGCTAGCAGACTGCCTCAATGATATAGGATAGGACACTGGCATTTATTTCATTGACTTGTGCGAACACTTTCTGTAAACCACAGAGTATAAGCAGAACCATCTAGTGAGAAAAATACAACGCAATCGGATAGTAATCAATACTCGAAAAGCAAATAGACTTTCTTATTGGAAATAAAAGAGACAATAATTTTTAAAATGTTGCGTTGGATGAAAATTCTTATACAATTATTTAATATATTGGATCATTTTCCGCTTTTCGTCAGATGCAAGCAAGGAGTATTTTTAATTCTTACTTTAAAAACCTTGAGTTGCGCCAAAACCTTAATTTCGACTATATAAGCGCGCGGCTATTTGTTTTGTAAAAAGTTGTTACAAACCAGATATTACTTACTGGAAACAACAACAAAAGATGAGAAGACAGGAGTTTCAAAAAAGAAAAGTAGATGGCAGCACAAGGTGAAGGAATATAAATAAATCGCTAGAGGATAAGTATGGATTTAGTGAAAGTGAACTACAATAGAAAGATGTAGGAAAGATCAAAGCAATGTATAAAAAGTAGATAATAGATGGGAAAGGAAAATATAAGTGGTTTACATCATTCAACAAGTTCAAGCTTGTAGTCAATGGTTAGGCACGCCATAGAAGTACTCAATAAAAGAAAAATAGACCAGCCAACCAGAAACTTCTCCAGTACAAGCCACGCCCCCAATCTCTATTTCAATGTGCATATGTGAAATACGCGTACGGGACCGGTGCCCATCGTGGGGAAATTGGGGAGCTACGATTGAGTAGCGTAAACCGGTCATGGAAAACTACGACGACAACTTGGGGTTCGTCTTGCTGACCATACGTCATCTCGTAACTGGTTGGATAATCTCTGCTGAGGCATGTGGGAGTGAGGTCGGCAGTCGGTAGGTAGACCTAGGCCCTCAATATACAGGGTGACAATTAATGAACTATATGAAATAAAACCGTCATAATTTCTGAACGGTTGTCGTGATGACGTCCAAACTGCGTGGCTGGCCACAGGGCCTGATGGGAATTCGTATGCGTATGCGCACGCAACGTGTTGATGTCGGCTATTTGCAAGTGAAAATGTCCTGGAGGAGTATTTTGGGGACCGCATTCTGGCTCTGGGGTACCAAGAGGCCACTGTAAGGGGGCTATGTTAAGGACAAGGTGTACAGAAATAACCCCAAAACCATTGCCGAGCTGAAAACTGCCATTCAGGAGGTCATCGACAGCATCGATGTTTCGACACTTCAGCGGGTCATGCAGAATTTTGCTGTTCGTCTGCCCCGCATCATCGCCAGAGATGGCAGGCATATCGAACATGTAAAGTAAAAAAAGTAAAGTGCTCCCCTGTGCTTAGCACCACGCCATGAAGGCGTATAGGGGGTGTGGGGGTAACGCCCCACACTTTCTTGATCCGGTCATGTCATAACCTAAATCCAAATGTCTGTAGTGCCGTTTTGCACGCTTCAATGTATACGGGGAAATGTCCTCTTATCTAAACTTCTTACTGAAAGTGACACACACACACACACACAGAGAGAAAGAGAGAGAGAGAGAAAGAGAGAGAGAGAGAGAGAGAAAGAGAGAGAGAGAGAGAGAGAGAGAGAGAGATATTAGGGTATAGGAGAAGGTAGAAAAAAAAAGAGACTTCTTGAAATAGTCGCAACTTGAGTACAAGCACCACAGCAAACACACTTTCAAAAGAATACTCACCCCTCAATTCCATCTACATACTGTTTACCATTCGACATTACAAACGTCACACAACCATCTACAACACTCCAGCGTTACTAAATAAAACTCTCTGCCTTTCAAACTGTTTGCTTCTTGTTTGACGATTACTCTCGCAAGTCCTTTTACCTCCCGGTGCATGACTAGGTCCTCTACGTGACTTGCAGTCACAAGGCGCTCGTGGATGCACTCACTCGCTCTTACTTTTTGCTTATCCCTGCCCCAATGAATAGTGGCCTGTCGCTCGATATTAACAGTTGGCACGTTACACTCACTTCCTCGTCTGCGAACACGTGGTACGTCAGAGATCTTGTGAGTATCGGGATAACGGTCGGATAGCTGTTACGCTTTTTATCGTTTCATCTGAATTAATGTTTACTGTAGTCTTCTGGCACGCCAATAAGGATCTTTGAAGTAGTGAGAGTAAGAAAGAATAAAGATGAGATAAGTGAGAAAAATATATAGAGGATGTGTCAGTGTCTTAGGATAGTGCAAATTATTGCAGCAAGAACAGAATTTCTGCCAAATTTCCCAACTGCTGCCAGCTTACTTGTGTGTGAGATTCTGATTCAATATATTTACAGGTCATCCCACTGAAGTCAAAATGGGACACCTACATCCTGGAGCTTCCCTCAAGGCGCAGTGGTAGCGTCGTCGCCTTGTAATTAATTTATTTTATTTGTTTATTTACTTAAAGTTTCAGATACAGTACTGAAAGACCATTTTATACTGAAACTGTAGCAACAAGAAAAAAATAAAAATAACAACAAAACAAGACAATACAAGATGGCAGACGAATAAAAATTGTTACATGTACCTTCTTGGTGATTGTCGGAAACTGTGTTCTGACAAGAAAATATCAACATTGACTGGCAGGTTATTATTATAAGTGGGGGAGCCTATAGTAAAGAGACCGCTGCAGGAGAGAGAGCCTTGTAGCGGGAATGTGAAAGAGCTTTACGTTGCGGGTTGGCCGTGCGGGTACTCGTAGATGAACTTGGTTGACAAGGAATTCGGCTTTAATTTTGCTATTAATGATATTATGTAAATATTTCACGTCTGCTAGTTCGTGACGAGTGTGTGGTGACTGGGTGTTCAAAATAGACATAATATCTGTTTTATGGAGGTGTCTGAGAGAAGGAATTCTATGGCGAGCAATGGCGAGGAAAAAGTTGAGGACAGAATCAAGCCTGGTAAGTTTAGTTTTAGAAGCCATAGTCCAAATGGGAGAGCAGTATCCCAGAATGGGAGAGATAAAGGATTTGAAAAATATGCTAATGGCTGATTGGTTTTGGATTTCAGGGAAACTCTACAGAATACCAAGGAGACTCATGGCTCGTTTAGTAGTATATGTAATGTGATCATTGAAGTTTAGCTTTTCGTTAATGATAAAACCAAGATCTCGTATGACCGGGTCACAGGTTCGATTCCCGGTGGAGGCACACAGAGGTTCGGGTCCCATTTCAAACTGTAGGTCCAGTCCCGATTAGTGGACTTAAAACACCAAATCAATCAATCAATCAAAACCTAGATCCTGAAATACTTGCTTCCCTACGAGGCGCTATGTGTGTTGCCTAACTCTACGGCGTTGGTAGACGTTGCCATTGGAAATTTGCTATTAAAATCCACTTATTGCCGTAGACATACATAATGCATTGCAGAGAAGCCGGTATTTTAAGATATAAGTGTTCCATTTTTATTGTCCGTGACTGTAAATATTTTTTTCTACCAGATATTACTGAAGAGAAGGGTTAGTCATCTTGCTATTCTGGTCATAGGAATGTCTACGAATAATTTCTAAGCATGCCAAAACTGGAGGGAGAGAGGAAGAGAATGAGAGAGAAGCCCAAGGTTTCAGCTAATTTATCTACAATGGTCATTTGCATTGTATTTATCGGTTTACGAATTTGTTGCTCTGCATCGGAAATATTTCCTAAATAATGTGCGATTTGTCCAATAGTCAATGCCTTATGTCGTTCTGGAGAAATGCCTTCCTTAAAATCATGCCAGAATTGTGCAAGGAGAATAAGAAAGATATTCATTCCTAACTTAGATTGTTTATTATTGAGTTTCTAATTTGGTATGTTGCAGTGGAATATAAGGATAGCAATTTAGTACCTGAAAAGAAACGTTAGGTAATAACTTTGGTACTCCTTTTTCAACTGCTTCGCTTAGTATTTGATTTAGAGTTTGATATTCACAAATTAAATCAACCATGGTCAATAGCTAACAAAAACACGCAGAAGAGAAGTTACATAAGACACTAATAATTGGAAACAGATTGACTGATTGATTTGAAATTGTTTCGTGCGTCGGCACAAGGTCATTTTGCACCCTTCAATGTATACGGGGAAATATCCCCATATCTAAAAGTCTTACTTTCAATATTTAAAAAGGTTTAAGAAGTTCCTTGGGAAAGGTTAAAAGTGCAAGAGAGAGAGGGAGAGAGAGGGAGGGAGAAAGACAAGAGATAGAGTGCAGGAGAAGGAAAGGGTAAGATAGAGCTATCAATTTGATAATATCATCAGTCGTCCTCATTTTCGCGAATAGTTAAAAGTAGCAGAAAGGCGAAGTAATATAAAACAAATTTATCAATCAACCTTTATGCATTAGAAAATTTGATATGATTTTCAATAGAAAATTAATAACACCGAATTGCAGTACAAGGCAACATAGGTTTTGTGGTACGTTTAGCAAAGGCAAAAGGTTGGCAACCCTGCTTCGAAAGAATTGGCAACACTGCCCGGAACACGCGTCACGTCGTGCATGTTTCCCATGGTGGTAAGAAGATCCGAGGAAGAATTCGTGCGTACGTGTTGCGGATGGGGAAGAAGCAAATGAAGTGCGTTCGTTCCCCCTAATGATGCAGCGGTCCATGACTGCAGCTGGGAGGCTGAGGGCGCTCAGGTATGCAACGCCTCTTGGCCACGCCCCCAAAGCAAACACACACGAGAATGCAGGCGCTCGGAGAGAAGTAAATTCAAATCAGAAGGCTTAGTTCCTTTCACACGCAGTGTTCGATTTCCAAAAATAGTTTGGACGTATAATTTCAATTTACACATCATTTCCGCAACCGGTAAGAAACAGTGACAAGGTCTTGAATGTATAATTTCCTTTTAGACGTTATTTCAGCAACCTGTAAGAAAACAAATCGGGTCTTGGGTGCATGACTTCTTTCTAGATACATCGCCAGCTGTTTACCAATAAGTCCTTTGCTTCGTTACCCGGTGGAGAAACGCAGAGGTTCGGAATCTAATTCAAAACTGTAGGCCCAGCTCCGATTACCCATTATGTGCCGAAGTGGATGAAGTAAATGTACATGTAAATGGTATGCAACCCGTAACAGCATAGTGATGTGCTAGGTTACATATGCTGAAGGATGATACTCTAATAGACGAACTAAAGGGTGATTCACATAAAACAAACACATTTCTTTGTTGTTTTATTGAAACAAGAATACCTCGAAATTCTCCAAGTTAGTTTCACATGACGCAGGGTATCTGGGAGAGCGTGCAGAATTTGGTAGCTTTCGTCGCTGAAACTGGCTCAGTCATTGCAAGGATGCAGTACGTGCTTCATATTATCATGGCGTTTGTTGAGCAACTGAATGACATAGAGCTGCGTAAAGGCTAGAGTTGAGTCAAGGAAGTTTTCAACAAGACGGCGCCACATGCCATACATCGAAGAAATACATGGAGCTCATTGAAAGTTTTTTGACGACCGGATAATTTCCAGAACTTTTGGCCACCGGGATCTCCGGATTTGTCAACCCCGGACTTCTTCCTATGGGGTTACTTAAGAGACAAAGTTTATGCCACACGCCCCCAGACTTTGAAGCAGAACATTGTACACAAGATCAATAGTATTGACAACAGCGTTCTCAAACGGGCGACCAATAACATGGAACGAAGTGTTGCGTTGCTCTTGGAGCAGCACGGAGGACATTTTGAGCATTTGCTGTAGAGGGTATAATCTCCCAAAGTTACTCTACATTTGTGGCATAACAAATTGTGTTTAGCAACATTCTTGTTGAAATAAATTAGGAAAGAAATGTGTTAGTTTTCTGTGAATCACTCTAGTAGAAGAAATACGCCAAAAAGAAGATAATGGCATGAGTTGATTCATTTGATTTATTTTACTTTGCTTCTCTGCTACCTTTGGATAACCTCATCCACGATGAGGATAAGTGATAATATGATCAAATGGATGAAGGCGCGCGCACAAAGAACGGTCACGCCTAGGCCGGGATTGGAATCCTGGCGTCGTAGCGCACTGTGCTAACCTCTCAGCCACGGAGGTCGGCAGTCCAGATTAGTCTATCTGTACATTAAGTGGACTTAAAACTCAATCTTAGACCTACAGATATTGGGGACCTAGAAGATAAATGTAGTAATGAACATATTATTCATGGCTTATGGCTGTGCAAATCCCAATATCATCAACAGGGACCGGATTTTGATGACCTACAAATCTTTGAAAAATGACCTTTAAAATGACAACAAAAATCCTGTAAAATGACCTAAAATCTTTGAAAAATTACCCAAAAATTCGTACAAAACTCAATCTGCTTATTGAAAATAGTATATATATTCCAAGACAAACAATTTAACAATTGCTTCTTCACCTTGGTGTGTTGTACGGACTGTGAAGAAGAAACTCGACAATGTTGCATTTCGCGATTTTCAGACAGGCTCTGTTGCGCTGGTAGTAAAACACAGAGTAAGTACCCCAAGATAACATTCAGCGAAAACAGAAATTGTTCAACTTTTAAGTTTCAGCATGCAATGACACAATTGTTTTTAAAAAATGACCTAAAAATGACGCAAAATTTTTAAAAAAATGACCGAAAATAAAAAATGTTAAAAATGACTAAAAAAATTACATTTCTTCAACATGAGGAGGGTGTTCAGGTGTAGTAGTTAGCAATGTCTACGTTGCACCAGTTAAAAGATGAAATGTCATCAAAATCCGGATACTTGACACGCACCTACTGACTTATGTGCAAAGATCCTAAGGTTGATAATAGTTTAGGTTCCTTCCCTTAATCGGACATCTCAGCTTTTTTTAAGTCGGGGAGCCACAACACCTTAATTTACACTATCTCCTATCCGTGTAGGGAAACAGATGAGTGTTACTTTCATCAGTTCGTGTTGGATCCGCAGGTACATAAGGCAAGATACGAGAATGTGGTTTCTAAATAACACATTTGCAACACAGTTCGTATGTTAATCGTCTCAGTGTACATTTCAACGCAAATATCCACGAACATCCTAGATTATCAGATTTAGTTCTATTTTTTAAGAGTTACATATACAGGTTGGTCGTCAACCACGATCTCTAAAATATGCCTCACAGGGTTGAAATGTCACTGATCACTGACAAGGCCATCCTCATCTTCGCGATTAGCCAAAAGTGGCAGAAAAACGAAGTGAAATAAACGAAATGAATCAACGAACTCTATCAAGAAGATTTTATCACAAGATACCTTTGCGCAATACTAAAAATAGCCGAAAATTTCACAGTGGCTGGACCAGCAACTAGATTCCCTTACAAACTCGATTAACATATCAATAAATTACAGAATTTTTGGAAATGTTTTATTTAGTTTCCAACAAGTGGCACAAGAGCCAAGTAAAAAAAATAATAACAAATCAATCAATCATGTAGCGATCACTACATATAAACAAGTGAACAAATGTGAAGGCTTGAAGGGGGTGCGTTGGGAATCAGCAAAGTGAGTCACCGTAGCAAAGTTTTATAGCGAGCAATGCCTCTACCAATTGGCATCACCTGGGAACTCCTTCCGTAGGGGGCATGGGAAATGCACAACCCATAACGCTTTATTGTCGAGTTATTTTGGAACAGTTTCACATGAGACCGATCCTCATCCTCCCCCCCCCTCCTTCTCCTAGGCAGGCAAGAACAAAGAACCCTTCTGCATTGCTCGTAGGCCTTTGACTCACGAGTTATTCAGCGCTTCCGAGAAACGGGGCGATCGAAAACTCCATTCAGTCTTCCAGCGGCAACATTCCAGTGCGAGTTCGGGATGGTTTTTAGCCCCCTAACTACCGGGCGGGCATTATTGCAGCGAAAAAGGCTAAATTTATACCCGGGAACGGTCATCATGCAAGAAATGCAAATAGAAGGTTCCTGGAACTGTCTGGACCACAATAAGATCATCAATCTCCGATTCTCCACTCCATTATCAAATCAGGAGACGTTTTCCCAGGAATCGCGAATGCTAGAGGGATGCAATTATCTCGTGATGCTGATCGGAAACTGATCAGATTCCTGATCTCTGACTAATGCTGAGAATAGCTCTGTGCATATTAAATACGTTCGTGCTCGGTATTTTTCACTTTTGAGCATCTGTTGTTTACAGTGAAAGAATTCCAGAGGCCTCTCCCGTAAGCTAGTTAAAGAGAGGTTTGCGAAGCAATCTTAATAACTTGAATTTTGCCAGAGGTTCATTTGTAGCAGCAATCGAAATAGGATCATTCCATACCATTTCGACCAGTAATGATTTCTTATCGCTTGACCGTTTTTAAAAATATTAATAATTTAACCAATTATATCTTTAACGTGTTCAAAATTGGCATTGAAAATTTTCTTCAGGCTTGAGTTCATATCTGGCGCCCTTTTCAACCAATCGCGTGCGGTGATTTTAGAGGTTTCAAACAATTATGAAAATCGCTGTTAACTTCTGCTCTGCGATTCCAAATGTAATGATTCCAAAACTATTTTCTTCAGAAAACATGCTCTTTCATATTATTTATTATCATTTTTCCTCTCGGATTAGTAGTTTCCATGCTATACTACAATGAATCCGATACACATTTTTTCATAATTTCTCATCTTTGGAGCACAAAATAACAATCATATTTATTATGTTTACTATACTGTGTCAGGTAAACCTGAAAATTATTAAACATTTGAGGTGCCTGGACTCAATTTCTTCCTATAAGCTCCCAAAAATAGATTTAAAGAAAAATCGTCATTTGCTGCAATGGCTGGACCGTACGCTGTGACGTACTTGCAACGTTGTTAAGTGTTCGGCACATTCTTGTCGAATTATTTACCTCAGACAAGGTTTTAACCTTTCCAACGATTTATGAGCTATGTTGGGAGACGATGGCAGTGTTTTATGCAACGTTTTTAGCTTTTTGAAAAGAGGTCTGTTACACTGTTTCTGAGGTAAGCTCTCTCTCTTAGATTATTTAGATTATCCCTACCTTTTTAATGTGTTGCGCTCGTTCTATGCAGGTCCCTTTACAACTTGCATCTTTAACCTTTCTCAAAGGGCTCCTTCCACCTCTTTCTTAAATTTTAAGGTAAGGGGCTTTAGATAAGGGGATATTTCCCCGTATACACACTGAAACTCGCCAAATGGGTACTTACCCAATAATTTTAAATCAATAAATGAATGAATCCAGATGAGAGGCTGAAGGAAAATCTGCAATTTGGACAACAGTGAGACTTCCTGAGTAAAAACTAAATAAAACTCTCTCTCTAGTCTTCTTAAACCCGAAGGTTCATGGCTGCAGCAATACAGGCCTTCCATCTGTCCCTATCTTGAGCAAGATCCATATACTCTTTTCCATCCCTACCAATTTCCTTTAGGTCCATCTCAACGTTATCCCGCCATCTTCGTCTTGGCCTTCCTACAGGTCTCTTACCATCAGGTTTCCCAACAAGAATCCTGTAAACTCCTCTTTCCTCTCCCATTCGTGCCACATGGCCTGCCCACCTAAGTCTTCTTGATTTCATTATTCTAATAATATCTGGACATGAATACAAATTATGTACTTCTAAATTATGTAACCTTCTCAACTCACCAGTCTCCTCATCCCTTTTAGGTCCAAAGATTTTCCTAAGGATTTTATTCTCAAATACTCTCAATTTATGTTCCTCTTTCAATGTAAGGGACCAAGTTTCACATCCATATAATACTACAGGCAAAATTACTGTTTTGTATATTTTAACTTTTAGTTTCTTAGATATTAAACGAGAAGACAAAAGTTTATGAAGAGAGAAGTAACATGCATTTTCCTGAATTAAGCCTACTTTTTATTTCCTCTTTAATATAATTTTCATTTGTTAATATTACTCCTAAGTATTTGAATTTGGAAACTGGTTCAAACGAGTTGTTATCAATAATTAGATTTTGATTATTACCTAACACTTGGTTTCGGCCTGTAAGCATATATATTTAGTTTTCTCTTCCTATCTCTTTAGCAGTTTTGAAAAATATTTTAGCATTATTCTTAATTGTATTTATATCATCCCCTAATAAGTCTACATCATCTGCATATGCTAACAACTGAGACTTCCTGAGACTCAACATATTTGATATTAAATTTAGCCCAAAATTAGCCACTTTACAATACTGAATAAAACATAATTGGAAATTGTAAAACAAAAGATAGCTGTAAATAGATTTGAAACTTAGACTTATTAAAAAAGCACAGTGAGTACGGAGCTATAGTGCAGCCATGACTGTACGTTGCATTCACTGACAAACAAATCTCGCCTTCAAGAAACCTCAGCACGGCGGCAGCTTTGGAGGGGGCAATGCCAGAACGTGCTTCCTCCCCCTCGACGCTAATTTCACAGCCACCGCGCGCGAATTAAGTACTTCCACGGTGCTCCTTTCCCATTGGAGCCTGTATTGTTCCCGGGACCGAGAGAATCGGAGGTGGGAGCTTCGTTAGCGGAGTTCAAAGGGGGAATTCGCACGGAGTTCAGCCGAGCATGCAGAATCGATAATTCCACAACGGCATTCCTCCACTCGCAACCGCCAGAACAAAGATGCAAAATTGTTTTCGTCTTTCATTCCGTTTTGGCCGCCCAGGCGAGTCTTGCGGGCTCCATGTCCTTCTGGCGATGAAGAGACAAACAGCAAGACATCATCTGCGTATGGGTGCAGTGTTTCTATCCACCGAGAGCAAGATTTCTCTTATACTCTGTCTGAGCAAACGAAAGCAAGTCTCTGCGCAAGTAGTGATTCGAGAGGGGTCGACCAATGAACACGTGCGAGGGAACACGATTGCGTGAACGGGGAAGGGACTGAAGTTACTAGCCTTTGCAACAGCGTGTACTGCTTCGCTCCGCCCATTCACTTTCTTCCCTGCTCTACGTTTATGCGCGGCCTTGCTCCAGAGATTCCTGGGATAGAGTATAGGTAGTTTGATTTGCTTTATTTTACTTCTCTTTTCTGCCACATTTGGCTAATCGCGAAGATGAGGATAAGTGATGATAAGATGGAATTGCTGAAGTGACACTCACAAAGAACACCAATGCCCAGCCCGGGATTCGAACCCGAGGTCCCAGGCGTCGTAGCGCGCTGTGCTAACCACTCCGCCACGGAGGTTGGCTCCCCTTAGATAGGTAGCAAAAAAACAATTTAACTGGGCTTTAACATGTAATTAAGAAGCAAATCATTGAAAACCTGGAAGCAGAATTGATAAATGTCAGGGGGAAATATGCATTAATAATACCGTGTTTAGAAAAAATGGGGCGGGTGTTACTTGGTTAAGCCCCAGAGTACTTATATTCGAAGCAAAAGTAGGTCCTTTACATTGAATGATCTCTAAAATCTCTAAATGAATGCATTTGAACTATTAATATTAAAGTTCAGTGAACTTTGGTGCTTATATATTAATTAGGGGCACTTTACGTAAATAAGAGCCGCGGTGGTTTAGTTGGTAGGGTGTCTGACTGCCAATCTGGTAATCCAGGTTTGGTTTCAGATGGGAATTTTTCCGGCAATGTAGCTTTGGAGTTCATCCAGCCTCTAATAAATGGGAACCTGGGGCAATCATAAGGTGTAAAGATGGCTCGAGCGTGGTGTTGATCACATCACCTCCAAAACTGGCCTTGATCCTTAATATGTGGAATCCTACATCCTCATGCCTCTTATGTGCACTGGGAACTTCACCTTTACTTTATCTTATGCAAAAAAAAAACAGTCAGATGCACAATGTAAGAGAAAACATATTGAAGAATTATTGTCGTGATACGGACATAAAATTTAGTGATATTTTCTTTCTATGGCAACACTGAGTGATCACCACGGAGGCCAATATCACATCCCGTCACGGTGTTCGTGGTGAGATCTCATAAACAATTTTGCCATGGAGATGAACACTCCTGTATCGAACTTAGGTACAACAATGGAATACGTTTCTTAGAAATCTTATTACACAACTCAAGGACTGAGACACATCTATGAGAAGCAAGAAATTGTTTTTGAGCTTTCTTCCGGTAAGGTAGTGAGTGCTGGCTCCAAACGGCACATTCAACCCCAACACTAATGTTGTTGCCCGATTGTTTCAATGTTTATAGTCAAGATAATCACCTTGTTAGGTCAGCGTAGTGTCGAAGTAGTGCATAGTTACGTGCAAAATTTTATGGTCAAAAGAATGTCGTACTTTGATTTCTGATCTAAACTATAAGCTTACAAAAAACCGATTAGAACATTATTGTAGTACGCACAGAATAAGAGGGAAAATTTATCAAACTTCTTCCAACACACAAATCAAAATCAATTATATCAATGCTCTGTTGACCGTCAAACGAGGAAGAAGAATGTAACACACTCTGCTTCCACACAAACATAGAAGAAGAATGTAATAAAACCCTGGCTCCACGCAAAGAAGGAAGAAGAATGTAACAAACATAGAAGAAGAAAGTAACAAAACTCTGGCTCCACTCAAAGAAGGAAGACGAATGTAACAAACTCTGCTTCCACACAAACATAGAAGAAGAATGTAATAGAACTCTGGCTCCAGGCAAAGAAGGAAGGAGAATGTAACAAACTCTGCTTCCAGACAAACATAGAAGAAGAATGTAATAAAACTCTTGCTCCACGCAAAGAAGGGAGGAGAATGTAAAAACTCTGCTTCCACACAAACATAGAAGAAGAATGTAATAGAACTCTGGCTCCAGGCAAAGAAGGAAGGAGAATGTAACAAACTCTGCTTCCAGACAAACATAGAAGAAGAATGTAATAAAACTCTTGCTCCACGCAAAGAAGGGAGGAGAATGAAAAAACTCTGCTTCCACACCACAAACATAGAAGAAGAATGTAATAGAACTCTGGCTCCAGGCAAAGAAGGAAGGAGAATGTAACAAACCCTGCTTCCACACAAACATAGAAGAATAATGTAATAAAACTCTGGCTCCACGCAAAGAAGGAAGAAGAATGTAACAAACATAGAAGAAGAAAGTAACAAAACTCTGGCTCCACGCAAAGAAGGAAGAAGAATGTAACAAACTCTGCTTTTACACAAACATAGAAGAAGAATGTAATAGAACTCTGGCTCCAGGCAAAGAAGGAAGGAGAATGTAACAAACTCTGCTTCCACACAAACATAGAAGAAGAATGTAATAAAACTCTTGCTCCACGCAAAGAAAGGAGGAGAATGTAATAACTCTGCTTCCACACAAACATAGAAGAAGAATGTAATAGAACTCTGGCTCCAGGCAAAGAAGGAAGGAGAATGTAACAAACTCTGCTTCCAGACAAACATAGAAGAAGAATGTAATAGAACTCTGGCTCCAGGCAAAGAAGGAAGGAGAATGTAACAAACTCTGCTTCCAGACAAACATAGAAGAAGAATGTAATAAAACTCTGGCTCCACGCAAAGAAGGAAGAAGAATGTAACAAACTCTGCTTCCACACAAACATAGAAGAAGCATGTAATAGAACTCTGGCTCCAGGCAAAGAAGGAAGGAGAATGTAACAAACTCTGCTTCCACACAAACATAGAAGAAGAAAGTAATAAAAATCTGGCTCCACGCAAAAAAGGAAGAAGAATGTAACAAACTCTGCTTCCACACAAACATAGAAGAAGAATGTAATAAAACTCGGGCTCCACGCAAAGAAGGAAGAAGAATGTAACAAACTCTGCTTCCACACAAACATAGAAGAAGAATGTAATAAAACTTTTGCTCCACGCAAAGAAGGGAGGAGAATGTAACAAACTCTGCTCCCACACAAACATAGAAGAAGAATGTAATAGAACTCTGGCTCCAGGCAAAGAAGGGAGGAGAATGTAACAAACTCTGCTTCCAGACAAACATAGAAGAAGAATGTAATAGAACTCTGGCTCCAGGCAAAGAAGGAAGGAGAATGTAACAAACTCTGCTTCCACACAAACATAGAAGAAGAATGTAATAAAACTCTGGCTCCACGCAAAGAAGGAAGAAGAATGTAACAAACTCTGCTTCCACACAAACATAGAAGAAGAATGTAATAGAACTCTGGCTTCAGGCAAAGAAGGAAGGAGAATGTAACAAACTCTGCTTCCACACAAAAATAGAAGAAGAAAGTAATAAAAATCTGGCTCCACGCAAAGAAGGAAGAAGAATGTAACAAACTCTGCTTCCACACAAACATAGAAGAAGAATGTAATAAAACTCTGGCTCCAGGCAAAGAAGGAAGGAGAATGTAACAAACTCTGCTTCCACACAAACATAGAAGAAGAATGTAATAAAACTCTGGCTCCACGCAAAGAAGGAAGAAGAATGTAACAAACTCTGCTTCCACACAAACATAGAAGAAGAATGTAATAAAACTCTTGCTCCACGCAAAGAAGGGAGGAGAATGTAACAAACTCTGCTTCCACACAAACATAGAAGAAGAATGTAATAAAACTCTCGCTCCACGCAAAGAAGGAAGAAGAATGTAACAAACTCTGCTTCCACACAAACATAGAAGAAGATAGTAATAAAACTCTTGCTACACGCAAAGAAGGGAGGAGAATGTAAAAACTCTGCTTCCACACAAACATAGAAGAAGAATGTAATAGAACTCTGGCTCCAGGCAAAGAAGGAAGGAGAATGTAACAAACTCTGCTTCCAGACAAACATAGAAGAAGAATGTAATAGAACTCTGGCTCCAGGCAAATAGGGAAGGAGAATGTAACAAACTCTGCTTCCAGACAAACATAGAAGAAGAATGTTATAAAACTCTGGCTCCACGCAAACAAGGAAGAAGAATGTAACAAACTCTGCTTCCACACAAACATAGAAGAAGAATGTAATAGAACTCTGGCTCCAGGCAAAGAAGGAAGGAGAATGTAACAAACTCTGCTTCCACACAAACATAGAAGAAGAAAGTAACAAAACTCTGGCTTCACGCAAAGAAGGAAGAAGAATGTAACAAACTCTGCTTCCACACAAACATAGAAGAAGATTGTAATAGAACTCTGGCTCCAGGCAAAGAAGGAAGGAGAATGTAACAAACTCTGTTTCCAGACAAACATAGAAGAAGAATGTAGTAAAACTCTTGCTCCACGCAAAGAAGGGAGGAGAATGTAAAAACTCTGCTTCCACACAAACATAGAAGAAGAATGTAATAAAACTCTGGCTCCACGCAAAGAAGGAAGAAGAATGTAACAAACTCTGCTTCCACACAAACATAGAAGAAGAAAGTAATAAAACTTTTGCTCCACGCAAAGAAGGGAGGAGAATGTAAAAACTCTGCTTCCACACAAACATAGAAGAAGAATGTAATAAAACTCTGGCTCCACGCAAAGAAGGAAGAAGAATGTAACAAACTCTGCCTCCACACAAACATAGAAGAAGAATGTAATAAAACTCTTGCTCCACGCAAAGAAGGGAGGAGAATGTAAAAACTCTGCTTCCACACAAACATAGAAGAAGAATGTAATAAAACTCTGGCTCCAGGCAAAGAAGGAAGGAGAATGTAACAAACTCTGCTTCCACACAAACATAGAAGAAGAAAGTAATAAAACTCTTGCTCCACGCAAAGAAGGGAGGAGAATGTAAAAACTCTGCTTCCACACAAACATAGAAGAAGAATGTAATAAAACTCTGGCTCCACGCAAAGAAGGAAGAAGAATGTAACAAACTCTGCTTCCACACAAACATAGAAGAAGAAAGTAATAAAACTCTTGCTCCACGCAAAGAAGGGAGGAGAATGTAAAAACTCTGCTTCCACACAAACATAGAAGAAGAATGTAATAAAACTCTGGTTCCACGCAAAGAAGAAAGAAGAGTGTAACAAACTCTGCTTCCACACAAACATAGAAGAAGAATGTAATAAAACTCTTGCTCCACGCAAAGAAGGGAGGAGAATGTAAAAACTCTGCTTCCACACAAACATAGAAGAAGAATGTAATAAAACTCTGGCTCCACGCAAAGAAGGAAGAAGAATGTAACAAACTCTGCTTCCACACAAACATAGAAGAAGAAAGTAATAAAACTCTGGCTCCACGCAAAGAAGGAAGAAGAATGTAACAAACTCGGCTTCCACACAAACATAGAAGAAGAATGTAATAAAACTCTGGCTCCAGGCAAAGAAGGTAGGAGAATGTAAAAACTCTGCTTCCACACAAACATAGAAGAAGAATGTAATAAAACTCTGGCTCCACGCAAAGAAGGAAGAAGAATGTAACAAACTCTGCTTCCACACAAACATAGAAAAAGAAAGTAATAAAACTCTGGCTCCACGGAAAGAGGGAAGAAGAATGTAACAAATTCTGCTTCCACACAAACATAGACGAAGAATGTAATAAAACTCTTGCTCCACGGAAAGAAGGGAGGAGAATGTAAAAACTCTGCTTCCACACAAACATAGAAGAAGAATGTAATAAAACTCTTGCTCCACGCAAAGAAGGGAGGAGAATGTAAAAACTCTGCTTCCAGACAAACATAGAAGAAGAATGTAATAAAAGTCTGGCTCCACGCAAAGAAGGAAGAAGAATGTAACAAACTCTGCTTCCACACAAACATAGAAGAAGAATGTAATAAAACTCTGGCTCCAGGCAAAGAAGGAAGGAGAATGTAACAAACTCTGCTTCCACACAAACATAGAAGAAGAATGTAATAAAACTCTGGCTCCAGGCAAAGAAGGAAGGAGAATGTAACAAACTCTGCTTCCACACAAACATAGAAGAAGAATGTAATAAAACTCTGGCTCCACGCAAAGAAGGAAGAAGAATGTAACAAACTCTGCTTCCACACAAACATAGAAGAAGAATGTAATAAAACTCTGGCTCCACGCAAAGAAGGAAGGAGAATGTAACAAACTCTGCTTCCACACAAACATAGAAGAAGAATGTAATAAAACTCTGGCTCCACGCAAAGAAGGAAGGAGAATGTAACAAACTCTGCTTCAACACAAACATTGAAGAAGAATGTAATAAAACTCTGGCTCCAGGCAAAGAAGGGAGGAGAATGTAACAAACTCTGCTTGCACACAAACATCGAAGAAGAAAGTAACAAAACTCTTGCTCCACGCAAAGAAGGGAGGAGAATGTAAAAACTCTGCTTCCACACAAACATAGAAGAAGAATGTAATAAAACTCTGGCTCCACGCAAAGAAGGAAGAAGAATGTAACGAACTCTGCTTCCACACAAACATAGAAGAAGAATGTAATAAAACTCTGGCTCCACGCAAAGAAGGAAGGAGAATTTAACAAACTCTGCTTCCACACAAACATAGAAGAAGAATGTAATAAAACTCTGGCTCCACTCAAAGAAGGAAGGAGAATGTAACAAACTCTGCTTCCACACAAACATAGAAGAAGAATGTAATAAAACTCTGGCTCCAGGCAAAGAAGGAAGGAGAATGTAACAAACTCTGCTTCCACACAAACATAGAAGAAGAAAGTAACAAAACTCTTGCTCCACGCAAAGAATTGAGGAGAATATAAAAACTCTGCTTCCAGACAAACATAGAAGAAGAATGTAATAAAACTCTGGCTCCAGGCAAAGAAGGAAGGAGAATGTAACAAACTCTGCTTCCACACAAACATAGAAGAAGAATGTAATAAAACTCTGGCTCCAGGCAAAGAAGGAAGGAGAATGTAACAAACTCTGCTTCCACACAAACATAGAAGAAGAATGTAATAAAACTCTGGCTCCAGGCAAAGATGGAAGGAGAATGTAACAAACTCTGCTTCCACACAAACATAGAAGAAGAATGTAATAAAACTCTGGCTCCAGGCAAAGAAGGAAGGAGAATGTAACAAACTCTGCTTCCACACAAACATAGAAGAAGAATGTAATAAAACTCTGGCTCCAGGCAAAGAAGGAAGGAGAATGTAACAAACTCTGCTTCCACACAAACATAGAAGAAGAATGTAATAAAACTCTGGCTCCAGGCAAAGAAGGAAGGAGAATGTAACAAACTCTGCTTCCACACAAACATAGAAGAAGAAAGTAACAAAACTCTTGCTCCACGCAAAGAAGAGAGGAGAATGTAAAAACTCTGCTTCCACACAAACATAGAAGAAGAATGTAATAAAACTCTGGCTCCAGGCAAAGAAGGAAGGAGAATGTAACAAACTCTGCTTCCACACAAACATAGAAGAAGAATGTAATAAAACTCTGGCTCCAGGCAAAGAAGGAAGGAGAATGTAACAAACTCTGCTTCCACACAAACAGAGAAGAAGAATGTAATAAAACTCTTGCTCCACGCAAAGAAGGGAGGAGAATGTAAAAACTCTGCTTCCACACAAACATAGAAGAAGAATGTAATAAAACTCTGGCTCCACGCAAAGAAGGAAGAAGAATGTAACAAACTCTGCTTCCACACAAACATAGAAGAAGAATGTAATAAAACTCTGGCTCCACGCAAAGAAGGAAGGAGAATGTAACAAACTCTGCTTCCACACAAACATAGAAGAAGAATGTAATAAAACTCTGGCTCCAGGCAAAGAAGGAAGGAGAATGTAACAAACTCTGCTTCCACACAAACATAGAAGAAGAATGTAATAAAACTCTGGCTCCAGGCAAAGAAGGAAGGAGAATGTAACAAACTCTGCTTCCACACAAACATAGAAGAAGAATGTAATAAAACTCTGGCTCCACGCAAAGAAGGAAGGAGAATGTAACAAACTCTGCTTCCACACAAACATAGAAGAAGAATGTAATAAAACTCTGGCTCCAGGCAAAGAAGGAAGGAGAATGTAACAAACTCTGCTTCCACACAAACATAGAAGAAGAATGTAATAAAACTCTGGCTCCAGGCAAAGAAGGAAGGAGAATGTAACAAACTCTGCTTCCACACAAACATAGAAGAAGAAAGTAACAAAACTCTTGCTCCACGCAAAGAAGAGAGGAGAATGTAAAAACTCTGCTTCCACACAAACATAGAAGAAGAATGTAATAAAACTCTGGCTCCAGGCAAAGAAGGAAGGAGAATGTAACAAACTCTGCTTCCACACAAACATAGAAGAAGAATGTAATAAAACTCTGGCTCCAGGCAAAGAAGGAAGGAGAATGTAACAAACTCTGCTTCCACACAAACATAGAAGAAGAATGTAATAAAACTCTTGCTCCACGCAAAGAAGGGAGGAGAATGTAAAAACTCTGCTTCCACACAAACATAGAAGAAGAATGTAATAAAACTCTGGCTCCACGCAAAGAAGGAAGAAGAATGTAACAAACTCTGCTTCCACACAAACATAGAAGAAGAATGTAATAAAACTCTGGCTCCACGCAAAGAAGGAAGGAGAATGTAACAAACTCTGCTTCCACACAAACATAGAAGAAGAAAGTAACAAAACTCTGGCTCCAGGCAAAGAAGGAAGAAGAATGTAACAAACTCTGCTTCCACACAAACATAGAAGAAGAATGTAATAAAACTCTGGCTCCACGCAAAGAAGGAAGGAGAATGTAACAAACTCTGCTTCCACACAAACATAGAAGAAGAATGTAATAAAACTCTGGCTCCACGCAAAGAAGGAATGAGAATGTAAAAAAACTCTGCTGTCACACAAACAAGGACGAATAATGTCACATGACAAAAACCGTCATTGCATAATCAAAGAAGAATCTAAAATAATTCACCTCACACAAAGATACAAGGTACGTGGTACGTACCAAAACAATGCTGCCACTTAAACGTGGTAAAATAATTTAAGAACTCTATCATCACACAAACGAGGAAGAAGAATGTAAAATGGAAGAAACTGCCATTGTACAAAGAAAGAAGAATGCAATGTAACCCTGCCAACAACAAAAAATAGTCGGAATATTACAAATTTCGCACTATTATAACGACCCGATGCCGGCAGACAAAGAAGGAAATGACGTCATACAAACATACAAACAAGGAAGAAGAATGCAACAAAACTCAGCTGGTTCAGTAACGAGAAGAAAGAACTCGACCGGAATCTCTTGTCCCACGTAAAGGTCCTTTACAACCTCTTCTCATGATATTTGGAAACATGTTTCCGTGGAAGTCTGTTTCCTATGCCAACACCGCGAGGATTTTCACGAGTGTTGGTTTTAAAGAGATGCAAATGTGGGAACTGCAACGCGAAAGCCTGGGCTAATTGATTTACATAAACGTGGGAAACCATTCAAGCAGTTTGCAACAGCAAAAGAACCGAAAAAAATTGCACAATTCCTGTTTCCGAGCGTTGCACAGTGCATAACCCAAGACGTGCACCAAGCACCGATTAAATTAACGACCTCCTCAACACGACGTACGTACAGCTACCGTTTGGCCGGACGATGATGCGGTAGGTGACCTTGCATCGACGAAGGATACCCGGGTCAACCCTCACTGTCGTCACCCAGGCGGACCTTCTGCAACAAAAGAGGCTTTGATTGCAGGAAGGCATCTCAAATTACAGTGGTTCTACAGACATTCCGAATGTTTGCGGGCTCACGACTCATCCATAAATCAGAATCCGATTCCCAACTCGATCTTTGAAGAATTGGGACCCGTCGCCACGATTTCAACAACGGCTCTATCATTTAAGCATCGTCGTTTACCTGCAGATGGTAAGGTTCCCAACGGACTAACAATAAAATTAATATTGTCCTATAAAAAAGTACCGTAAAGCGGTAAATTTATACACAAGATACTTGACTCTGATATTGTTCAAGCTTGAATTCCTCCTACTATGGCCGTTCGGGGCAAGATGCACGCTTCCTAGCTTTTGAGGTAAGCGTCGAAACCGAGTCCATATACGGTATAGCCCCAAGTAGAAAGATGATGCTATGTGGTTATTTCTGACGTGATGGATATGTGTGAATTAAACGGTCCTGCGTAACCTATAACTTGGGACTTTTCCAGCATAAACACCTCACTTCCTGAGAGTTGGTACTCTTGCTCTCTGGAGCCCACGGAAAACAATGGTCATGCGTTTCAAACCATCGCCAATATGTTTAGACTACTTGTATATCTATACTTTTTAAACACAAACACACATTTAATACATATACACTGAGGGAGAGAGAGAGAGAGAGAGAGAGAGAGAGAGATAGGGGGGAGGGGTCCACTCGGTAAGACGTCTGCCTGCCACTTGTGAGACCCGAGTTTGATTTCCAGGCTGGGTGATATCAGGCGGGGAATAATTTTTTCAGCAATTTTCCTGCATCAATCGCCTCTTTGATTCACCCATCCCCTAGTAAATAGGTACGGGAGGTAAGTATAAGTAAGTAATATATATATATATATATAACCCTGGAGGGATGCATATACGCACCAATCTCCGTGGGGGAATGATTAACACAGCGCGCTACGACGCCAGGGTTTCCGTGTTCGAATCCCAGTCTTGGCACAGGCATTTCTTGTGAGTGTCCCTTAACGAATTTCGTCATTTCATTACTCATCTTCATAGTCGTGACTAGATAAACAAACGTGGCACAAAAGCGACGCTAAATGACAAAAATTAACTCAAATATACATATGTACATACATGTCTGTGTGTATGTACATATGTATTTGTGCGTTTGTGTGCGTGAGAGAGATGATCAGCAACACGCTCCTGCCGCCTTTATCCTCCAGGATTACTCGTTAGTCCCCATTTTCTAGAGACTAGGTGAACTCCAAAGCCGATTTATGAAGGGACATGGTTCACATCTTTTGGTCAAACCAGGATATCACGCATGGTAGCCAGACGTCTTACGAACTTCATCACCGCGGCTCTCGAACAAGAAGAGAAGCGACGTAAAATAACCGAAATAGAGTACATGTGTAAACATGGAATACATACAGTGTTACCACCAGTCTTTCATAAAAGTAATACGGCAACGGATGCTACAAGAGCAATAAGGGCGAGAATACTCAGATTACACAGCAAAATAACAGCTTCTATTAACCTTAAGGCAAGTAGAGTGGACCTAAAAGGGAAGAGGAGACATGTGAGTGGAGAAGGTTACATAATGATGTAGAACTGCACAATTTGTATTCCTGTCCGGATATTATTAGAATAATTAAATCAAGAAAACTTAGGTGGGCAGGCCATGTGGCACGAACGGAAGAGGAAAGAGGAGTTTACAGGATTCTTGTTGGGAAACCTGATGGTAAGAGACCTGTAGGAAGGCCAAGACGAAGATGGACGGATAACTTTGAGATGGACCTAAAGGAAATCGGTAAGGATGGAGAAGATTGGATTGATCTTGCCCAGGATAAGGACAGATGGAAGACCTGTGTTTCTGCAGCCATAAACCTTCGGGTTTAAGAAGGCTACAGAGATAGTTAGTTAGAGTGCACCTGTCGCACGAGTAAAAAGAGGACGTTACGATCGGTGGTCACACGCCTTCAACCTCGACGGTCATTACTTCTAAATATGCAAGCATGTTGTCTGATCTCTCCCCTCTGGGTCTTCCCGTAACGAACGATGCAAGAAACGCAAATTACAAGGGAAGGGGAAAGCATTTGTTCCTGCCAAAACGGCGCATCCCACATTATTACAAGTGGCCGCACGTCCGACAGGTAGCGGTTCATGCGAGAACCTGCGAGGTATGGGACGCTCCCCTGGACACCAGCCAAACTCGGGTGCAGTGGGGCAACACCCATGCGGGAAGGTCACTGGTTCGCCCACCCTCCAATCGGAACACTCTGCTGACCTTCTTACGTTGCTTTTTTATCGGAGCAGGAAAAAGCGTGTTCGCTGGTGGAGAAAAAAGGAGGATGGATCTACTGAACTTGGGCAAAGTGCCATAGTCTCGAATCGGTGCACATTCTAAGTGTAAAAGTCTACATTTACGCGTAGACTAGACCACCGGCGGATGGATTTAGCGGGAGGGGCATCATTAACTGATGGCCACAAAGCGAGAGTATACTAGATCAAATATTTTGCATGTTTGTGACAGTTTCTCCTGAGATAATCAATTTTCAAACTTGCCCCTCTCTGTAATCATTGTTAATACAAATAAAGTAGAACTACATACTATTTAACAAATGTCAACTTATAATATTATTATCAAAGGGGCCTGGGTTCGTTTCCTGGTTAGGTATACGGTTGGGATTCCACTCTCAAGGTCCAGTCCCGATGCAAAGTAGACCTAGAACGTGAAAAGAGAGAGAGAGAGAAAGAGAGAGAGAGAGAGAGAGAGAGAAAGAGAGTATGTGCTCTGTGCTCCTAGATCCGCCTATGGGCTAGACTACGTAATAGGCTTACGGTGCAAAGAAACTATCATACATATCTAGAGAACATCAATTTATTTTTTTCAGAAATTGGGAAAATCGTAACTTTTTATCACAAAGAGATTAATTTCCAAAAACGACTTTGTGTAACACAAAGTGTATTTACAAATTTTGGGGGACACGTGCCCTCATGTTCCTCCTGCTGGATTGGCCAAAGTGTATGGAATATTCTCGTGACTGAAAAATATACTACATTTGTCTCACGATTGACACATGTTTATGGTATATACGTATTTTTACTATTTCTCAATAGATGGTGCTTAGAATATAATTCGAGAAACCTTTGTTGTAAATAGGATTATTCTGCTCTGGATAAGAAGAATCACGACTAAGAATTACATTTCTTCTTCAAAAGAGAGCTGTAAATCAATTTTAGGATATTCTACATCGCCTCCAAACTATTAGCCAAAGTACCTATGGATTACGTGTAAACAACGCACATAAACATAGACTAATGTGCTACGGCATATCATTGCAACCACTGGATTAAGAATGTCTAAAGGATTTCGAAAGCGATCTTTCTGTGTTGTCGAAAGGATAATAAGAGGGGAACTCGAGCACCAGTCGGCACCTTCAGAAGTCTTATTTGAAACCATTCAGGAGATTGCTCATGCACTAATGAACAACTTCAAAGAGACTCGATGATTGTCGAAACTCACTTCTGCAGATGTCTGGTGCTTCGCAATCGACCTTGCTAAGCTTTGATGTAGCACTCCTCATCTTCGCCAAGATGTAGTGAGGTTTTAACGTAAAGGGTTAGCAATTCCAGGTTTTTCAGGCAATTTTAAAACAAATTTTTACATCATTCTGTGTTTTCCCTGATTTTTTGACTCGTAGGTTGACTTCCCTGACTTTCCATGTCAGTTACAACTACTTTCGTAGACGGGATGTTTTTTCGGACAAAACTTGAACTGTAAAGGTGGATATTGCATATCTGGGTTCTACGGATGGGGACATACTGTAAAAAATTGCATAATTACCATTTTTCAAGAACAAAATTAAATAAATAACTCAATTTTTAAAACAATTCGTTCATTCATTAAAACGAACTAAGGAAGATAGAGATAGCTCAGTGGTTTGGCGCCTAGAGCAAATCTGTTGTTGACTTTCGAAGAGCAGATGGTGGATTTTGAAATTGCTGGTGTCAGACTTAATATTTTCTTCGGCAAGAATTCATCCACTTTTGCGTCAACTGTACAAAAGTAAGAGGCACAATCGTGGCCATTGTCCATTGGAATAACACTCAGGCATGGAAAGAAGAAGGTAGAAAAAGTGACATTCCTACAATCTGGGAATTATTTTAAAAAACCTCAAGAGGGAAAGAAACGTTCAAATTTTCGAGATTCGAGCAGAGTCCTCTTAAATCCGTGAAGCCTAAAGAAAACAGCACGCGTGTTATTCGGCGCTGGAGTGTTATTCCAACCTTTTCTGGAACGATCTCGAAGCGCCAAGAAGTCGAAGGAAACAGAGAACAAAAAAGGGAAGGAAACGTACCAAAAATTCCAGTTCGTTTGGAGATTTGGTCAACGAACCTCCCAGGCGGGATCCGTTATTTGAACATCGTGGAATGTTATTTTTACTTAGAGTACCTGTTTCCTCAAGTCTGAAGATAACTTGTGGAGGAAAGACAAAAAAACACTTGAGCAGCTCGTTCTCACATGTCGCGGTGGGAAAAACGCCAATGCAGGCTTGTCACTTCCTCCGTCCCATTGCATGCCAGAAGCCACGCAAGGCAAGATCTGTAGTTAAGAATTAAATGGTGATTGTTACCCTTTGTCATGCAACAATTATGTCTTCGAAGGCAACACTTATTTTCTGATTTCAATTATATGATTGAAGCTTCCCTGGCAACAATGAATGAGCGTCTTCAGGGACATGGACGAAGGTGGACTCTACCCTACTCTAGTATACATTTTAGCATCGTATATAGTAGCGGTAGTAACACACGCAAACACAGGGATAAAGAGAACGAGCGAAAAAGAGATATAGAGAGGAGCAAAAAAGACACAAAGAATGGAACAGAAAGCAGTAGAAAGAGACAGAAACAGGGCAAGAAAGAAATACTGACAGAGAAGGAGCGAAAGATGAAAATATAGAAGGAACTAAGAATGGGGAGTCAGAGGAAGAAAGAAAGAGAAGAAAAACGAGAAAGAATGACAGACAAGCAGAGAAAGAAGGAACAGAGAAAGAGAGAGAGATAGATAGAGAGAGAGAGAGAGAACAACAGGAAGAAATGTAGAAAGGTATGAAGAATCGGAGGAAGAAAGAAAGAGGAAAGGAAATACGAAAAAATGATAGAGAAAGATAGAAAGATGAAAGAAACAGAGAAAAATTGATAGAAAAGTAGAAAGAAAGGAAAAATAGATGGAGAAGCACAGGAAGAAAGATAAGAAGTCAAAAATAGAGACAAATAGAGAAGCATGTAAGCCTCTGGTGATGTCCCAGACTATCTTCTCTCGGGTTTCGAGCT
This sequence comes from Lepisma saccharinum, assembly GCF_977018435.1. Lineage (NCBI taxonomy): Eukaryota > Metazoa > Arthropoda > Insecta > Zygentoma > Lepismatidae > Lepisma > Lepisma saccharinum. Next base: position 93,033,738 of record NC_139236.1, read on the forward strand.
GTGGCCTGCATAGAAATTTCGTATAGAAGTTTTAAAATTTGTTCTTTAGTAACTATAGTGCTATAATTTAACAGCTTTCATATATATCAAAATGTTCTTAAGGATATTTTGGATAAAAGGATGGTTATAACCCCTCAAACCCTTTCCCCGACAAACCAAACGATTTTTCTAGTGACAGAAACGGAAAAGTTTCGAGTGTTAAAACAACCAAAGGTAAAAAAGGTAAAGTGCTCCCCTGTGCTTAGCACCACGCCATGAAGACGTATAGGGGGTGTGGGGGTAACGCCTCACACTTTCTTGATCCTGTCGTGAGTGGGGGTGATGTGATCAGCATCACGCCCCTGACCGCCTTTATCCCCCAGGGTTTCCCCCAGGTACTTCGACACTTTGTGGGCGCCGGGGCCGCTTCCAACGTTAGAAAAGTTCCCGGATTTGATCGAACCCGGGACCTTTAGCATGGTAGTCAGACGCGTTACCGACTGAGCCACCGCGGCCACTGTTAAAACAACCAATGTTTTCAAATACAAAACGCCTCTCTTAGTAAGCGATTCATGAAACGCACTGTAGAGATATTAGATATCAAATTCCCTCTAATTATCAAGTGATTTATTAGAGATTAAATTCTCTCTGATTTCTGAAAATGCGTTTTTAGGAGCTAACATCAGTCTTATCTTTAGGGGCTAAAATTCTGTCGGGTTATGAGGTGATTTCTGAAAACAGATTAATATTTTTGATTATTATCGTAGAGAGACAAAGTTTGCTCAACCAACATGGCACCGAAAAGATACATATTAAAATACATAAAATACAATATAACCTGAGATCTATATGTTTGTTAAATGTGTGTTTCTGTCTTGTATTTCACACTGATCTGCGCTACAATGCTACTTCAACTACTGTATAATGAACGGCATAACTAGGTAATATACCTGCTGCGTTCAATTACTGAAATAAATAAATAGTCATTTCTTAGAGATCCAATATCACTGCCATCTTCCGTGACCGGAATTAATTAAAGTTAGGATCAGGTGAAGTCTGAAAACAAATTCACAGAAAGTCTTACGGAGATCAGCAAGTTGCACAATTACACTGGTCACATTTTGAGAAGAGAGTTCTGATGTTTTGAAATCAATGGGTGATTCAAGAAGTATTTTGAATGCTGATCACAGAAATGTTATCCATTTCTTCCCATCACGTCAGGATTTTCCTCCACGTCACTAAGTTCAATCAACCAACCATATTATAACATTGAGTATAGGGAATTTTGAGAATGAAATTTTTATAAAAATTTAGAAAATAAAACTACGTAATCAAAGTCCATACAATCTTCATGTCAATGTGTCATGTGAAGGTGGAAAAAATTCTTACAATGCATTTATAATGCAAAATAGGAGGTTTTGTACTGTAGAAAATTAATATTTTACCATCATCTAAACAAGAGCCATCTATCGAACAAATAATGAAACTACACATTTTATTGTGAAATGAAGGCAGTCAATGTATTTCTGTTTTCTGATAAAACTAGACGTGATGGATACATATGGAAATAATTTTTGGAATCAGCATGCTGAAATTATTCAGAGACAACAGTCATCTGCGAGACATCGAAACCCACGTCGATCAGTGTGATCAGACACCATATTTTCTCTATGTGTTTTGCTCATCGTGATTTCTGGTCCGACAATGCTGCAGCGACAGAGCAGCAAGAATCCAGATGGTTCGTTGCTTTGCTAGTAATTTATGGAACAAGTTCCACGGAAGAAGCTTGGATCTTCCTACCGAGGTTGTGACTGCCGGGAGGTTGATGGTCGGATACCAAGGGCCCCTCCCTCTTCTCGCTCTCTGGGACAATCGCGGTCGCCCTTGGCCCTTCCAATTTCGGTGCGGAGGGCTATCATTCAGTGTCTCTGAATTCAGTTCTCTGCCATCGACAAATCCCACTAATTAAAGAAGTAACTGCCCGATAACGGGACGGATCTCAGACGACGAAAAGCAAGTCAGCACCTGACCTACTACACTCGCAGACGGTCCAGTCCACGGATTTATGCAAATGTACCGGGCTTACCCGCCGTTAGTCACTCCGAAACAATTCGTTGGGATGGAAATGCTCTAGTCGAGAAGTGGTTGAATTAAATTCAATAAGTTCGTTTGTACACTCACCGCACTTAGTACTCCGGCATTTTGTTTCTTTATACAGCATATTTGTAGAAGATACAATTCGATCTGCAGGTCTACGCTGTATAAAACACACCTTATTACCAACTTCATTGACTGTACAGGGTGTACACGAAGTGACAGTACAGTACTATTTCAATAAATCATTACTTTGCTAAACTATGCGAATTAAACATTTTGCTTTTGGGGGGTGATCACTAGGGATGGGGGTGTGATCACTAAGTGGCGTAATTGTGATTTTATTTGGGGAGCTATGTTTCTTGGGAATGCAAAATTATAATCCAACAGTCATTAACGGAACTATTGTCTTACGGTTGTAAGCATCTTAGAACAGTCGTTGATTGATAGATTGAATTGGTGTTTTAAGTCCACTTTACGCACATTAAGGCTAATCGGGACTGGACCTACAGTAGGATCCGAACCACTATTGCTTCCACCGAGTATCGAACCCGGGACCCCTTGACTACAAGGAAACGACGCTTAGAACAGGGGTTCTAACCTAAACGCACTGCCATGAAATTAGGCGGGTGGCAGAAGTTCGCGCTGTTGCCACTTCGGAGCACAACACCGTGTGTTCGGATGTTTAAGAGAAGGAAAGATCTCGTTTTTGGCGTGTAGGTATGGGGCTGTATTTCTGGGGACTGTAACGAACTTTCAATTCACACGATCACCAGCTCTGTGTCGAATGCGACTCGAAAGTGTCCCGGAGAGAAGTCGGTCTGACGCTAGAACTTAGGCAACGCAGGCCCGTTGACGTTGTCACACGGTGTGCGGGAACCAGCGACTTTTGTCCCGCCCTCGCTTTGCTTTTCCCATATGTACCCAGCCGCCTATATTCATTAAATCTTATAATAACATTTACATGTAATTTAAAAACATTTGGTATATTTACAATATTAAAAAAAATACAAAAACACTCATACGCAAAAACACCAATGGAACTAGTAATACACAAAACTTGACCACATTACTATTGTCAAGTTCAAACTTAATATCCATCTAACCTATTTACAAGTTTCTTATGTACATTTTAGTACATGTAAAATATCAGCACAACGCCATGAAAACCTAAGTGGAAACAGCCTGCTGTTGGACCCCCCTTCATATTCCTAACACAAATTCTGCCCCGTCTTGAACACATTCGAGATTTACAAGCTGTTTACTTGTTGCTTGTTGATAATACCTGGCCATGCAATTAACTGTTGTTCGCAGACGAAAATAAAAGACTTGGAGCATATAGTCTGCTAGCATAGCCCTTGGTCACGGAAAGGCCACGTTCTACATCAGGGGTGACCAAACTGTAGCACGTGACAGGAACGTGCCTGGGGAATGTACATAATATGCGACTCATTGCATTACATTTAGTGCAAATGGTAACGCAAACAACAAAGCTTTATTTGGTCACAATTAAATGAATGTAATTCCCTAATAGGAGTAATAAATTTTTTGTCATAAGATTATGACAAGGATACAATTTTATAAGGTTTTATATGATTGATTAAGTATCAGATACCGCTAATTTATGTACTCTAATATATTTCGTCTATATATTTTCCTCCATGTCTTATTTTATAATAACAACATATAAATTTGCATATTTGTTCTCAAAAGAGGAGTTTACAGGTTTCTTGTTGGAAAACATGATGGTAAGAGACCTGTAGGAAGGTCAAGACGAAGATGGAGGGATAACGTTGAGATGGACCTAAAGGAAATCGGTAGGGATTGAAAAGAGTATATAGATCTAACTCAGGATAGGGATAGATGGAAGGCCTGTGTTGCTGCATCCATGAACCTTCGGGTTTAAGAAGGCTAGAGAGTTAGTTAGAATATTTGTTCTCAGACATTTTCACAGTTCATTATCGTTTTAAATGCGCCCAAATATTTTCACTCAAAACTTTCGTAGCATGTTTTGTTAATGAGTATTTGTGGGTGTGTAAAGCGAACGAGGGAGCGAGAGAAAGAGAAAGAGAGAGAGAGAGAGAGAGAGAGAGAGAGAGAGAGAGAGAGAGAAAGAGAGATTATTGAAAGTACATCAAATTATGCCATTAAAACCTATATTCATATTATTATTGCATACATGAAAATCATATTGTAAAGCGGGCCTCCCCGATGTCGTACTGGTTACGTCGTCGCCTTGTAATCAAGGAGCTCCGGGTTCGATACCCTGTGGAAGCACATAGTGGTTCGGATCCTACTTCAAACTTTAGGTCGAATCTCGATCAGCCTTTCTTTGCATAAAGTGGACTTAACACAACAATTCAATTCAAATTCATATTGTAAGATATATTTCTAATTAACTATGCATGTAAGAATAAGAACGCGTGTGTGTGATATTTAATCTTGACCTTTTATGAAGCAAGTCTGGCCACCACCAACATAGAAACTATGCTGTACAACAGGCGCATTGTCTGGAAGGTGATATATTGCTGAAGATCACAGGGAAGGCAGACTACCAGACTTCCAGAGGGAACCGGCGGGGGGCGAAGTCCTAGGAGGAAGGATGGGCTCATCAGGAATGCGAACAAGAAGGAAGATAAAACTGCAATTTGTTTTTCTCATGCAGCTTTTGTTTGTGGCGCGATGCATCTTGGGACCCACCCAGGTGATTATGCAGATCTGAGTCACGCAAAGGAATCTTCAGAGGTCTCACTTATCGCACGTAAGTCAAACACGTTCTCGGTTGCTCCGTATTTCGTTCCCTGACGTCAGGCTAAATGCTTTCGTTGTTAGGCTAAATGTAGAGTATTTATGCGAAGAGATTTAAACCTAAGAAGCCTAAGCTAACCGCGAGAGGATTCCGCGATTGCGCCACAAAAAGAAATACAGCACTTGAACAAGATGGTGTTTGACTTACGTGCAATAAGCCATAGCCCTCCGAGCCAGCAGAGAAGGAATTTGGAGTACAGAGGGATCTAGTGGGAAAACTAGGCAACAAATGATGTGAAATGGATATTATGTACTACTGCAATTGTTGCGAACCTTTGCAGTAGAGTATTAATCAGCATGTGAACACGGTACGGCTTTAACTAACCCGTCGATTTCGAAGTCGTTCGAATCGAAAGGCTCCCGAGTGGTACACTTGCCACTTTTCCCACCAGGTGTCATTTCGAACGTCACCCATCTCGCTCTGGGACACAGGCGCGTAATACGAACGCAGAGAGCAGGCGTCAGCCAATCAAGCATACTGTTTTCCACCTATATACAGTGCGGATGGATGCCATACTCCCCGTTAAGAAAATTGTCATCAAGCATCCCCAGCTGGGAAAGTTTGGATAGGCATCTCCCACCTACTGCATTGTCTCCATGTTGTTACATACACGTATCCCTCATTTATCTCATAACTCGACAAAGCTAGGAATTTCCACTTCCAGGACTGCCTATCTATTACCTAAATTGAAAATGTAGCAAGTGAGAAATTGATTTGGTATATTTTGCTTCGATTTCAGCCACTTTTGGCTAACCACCAAGTTGAGCATGAGTGATGATATGATAAAATTGATGAAGGCACACTCACATAGAACACCCATGCTCAGTAAAAAACCAAATCATTGAATCAGTCATGCGGTGAACAAATAAATGAACATGAATATTTTGTGCCCCTTCCGGTGTTGCAATGAAAGGGTTCCAGTTTGATACCTGGTGGAAATACACCGAGGCTCGGGTCTCACTTTAAACTGTAGGTGCAGTCTCGATTAGCCAAATTATGCATAAAATGGACTTCAAACTCAAACTCAAAATAGATTATAAATATCTTCTCTCAGCAACACCAAAGGGGAAATGAGCAGCGCCACCTGCGGATTACGTTCTGTTCTTCGATTGTTCTTCTAAGCCAACTCTAACATGTTTCGAACGTGCAACGACTTTTCGTGCGCTGTAATAACCCGTGCTCCTCCCTCCTTTTCATTATGCACAGACTAATTACGAGGTCCACTCGCAGTTTTCCTTTTGTGGAACCTCCCTCCCATATGCCTTTAACTCGTCGTCGCCAAATTATATAATGAGCAGTTGCTACGAGTCAGAGCATCATTGGAGAACCAGAAATGGAGCAGCGAGGAACAGTGATCGTGGTTGGTTAATTAATAAAGCTCGCACGCAATCTGCAACGAGCAACAAGTTTGTCAGAGGTCAGGGTTTGCTCCAGCATCGAGATGTATTCAATGCAGCAAGTGCTTTACTGTGAACATAGGGTAAAGAGAGTGCATAATTTTAGCACGCGATGTTAATTGGATAATATACGTTGTCTAGTGCTTCTACCACGGTGAAAACTAGAGCTCGGAAGTTGAAGACCTATAAATTGCCAAAAAAGGACCTATAAAAAGACCTAAAAAGGAAAAAAAGGACATATAATGTGATCCAAATTAATTAGTAACTTCAGTTTTAATTACATATTTAATGAATAGAAAAATACAAAATTCTGGTGATATGGAACACACAATGCGAAAAAAACTATATGAATGAAATGCATCTTCTTTCAGTCCAAAAATGTTTTTCTCAGGTTTCAGGGATGGTTCAAATATATTTCTTTCTTTCTTTTTTTTATTGGTTTTACTACAGAAAGGATGTTTAAGAGGTGATGAACTGATGATGATTCGAATTGAGAATGGGCAGCAAAAACTTAGTCGAAAGAAGGTGAAGTTGCAAAAAGAAGCCGTTATGACCTAAAAACGGCTAAAAAAGGACGAATAAGCCAAAGAACGCCGAAAAAGGCAAAAAAAGGACAAATAAAACCCACCTTCTTCTGGCCTACAATGACCCAAAATGAACATATATTATATTGGGCCTCGTCTTTTGAGACTAGGAAAAAAAAAAGGATTTTTCCTCAAATTCCGAGCCCTAGTGATAACACTGATCGCTTCAAAAAAGTACTTGTGTATGTGCAGTGACATGTCCAGAACACAATTTTCATCATTTGGCATGAAATGTCAATGGTAGTCTTTTTCGTGCATTTCAACATATCTTGTGCTTAAAAACGAAAAATACCGTAAAAATCCATCATTCTGGGCTTTGGGGATTAAATATTAAAATGTACCATATTTTCGCATTATAACACACACGTTTTCCATTTTTCTTTCCAAAAGAATATCACGATGTCAAACATGAAATAATTCCACCAGCTACACGAATGTAAATGGACGTTTTCCACTATATCCAACCATTTATGGGAACGTTCAGCATTACCGAGGAAAGTGGCGCGATTTAGTCGGGGATCGAGTGCGCGCCTACCGTCACACAGGAGCCGCAACATCGGTATTTCTCGCGCAAGAAATGGTGGAAAATATCTTCCTCAAGGATAAATTCCGACGCATGAAACTGTCATGAACAGGCGTGGGCCATGTCACCCACAACTTAAAATACTAGCTAAAAGGTATAATTTTTTGTATACTTGGCAGAAAGGGTGCTAAAATGGAAATGCGAATTTTGGGGAAAATAACACCTACTTTTGGGGAAAAAAATAACACCGAAAAGTGAAAAAAAAAGAACAACACTTTTGAAAGAAAATATCACCGATTATACCATTCTTCAACTAGGTTTTAAGAGAGCAGAGTTGGTTTCCCGGGTTCGATACCCGGTGAAGGCACATACATAGTGGTTCATATACCACTTTAAGCTGTAGGTCCAGTCCCGATTAGCCTTTCTGTGCATAATGTGGACTTAAAAACGAACTCAAACGTTTCTAGAGGTCACTTCTTAGACATTGTCTTTTTGAAAGAAAGAGATGTTGATGCAGGCATCAAAAACTTATTTTCAGAGAGTGAGGATGTAACATTTGAATCCACGACTTTTGCGACACCGTCGTATGCGACACTAGCATTTCTGCCGTCATATGCGACACTGTATGGAAAATATATTCCATGACAGTTGCGACACCGTCATCTGCGACACAAAGTGTAAGTAGCTTCCCTTCACACTTGATCCAGGCTTAGGACTGGCAGCATCATGAAAACTGGTGTGTTTTTTAAAACCTTTATTAGTTTTCTTTCACACTGGCATCATGGAGGCTGTGTGTTTAAAAGCTGGATGTATTTATCCTTTGTTAATGACGGATTGTTTAGATCCCTTGTCAGTATAGTAGCAGACTGCAATCCCTTGTCAATGCAGAAATGTAGAATGCGTCGTTTCTCTTGTAGTTGAACCAACATCTTACTATTTTCATTATAATTTCTGAACGTACGCCATTCTCCTCAAAAAGCGCTTAAGATCTCTATGCATTTCATAGTCGGCAAACGCTCTTTGTATTCTCTCATCTAATGTAATGTACTGACGTCGTCTACGTCTAAATTCAAGGCCCTCCTCTCACATAAGTAGTCGTTGTACACAGCTTCTAATCTTAAAGTCTTCACTAATTGGTACACGTTAGGACTTGACTTTTCCGTCAATACATTAACTGTATGGTTCCATCCCTCGACTGCATTGTTAGTTCTGTGCCGCTGTTGGGAGCAGTTCCACATGGAAATGTCGAAAACAGAGTTCATCCACTGTTCAACGAAATAATCCAAAAATTTTCTCAATATGTCGTGGTTTGGCGCATCTTCCATCACACACACAGCCATCCATCATCGACGTCAGCCACAGGGAGGTTATACACAGCCGCACGTCTGGAACTGTTTTGTAATCGTTTGTCAGTCCCAACCCCTGCACCTTTCGCCACAAACATTGGTTAAAGTGATAATTACAACCACTGACCTAAGCCTCGGGAAATACTTTCTTCAGAGACGCTATTGCTGCTGCACGTACGCAAATGTCGCTAATTCTGGTAAACACATTAGAAATCGTAGGGGAAAATCCAAGCAGTGTCGCTTATGGCGGGATAAAACCAGTTTTTGCCATAGTGTCTCAAATGACGGTGTCGGAAATGTCGGAACTCCGTAACATTTGACTCTCAAATATGTTGCAAACCGTTTCTCACCAAGACGGCCAGACTTATTTTCCGAATTTCGTTTTCTCCTCTGTTGGGCTAATATCCGGTTCAGAGAAATCGGATGCTCTGGCTTCCACCACATTCGAACAGTTGACCCCAACCATGACAATGACCCAACACCGTACCCAGTACCATAAATGCAATGACATCTTTCCAGAAATGAAATACGATGCACGTGTGCCCCGAATATAATCTTGATCGTATCCTTCTGCGTAGGAACTCCATGCTAACCGTCCGTCTCCCACATTCACAATTTCCAAAATCATTTAGTGCTTCTTCTAGTCCGCCTTACTGTCTTTCCTGCCTACGTACCAGTGTTGCCAGAAACAGAGAGCATAATTTCCCTTTTAAAGGTGCAAGATTCCCTTTTCATCCAAATTTGACCTTCACCCTAGAAAAGCTGAAATTGCGAACGCAACGTTTTCTCAACTATTATTATTATTATTACTAGTAAATCTATTACTATTTCCATAGTGATAACGTCGTCGCCTTCTAAGTAAAGGGTCCGGGTTCGATCGCTGGTGGAGGCACATTGCAGAGTGGTTCGGATGACACTTTAATCTGTACGCCCAAATTCCATTTAGCCAGTCTGTGCATAAAGCGGACTTAAGTAGAATACGTAAGAAAGAAGTCAAATAGACAACATTAAGTCACAGAAATATTAGGTTTGATTGAAAGTATGAAAATAAGAAGAATTGACAGCAACAAAATATACGAAATATGAAATATCATACAATACATTATGTTTATGCTATGGTAGTATTCCAGTTTTAAAGGTTATATCATAATGTGTTAGTTATTACGAAGTCAAATTAAAAAGTTTAAATAATGGTATGTTTTTTGAGGGGTTAATGACGTCACGAAAGATATGAATATGTATTTCGCACACTAACGAGCTAATGAATCGGATGTAGTCAATATTCCGTACAACTTTAATGGAATTTGTAATTCCTTTGCACCTAAAATTCTGCCTAACCAGAGTGAATTTGGAGGGAAACCTGATGGTAAGAGACCTGTAGGAAGGCCAAGACGAAGATAGAGGAATAACGTTGAGATGGACCTAAAGAGAATCGGAAAGGATGGAAAAGATTGGATTGATCCTGCCCAGGATAGGGACAGATGGAATGCTTGCGTTGCTGCAGCCATAAACCTTCGGGTTTAAGAAGGCTAGAGAGTTAGTTTAGTTAGGAGAGGGAATTTTTCTTCATGTGGCAACACTGCTACATACCAGCTCCGAGTGCCGAAGTGCTTGGAGGGCCAATTTATTGGTCTGAGGGCACTTGAGGGTGGGCCAATCTCCTAACCGTCCGGCAAAAAAGGTCGTCGTGGGCAGACACCCAATTCTCCATCAAGAGGTCACCTACTTGCTCCGTTCGTCGCACCAGCATCATCTTGTCTCCCACACGGCGATGGAAGCATTCGGACCTTTCTCCAGGGTTAACCGTTTTTGGAGGAGTGTGGGACGTCACTGACCCTCCTAAGGTTCACATCCTGCATTCTGGCCCTTTTGTGGATGCGCCACTGGGAGAGTCAGGCAGGAGTAAATCAAATATGCCTTTCATAAAAAGCCACTTTCGGCAATGTAGCATAAGGAGGCAAGCAACCATTGTCTTCTGTTCGTATACGTGATGTCGGCTGGATCTTTGGCCGACTCCAGGACAGCTGTTTTCCAAATTTCCTTTCCTTTCGAAAGACTGCTTTGATATCCCAAAATCTGAAAAATTGCACCTGGTTAGAATTCATTCCACAGCTTTGAAGTGAATCTTCTTGTGGTTTGCATTTTCTGTTGTCTAGATATTCGCAATAGTCTCGTGGCTAGGTAAGCCTATGATACTATTTTCAATGCTCCGGATATCTACTCTTTGGGAAAAGCAGTCTTGCAAGCTGACGTGTTTTTTTTTCAATTCCATGAGTTAAAATTTTCTGCCCGTAAATATGCTGCTGTTGTATTCTTCAGCTACAAGACAACAAATTACTTTTTTGAGAGAGAGAGAGAGAGAGAGAGAGAGAGAGAAAGAGAGAGAGAGAGAGAGAGAGAGAGAAGAGAGAAAGGGAAAGATGGAGAGAAAGAGAAAGAGGGAGAGAAATACGTAGAAAGAAAAAACTAACTAACTAACTCTCTAGTCTTCTTGAACCCGAAGGTTCATGGCTGGAGCAACACAGGCCTTCCATCTGTCCCTATCCTGAGCACAGAGGCGTGGCGTGCATGTAGCCGGTGTTACCGCAGGTAACAGCAAAATGTATAGAATTATAAAGTTGTTTCAATAAAATTACAACATTGTTAGATACGTTAATGAACACCGTTGCTGTCGAGTAGATATTGCCTAGGGCATTTTTTTCTGCAGCCGACAGAAGCAAAGAGGGAGGCCGTTCCGCTACCCTGAAGAGACAACAAGGGAGAAGAGGGCGCCAATGCAAGGAAAGAGCGGGGAAGGACTTTATGGGGTTATTCATATGCCTGTTAAGGGGCCTTGTTGCCGTCAGACCTACCGGATCAGCCAGTGTTGTCACATCGGATTGGCAGTAAAGAGCTAAATCCTACCTAAAATAGGAATACCATTTCTGTGAAGCAACTAGAGGTAGACTGCAAAGCCAAGGGGATTGAACTACAACTGAGACCAGTTAGGTAATAGACGAAAATATAGTTCCTTGGTGTGATTTGGACAACAGTAGTTACGTACAGCTAGGCTTCCCTTCCACAAAGGAGCGGAGGTCTGTCGTCTGCTCAGTGCTCTCCACACTCACGTCAAACTGACCCGAGAAAAGTGTGGTTCTTCTTCTTCCCCTTCGCACCTCATTGCAAGGAAACAGAGACAGATGAAGAATTGACAAGGGTCTATCACCATTCATTGGATTTTCGTGGTAACTGTCTCATGAGTGGTAGTTCTTTCTAGGAGTGTTTGTGGCTAAATCACTGTTCTGATTGCAAGACAAGAACGAAATGAACAAATATCTACCCAGAAGACATATTTTCTTTACGGGGGGGAGGGGTGATAACGTCCAGCAGGCATATTGTCGTACTGATAGCCGGTAACACTTTTGAAAAAGTCACGCCACGCCACTGCCTGAGCAAGATCTATATACTCTTTTCCATCCCTACCAATTTCCTTTAGGTCCATCTCAACATTATCCCTCCATCTTCGTTTTGGTCTTCCTCCTGGTCTTTCACCATCAGGTTTCCCAACAAGAATCGAAAAAATAACAGGTACAAATGCTGAGCCTGGCAACACTGAAACACGAAACCGTCCCGAAAGCATATTTTAGTGAGGGCGCTGGGAAACGCACTGCGCATTGAAACCCAATGATTTCGTGACGAGGGACTCGTCGTTAGGGGAAACTCCTACGCACGTTTTCTGCGTAAAAGAAGCGTCTTCCGCGTGCAGGAGAAATTGATTTTCTCACGCATCACATTAGTGTCCAATTACTGTGTTGCTCGTTAAGATAGCCGCGGGGGAGGAACGTAACACGTGACAAACAAAAGGGAAAAGATAGACAGCAATCGGAATAGAATGCTGCAAGAATGGTTGCTTTCATGTTTTAAGTGGCGATAAGTGTTTATTTTTAGGAGTTGTGATTATTTTAAAAATACTTTTGTATACACGCCATGGACGGTACTGAGAGGGAGACGTGTGTTTAAATGTCGAGAGAATGTGAGGAGACCCTTTTTAAGGTCATGTATTTTCCGCTACAAAATTTAATTGCACTCCGTAATCAAGAGGTTTGGTGTTCGACTCCCTAATCTGCATGGAATGCATAACTGGCATTTCGTAATGGAAGGGATGTATTTGTATTTTTATTTAGCGTCGCTTTTCTGCCATTTTTGGCTAACAGCGACGATGAATTGAATTGTTGTTTTTTAAGTCCACTTTTTGTACAGGGGACTGGACGTATAGTTTAAAGTGGGATCTGAACAAGTGTGCGATGTGACTCCATTAGGTATCGAACGAGGGACCCAATAGCGACAATGAGGATAAGCGATGATGAATGGACACTCACAAACACCCAAGCCCCGATTCGAACCCGGTACCCTTGGTGTCGTACCGCGCTGTGATAGCCAGTCCGCCACGAAGGTAGACTGGAAAGGATGTGATCGTCAATGGAGCATGTGGAACTCCTTTTTTTGGCGAGTCGATGCACGTACTTTAACATCTTTTCACGTGCCCATTTCTTTCAGAAACTTTTCGTCCACTAGGGGAGGGGTGAGTAGTAAGACCCCCCCGTCTGTTCCACCTAAACCGGAAATGAGATAAGATAAGAGCGGAAATGGTGAGATAAGGGGTATGCGTTTTTGTGAGTTAATTAGTGTGTTTCGAGCCGACAGGAAGTGATAAGATAAGAGGTGGGCGTTAAGTGTTTTTCTTGGAAGTGTGGAGATAAAGGGGAACAGGAGGAAACTTGTTCGTGGAATGAAAGGTTTTAGGGTTTGGTTATTAGCGGAACGGATGCAACTTCTTTGCTGATTATGCATGCCAGAGATAACCAACCACAACTTCCGCGTTGAGTCTGCGGGCAACGGGAAGTTTGCGGTTTGAGCTCGTTGTGTGTGGCGTCGATGATTTTGAAATTCTGAGAATTGGGAGGGGTGAATAAGATAAGAATATGCGTTTAATTAGGGAGATAGGATGGTAATTGGCGTTGATGAAATTGGGGTGAGGGAGGAAGTCCGGCGACGATTGGTTACTTGGTATTATCATTTTGTTGGTCGTTAATTGAAAAGGACGGGAAGGAGTGTGGCGTGTTTGTTGCGGTGGAGATATGGGGTTTCCGGTTGTTATGAAATTCGTGGAACTGTTGAGTGATATGTGTGGCGTGTTTGTCGGGCTGGAGATATGGGTTTCCGGCTGTTAATGAGTCTGGTGATTAAGGGAGAGGGTTACGAAATTTTCGGCAGAGTGCTATGTGCGGTGGTCCGGAAATGCTGAGATAAGAAATCGTGGAAGGCGTATGATAAGAATCCTTGTGGTGTTGAATAAAAGGAGATAGGAGTCTTTGTCGGATAGCATGTGATGGAGGAAGAGCAAAAGGAAAGAAAGAAGTCTGAGAATCAGGATGTAAAGGAGAAAAATAGAGCAAAAAGAGTAGGTTTCTCGGGAGAGGTGACTGTGTATAGTGTACCAGGACAGGAAGAAGATAGGAGAGGCACGTGGGCGTTGGACGCTCTGCGCGAACGAATGCGCACGGAATGTATTGATAACGTAGATCGGAAGGAAGGTATATAAGGGGCTAGCGGATTGTGTTGTTACCAGAATCACCATCTCCATTGTAGAATCAACCAGCAGAGTCGCTTTTTACCAGGAGCAGCAGATATTGGAACACCGTCGAAAGATCATCAGAGTCGTTGCTATCTGTCTGAAATCCGAGCAGGTATCGAAGGTGAAGAACCCTAAGGTAAGTAAAAATGTAGTATCGTGGCTGACACTAGTAATAAAAGGTCCTGAATTAGATCTGGAAGAGATGGTCGAATATTCCGACCGTCCTTCAAGTCACAAGTAGCCTGCCCGATGGCGCAGTGGTAACGTCGTCTCCTTGTAATCAAGGGGTCCCGGATTCGATTCCCGGTGGAGGCACATAGGGGTTCGGCTCCCACTTTAAACTGTAGGTCCAGTCCCGATTAGTCGTACCGTGCATAAAGTGGACTTAAAACACCCAATCAATCAATCAATTCAAGTCACAAGAATCGTAAACGAAAATATTTATTTTTTTCCAGCATCGGCAAAGTGGAAGAGCAGTTCGGTAACAGGAACCCGCATCGTGAATTCCCGGATATCATAGAGGAGACCGACACGTCGGAAGCAGAAAACGATACAACTTGAAAGGTGAGAAAATAAAAATATTACCTACGGCAGCAGATGTTTATTTTGAACTTGAGAAGATACAGGCTATGGTGAGGGGGGTGGCTCTTCCCGGTCCTCTCCTCCACCTGGAGGTAATGGAGGCGTAATATGTCCCTCCTCCTCCTCCTCCTCGTGTTGCACTAAATGGACCTCCACCTCTTCCGGAGCAGGAGAAGGAGGACGAACATATCCCCTGAGGACCGCAGGAGGTATCAGTAGAAGCAGGTTGTCAGCTCTACGAATATTCCGTCGATCCATTCTGAAAAACAATATATAATAATTAAAAAAAATATATTGTGTTTCATGTAGATATCGGCTATAAAGAAAAAAGTGTTATTGTCGGACAATGTCAAAATATACAATGTTATGAGAAATAAATTGAAAAAATAATTACCTTTGGCGATATTGATGAAAAATGTCTTGCATCCTTTGCCGATTTCGGTTACGCCGAACCGAGAATACGGCAAAGGTGTATTCGTATTGCCGATTTATTTCAGCCTGCTCCTCCAGGCACCTCCTAACACCCCTGGTGAGCTCTGCGAATTGCTCTTGTTCTTCTGCTCCTAACTGATATTGAAGAAAAGCATTTCGCAGAGCCTCTCCTCGCTGCATGTTACGTTCCTGAAAATATGTGTGAATTAATATATATATAACAGTGATTACAGTTTGTGTTCTGTCTATTTTCAGATGACTACACTTCCACTAGGGTTCAGTCTACTGTATGGTGACGTAAAAGAGGAGACGGGGACTACAACAGAAGAGAGAAGAAATTTGTGGAGCAAAGTTCACGCACGCCAAGTAGAAAAGCATGTAGTCAGCTACGTCAATTTCTGCGAAGAAAACGGGTTGGCAGAAGATTTATTGCGCCGACTAGAAGAAACGTGTAAAGATTTTGAAGTGAAGGTGGACACATTGGTGAAAATATTCAGCTTTATTATTGAAAAAAAAAGAAACGCGGCAGTGTTTGGTGATTTTGTAGAAAACATACAGAGAGTCCAATATGTACCCTCGCATTTATCGTTAAGAATCTGTTTCGAGTTGATGGAACTATTTAAAAGTGTGAGGAATGAAAGAGCAGAAAATAAGAAAACAGGAGGAACGGGGAAAGAGCTAGAGGAACGGATGGTGGAGATGTTAAAAAAGAGAAAACTGAACGAATAAACTAACAATCACTAATACATTAACACCTGTTTGTTCAGTTTTCTGACCGGTCATGGATATTTTAGGCTTGTAACACTTGTATAACCAAGTTGTTGCAAGTCGAAAATGTCCGTGACTGTAGATATTGTGGGGTCCTGCTGGATAACCGAAACTGTTTAATTATTGTAGAGAATGAGATGTGTTCCAAAATATTGTGACCAAAAATGTAGTATGTATGTATATTTTCTGTATGAACTTCTTTCATCATAACGTAAATAAAGTTACTATATATATATATACACAACAACTTATTATTTAAACAACATAAAATTAATGTATAGTACTTACATTCTCCCTGTCAACCATTCTGTTGTCGAGTCTATGAATGCAAAGTGTAGAATGATTTAAGTGAAACTTGTGCTGCTTCAAATAGATTATTACTATTATTATCAAGAACACTGCAGGATTCGATTACGATATTATATGAACGTGCAAGATAAAAAGTGGGTTGCTACATCCTGTCATATCAAATTTGGTGATTGTTCCATCCTGTCAGCCATCTGGTAAACTGATTGTCATACTAAATTCGTAGAAGGCGTAATCACCTTGTTTCGCGAACCATCTTAATACATATGGTAAACCGGACTTCAACCATCGATAAACTGATTACCATATAACTCAAATAGAAAGGTAATCATTTAATTTACAGAATCAGCTTAATTGGTACATGTGGTAAAACAGATTGTAGTATTAAACTGATACAATAACACACCGATAAGCCCGACAAGTATTAAGACCCCGTGGTTACCTATTACTTTACCAACACCTGACCACTTTACCCCTTTATCACTTTACCACTTGACCGCTTGACCACTAGACCGCTTGACCACTTGACCACGCTTGACCACTTGACCACGCTTGACCACTTGACCACGCTTGACCACTTGACCACTTGACCACGCTTGACCACTTGACCACGCTTGACCACTTGACCACGCTTGACCACTTGACCACGCTTGACCACTTGACCACGCTTGACCACTTGACCACGCTTGACCACTTGACCACGCTTGACCACGCTTGACCACTTGACCACGCTTGACCACTTGACCACGCTTGACCACTTGACCACGCTTGACCACTTGACCACGCTTGACCACGTGACCGCTTGACCCCTAAGTTGATGTCATACTACAACCACATGTGGTTAACAGGAAACGGGATGTCTATGATAAACATGTTCTTAAGCTATCATACAGTTTCCGGTAAGTGAACAGTTTCCTATTTATCTGTTGGAGGCAGATATTGTTTAACAGGAAACAGGATGTCTATGATAAACATGTTATTAAGCTATCATACAGTTTCCGGTAAGTGAACAGTTTCCTATCTATCTGTTGAAGCCAGATAAACATTTCGAAGAATTGTATCCTGGGTTAACAGATAACGTAAAAAACGTCAGCTATTTCGAGGAAGGTTATAAATCGACCGGAAGAATTATTAGGGGTGGAACGCTTAAAACCGATAAGAATATAACGGAAGTGCTACCGTGTCTACATATAAAAGCACGATGGCCCTCCACGAGTCAGTCTTCGTGATACCACCGACGTACGATCATGGACTCCCTGTTATCCGCTGACGAATTACTGGCGTTATACAGGGATGGGTATTTCAAGACACCCGAACAGTTACGTGAAGTGTTAGCATACGTCGCCCAAAAAATCATTTTAGGGGAAAGTGTCTCGTTAATTGGCGAGTATGACCGTTTACTACAAGCAGTGACAACGTCCGTACCAGAACTTTCCGGACGAGGACGGACATCCTTGGAACAGACTGTACCAGCATCGACATCGAATCCTGTAACATCGAATCTAGTTTTATCACCACAAACTTCGGGAAATGTTTTATCCAGACCAGATACGGAGTCTCGTTCAGGACCGTCTTGGAGATTTGATTCATTCGGACCAACATGGAGGATAGATCAAGCAGGATCGCCATGGGGGACTGAGGAACCAGGACCATCGTGGAGGACGGATCAACCAGGATTATCGTCGAGGACTGACCAGTCAAGATCATCATGGAGCACAAACCAACCAGGGCCATCTCGAAGAAACAGTGCTGAATTATTGGCAGACTCAACAACAGAAGAAAATCCTACAGTTGTAGAAAATAGAGGTGGGAAATCTCGTAAAAGAAAATATGTTTTACCAAATACTGAGTCTATCGGTAACATTACTGTACATAATATTAAAGATATGCAGTATCCTAGATTTAGATCTACAGGTCATCGTATAGAATTTAGTTTTGAACCTCCTTCGGAAAATATTGATCCTCATGAATGGATTCGAGAGGGGCTCACAAACCTTCTTAACTTTATCAAAAGACATGCTAAAGATGAAGATAAAATTGGTTTGAGAATATCTAATTTATCAGATGTAAAGGTAGATGACATCTATGTAGCATGGCACAGAAGTGACCAATTACATGCAGATATGTTATGGGATATTGTAGGCAGAATACTCCAAAGTGCAAAGACATTTTTGATTACTGATCATCTAGTTCTACGTGCTGATCATGTAAGTATTCCTGTGGGGGGTGGAGGACTACGTGCTTACAGTGCACCAAACCATATATTGGTTGCACAGAAAAAGAGTATAGTTTCAGTGAAGAGTTTAAAACAACCTCTATGTCTAGCAGAGAGTTTAGTTATTGGTAAAGCTTGTGCTGACAATGATCCAAATTATAAATCATATGTAAAGGGAAGAAATTTGCAGAAACCTGTATTTGAACTCATGAGTAAAGCAGGAGTGAATTTAGGAATTAACGGAGGAGGAATTCCAGAACTTCGAAAATTCCAGCAGTATCTGGTGGATTACAAAATTATTGTCCATAATAATCTTCGTGACCCAAAAGATATTTTATTCGAAGGTCAGATACAGAACGCATCGAAACATATATATCTTTTGTATGACAGTACAAGGCAACATTTTGATGTCATTGTAAACAGAGTGGGTGCATTTGCAGCAAAAGACGTGTGTGTAGGGTGTAATGAACTTATCTTTGATAAACCACACACCCACAGGTGTAAAGAAATGTGTCCAATGTGTCGTGGAATACCACCATGTATACAGGAAAGTAATTTTAGAAAAACATGTGAAATATGCCATCGTTTATTCAAAAACAGTCAATGCTTTACAAAACATATGTCTACAACTTTTAGAAAGGGAACTGTGTGTAAAGAGATTCAGCAGTGTGAAAAGTGCCACAGAATAATTCTAACAAATAACCGACGTGAAAAAGTGCACAATTGTGAGAAGAAATATTGTACAGTATGTAGTCTGGTAAAACCTATAAACCATTTATGTTATATGGGTGTTCCAAAACCGAAAGGTGGTTCTAAATTTCTTTTCATATTTTACGATTTTGAGTGTTATACAGATATTCCTAATACTGATAAAGAAAACTCATTCATCCATGTACCTAATTTAATCGTGTTACAAACAGCATGTCATAAATGTTATCTTTCGGAAGATCTATCTACACCGTGTAAGGTTTGCGGAATTAGACAACATATATTTTGGGAGGATCCTGTTGACACATTCCTATCCTATTTGCAACTACAGAATAAATTTCCACACATCATCATCTGTGCACATAATGCACGAGGGTACGATTGCACGTTTATTTTACGAAGAATGTTGGAGACCAAAATGAATCCGAGGGTTATTCTCAATGGGACGAAAATTATGAGTATGAGATATGAAAACTTGTATTTTATCGACAGCCTGAATTTTGTTCATTCGGCATTGTCAGAGTTTTCTAAAATTTTTGGATTACCTACCCAGAAGGGACATTATCCCCACTTGTGGAATACAGAACAAAACAAGAATTATGTCGGAGAAATACCACCACCGTCAGCATATGGCTATGATCGCATGAAAAATGTAGATGAACAGAAAACATTTCTATTGTGGTACAACGAAGAGAAAAATACTAACAGAATATTTGATAACAGAAAAGAACTTTTAGCATATTGTATCAAGGATGTTACTGTTTTGAGGCAGGGGTGTTTGAAATTGAGATCGGATTTCATAGAAATCTGTAAAATAGACATCTTTAGAGAATGTATCACCATAGCCTCTGTCTGTTCTCTGATATACAGGTCCAAATTCATGTCTGCCAACACGATTGGAATAATTCCAAAAGGAGGATACCACCATGCTGATACAATGTCGAAATTTGCTCTAAAATGGTTGACACACATTGAGAAGGAGAAAAATATCATTCTTATTCACGGGGGACGAACTCGTGAGAAATATGTATTAGGTGGGCGATACAAAGTAGATGGGTATCATGAAGAGACTAACACAGTATATGAAGCATTAGGATGTTTTTGGCATGGTTGTCAACGATGTATGCCCGTCAGAAGAAATACACACCCCCAATACACAGATGTAGATGGTGATGAACAGAGTGGGAAAGAAGATAATGAACAAGATTTATTGAATACTGCAGGATTTCGATATGAGATGACATGTCGTAAGTTAGCAGCACTCAGGATTGAAGGGTATAATGTTGAAGTAATGTGGGAATGTGATTTCAACAGATTCCTCAAAGAAAATCCTGCTATAAATGTGCATCTTTCATCTCATCCTATTGTAGAATGCACACCCTTAAACCCTCGAGATGCTCTCTACGGTGGTAGAGTAGAGACTGTCAGAACCTATTACCAAACAAAGGAAAATGAATCCATCTGTTATAGGGATTTCACCAGTCTATACCCTTATGTAAACAAATACTGCTGTTATCCTGTTGGACACCCTAAAATATTTCTTGGTGAAGATATTCCTGTCGTAGATGAAATTCTGAAAATGGAAGGTCTCATCAAATGTAGAATATTACCTCCAAGACATCTTCTACACCCGGTTCTACCGGCAAAAATTAACCAGAAATTAATGTTCGTTTTGTGTAAAAAATGTGCTCTTCAAACACAGTGTGAAGAAAGGTGTGAACATTCTCCAGACGAACGTGCACTAGATGGAACTTGGGTTATAGCCGAAGTTAGAAAAGCATGCAGTTTAGGTTATAACGTTCTAGCTGCTTTGGAAGTGTGGCAGTATGAAACTGTGCAGTATGATCCATCATCTAAGACAGGAGGATTATTTACAGGATATGTAAATACTTTCCTTAAGATTAAACAAGAAGCAAGTGGGTGGCCTGCATGGTGCCTCACTGAAGAAGATAAAGAACGTTACATACAAAACTATTTCAGCAAAGAAGGAATTCTTCTAGATAAATCCAAAATAGAGATAAACCCTGGAAAACGTACCCTTGCAAAACTATGTCTAAATTCTTTGTGGGGAAAATTCTGTCAACGGGAAAATCTGTCCCAAACAAGTATCATTACAGAAACAAAAGATTTTCTAGACAAAATGACCGATCCTAACATAACAATTAACAGTGTACTATATCTGAATCAGGAGACTGTTATAGTGCATTGGAAATATATCCAGGAAGTTCTCAAACAAAACACGAAAATTAATGTTCCTATAGCAGCCTTTACTACATGTCATGCACGTCTAAAATTGTATGAACTGTTGGAGAAATTAGGGGACAGAGCATGTTATTGTGATACTGATTCAGTCATATATATAGATGCCCCTGATATGATCTACCATCCTGAAATAGGTGATGCACTCGGTGAACTGACAGATGAGCTAGAATCTTTTGGTAACGAAGCAGTTTGTAGGGAATTTGTTTCAACAGGACCAAAATGTTACAGTCTTAAGGTATGTAAACCAGAATGTGCACCCGAATATATATGTAAAATTAAAGGAATCACATTGAATGTAGGAGCCTCACAGGTAGTAAATTTCGACACCATGTGTCGTATGATTAAAGGTGAAGAATTAGAAGTTGTGGTGAAAAATATTTTTCGTATAAGAAGAACCAAAGAACTCAGAGTAATCACCACAAACGAACAAAAAATTTTTCAAGCTGTGTTGTTAAAACGTAGGTTTTCTGAAGACTTCCTCTCCTACCCATTCGGGTATTATTAAATGTACAGGCAGATGATTTTGTAATATCCACAATGGTGAACAATGTTGTGTGAAATATAACATTTTTTGTTTTGTATATATAATATTTTTTGTATATAATACATACTATGTGTATAGACAGATAATTTTCTAAATTGTCATTGGTCAATAATTTTATGTTTAAAATATAACATTTTGTGGTTTTGTATGTAATAAATATGTGTTCTTGTAGAAATGTAGTATGTAAATATGTTTCACATTTTGTAAAAAAAGTAATGCTATGTAGATATATTGTCAATTTATGTATATATTATGGTAACAGAGTCAGAAACTACTGTGTTATCTTCTACCCATTTGCGTATTACTAAATGTACAGACAAATAATTTTCTAATATTGCCAATGGTGATTTTTATATAAATATATATTACGGTAACAGAATCAAAAACTATCATTTGTCTTTCGAATTCCTCCAATTCACTATCGTAAAAATTCTAAAACATGGTGTTTCCTAAACTTGTTCATCCTTTTACAATGATGGTCTGTGGAGCATCAGGGAGTGGTAAAACTACTTTCGTGACAAACCTTGTCGATTCTATTGCTCATCTTGTAGAAGGGTCTGTTAAAAAAATAGTATGGTGTTACGATCAGGAAAACAGTACCCCCAAAAATATTGGTAATGTAGAATACCATAAAGGAATTGTTGATTGGCAATCGTGGAACGGTAAAACACCCACCCTTGTAATTTTAGATGATCTTATGATGGTTGCTCAAGGAGAAAAAGTTGCCGATCTTTTCACAAAAGGTAGTCACCACAAGAATATTTCGGTAGTCTTCATAACACAGAATCTTTTCCACCAGGGAAAAAATTGTAGAGATATCTCTTTAAACGTAAAACATTTTGTCATATTCAAAAATCCACGAGATATGAACCAATTCACCGTGTTCGCACGACAACTTCATCCTCACCGTATGAAAGAACTCGAAAAAGTATATATAGATGCAACAAAACACCCTTTCAGTTATTTGTATATTGATCTTTCCCAGTCAACACCTGATCCTCTACGTTATCAAACAGATATTTTTAACAAGGATTATTCGACAGCATATCTTCCTCACGAATGTCTAAAACATCGAGATGAAGAGAACGAGGAAGAGACGTACCAGTTCATATTCTAAACATAATATTTCGTTGAAGAAACACTCACCTTTTTTACACTTGCTGAAAAATTCTCCAACAAAAGTTCGTAAATCCTTGCTAAAGAGTGCTCCTAAGAAATCAATTCGTTTCATAAGCGAGTGCTGTCTAAATGTTTTAAAAGGTAACGTAAAACTTAAACCTTCTGTAAAACGTCGTCTGACACCTTACAAGAAGGTTTTACGTAATCTTGTAAAACCCAAAGTGAACATCGAAAAACGAAGAAACATTCTCGTCCAGAAAGGAGGGTTTCTACCTTTACTTCTAGGTTCCTTGTTATCGGGACTTCTTGGAACTCTTCTCCCACACTAAAATGTCATCTGCTTTCAAAAAAATGATTGTTTTATCACCAGAACAGTTAGAACGTATTCGAAATATCGAATCGTCTGTGCACCACAAATTATCAATTTTAGATAAAAAAATGAGTGATATCCTAAAAATGAAAAACATATCGGACGATCAAAAATGGCGTCTTTACAGAAAAGAACTGGACGAGTATTTATGGCTGAGTCGAAAATCCAAAGAACCATTACAGATTCCCATTGTTCAAGATAACGACGGTTCTTCTACTATTTCACCAGAATCGACGTATTTTCCTCAGAATCTGGCAGAGACGTTACCCCGTAATACACGTCATCAGTTACAGAATATCATCGATGAGTACCAATCCACGGCACAACGTTTGATAGACGAACGTCAGGAAAAAACACTTCCGGATCCGAAAACATTGAACTTCTCATCGTCGCCAACGGAAAGCCCTGGACCGTCTCATCGACAGAAGAAGAAGAAGAAGAAAGTGACCGTCCGTGTTTCCAGGAAAACTACACCTTTTCTGAGAACACCTGACGCTTACAAACTGGTTCCTCTGAGAAAAAGCCGTAGACAGAGAGATCGGTCATGGGAGTCTCTAAGTTGAAACACGATAAAATTCTCACCAAAATATATTACGATCCCCGACACCACGCTTCATTCTCATCTGTAGATCGTCTGTGGAAAGCGGTACGGGATAAAAATATATCCCGCGATACGGTGAAAAAATGGCTGATGCATCAGGAAACCTACACTCTCCACAAACCGGCGAGAAAAAGGTTCCCTCGAAATCGTTACAATGTGTGGAACATAGACATGCTTTGGGAAGCTGATCTCAACGACATGGCATCGATTCAAAAACATAACGACGGATACAAATATCTTCTGACAGTGATCGACGTATTTTCAAAATATGCCTTTGCATTACCGCTAAAAAATAAAACAAGCAATTCTGTAACCGAAGCTTTCAAAACTATTTTCGAACAAAACAGACGGAAACCTGTTACACTACAGACAGACCAAGGAACGGAATTTACAAATTCTACATTCCAGAAATTTTTGAAAAACCAACATGTACAATTCTCGACAGCAACAAATTATCCTGTGAAAGCGAGTGTAGTGGAACGTTTCAACAGAACATTAAAAGAACGGATGTGGAAATATTTCACCTCAAAACAGACAAGACGCTATGTAGATATTTTACCGCAACTTCTCGAAGGTTACAATACGGCGATCCACAGTTCCATAGGAATGGCCCCTCGAGATGTCAACGAAACAAACGTTTACATTGTGTGGAAACGTCTCAACAAACCTGACAAACATGTCTCGCAACCATCTTCAGATCTGAATGTTGGTGATATCGTACGAATTTCTGTAGTCAAAGGACATTTCGAGAAAGGATACGAACAATCGTGGTCACGAGAACTTTTCAAAATCCATTCCCTTGTTCAGCAAACACCTGTACCTGTATACATATTAGACGACTTAAATGAAGAACCAGTAAAAGGTACATTTTACAAACATGAACTGCAGAAAGTTTATTCGGATCCTGAAGAAGAGTATAAAATTGATAAGATTTTGAACACCCGGGGAAAAGGTAAAAATTTGGAATACCTGGTTCGTTGGCTCGGATATCCACCTAGTTTCGATTCGTGGATCAAGGCATCTTCCGTAAAACAGTTGTCGGAAAAATAACATATTTATATCAAAATATAACGTTACTGCGATCCAGTGAGTCCTCTGTGTTCGGCGAGAATGGACGAAAATTTCTACGTTTACCTCCTATCATCTGCATCGGAGGAATATTTTCCAGACAACACACTCACCCATTTCACCGTAAAACTTGCTAAACGGATCGATCTGTCTCCAGAATTGTGGGAAGTCGGATTGGCAGAACTACATTATTCAACTCTATACGACAATGTTTTGGAAACTGATTCTGGAATGTTAACTCTTCCTGTTCGGACATATGCAAGTGCTGAGGACCTAGTCTCTACCATCATCGAATCTCTCCCCGACGACTTGGAAATAAGGAGATCCGTTCTCGAGAAATTCTGGCATTTTTTGACGGAACCGCAATGGGGAACATTTGGATCTACTGTTTGTGCGGATAACACACTCTATATTAACGAACAACCATTTTATTTTCCTGCAACAACATATACGATAGAGGATCTGATTTATTTCCTGAAAACAGACCCTGCTAATGTAGCTGTTCCTACTCATCTCAGGTTTTTCTTCAAAGAGGCTGTGTACAAACATCTATCCGTGATAGGGGTTCCTAAGCCTGAACCTGACGATGCTCCAACAAATACCGTTACACCCATAAACGAAACTGATGACTATGCTAAATTTCGATATGACATATTGAAATCTATTTATTCTACGCACGCACAGTCCAATAGCGTTGTGGATAAAAACCCATATATATTTATTTACTCCGATCTGGTGAAACAACAATTGGTCGGGGGAGAAATGGTACGTCTCTTGCGTCTTACCCGAAAACAGTGTTCGGACACAAATACGTCTTGCACAGTACCCGTAGCCCATCAATCATTCGACCCGATTCATTACGTTCCTCTGGATAAAGCCTCTTTCGAAACAATAGAAATTGCTTTGTACGATAGAAAAGGAAATTTTTTACCTTTGAGAACTGGGTCCGTACCCACAATCGCTGTTTTACATTTTCGTAGAAAAGCAAAGTCCTTTTAAAAAACAGTAGACAGCTATTTCTCTCAGTCTTTGTCGAAAAGCGGATGAATCACCATGAATTCGCAGACCGAATATTACAGTAACCAAATCCGTGGAGGAATTGGACCCATCTACCGTTCAACTAGAAATCAAAAAGGGAGAGGATTGGGGTCACTTTTCGCAGGACTGTTTAGAATGGTGAAACCTCTACTCTGGAGCGGTGCAAAGACGATCGGAAGAGAAGCTTTAAAAACAGGAGCTAACATTATCACCGACATTGCAACAACCCAACAAACTCCGAAAACTATTGTTCGTCAACGGGTACGTGAAGCAGGTCAAAATCTTCAAAGTAAAGCACAACGGAAAATCGACTCTCTGGTAGGTTCTGGTATAAGAACCAAACCTGCAACAAGAATTGCTCAGTTGATGTTAAAACGTTCAGCCAGCCGTATTAGAACATCTACGATCCGTAAAAAACAAGCATCCAAAAAACGAAGGAAAACATCTGCAAAATCTAGGAGAACACGTAAAAGAAAAATCAAACAGAAGGTCTCAGGGAAAGATATTTTTGGATAATGATGGAGGATAACATGTGCATGATCTCGCAGTTCGACCTCTTCCGGAAAAAACCTATTCAGCAAAATGTGGAAAAAACGTACACAGCCACCTACAAACCTATCGCTTCCATCGATAATCAGAATATAATTCAGTTTGTCATACCGGCGGCAGGAACTGATTTTCTCGATCTTTCATCTGCCTATCTCCGTCTGCAAACGCAAATTGTTAAACAGGATGGAAGTCCCATGAGTGCTTCCGAAACAGAAAATGCCCTCACAAAAAACTGCGGGGTCGTGAATTATCTTCTCCATTCACTCTTTTCCCAATGTACAGTGACTCTCAACGGCATTGCTGTAACAACCGCCGATAACAATTACGCATATAAAGCGATCTTCGAAGCAGCTATCAACTACGGAAGCGATGCCGCAAACACGCATCTCACGAATGCCCTGTGGTATTTGGACACACCTGAACATCAAGATCAAATCACTGCCGACAACACAGGTTTCACCACAAGGAAAAAATTCTTCCAGTATGTTTCGACGATCGGAAATCCTACGGAAGTGACAGCCGTGGTCGACCTTATGGGAAAACTTCACATAGATTTCTTCCACCAGTCTAAATACCTGCTCAACGGTGTTGAAGTACGCATAGATCTAGCTAGATCACGTGACGCTTTTTACATCTGGGGAGACCAGACATCACCTACAGTAAGAATAAAAATTTTAAAAGCTGTTCTCGAAATAAATCACATCATTCCTACTCCTACCACCAGTCTGGCCATAGACAGAGCACTCACTTACGCTCCTGCTCATTATCCGTTCACCAGAAGCGTCATCAAAGCTTATTCTTACGTCGCCGGAACGCAGCAGATTTCGATCGATAATGCTTTTCAAGGTCCTTTTCCGAATGTTGTTCTTTTTGCTATGGTATCCACCGCCAGCTTTCTCGGAGACAGTAAGAAAAATCCGTTCGACTTTAGAAGTTTTAACCTATCTTCTTTCCATCTTGTGAAAAATGGAGAACTCGTACCTTCCGAACCTTTACAAATCACCACAGGAGGAAACAGCGGCTTGATAACACGTGCCTATCAAACTCTATTTTCCGGTACAGGCATTCACCACGCCAATTACGGACACCAGATCACACGGAAAATGTTCGAGAACGGATTCTTTTTCCTGATTTACGACATAACACCAGACTCTTCAGGAAACGACACGCACACCAGTCTCCAGGAACAAGGCATCATCGGAGCCGAGATGCAGTTTTCTCCTCAGCTGTCGGAAAATATAACATGCCTTTTGTATGCTGAATTTGAATCTGCAGTAGATATACCTAAAGATAGAAGTGTCATCCTCCATCAGTGAGACCGAATTTTCCATAAATATGTGTGCCTGTGTTTCTGACTCCCAGTGTTACCGAAATAGCTCTTATGTAAACATTATACTGCTTGTGATGGAAAAACCCACCAAAGTGATAACCCGTACTATTAAGCATAGTAGTGTTTCTTCGAAAGTGACAACTTCAAAACCTGTGAACATACAATTGTTTCCCGAACTATTTGACAACAGCCCAGGAAGCATAGAAATGACCAAAGACAGACACATTATTATACATTATTGAAAACATAAGCAGCATGAACACGTCGCAGATCAGACAGATTCTATCTCGAAACTGTTCCACCAGAAACATTTTTTACGGTGTTTACCCGAGAGATCTTTTACCTCGGACGTTTCCTAAGCCGGCCTTGGTCATCGCAAACACTGACAAGTCCGACTCCCGGGGTACACACTGGGTGGCCTTCTATTTCGACAAAAACAATGTGGCCGAGTATTTCGATTCATACGGATTTCATCCTTTCTATCAAGAATTCGTAACTTTCCTGAACAGTCATTCCTCGGTCTGGACTTACAACAGCATTCCCTTACAGGGGATATTGGCCACAACATGCGGTCATTACTGTTGCGTGTATGCTTATTACAAAGCACGTCACGTTACAACCAAGGATTTCATCCAGACATTTCCACCAGGTATCAGTAAAGATGGATATATCCTGCACCGTTTTCGTCAGATCTTCAAATGTTTACCACATTCCAAGTGTCCCAGAGGGGAACAAACGTGTTGTTCTATCCACACAATCCAGGCTCGTGTCATGAAGAAATCTATTTAAAATGTGTGCTGCGTATCTTTCTCTCAGTGCCATCGAGACAGTTCTAGTGAACACATCATGGAACCTCCTGCTGTTTCTATAATGGAGAAACACGACAAACTTGTGACGCGCATGACTAATCAGGATGATGTTTCCAAACGTAAACCTCGAAAACGTGTGCAACCCGTTAAATTAGAAACCGTTACTATCAAGAACGAGGCGGCTGACGAAGGCATGGATGTGACTACGGACTGTGATTTCATAAAGAGACGTAGGGAAATTGGTTTTTCCACAGACAAAATCGAGTGTTCTAAACTACATGACGTAGATGCATGTTTAGATCTCTATCTTGCAAACACATATTTTCTGAACAAGGAAAAAAACAAGTACGTAGCCATAGGATTCGAAAAGGAATCCCCTTTCAATTTGGTGTGGGAGTTTTCGCAACAGGGGAGATCACCCGTACGCATCCATTCTAAACAGATTAGAGAACTGTGTGCTTCAAAATCTGACTTACTGAATTACGTCGACACTGGTCGACGATTCAACTATTTGGTTACTGGAAATATCACCGTTAGTGGTGTAAATTTTTTCGGGAAACGTTGCATCTCGATGTATCAACATCATTCACCGGATGCTTTCATTTTCACAGCCTCTGAACTACATTTATTTATGTGTAATCTTTTCAGACCTCTGCAAAAATTAATGAACGAACGTTATCATAAATTACAACCCGAAATGGAGGCTTTTGTATATTGTATAAAAAAGAATATGGTTTCAGAAAAAAAAGAAGTACCCGATGTATTGAACTATTTTTATATACTTTGGTACAACGAACTGATGATTGAAATATATCTTGAGAACAATCTTGGACACACATTGATATTGTAAATAACTTACGTTATGTATCTGATGCTGTAAAGTATCCATTGTAAATCTATTCCATATTGTAAATGAACCATTGTTATTTTTATGTATTGTAATTCAGTCTTTTTTATTTATGTATTCTAATATAACCCTTCAGGTATTGTAAACCTTCTATATCATCAATTGTAAATAAAACATTTGTGTTATTCTATATCCACACTATCAATTATAAATAAAACATTTGTATATTTTGAACATTTTTTTATTTCTTACAATAAAACATGTACATTTTCCAGACATTTTCAACTGCACAGGTTTTTTCACCTTTACCATGTTCTTTACATTTTAAACTTTCTGAACTGTTTTTGACACTGCTTAACTTTGGACATTCAAGTTCTTCGATATTGCATACAGTCATCTTACCCTCACCTTTTTTCCCCACTAATGTTTTCACCCATTCCATTTTCTCCGTACCTTTAACATAAACTTGCTGATTCATAAGCACTAAATACAGAAGATCTTCTAATTTCTCGTACGGTAGCCATCCATCATTCCAATCAAGACCATGTTTGTTGGTACGGAGCCAGTAATTCACTCGGCGATACTTTTCACTCAACAAGTGTAAACCATATGGAGGTTTCACTAAACAGTCAAATGCACTGTCGAAAGGAAATTTTAGAATTCCTACTTCTTTACACACAAATTCTCCTTCGACTCCTCGAAAACCTTGAATGTCCAAAAAACAGGCATCCATTTTGTTCAACAGGTGAACACTGTCAATGTATCATCAATGCTGCCCCGGCATACGGCACACTTGTCCAATTGAGAGGCACAGAGACCACAGGCTACAAAATGTCGACACGGAAGAATTACCACACTGCAAGCGTTTTCAAAACATATTTTACAGAGTAGCACAGAATCCACACTCTGATTATCGGATGTTTTTTCAGTAGTTTCCACACTGTCGCGATATTTGCAACTTTTTGAATCACTGTGTAACGCTGCAACACTCTGTATGTAACTACAGTCTGGTATTGCCCGGTAATGTTCTAGAATCGGGCAATCTTCGGATGTCCAATCACACGCTCCGTACCCACAATGGAAGCATATTACCCTATCACCGAATCCTGAATAATAAAAACCTGCAGTGACTAATTCTTCAGCAGTCTGACGTAATCCTATTGGCCACTTTCTGTAAGTCTTGTATCTCGCATTCACCGACATATAATCGGTGGTAAAAGGACCGCCTGCTATCAGACGAGTATGGTAAGTATACACTCTCATATGTCGAACAAAAAAAACTCGTCTGATACTGTAGGTATCGGGTATGAAGGTTCAGCCAGAATATTCTCAAAATCAGATACTGTAGCTGACGGGGTCCTCGGTATCGGCGATAAAGGTTCAGCCAGAATATCCTCAGGATCGTCGGGGAACAGCCGTCTGCGAAAATCGAAACCTTCGGGAGGAACCACAGGGAAACAAGGATGACCTTCTAAGTTAAGTAACAATGGACGATCACAGCCAGAACACCACACGGAATTTCTGTCTGCCAACAAAGAAAGCCACTCTTTCACTCTCTTCTTCAAAGCTTCGCCCAACTCTTCCTTCCTGCGACGTAGTTCGCAGATACACCCGTGACTCGGAAATCCTGTTCTCTCGTCACCTCTTCTTTTCCTCTCTT
The DNA here is from genome assembly GCF_977018435.1 of Lepisma saccharinum. Classification (NCBI taxonomy): domain Eukaryota; kingdom Metazoa; phylum Arthropoda; class Insecta; order Zygentoma; family Lepismatidae; genus Lepisma; species Lepisma saccharinum. The sequence goes on from NC_139236.1 coordinate 93,065,292, forward strand.
CTATCTCCTTCAAAGTCTCGCAGCGACGGTGAAGTCTTTTTCCTGAGCCGTTGACCACGTGACATCCACACCAGGGAGATTCAGGTATCGCTACATACATAAACGGGAAATAACTCAGCAACCGATCCAGGGCCGTTCGATCGCTGTCCAGATCGCCGCAAGACCGAACAAGTTCCCAGAACTCTTCGTAGCTGATCTCGTAGAAATTCACACCATTATCAGACAAACGTGTACCGCTTACATCCATCCCCACATGATACTATTATCCTCCATCCTTTCTATTTATACCCTTTTCCCTCCTACGTCACCATTTCCGTTAAACAAACTTCAAACTACAAGGCTACGCCCAAAACATGTTCGGGCATGTTCACACAGAACCGTTACACCACCCAGAAATTGCAAATTCATACAAACCTACGCCCAAAACATGTTCGGGCATGTTCTATTCAGACAGAAAAACGTTACACACATTTCCAGGAATATCAGACTCATCAACGGTCTCAAACGGGAAACGCCCCCCAAAAATAACCACCTATCTCATCAACACCGGAAACCCTTATCAAGTCCTCATTAACAACAACTCAACTCCAGATTCAAACACAGGTGACGTTACGGTAACACCCATTACAAATCAAAAAACCAGACACATTTTAAACCTTTCATTCCACGAACAAGTTTCCTCCTGTTCCCCTTTATCTCCACACTTCCAAGAAAAACACTTAACGCCCACCTCTTATCTTATCACTTCCTGTCGGCTCGAAACACACTAATTAACTCACAAAAACGCATACCCCTTATCTTAGCATTTCCGCTCTTATCTTATCTCATTTCCGGTTTAGGTGGAACAGACGGGGGGGTCTTACTACTGGGTGGTATAGCCCACTACAACTCTCCCTTGGTCTGCGACTGTATACATGCAAGTGTGCGAATGTTACACAAAGGCAACATTTAAGGCCACTTGACCATTAGATTATTGAATCCCGGCGCTTCCGTCACTCTCTCCATGAAACAGGAAAGGCTTGTAATCCAGTTATTTTAAATTCGAAATAAACAGCATATCACATTAGATTTGATTTTTGATTTGATTTGATTTAGTTTATTTTACTTCGCGTTTTGTGCCTCTTGGCTAATTTTCCCGACCGGATTCGAACCCGGGACCCTTGGCGTCGCAGCGCGATGTGCTAACCACTCGGCCACTGGGTCTGGCATATCACATTAGAAATAAAGTACAACATTATTTTCCTTTCTTCCGCCACAGCCATTAAGATTAGACCTAAATCTGCGCAGCACTCGAGACGATGGAGTTTCACACTCACACGTGTCGCTTGCCGTTTCGGTCTTAAAGCATCCTTATGGACCCAACAGAAGAAAAGCAAGAGAGACGAAGAGAAAAATATGGAAAGCGAATAAGAATGAAAGATGCCGAAAAATAAAAGAAGTGAGATAGGTAAAGAGATAAGCATAGAAAATAAATATGATCACCGAAGAACAGAAGAGTCTATCTCCTCCACCTGTCAGTTTACCCAAACAAAAGTATCTGTCGACCTCACTGAATCGAACTCGCCCCCCTGTATCAGTCAGACGACCGACCTACCGTTGTTGTCCAAGATGTATGCATTTTCTTTTATACGCCAGTCTACAAAAAATATACAGGGATCGCGCCTATGGCGTCTAGAATTAATATAACTAAACGATCTCCTCTCGAGACATCTAACAGTTTACCTCACCATTAAAAGCTTCATTCTTCTCCACGAGAAGGGTTTATTAATACGCCACTGCCTCCTACGTGACATATAATCTCGCTAATTTGGTGTCTCCATTACGTATACAGTCCGTTTCTCATTAAAATAGGAAACTACAATTGCCACATGCGAAAAGACACCCGTGAGATCCTTGCGGCCGATTTGGGCAATGTGTCAGCTCATGTGACGTAATGATTCTAAAACAAAAGAGAAAACCAAATGGGTTATATCTCGAACGCTGTGGAAAATATATTCCCCGAGCGCAGAACGAAAGTAACAGCATATGCGGTGGGCGGGTGTGACAAAGAGGAAAATACGGTTATGCGTCCATTTCGATTCTGTCCTGGGAAATAACTTTTTAAATCTTCCAGTTCCTCTGGGAACAAAGGCGCAGAGACCACCGGAACGGCTGTTGCTGCGTTTATGGTTATTCAAACTCGAGGGGAACAATATAGCTTCATGGGAATGTACGAAACTTGTAACGAGCCGCCCAGAGTGGGTGTGGAATACCGCAAGAATGTGTGAGCGTTTCCTTGGCCTTTGGATTTTTAGGTAATTCTCTCCCATTATTGTCATCACATTATGTTGTGTACAGGCCCGTACCCAGTGGGAGGGCCCATGGGGGCCATGTCCCCCCCCCCAAGCCATGAAATGTTTAAATGTGAACCTATAAAAAGTTACGAAAATAACATCAACGATTTTTAAAACTTCTTGTTTATGCACAGATAAGCTAACCCTAATTGGAGTTGAGCCTCCCCGATGGCGCAATTGTAGCGTCGTCGCCTTGTAATCAAGGAGTCCCGGGTTCTACACCCGGTGAAGGCACACAGTGGTTCGACTTCCACTTTAAACTGCTGGTCCAGTCCCGATTAGCCTTACTGTACATAAAGTGACTTAAAACATCAACTCAATAAACAATAACTGGAGTTACAGCAGTGGGATCAGACGGCAGGATGGCTGCAGGCGTTAAATGGTCGACTCTTGACCTCGCCACCGAAGTTCTGCGGCTCGAGTCCCGGTCAGGGCGCCGGGAGTGCCTCTTCATCAATTTCAAATCATCGCTCATCCTCATCGTCACGGTTAGCCAAAGAATGGCAGAAAAGTGACAGTAAATAACGAATATACAAATATATAGCAGTGACGTCTCCAAAGAAATTCGTTCATAAGGGAAGGGGGCTTCGAGGGTGGATAAACTATTTTCAGGTTGATTCTACTTCCGCAGCCACGGATGTCTACTCTATCCCTCACTTCTATTTCGTTCTCTCTTTCCGCCGAACTCCGTGGAAGAATGGTTAGCCAGGAGTCCTGGGTTCGAATACCGGCATGGGTGTTCTTTGTGAATGTTCCTTTATCAGTTTCAACATATCATCACTCATCCTCATTTTTACGATTAGCCAAAGTGGAAGAAAAACGAAGTGAAATTAACAAGATCAATCGATCAGTCTAGCAAACAATTCTTTTTCCTTCTCCTTCTCTCTTTCCCATCTCCTCTGTTTTTCTATCTCATTCTTTATTTCTTTTTCTCCTTCTGTACGTGTTTTCTTTCTACCTTTGTTTTCCTATTTATTGTTATCTCTCTACATTTTCCCTTGTTTTGTTTTGCTTCATCAACTGTATCTTTCTTGGTTTCTCTTTCTTCCTACTAAGATTACGTGTCTCTCCCCTTTCCTTTTTCATTCTTCTTCTTTCTTTCTTTTCCTCTCCCTCTCTTTCTACCGCTGCTCAATAGAATGATGTGTCACCCTTTTCCTCACGAAAGGTTAAACACAACGCGGAGATGGGAAGGTGATAGTATGAAAAAGAGTGTCTCACTATTCGCCTGAAATAACAGAAAGGAACAATCACGTTTATTGCTTACCCACGATTACCCTGAAGATTCACAGAGTGACGCATACAAGCCAAAGAACGCTACGTTTACGCACAACGAACGAGACACGTGAAAACAAAATACAATTCGCAGTTAGGACGATTTTTGCGTAAGATCAGGTCCTCCGGCTCAACGCTTCCGCAATCTATCATTTCGAGAACCGCCCCCCGTCGCCCCCTCCTCAGGAACCGCACGGAGAGTAAAAGTCGTTTTCACGTTGCGAGGAGGAAACAGTTAGGCTATTTGAGAAAAATTCAATCCGGCTCGTTCACGCTGCACGCGTCTGCGGATCTTCGCAAAGCTCTTGAGTGGAAAACACGGCCAACGGAAATTGAAAACGCGTGATTAACTTTCCGAGAAACGAGCCGAAAAAGGCGAAAAACATCAGCTGTTGCTCGGTAAACAGTTACCAAAACTATTTATCGATCACGTTTTTCTTTTTACCGTTAGAGGTCCGCATGTTAGTGACAATCATAAGCCGGCTTCTTCACTTTTATGGATGGAAAAAAGCATATTTATGGTTTTCGCAGTACGGTTTCTAGTTTTAATGACAAGGGTTTATATTAAAGCGATGTGGCAAAATTATGACTGACACGTCCGCTCTCGTCAGGATGGTTTAAAGATCTGCTTAAGTCTGCAACGCGAGGAGAAGTCGGTGGCCTATTCCCCGTGCTATGAGAGGGCAGGGTTGTAATTTTTGGCTCTTGCACAGGGGAGATGGTTTTAAGTTCACTTTATGCACAGATAGGCTAATCGGGACTAGACCTACAGTTTAAAGTGGGATTCACCGAGTATCGAACCCGTTAGCCCTTTATTACAAGATGACGACGTTGTCTCTACGCAGTGGCGGAAATTAGGGGGGCGAGGGGGCACTTTCTGCAAGTTTTGCTCCCGCACTATGCTAAACCTTATCTAACAAGGGAAATTTAACCCTAGTTTTGGCACCTTGCCCCCCCCCGCCCCCTCAGTTTTGGATCCCAACCGCCTCCACTCTACGCCATCGGGGAAGCCAAGGAGACACATGAGACCCTTTGCCACGGCAAATGCTTGTATTATACTGCATCCCAAACTTTGATCTCGGAGCAAGAGTTTAATCAAGGGGTCTCGATACCCGGTGGAGGCACATAGTGATTCGGATTTCATTTTAAACTGTAGGTCCAATCCCTGTTAGCCTTTCTCTGCATAAAGTGCACTCAAAACAAGACAAAAATCAAACAAACAAACGATCAGAGCAACAGCCCATTGTTCAAGGAGAAGCTGAACCTAACGATGGCCACCGGTTAACGAATGAATGGGTCTCCCATTCCCTGCCTCTCCCTGAACTGCGAGCGAAGGGTGCATGTCGACAGCGGAAGGTGTCGTATATGACTGAGCGAAAATACAGGGGTGTGGCAACACTACATTTTACACTTGGGAACTCCAGCATCTGTAGACGAAATGCCTGGTTCGATTTTTTCATCACGCAGAGTTTAGAACTCAATGTTTCTAAGATGAGCATGCACTCTGAAAGACATCCAACTGAGTTGCCACCAAAAGTGGTGTTCAAGGAATACTCCTTCTGTTGTTAATTTGGAACTGGCTTTGTTTAACACCACTTTTGGTGTCCTGTTACACCATTTGACGTCACATCACACCAAGTATGGAGGCATTTAACACCCGATTAGGTGTAGTGCTAAACCAATTACTTTGTTACACCACTTTTGGTGGCAACTTAGTTGCATATTTTTTAGAGGTGTGCTTTCTCTAAGAGAAATGAAATAAATGTGCCCTTTATGCGAAACTGTATTACATTTCTTTGTTAAAGATTAACTACGTGAAAAGGTACAGCAACGGTGCCAGAAAGGTTCTTCTTCCCCAGGAAACCAGAAGAACTAGATATATAAATGCTACTTTAGCCTAAAGAAGCATTTTTGTACGTTACCGCACTGCCCATTGCAACTTACTATGAAGATGGAGGTAGTGCACACGCTGTCATGAACTCGCCACTATTGTGGAGGTGGCGTGATCGACACCACGCTCCGACCACCTTTACCCCACAAGCTTGCTCCCAGGTGGAACAAATTCTGTTTCTTTCTCACTGACGCTTCTGTATGACTCCACAAGAAGATGGACACGGGTTTTATCATCCAACAGGCCTTCACTTAAGGTTGGATTTCTTGGATGATAAAACCCGTGTCCATGTCGTCCAATCTGCTTCATCCTTTAGAAAGATGCTCTATTAGAGGCTGGTTGAACCCCAGGACAGCTTCATGCAGAGATGTCATCAGAAAAATTCTCACCTGAGATCATCTGCTTCGGGAATCGAACCAGGGTCTCTCGTGAGAATCAGACGGACGCACTTTCGACTGAAATACCGTGTCTGCATTATGACATTTAGGTGCATACTAAACGTGTTTGCCTCTTCAGAAAATATATTCCCTGGACACAACTACTGTTCTTTTTGTTGTTACTGAGTGAAGACCTTGACACTCCGCAAAACAGCTTTCTTTAATGAATTGTCGCGACAGAGATTTTCTCCTCAACGCAGCGGGTGGACACAAAGTGAACAGAAGTTGGGAAATCGTATCAACAGACGTTAAGTATAAGTCTTTCAGCAATAAGGGGGGGGGGAGAGGGGCCACTTTCTGCAAGTTTTGCTCCCGCATTATGCTAAACCTTATCTAACAAGGGAAAGTTAACCCTACTTTTGGCCACCTTGCCCCTCCCCCCGCCCCCTCAGTTTTGGATCCCAATCGCCGTCACTCTACGCCATCGGGGAGGCCAAGGAGACACATGAGACTGTCAAATTAAGTGACAGATATAGCAAGGGCATTGACCTGCAAGGATTTTTAAGAAATAGTACGCACCAGGAAGATATGGTATCGTTTTGTCCACGTGTTGAATTCTCCAAATGCAAATCGATAAACAGATGAACATCTGTGCATGCTGCAACGTTTTTGGGGAATGCATGGCGAAGAATAGAGAGATTATGGTTTAAAACATGCGCTAAGCTCTGAAAACCCGTTCGATGGATTCTGTAACAAAAACACCTCCTACCGAATTGATTTGGTCTTTGAGGTGGAACGCTTTTCACTATATATTACGCTTGTGTATGACTTCACAAGAAGAATTCCAATGGGTTAAGGCCAGGACCTCTTGGAGACCAAATAACTTCGTTCGTCCAATTCATTGCATACTACACAAGTATCATCACGCGTGACATGGTTCATCCTTCTAGGACAGGTTCTATTATCTCGATGGGGGAACAACATCGTCTATCTTGTTTGTTTTATTTTTTTTATTTGATTTAGTTTATTTTACTTCGCGTTTTGTGCCTCTTGGCTAATTTGCGAAGATGGGGATGAGTGATGAAATGATGAAATTGATGAATGGACATTCACAAACAACCAAGCCCGACCGGGATTCGAACCCGGGACCCTTGGCGTCGCAGCGCGATGTGCTAACCACTCGGCCACAGGGTCGGGCTCGTCTATCTTGTGTTGGTGGGTTCCACAAAACAAACAAATACCTGTAAAGTACCGACTACTGTAGCCATAAACTATCAAAACAATTTGTTTGCTTCAGACACTAAGGGAACGGCGTAGCCAAACGTGAGTTCGACTGGCCTAACAAAAATGTACCAAATTACACTGCTCAAAAATGAAATTATTAAAAAAAAATCAATATTTTCAAATTTGAATTTCACAGAGACAGACGTATTTAAATTGACTTATCTTTTCATGTTATGCATCGAAATGTACCCGATAATACTACATTCAAACGTATTGTGCACCCTATATGTAGCCTCCTTATATTTCACAGCCACAATAACACCGAACAGCGTTAATTTTTGCCCGAAATTGCGTATAAGTGGATCACTTTTTTCATGCATGCATAATAATGAAAATGTACTAGTTTGAGCGATTCTTTAGTGTTTCTCCCAAATATCAAGAAATTTGGCAAATGTTCTGCCAAGAGTGCTTCCAAAAGTATATTTTTTCTGCTTTTTTGCATTTATGTCTTCGATGACGTTTTGGCAGAAATAATATTCGTAGTAGTCACAATTGCTACAAAGTGAATAGTACCGTAGGTTGAAAGTTGTTGTTAAAGTATTATCACAATCGAAAGTTGTGACCCTCCAGAAAGGAATCCTGGCTACGCCCCTGAAGCCACGAACCAAATTTAGAGAACTAACGTTATACGCTTTACGCGATAGTCTAAAACAATCCTTACAATTTATTCCCACAAACTCTGTAGTAATTCTTGTAATCCTAGATCTCTTACAGCAAGAAAACATACATAGGGTTTATATAAGAAAGGCCTTTTACGTAGCGGAATGCGTAGAGCTCATACCTTTTGATGTTAGAGGTCCCGGATTCGATCACCAGTGGAACTCTAAAATTTTAGTGTTGACAAGGCACCGTGAGGACAATTGTCGTGATACTTGAAACCAACAGCAGCGAACTGCGGTCTCGAGAGCAAGAAAACAGCGAAGAAGGGACTCGAAGGAACACAGTCACCCAAAGAAAAACTACTTGGCAAGCCCTTGCCCTCAAAGGGACATGACAATGCTCTTCATTATCTTTGTTATCATCAATACCATTCTCTTCGTTGCGATTAATATACAGAGACGGCAAATGCGCCAATAATTAATTAGAGATTCGTCAGGAGATCAACGTAGAGGATACTGACTTCCTAACTCAGTCAACCATACAATATCACAGTCGGAGGAGACACCACATTAAAAAGAAAAAGTTTCGGAGTTCGCTTCAAGTCCATTTTATGCTCAGAAAAGTTCGGGACGGGGCCTACAGTTTCAAGTAGGATCTGATCCCGGTGCTTCCAAGGATCGAACCTGGGACAGCTTGGTTACATATGTTTTAAGAACAGTTTGTACTGATATGCTATTCGGGACTGGACCTACAATTTAAAGTAGGATCTGAACCCCTGGCAATGAGACTACACTGGGAATCGAACTCAAGACCCCTTGATTACAACTTTTAAGACCAGTTTATGTTCAGATAGACTAATCGGGACTGGACCTACAAATTAAAGTGGGATCCGAAATACAATGAAATGTGCCTCCACACGGGGATCGAATCCAGGACACCTTGATTACAAGGCGAGATAGATAAGCATCGTTAGCAGGATGGATACACAACATAGGGACAGAGGCACACACCCGATCACCAGATAAATGGGGCATTGGTGTTACTTACTGATTTCAAAGCGATCACACGACAGACCAACAGTTGCCAAAGGGGAGCGAGCACTTTCCAAACCAGCTTCTTCGAGTCAACGGACACTACTGCAGCCACGGCACCGTCGTCTCCGCGTTATAATCCGATCTTCTCACAGAAACGCCGCGGCCCTGAACTTCACCTCCATTGGCCTAGCGGCGTCACGTGACGCCAACCGTCTGGCACCTTTTTCGCCGCACAGGTGAAAATATCCCTTTTCTCGATTCCCAACGCTATGCACAATCTTGACAATGCTTATTTCTGATTGCTCTTTATGCCCAGGCAATGATCGTCAGTGAACATGCTGCTTTCAATTAGGTCAAAGCGTCGAAATGTGGTCCGAGTTGGAACCGAACCTATGTACACTTGTTCGCTACACTCTAAACTTTCAACGCACACGAACTAACATTTATCAAGGTATTACTTTTGTATAATGAAATTTTATTACATTGGACATACACTTAACGAATAAGGTAAGGTAAAGCTTCCCAGTGCATATAGCATCGTGCCTTGAAGGCACATTTAGCGGATGTGGGGGTAGGGTCTCACACATTCTCAATATCGGCAAATTTGGAGATGATGTGATCAGCACCACATTTCGGCCGCCTTTACCCCCCAGGCTGGGCCATCCCCAGAGCCCATAACAAGACTCGACGAATATTCTATTTTATTGTATTCAGTTTTATTTTACATCACATATCATTCCTTCCCCTTATACCAGTATCTTAATATATTCTACTTCGAAATGATTTTATTACCTTTTCATTCATTTCCTTCTACTCTAACACTGACACTAGGTCGCTATGGCGTCTGGCTGTCACAAGGGAGAGCCGGGTTCGATTCCCGGGGGTGATCTCAGGTGAAAACGTTTTAGACTATGCCCTTGTATAAGGCGGCTGTGGGGCAAATCCCACCTTCAATAAACGTGTAAAAGGAAGGCGATCACATCATCTCCACAATAGCCGAGATCGTGAATGTGCGAAGCCACAATTTCCACCCCCTATGAGTCTCCATGCCTTTTTGCAATGTGCAGAGGAAGGTTTTTAGTTCGGTTATCTAAGTCTATGACTTTGTAATCAAGAGGTCCCAGGTTCGATTTCCAGTTGAGGCAACTGTCCCAGTCTGTAGTAGCCTATGAGCGTGTAAAGTAGACTTAAAACAAACTCCTCAAATTCTACCCTATCCTATTTCACAGAATATATTCTATTTTATCGTGTTATATTCGATTTTGTTCGGTTTTACTCTATCCTATTGCATTCACCTCATTTCCGTTATACAAGGCGTAAGGGGTGATCTGACTAGGCAAATGCCAAGCTCTCCTCCACGTGGTACGTCCTGGACTGTATTGTTGTAGACTAACGAGGCTCTGGTGTCTGGACTGACAGTCAGTATAATCATCTGTGGGATTCGTGTGTTAGCAATTGCCTTTCTATCAATTTCATCTGATCACCATTCATGACAAAACTGGCTGAAAAGGGAAGTAAAATAAAATAAATTAATCAGTTCCATTATCTTCTCTACGGAAGGGTGTTATTCCGGTATGAGGGCTGAAAAATCATCAGTGGCGAGGAATGGGAGAATTTTTCACTACTGCGCGTACATAGAGGGAATTTTTTAATTGTGAGGGAAATTCCCTCGACTGGCAACACCAACTTATCCCCTCCACCTCCTTTAATTCCCTCTCGTGGCAAGGAAGGGTATCCGGCAAACAGGTGACTCATTCACATGCCCTAACTAATCCAGAAGATTCCTAGCACTTCTTGTTATGCAAATCCACGGAGTTCCTTAGATCGATACGCAGATTCCCACCTACGCACTGCCTTTCATTCACACACACGGACACACATGTGCAGCTAGAGCAAGAATGAAAATGAGACCAAGTCGGAGCTACCGGAAAAGTTGGCCAGTTTTGCGGAAACTTGCACCAAACAGGTTCTCCCAACTTCCGGTTTGCTATGCATGTTGTTTTCACATCTGTAACTTTCTTCAGCCTTGACTGGATCTGGCATGATAGCTTCTTGTAATTCGTTTACAAACTACTCGTCTTATTGAGGGTTGTTGGTGGTCCAGGAACCCATGAATTCTAATCTTTAGAGGTGGTACAGATACAGTGGTACTCTTCATTAAAAGAGAAAAATAAATCGAGAGTATTTGAAAATAAAATCATTAGGAAAATATTGGAATCTAAAAGGGATGAGGAGACAGGTGAGTGGAGAAGGTTACATAATTTAGAACTACATAATTTGTATTCATGTTCTGATATTATTAGAATAATGAAATCAAGAAGACTTAGGTGGACAGGCCATGTGGCACGAATGGGAGAGGAAAGAAAAGTTTACAGCATTCTTGTTGGGAAACCTGATGGTAAGAGACCTGTAGGAAGGCCAAGACGAAGATTGAGGGATAACGTGGAGATGGACCTAAAGGAAATCGGTAAGGATGGAAAAGATTGGATTGCTCTTGCCCAGGATAGGGACAGATGGAACGCTTGTGTTGCTCCAGCCATAAACCTTCGAGTTTAAGGCGGCTAGAGAGTTAGTTAGTGGGAGCAAACGCAGTTCGGTAAAGTGGCGGCTGTTGTAGTCATTCGTGCTGCGTTGTAATACGTCTGCAGAGATCTTCGATACGTGTTTTAAGGACTATGGAATTTGCATTTCACAAGTACCAACACGCTATAGAATCACCATAAAAGCAGTTTTCACGTTATGGTATTCGAGGAAAGCGCACGAAACGAAAAATGAAATCACGCGGCAAAACGCTTCAGTAAAAGGAGTAATTACTACGAACCATGCCTATTTACACATCAAAGGAACCGGACACTCGATTCTTCGAATACAAATTAATTAACATGTTAATGCATCCATATCTTCGCCATTTCAATATTGTTATACAAACACTGGCATTTAGGGTGGTAGAAATATGTTTGCAAGTCTGCTCACACGGCAGCCGTGAAAGTGGATTTTCAAAAGGAGCCACGTGTATATCAATGGTTAGTCTTCTTACTTTAATAGAGCTGACTTTTAATTGTGGTTGTTTTGTTTGTAACGAGATGTTTATATGATGTACGTTTTCCTTACAATCGGAAACGTCTTCGCCAAACATATTCATCACTAGAGTTCATATTGATTATACAGGGTGGTATACCAAAAGAGGGGTGGTAATAAACAAGTCTTCTTTTTATCATCAGAATGTTTTTGTAGATATTGTCAGGTATTGGTTTTGTTGTTGTTAGCTAGGCTCCTAACCGTAAATACCCAATGTGAATTGAATGTTGAATCCAACTGTCAATCAGCTAACGACGAAAAGAAGACACAGCAGTCAATGGAGTGAATTGTAATTGTGAATTCAGCAGTAACTGGAGTACACTGGAAGTTAAAAGTGAATTCCTGATGGCGTAGTGGTAACGTCATCGCTTTGCAATCAAGGGGTCCCGGTTCGATGAATGCACAGTGGTTCAGATCCCACTTTAAACTGTAAGTCCAGTCCCATTTAGCCTATCTGTGCATAAAGTGGGCTTAAAACAACAATTCAATTAAATAATTCCGAAATGACCAGGCGTCATTCGTACATTCGTTCAAGAGCCAATAGCCAATGAACTATTGACACTTAAAACCAGATAGAGTATACTGCTAGTAACATTGTAAACGTAAGGTAGGAAAGATCTTCAGGTAGGACCTGCCAACATAAGGGTGCTCATGGAAGAACATGAAGAGACACTGTTCTGGGGGAAAAGGACAGTTTACTTTCCTAGGTAGATAAGGTTTAGCATAATGTGGGAACAAAAGTGGCCAAAAGTAGGGGGGCAATGGCCCCTCGCCCCCCTAATCGCCATCACTGGCGGACTGTGATAGTATAAAGTCGTTTCCCTGCTGTGTAAGCTGGATGATACTGCTATGTGTGTTTTGGTTCAACAATATATTATTTTACTGTAACACAGACTGTTATTTCTTATGATCTTAGTGATTTTGCCTATCCATGTTGTGTTTTCACCTCCTACCCGCTGTTCCGAGGTGAAAAAAATCCGGTAAGGTTTGACTGAATATTGCTTTCGTTCACACACTGTGAATACACAGCTTCAATTTTCACCATTATATTTTTTAAGGCGCAGGAAAGGAAATGAGATCCAGCAGAGAATCGAACCAGTAACGGCGGTGGTCGTGTGACCCACTTGCACGGTTTGGTTCTTGCAAAGATGGATGCTGCTAGATACAACGTCTTGTCACATTTAAGATCCCCTGCCCTTTTTTCCAGAACCCGACGGATCTTCACCATCATCCGCGGAGGTTCGTTAGAGAAACCCCGTTCCCTTGATCTCCAGAAGACCAATTTCCAGAAAGGATGTTATTTGAGCGGCGACCGACAATGACCGTACGGAGAGGCACCTTCCAACGATCTCCTAATTGGTTTCTGCAGGAATCGTCCGGGCCTCGAGAATCCTTTTGTTTATTTTGTTTCCTGATGGGAAATCGTACGAGAGGAAACAGAGACTTATTTGCGGCTGTTTTTTTTTCTATTTCTTCAATTTCTCCTTGACTCCCAAAGGAGAACATCGACCTAGTTGCTTCTATCTCATCTTCTTCTTCCGATTGAAATACTGCGGTGCGGAAAATGATGAGCTTTTGTTATTGTGTCGTTATCTTCATTGTTGGGTTTTCCATCGAGTATTAAAACCGGTGGCGAAATTGGACGCTTCCGAAAGTAGGCGAGATTCACTCAGCCTTAATAAATTTCTATGTACTACATTTCCTTCAGGGCATCAATGTAAAACTATTACTGTCAGGAGTGATGAAGGGTATTTGAGGGCACGTGTGAAAAATCTATGTACTATTACACGTTTTGGTTAGGTTTGATTTCGTGTTTTAAGTCCACTTTGTGCACAGCAAGGTTAATCGGGACTGGACCTACGGTTTATAGTGGGATCCGAACCACTATGTGCTCCACCGGGAATCGAACCCAGGACCCCATGATTACGTTACGTATCCCTCATTTTCATTTTCGAGTTACGTTTAGCTAGGCAGCCTGGCAGGAAATATAAGGAAAGTGTTAACTTCAGCGCCAGCTCAGCGAAAAGCATTCGCCAGTATTTGCAGAGGAAAATGTGGTGAGAGAGAAAGAGGGGAGGAGTTTTCATCAGGGTGAAGGCAAGTTGCATCTGGCTCGAGACGGAGAGAGGGTTGGGCTTGGAGTTTGAAGAGAACAGGAGAGTTGTTCGGGAGTAAGAAAAGGGGGTTCAGGTTCGATCCCCGAACCTTTCGAAGTTCACACGCTTAGTAAAAGTGTGTCACAATACGATTACAAGGCAACGACGCTACCACTGAGCCATCAAGGAGGCCCTACTATTACAAGTGTAAGTATTAATATTGGATCTGTTGAGAACTTAATTTTAATATTTCGTGTAGTTCTTCATGCTATGCACATCTACATACAATATCAACATTAAACTTCATGGTGCAAAACCTCTGTGAGGGTGTCCTCGCGATGACATAGTCGGAACATCGTCGCCTTGTAATCAAAGGGTCTCTTGTTCGATACCCGATGGACACATACACACTTATACATGTTACCTATACAGGCATAGCATATAGGCGCATACGAGAAAAAATAAATTTAAATATTATATATTGCTGCTGGGTGCACCGTAAATATATATTGAAGACTTTAACGGTATTTCACCGTACATAGTTAACCGTAATTAATGTAATTTTAATGAGGGCCAATCCATGAGTTCTGGCTGTGACAATCACACGCTTCAAATATAAATATTTTGTGCATAAAGACATTGAGCTCATCCATATAATAATTATAGTATTCAGAATGATGACATTGTTACTGTCCTGAAGAGAGAGGTTGGTGATGAACGTTGTTTTTGGTCAATTCGAGAATAACTAGAGTTCCGGGTATGACTCACACGTCGATAAAAGCTTCACCTACCACCACAAAACTTGAAAACTCCTGTATTTTTACAATTTTGTTATCCATCATATTTTTGGGGGAAAATTATCTTTAATCTCATGTCTTTTATTTCACTGAAAACATTTCTATTTTTACTGTTAATAAATTTTTAAGAAAAGTTCCGGGTGTGACTACTCATAGTTCCGGGTGTGACCTATGTGAATACCTCATTAATTAACTCCATTTAATACCATATTACTCACCTAATACGTTAACTGAACAATATCAAAAGGGAAAAGAACCCCCTCAACTCATAAATTTTAATAATAACCAAATTTATTTGTGACAATTACAAATTTATTGAGCATTGCTTATACATTCAAGTCTTAATGTAAAAAGACAACCTTTATCACATTTTCCACTTCTCTGTAAATCTGAATTCTTAAAGCCATTCAAGGACATGTACATATCAAATTAGTGACTTTTTAGTGTCCGGCACTAAGCTAAAGCTAAAGTTCAAGTTTAATGCTGTTTAAAGAGTGTTTGGACTAATTTTACTTTATGACTGGTAGGATCACTTTGTCATGTATTAGCCCATGATTCAGTTGCATCATTATGTTTGTTGTTTCATCAATGTCATCTCATCATAAGACAGGCTCATTAGTCCAGAGAAATAGAAAAGCATTAACCAACCAAATACAAGCAAGCAAGACATATAGCTGCAAAATGAATTGACAGAACACAATTTTCAAGATTCAATTCTTTTCAAAATACTAAGATCCATTTGAAGACCCAGGGGGAAAAACGATGAACGTCGATTTTTCGCCCATTTTGAGATCGCAGCGCCATCTGATAGCTCAGAAGCTGTACTATAAGAATGAGAACGGCCTTGGTTGGGAACCGGTGAGAAGTGCCTGAAAAACGCATTATTATTTTGGCATATATTGACGTACTTATGAATAGAAATGCTTAGTTTTTCATTTCCTGGCAAATCGTCTCGAATGAACATTCATCGCTTTTCCCCCTGGCCCTTCATTTGGAATCACCGAAATCATGGAATTTCCTCAACTTTACAGTACTAACAGTTCTTATGCAAATCTATCGTGGATACATCACAATCAACTGTTGAGAAACCCTTATTGAAAGATAATGTTGAGCCACTTATCCCTTGGACATGCACTTTCCCCATGTCCTCTCTTGTCATACGCAAGCCCCCGGGGTACATCTTCAGCATATGTGCAGTGCGTGTTTCCATAATTTCAGGAAGGAAAAACTTATTTTTTTTCCTTTCAGATGTTTCCAGATGACCTAGTGATCGATTTTTGAGGATAAACGAGGCCGCACGTACGTTTGGACAAATGACAGTCGACATCTCTTTCGGAAACACCCAGGCCCGTAGAAGGAAGATTTGTTTGTGGCCGGTTTGCAGGGGAAAAAAATGATGCACACAAAACTCATCCACCACAATGACACACTGGCATTAACCACCAAAGCGAAAGGTTTCATTCACAAGGCCTACTTCGCCGCCGCAACTGCTCAAAAAATATTTATAGCAATCGACTGTGGAGAGAACTGTCTTTTTGGATGAACAGGGGCGAAGAATTCGGTTCACTGCACGAACAATTTCATCCTTTGAAACAATATTTGTAAAGTTATATGCCGGGATATAACGTGTAATTACTAACGTTCGGATCTTTATGAAGTCAAAAATAATATGATATATGCAACTAACTAACTAACTCTCTAGCCTTCTTAAACCCAAAGGTTTATGGCTGCAGCAACACAAGCCTTCCATTGTCCCTATCCTGGGCAAGATCAATCCAATCTTTTCCATCTTTAACGATTCCCCTTAGGTCCTTCTCAACGTTATCCCTCCATCTTCGTCTTGGTTTTCCTACAGGTCTCTTACCATCAGGTTTCCCAACAAGAATCCTGTAAACTCTTCTTTTCTCTCCCTCTTGTGCCACATGGTCTGCCCACCTAAGTCTTCTTGATTTAATCATTCTAATAATATCTGGACATGAATAGAAATTATGTAGTTCTAAATTAAGTAACCTTCTCCACTCACCTGTCTCCTCATCCCTTTTAGGTCCAAAGATTTGTCTAAGAATTTTATTTTGAAATACTCTTAATTTGTGTTCCTCTTTTAATGTAAGGGACGAAGATCACGTGCATACAATACTATAGGCAAAAGTACTGTCTTGTATATTTTAACTTTTAGTTTCTTAGATATTATACTACGAGAAGATAAAAGTTTATGAAGAGAAATATGTAATTATTGCCAAGTTTTTGTTCTTGCATGGTGAAAGACAAGCGAAAGATTCCGATTGGTTAACTTGATTATTTGTGATTATGTAATTGATGGTTTACATATCCTAATTGTATTAGTTCTGTTTATGTTTTTCTTCTGTGCATAAACCAATGTATGTGCATGTTTAACTGCCTTCTGTAATTGGAGGTTTTACCTCTGTTGAGGATAGGTTTTAAATAAATAAATATGGAGTGATATATTTTGAAATCTTCGATTATTTACTTTATATATGTTCTATTTCTTATGTTTGAGTGTATTTCTGAAAAAAAAATCCGTTAAAACCACAACCTGAAATGTTGATGCAGTCGCTATTCTCAGAATCAGGAATTATTATTTGCTAAATATGGCAGTAGTGAAGTCAGCATGCAATGTTAATTGGACATTATCCATTGTTTAGTGCCTTTAGTTTTACTCATTCTAACACTACGTTTCTTCTCTCGTCTTCAGGTGACCCAATGTCAGAGGTTGGGATCAAACCTACGACATATAGTAGCATAAGTGAAGCAAAAATTACTACATAATTTCGGGGGCTCCGTGGATTGTTGTTTAGCGAATCGCATTTGCACTAAAATCACAGTTTAGAATCCCAGCACCGGGGAAAAACTTTTGTTCACCTCAAGACGACAGAAAAGGCGTTGTCTCTTAACGTAGTGTTAGAATAAGTATATTTCTAAAGCAGTAGACAATACACGTCAATATAAAATCATTGCCAATAACATCCCAAGCATTTGTAGTGGAGTCATAGTACAGACGGACAGTGATGTGCCCAAAGGGGGCGGGGTTGTGTAGGTCATAACCCCTCGCCTGGCCTAGCAATTCTAGAAGAAAGAACCTCAAAGGCAGGAAAAGGTGCCAAAATGAGGAATGACTACTAAAAAAAGTATACGCAAGCCCCCTCCATTTCGAAAATCCTGGTCACGTCACTGCACACAGAGTTGGCAGTGGGATTTTCATGGCTTAAGATGAAGTGAAAGTAAGTTGACACATTTGCCACAATAATAAAATAATACTGTTATATATATATATTTAAATCATATTGTGAATGTTTTACCTCACAAAACATATCTACAACTAGATATGCTGACCAAGGCAGTAATTTATTTTAGTTTATGTTTCTTTTTAATAAAATAAATTACTGCCTTGGTCAGCATATTTAGTTTTTCATAATCATGGAAACAAGGCTTAATGGTGTTATAATACTACAACTCAATGAAAACCATAGAAATTACTTAAACACAGTATTAAATGGGTACACAAAACGGAAAACATGTAACATACCTCAAAATATGTAAGATGAAATTCATACATACAGTTCCTAACATTGCAAATCCCCGACATACGATGAAGAAGCATGTAATTATATAGAAATCCAGACTCTCATCCTGCTATTTGTAAAGTAGGCACCTTGCCCCTAAACCCCCATTGGTAGCTACGCCACTGATTTATCCGCGTCTCAACAAACGGTTTGACAACTGGTGCTTGTCTGAGTAACCTAAATCTGTGTAATATTCTTGAAGATACCCGTTCTGGAAAACGTTGAAGAGCGTGGCGGTTTTTGTGTGAACTGATCTCTTCTCAGCCAGCGCCTCCTGGGAGTTCTGATGGCAATGATAGATAGCCACTGAGAACGGGGGAACTGCAGTTTATTGCATACGATAAGAATAACTGCATGCTCTATGTAAAGACAGGTCACTTAAACTGAATCGTTGCTGCAAAAAAAAAAAACGGTTCTTGAGATCCTGACACCCATTGGCGTAACTTGGAGCTTAACTTTGAGGGGACAGAATCAGACTTAGGGCCTAATTTTGATGGGACAGAATCAGACTTCGGGCTTTAATTTGAAGGGACAGAATCAGATTTAGGGCCTAAATATAAGGGGACAGAATCAGACTTCGGGCCTTAATTTGAAGGGACAGAATCAGACTTCGGGCCTTAATTTGAAGGGGCAGAATCAGACTTAGGGCCTAATTTTAAGGAGGCAGAATCAGACTTCGGGCTTTAATTTGAAGGGACAGAATCAGACTTAGGGCCTAAGTTTGAGGGGACAGAATCAGACTTCGGGCCTTAATTTGAAGGGACAGGATCAGACTTAGGGCCTAATTTTAAGGAGGCAGAATCAGACTTCGGGCTTTAATTTGAAGGGACAGAATCAGACTTAGGGCCTAAGTTTGAGGGGACAGAATCAGACTTCGGGCCTTAATTTGAAGGGACAGGATCAGACTTAGGGCCTAATTTTGAGGGGGCAGAATCAAACTTGGAGCTTAACTTTGAGGGGAGAGAATCAGACATCGGGCCTTAATTTGAAGGGACAAAACCAGACTTCGGGCCTTAATTTGAAGGGACAGAATCAGACTTAGGGCCTAATTTTGAGGGGGCAGAATCAGACTTCGGGCTTTAATTTGAAGGGACAGGATCAGATTTAGGGCCTAAATATAAGGGAACAGAACCAGACTTCGGGCCTTAATTTGAAGGGACATAATCAGACATAGGGCCTAATTTTGAGGGGGCAGAATCAAACTTGGAGCTTAACTTTGAGGGGAGAGAATCAGACATCGGGCCTTAATTTGAAGGGACAAAACCAGACTTCGGGCCTTAATTTGAAGGGACAGAATCAGACTTAGGGCCTAAATATAAGGGGACAGAATCAGACTTCGGGTCTTAATTTGAAGGGACAGAATCAGACTTAGGGCCTAATTTTGAGGGGACAGAATCAGACTTCGGGCTTTAATTTGAAGGGACAGGATCAGACTTAGGGCCTAAATATAAGGGGACAGAACCAGACTTCGGGCCTTAATTTGAAGGGACAGAATCACACTTGGGGCCTAATTTTGAGGGGACAGAACCAGACTTCGGGCCTTAATTTGAAGGGACAGAATCAGACTTGGGGCCTAATTTTGAGGGGACAGAATCAGACTTCGGGCCTTAATTTGAAGGGACAGAATCAGACTTAGGGCCTAAATATAAGGGGACAGAATCAGACTTCGGGCCTTAATTTGAAGGGACAGAATCAGACTTAGGGCCTTAATTTGAGGGGACAGAATCAGATTTAGGGCCTAATTTTGAAGGGACAGAGACAGACTTGGGGCCTAATTTTGAGGGGCAGAATGAGACTTCGGGTCTAATTTTGAGGGGGTATAATTAGTCTTGAGGCCATAATTTGAAGGAACAGAATCTGACTTGGGAACAAATTTGAGGGGGAAGAATCAAACCTATGGCTGAACTTTCGGAGGGGGGAAGCGATTGGAAACGTTTTCAATTTCCTAAAAATAGCGTTCATGTTTACTTGCTAAATAACTGTGACGTTTGCGAAATGACAAATGTTACTCTTTTTGCTTTGCTCCTCAGGTCCACTAACTTGAAAATTTTAATAAACTGAACATTTTGTTGGGCAAGTGTCCCTCCCTTTGCTTCCACCAAGTTACGCCTATGCTGACTCTTCCTTCTCTATGTGTTGCTGGGTGTCAGGGACTTTCAGCTAGGGCTGTGCCATATCAATTTGTCGATATCGAAGTTGGATATAATTTGATATAGAACAGTCGATAGTAGACACCAATAATAATTTGAAAGATTTTCTCCGAAAAGGAACTATTTAGAAATTCTAAAAATCGTTATGTTAGTAGGCAAAGAACATTACCTTTCCAACCATTGCGCAGGTTCATGCGCCAAAGCCTCGTTAGTCTGCAACAATGCAGTCCAGGGTGTATTACGTGGAAGTGAGGTTGACATTTGAGTGTCTTTGTAAAGGGTCATCCCTTACATCTCAATCAACGCGTGAAGCTTACGAAAAATTCTAGTTAATTCGAAGCGAATTAAAAACCGTATTTTTTAAAATTGTTTTTCACTATATTAGTGAACAGGAGTAGTTAAGTGAATGAGAAGGCATTACAGCCCTAACTTTGCCACGTAAACAAAAGCCGCAAATAAACAAACAAAACCGATGTATTCAAGGTCGAAAGGTAGCTGGCAACTTTCTCTGCTCCAGGAACAACTATTTCGCGTGTTGCTTGGCAAGCTTTGAAGAACAGTTTAGCATGTTCCAACACGACTTTTTTTACTACCGGAACGGAAACGAATCCTCCTTTCACCGAACATGCCATTCGATCGGCCATTACTTATCCATCATTAGGGAGGCTGCGGGTGGAACAAACGCTTCCATCTGGATCATCCCGTGCCCAGGATGAGGGAAAACTCCCAGACGTCGATGGGAAAGTTGCCTGGTCTTGATTCGTCCATGCAAACAACACGTGACGTACATCCAGAATCGTCCAGAGCTACACACCCGCATGGTAATGGCTCCATTTCACATGTGTGACGGGAACACCATTAACAATATGGCTTATTCGTTTTTGTCTGTAAAGGAGAGCGGTTGAATAGAGAAATAGGTACCGAAATCGCCATTTCCTCGTTTTTTTTTTACCGAAATGGAGATAGTATACCGAGAGGAGTAGTCGATTGATTGATTTCGTTTATTTTAGTTCGCTTTTCTGCCTCTTTTGGCTAATCGCGAAGATGAGGATGAATAATGACAAGATCAGATGTATGAAGAGACGAACACAAACATACGAGGGCTGTTCAATAATGATCATACATTTCTTATGCTCATGATGTATTGTATACAAATGTAATTTTATGTTGCATTGTTAACTTAATGTGTAATAAAATGTGGTAAGAGGTTCAATTATTTCTTGCCAGTAGTACGTCAGTGGCAGCCGTGCAAGTTCAGACACGTTCAGTATCGCCTATGGGAACAATGAGCAATATGTTGCGCTGAAATTTTGCTTTCGCCTGAAGAAATCGTCAGCCGAAGCCTATGAAATGCTACAGGAGCCTTATAGAGAGTCTATTCTTCCCTATAGTACAGCTAGAAGATGGTTTAGGATGTTTTAGGAAGGGAGACAATGAACGTCAAAGGAAGGAGCTCTAGTCACTACGCTGACAGAAGTCAACATTAATTAATCAGAGATGATCGTCGAATAACATTACGCGCACTTTCAGATATATTGCAGATATCATTGGGTGCCACCCACACGTTGGTAAGGGAAAAACTGAACATGAGACATGTTTGTGCGCGATGGGTTCCGCGATGGATGCTGCACCACGATAATGCTTGCCCGCACATCGCAAAAGTTGTTACTGCATATCTCGCCACACAAATGTGACATGTGTTCCTCAACCCCCTTACAGTCCAGATATAGCCCCTTGTGACCTCTTTTTATTACCAAATGTGAAGAAACACCTCCGAGGAAAGCGTTTTCCATCATTAGAAGTAGTGATGAAGGCGGCGGAGGCGATTTTGAAGGACCTATCAAAACATGGCTTCCAGCATGTCTTTGAAGAAAGGAAAGAAAGATGGGACAGGTGCAATACATCGCATGGGGACTACTTTGAAAAGGACCATCAACATTTGGACGATGAGTGAGGGTATGTTGTTATAAAAAAAATTATGATCATTCTTTATTGAACAGCCCTCGTATATAGACGTCACAACAGGAGCCACGTGGAGGATTATACTGGCCGTGAGTCCAGAGGCCAGAGCCTCGCTAGTCTGCAAAATGCAGTCCAAGGTTGTACTACGTAGGAGGTTGGGAGGTTGACACATTGGGTGTCTTCGTAAAGGGTCACCCCTTACACTCCTATTGCATAATTAATGATATCTTGTAAAATGTGTCCGTGAGGCTGACATACACCCACTCGAACAAAGACAGCTTAATGTTATTAGATTTTGATTGATTGATTTAGTTTATTTTACTTCGCGTTTTGTGCCTCTTGGCTAATTTGCGAAGATGGGGATGAGTGATGAAATGATGAAATTGATGAATGGACATTCACAAACAACCAAGCCCGAGCAGGATTCGAACCCGAGTTAATGTTATTAGAAAAAGCGATATAGACGGAAAATGTTTTATTATTACGTCATTATTCACTCCACGATTGATTGATTGATTTGGTGTTTTAAGTCCACTTTATGCACAGTAAGTCTATTGACTCCACAAATACGCAGCGTGAATGTAAAATAACCTCGCTTATAATGTTGATTTACTGTAATGTCACATGACCCCCCTTCCCATTTAAGCAATATGATTCTATTCAATATGGTGGCCATGTTGGTTGCATGGTCTGGAAGGTTTTCCCCCTCGTCTACATCATGTGTCGGGACATTGCATTCGCGTGTGTCAGCCTGTTTGTTTTATTTGGGTGGTTCCACACTTTTGGTCCACCTTGTATATATGTTATTCGTATACATTAGTGTTAAAATCAGTTTGAAGTCAACATCTTTCTTATTTTTTACTTTATGCATACCCAAAACAAATGCTCTAGGTACGCCAATGAGGCAAAGGATTTGAAAATTTTGGGCTTCCAAAATGGCGTAATGAAAGTGCTGTCACCTTGCAATTAAGGGGTTTCTGGTTCGATCCACCGTGGAGGCTCATTGCACAGTGGTTCAGATCCCTCTTTGAAATGCAGGTAAGACTTGTGTAAATTCTTGTTCGAGAGTCAATGTAAGGCAAATGTAAAGCTTCCCCATGTTCGTATATTTTTTTTTAATTGGTTAATTTCGGTAGGTTTCTTTTTGTCACTTTTCGCTAATCGTGCCGATGAGGATGACTTGTGATAGGATTAAATTAATGAAAGGACAATCACAAACACAAACTTCACAGATGCTTATACTGATGTGGTTCAGACGCCATAGTTTGCAACAATGCAACGTGCAATGAAGGTGTGAGAAATAGGGGCCCTACGTATTCACGATCTCGGCCATGGTTGAGGTGAAGTAATAATCAACACGCTCAGGCTGGGTGAACCCAAGACCAGATTTACGCACGGGCATTGTCGAGAAAATTTCCACCCGAGACACCACCGCAGCTCTGAATATTGACTAACAATTAATTGTAATGAAGAGGAAACAAGACTTGCTCAAATTAAGAACACATGGAAGATTGGAGAATATACAGAGATGCACGTTCAAGATTTGGAATCTTGCTCTAAATACTTTTGTTGAAATGAGATCCCAATTGATGCTCTCATTCGAAACAAGGCTTCAACTCCCGGAGCAACTCTTCTGATTGTTGTCAGTAGAAAGCTGCTGAAAGCAAGGCGCCTTGTCATTATTAATACAAGAGTATCCCATAAGTAATTAATATCGAGGTTAGTCTTCAGGTTGAAGAGTTTCCAATAAGGAGGAAACACCAGCAACTGGCGTTTTCTCTGGCAAGATACAAATCTAAAACAAATTTCCTGTGCCAAACAGCTGCGGGCTTGACGGTTGTGCGAGGAGATCTTTTCATCTTTCTCTTCGGTGAAGGCGGGATGTTGCGAAGGTGATGAAGGCTGTTGATTGATGGGAAACCAGTTTGGCTGAGCAAAAACTACAGTTTCTGAAGAATTTCTGCAGAAATGTATTTCAGGAGGGTAACAATTATCATATGTGTGACCGGTTTTGCCATGTGAGAGTTTGTGGTTTTAGCACACATTCCTGTAGGACACGCCTCGTCTGTTATTTAGCGGTTTGGAAAGAGGGGAGGTTGTGGATACACAAACGCGACTTTATAAAAGAAGGTGCAAAACTCCCTTGGGAAGCAGAATGGTAGTTTTCTTATTTTGTGTTGCTTTTCTGACACTCTTGGCTAATTACGACCATGATGTAAAGTAAAAAAAGTAAAGTGCTTCCCTGTGCCTTGCACCATGCCATGAAGGCGTGTAGGAGGAGTGGAGTTAGGGCCCCACACTTTCTTCATCACGGCGGAAGGTGGGGGTGATGTGATCATCACCACGCCGCTGACCTCCTTAATTCCCCAGTTTCCTCCAGCTACCCACTTTATACGATCGTCTTGTAATCAAGGGGTCCCGGGTTTGATACCCGGTGGAGGCACATAGTGGTTCGGATTCCATTTTTACTGTAGGTTCAGTACCTATTAGCCTCACTGTGCGCAAAGTGAACTTAAAACACTAACTGAAAAAAAATAACTTTATACGACACTGGGTGGGCGAGGAGCCGCTCGAACAGATGGAAACAATCCCGGCCCCTCGGGTTTCTCGAATGGTAGTCAGACGCCCTAACGACTTTTTATTTCTTTTACAAAGGAATACTCCTACAAGGAAGTATACCCCGTCATTCACACTTTGCTCAACTTTAACACATATATTTTTTTTACTAGATTATCTGTTTTCTCATTACGGACAAAAACAAATACCCCTCTCCTAACCGGGATTCGAACCCGGGGAACGACTTGAGATGACCGGACCCCTCTCCGATTGTCTTTATATTTCACATACTCACTAATTGAGGCCTTATAATCACGAATCTGAAATTTGTCGGAAACGTCTAGAAATTGCAAAATAAGCGAAAATAAGGCGTTGGTTTTCGGAATGGAAACTGTCGATTTTCGCGAATTTTTTTGTTTCGCAACCAAATATATATATTCCTGATACTACCATGACACCAAATTTTAACTATGTTTGCCTAACCTAATCACACGTCAATGTTTCGTGGGGCTAGCGCCAATGGTTCGTGGGACTAACGCCAATGGTTCGTGAGGCTAGCGTCAATGGTTTGCAATTTCTAGACGTGACCGACAAATTTTAACTTCAGATTCGTGATTAGGAGGCCTCAATTAGTGAGTATGTGAAATATAAAGAAAATCGGAGAGGGGTCTGGTCATCTTAAGTCATACCGAACCCGGGATCCCCTGGCTTGGTAGCGTGCTGCACTGACAACTCCGCTACGGAGGCCGACTAACGACTGAACTATCGCGGCTTACTTTACTACTGACAGAGAAGCGCTCATATTCAGAGTCTAAAGGGGTCCTGGGTTCGATACCGGGCGGATGCACATAGTGGTTCGGATCCCACTTTAAGCTGTAGGTCCAGTCCCGATTAGCCTTACTGTGCATAAAGTAGACTTAAAACACCAAATCAATCAATCCAACTGTTAAAGATGAACTTTTGGTGCATCAAAATACACACAGAAATGCATCAAAGGGTGCGTTTATGAACTTCTGCTCCGTATGACGCACAAAAATGCATAAATTGAGAATTGCTGACATGATAATTGCAAGGAAACGAAAAGTGCATTAACCTTGATTTCATGCATTTCGAGTTCCATGTTCGGAATCGAATCGTGAACTTTCGATGGCTAGATCGAATGAATTAAAATGATGGTTTGTTTCTGTACGAAATCGCTTGAAAGGAAATAAACCTTTGGCTCTTTTGACTCGAAACTGCCCGAACAAAATATTTTCAGTGCGAAAAGTGTTCAAGATGCAATTCGTGACCTCATGCGATGAGCTCCCTCCTCCGTTAGTTATTTACAGATCATCAAGTATAAAGGAAGGTTCGGCCAAGGTAAGCAACGGCTTGTGGCTAATCGAGAGGAGCAGGCCGCCTAACGCCTTTGAACAGACACATTAAGAAACGAGGGAGGGGAAACATCTGAAAGGTGTGTGAAAGAAAGGACCCGTTACCTAACCGCTGTTATGTCGTTGACGCACCTCAAGCTTTTGTGATCAGTGCTTCCATTTCTAGAGACATGGCAGATGCTAGAGAGAACGAAATGAAGAAAAATGTAAAAAGAAAGTGAGGAATGTACAGTCAGCGGCAATAAAAATGGGACGCTTAGATCCTGAAATACTCAAGGCATTATGTGTGTTGCCTAACTCTGTGCCGGTGACTGTACATAGAAGCACGAGACAGATAAATAAAGGTAAGTAGAGAGAGATAGGAAAGATAAAAGAAAAGAAATAAAGAAGTGTGCATTCGAAAGAGAGAGAAAGAGAAGCAGGAAGAACAAGAAATGAGAGTGAGGAAAAGAGAAAGAATAGAAGGGACAAGTGTGTGTGTGTGTGAGTGAGAGAGAGAGAGAGAGAGAGAGTGAGAGAGAGAGAGAGAGAGAGAGAGAGAGAGAGAAAGAGAGTAGTAAGAAGAGAAAGAAGATAAATAAAGAAGCGCGAATAGGAGCAGAGAATGGAAAGAGATGGATGGGAGATAAATGAAGCATGTGAGACAAGAGGAAAGAGTGAGAGGAAGGAATAGAAGTAGAAGATGAGGCACATGCGTATTTGCAAACACACACACACACACACACACACACACACACACACACACACACACACACACACACACACACACACACACAGGGTGAGAAAGGGGAGAGTGAAAACTCGAGGGAAACATAGGAATATGTATTCTCATAATCAAAGAGGAAGTAAGTATTAACAAAGAGATGATAAAACTGTTAAAAGAAAATTAAAAGTTATAAAGGAAATATCAGATGTACAACAGAAAAAGCTGGAAATCAAAATGAAATGAAATAAAGTATTTTTTCCCTTCATTCCAGGGGGTCAAGTGAACGCCAATGACCCTCTCTTGGCGTGTGCCCATGAATTTGAGAATATTACCGCAAAACTAGTGAATAGAAGAATATACAGTTCCTACCTCTGTAGGAATGCACAACAAGGGACAATATTAAAGAAACAGGCGTTGAGGACCAAGGCCCGCCAATCGCATCGAGTCCCATCAGCACTGTTTTCTGCCTTTCTTCACCGGAGCCCGCTATTTCTTTATTGCATGTAGCTTCCCTGGTTGTTCTCACTGATATTTTGGAGCTCCTGTGTCTGTAACTAGGAAGAGAGGGTCAGATTTGGGTGCCCTTCAAAAAAGTCCACCCCCTTAGACCTCAGACGGAAAGGTAAGCAAAAAGGAACAGAAACTAAGAATAAGGCAGAGAAAATAGGAAGAGAAACAAAGAGAAAAAGAGGAAGAAGGAGAATTGGAGGGAAAGATGGATGGATAAGATAAAGAAGGAAAGAGTTAAAAGGGGAGAGAAAGGGATAGAAGATAAATAAATAAAGAAGGCAGATGAAGCATGTGAGAATGAGAGCACAGAGAGAAAGAGAGAGAGAGAAGGAAGAGAACAGGGAAAATATATATAGAAATAAGAAAAGGAGAGGAAAACAGTTGAAAGAGAGAGAAGAAAGAGAGTTGAAAGAGGGAGAAGAAAGAGAGACGAGAGGGAAAACGAAAGAAAGAAAGAAAGGAAAATAGAAAAAGTGAAAATGAGAGAGAAAGATAGGGAAAGAGAAGAAAACGCGAATGAAAGAGAAAGAAGGAAAAAGAGCGGAAAGAGAGAGAGGAAGTAAGGGAAAGACAAAGAGAACCTTAACAGCCTTTGACCAAAGCAAGACTTCTCTGAATTTTTTAAAATTCACCCTTTAGTCTGGGACAAGGTTGATTGATTTAAATCAGGTTGATCAGGATCTAAATCAGGTGATTTATTTGAAAAAAAAATCACTGATATAAATCAATTGAAAAAATAATTTATAGAATAATGTACATAAGGATTTTGAAGACATCAGAATCACTTTTGGTGAAAGTACATTAATCTCGTAATCATTTAATGATGTTTATTAGTCTCTAAGAAAGGGAAAGAAAGGAAACAACATATATGTACTGATGGGGTGAAGCTCATACGAAAGGAAATGTAATAGATAAACTATAAACACACTTAAATTATATTGATTTAATATTCAACAATTTTTATAGCAAACATAGCAAACATTTTGTGTTAAAAATATACAAAATACTAATTATGTTAAACTGTAAATAAACATGATAGCCGATATTTTGCAAACCATCATTAAAAAGAATGCCAAAATTCAGCTATAAAGTCTGTAAAAATATTTTAACTTACAATTATATAGTACATGCAGAATGTCACATTTTCACTAGAAGAAAAGTTACTGAAATTGTTATAGTTTAATTGACACGCTCAAAAACATATCCATAGAAAAAATCATATGTACAGTATCAGAAACAGATAAATGTATATTTACATGTATTTTTTGTTTTAATCAAACTGTTCAAATATTTTTACAGAGGCGTTTACCAGAAAAGCCTTTCTAGAAAAAAAACATATATCCATATGCGTGATTCTGAAAACTATACAAGCAATTTAAAGCGTGGCTTTTATT
Source organism: Lepisma saccharinum (assembly GCF_977018435.1). Classification (NCBI taxonomy): domain Eukaryota; kingdom Metazoa; phylum Arthropoda; class Insecta; order Zygentoma; family Lepismatidae; genus Lepisma; species Lepisma saccharinum. The sequence goes on from NC_139236.1 coordinate 93,094,289, forward strand.
TAAAAAAATCGATTTAAATAAACAAAATCGTCAGAAATGATTTCTAAAACAGAAATCATGATTTTTATGTACCCTGGTCTGGGGTGATTTTAGTAATTCCTTGCCAAAGCCTTTACCCAGATAGCATGTAAGTTAACTGCAAGTTAAATCTGCATTCGATTTAACTTGCAGTTAACTTACGTGCTATCTGGGATACCTGTAAATTCTAAATAACACGATGCAAACCTACAAGAAGCATTTGTAGCGGTAAAGTTCACTCATCAAAAAGCATAAACCCCAAGAAACCACAAGAGCCCTTCCAAACAAGCGACCGACGAACGTGTTATCCTTCAACGCCATTGAACTGACATGGTCCCCCTCGGGGGCTGAACCCGTGACAATGGGAGTCCCTTAACAATGATGTTTTCGATGAAGACATCCATTGTTGGAAGCCTCAGAACGCATGTCACCCGTGGTCAATGACGTTGCAAAAAAAAAAAAAAGAAAAAAAAAAGAACCTGTTTCGACGTCTGAATGTGGCTTTGCAGCGAACACTGAGTACTTGTTCGTATTGTTTCCAGAGTTCTTTGTTGGAGCTCTTGCTTATGACAGGTGTGGGAAGCCTGTTACACAACAATAATCGCTTCATTGCGTTTGTTGTCTATCAATATTTCGGATCAACAAAGTATATGAGGCCTTGTGGGCAAGTTTACGAGGTACGGGATGCGATAAGGTTGACTTGTGATCAGGGTGGATACAAATCACGATTAAAAAAAAAATATTTTTCATGATTTTTTAAAATGTAAATCAATTTTTTGGATTTTTTAAAAAAACACGCTTAAAATTGCTTGTATGTTTTTTTTATATAGAAAGGCATTACCCCACAAACCTTGGACGAAAATCGATTCTAGGGGGGACAAACATTGACTACCAAGCGCACTTGTAGGGAGCACAGAGGGGCAATTGCTCCCTCGATTTCAAATGTAATGCAAATAAAAATACAATCCGTAAAATTTTCTTCCTCGCTTCGCTGGCAGTTTTCCTTTTCCTTCGCCTTATCAAGTTCAGGCGGTAAGAGTCGGGCCTGGGCACCGACCGATCTAAATAAAAAAAAGTTGTAAAATAGTGAATGCTATGGCGCCCAGTAAAATTATTTGCGCCACATTAAATCAATATTGTTTTCAGTTTGCAAACAATGGGATCTAAAAAATTTTCTGTTTTCTATAATACAGGGCTAGCATAAATGATTCATTCGTTTTGAAAAGGCTATATTTTCAAAAGTATTACATGTACGCACATGAAAGATAGATGAAAAGAACCACAAACTCACCAAGTTTGTATTGTGTATTCCAGGTGGCAGCACGAGATCATTATCTTTTTCCATTATCTATTATTTCGCTGCCAAGTTGATATTCAGCGATGAAGCAACCTTCCACTTATCCGGGAACGTGAATCGCCATAATGTGCGATTCTGGGGCACGGAAAACCCACGTGCAGTTGTGACAGTTGAAAGAGATTTGCCAAAGGTGAATGTTTTCTGTGCAGTGTCACAAACAAAGATGTATGGGCCGTTTGTTTTCTTCGCTGAGAAAACTGTGACCGGTAATTGTTACCTGGATATGTTGCAGTTGTGGTTGTTCCCGCAACTCAGTGCTGACTTCAGGGATTTTGTCTTCCAACAAGACGGGGCACCCCCTTATTGGAACATCCCACTTCGTGACTACCTATACGATGAACTTCCGCATCGCTGGATTGGGCGTATTTGTGAGGATGACCTAGCTTTGTTCCCCTGGCCTCCCAGATCTCCTGATTTAACGCCCTGCGACTTCTTCCTGTGGGGGTACGTTAAGGACCTTGTTTACGTACCCCCACTACCGCAATCCTTAGTCGAGCTCAAAGAACGCATCAGTGCTGCAGTGCAGACCATTGACAGGACTATGCTACAAAATGTATGTAATGAGCTCGAGTATCGTCTGGACGTGTGTCGTGTAACCAAACGGGCACATATCGAACATTTGTAGAGGGTGTATAAACTTGGTGAGTTTGTGGTTCTTTTCATATATCTTTCATGTGTGTGCGTGTAATACTTTTGAAAATATAGCCTTTTCAAAACGAATGAATCATTTATGCTAGCCCTGTATATTGTAAATTACCAGAGAGAGAAGTAAGACTTCTCTTCATTGATTTGGTCTTGAATGAATGGACAATTGTTTTGAGGGAAAGGAACGTGCACATTTCAGAGACAATTTATACAATTTTTACTGTTGGTTCATTATGAGCTGGATGAATTGATTATGCAATGCATTTAAATAACATATGTTGTACATATATGTATTAAAGAATCTTTGAATATGCACACAAGTCTGTGTTAACATGTTATGTACATATATTTTCTTATTTTACGTCGCTCCATTTTGCATATGTGTAAAACACATGTTAGTACGTGAAAGTTATACATATTATATGTGAAAAAAAATATTCGGAATGCATTTATCATACATTTTCTGTCTTTTAAAATACAGTTTGTGTACTTGTTTTCCATTATTAATGTGAAATTGGACGTTTTGAAAAAAAAATAATTTCAAATCGTTTGTTCCAAAACAAATGCTTTAGCGCCGATTTCAACCACCTTTTTTGCGTAATTTACGAGGACAATAACGTCTTTGAGTTTTTACTACTACTACTATTAACAACAATATTATTATTATTATTATTATTATTATTATTATTATTATTATTATTATTATTGGTACGTTTATCCTGGTACTTGACCCCCTCAGACAACAATTCGTGGTTGCGCCTCTGCTTGTAAGTTTATCTAATCTCCCCATTTTTTTTGTCCATGCAATATTCCTCAGTGTGTGTGTGGTTCGGATGAAGGACTTCTAGCATGTACAATCGCATGAGACGAAAAGCAATCAACCAGGCAATAATCACATTTGCAATCGAACCATAATTGCGAAGCTTGACCGTGGTTAATTTACAGGAACACCCCCTGGAGTTGGTTCCCACGTAACCCTACATCATCGAGGAAAACTCCATCTCTTGATTTCCGTTGGCTGGAGACGGAAATTCGTTTCTTATTGACTGCAGAACCTGTTGCATGGTGCAGAACAATCATATCAAGACACGCTGTCGCTTTACTGGGTCAACGATTGAGTTACTAATTTGGTTCTCACCAAGAAACAAGTGGGATGTGTATTCATGTTTTAAAAAGCAACAAAAAAATGACACTTTTAAAAGTCAAATCAATTTGGAGGAAATGTTATACAATTGACAGAGATATTGAAGGATATTGCTTGTAATATTCAGTCTTTTTCAAGCAGATCAGAAATGCGAACAAACTGATCTTGCAGACACCTGCAAAGGTGATGTGCTGACTTCCGAGTGGTTAGCACATCGCGCTGAGACGACAGAGGTCCCAGGTACGAATCCCGGCTTGAGCATGGGTGCTTTTTGTGAGTGTCCCTTTATGAATTTCATAATACCATCTTCACGATTAGCCAAAAGTGGTAACGAAGTAAAGTGAACAAAATCAATTAAACCTGGGAAGGTGCAACACGGAAGATTACGAGATTAGGGTGAGTAGAGAGATAACTCAACGGGCTGAACAGATCGGGGATGTAAAATGTGGCTTTTTCAGAAGACACTCAAGTGTCAACCTTACTTCTATGTAGTACATCCCGGGCTGCATTATTGCGTATCGTGTGACGTAAAACTCTCAATCATTGCATACATGAGTCAGCATAACAAACTCACATGTCAGTGTTCACCTTTCATACGCTGACAAGTATTGTTTATTTATTTTGTTTATTTATTGTTTATTTTTCTCCATTCCTTTTCCTTTTTCAAGAAGAATATTACTCAAATTTCATATTTTCGGTTATGGTATGTTAATTCAATAATTTTGGGACTATATTTTGTAATAAAAAAAATCTCTCCATAGAAAGGATCGATATGGAATACAACTTTAAATCTTTCATCTTTAGGTGAAAATCAAAAGATTTTTCATTAGGGGGTAGAGGAGCGTATCGTACCCAAGGTATTGGGTAAGAAGTATAAAGTCTTAGCATAGCAGGAAGCAGAGAAAGGAATGCAGAATAAGCAATGAGGCAAACGATAGGGGGGTGACTCAGGAGTTGTGATCAGTTGGCGAGAATAGGAGAGAGAGTAAGGTCTGCGGATTGTGAGAGAAAAGCAAAGTGGAGAACGATTATTGGACGATGGTGTGTGATAGTTTCGATGTCTGACAGGGAGGTCAGACAAGGGATAGTTGAGAGGACAAGTGTAGGAACAATCTTCATATATTTGTAAGGCAAGTAATATCCTTTCTTAACCAATCCATATCGTTTCAGTCATGGAGAGTATAAAACCCATATCTAATCTCTACGTTAATTTCTATCGCCATTCCTTTAAATGTAACCTCTTGCATTTATCACATTTAGGCCAAGCGAGTGATAACCATCTGAGAGATGAATGAGAAATAACTACATCACCCAATTCAATCTAGAGGTTCTTGGTTCGATCCCAAACGCAGCATGGGAGTTGCGTTACGATTGCGAGCTAAGCATGTAGCCAGGGGGAGGGCTACAGGGGCTGACCCCCCCAAATCCTACAAATTACATATTTAAATAGTGTATTGTGGTAATTAATTTTACACCTTCTTAGCAGGATTAAACATTGCATAATAGAAGAACCAGGTTACATTTTTATATTCTACAATTTAATTTAAAGAATATATGGATCCACAGCTTTCAAAATGTATAGGTTCTTTTTTCTGTGAGAGGTCACACAATATAAACTTTTAAAAGTCTTTTTTGAACGGAATGTTTAAAAGTTCACTCATACGGGGGACCGAGTAGTAAAGTTTCCCCATTTCATTTATATAATAATAATAGTATTTTTGGATTAAAATTGGTTTATTTTTAATAACTTATAAATAGTTATTACTGTAAAATGACAATTATAACCGTCGCAATAATTATTATTGGCATTATTATTTCTACTAACCAAGTTCTATCAGTGGCCTGCTCCTCTACAAATATTTCTGGCAACACCTGTGCTAATAAGGGATGAGCTCCCCCCCCGAAATAAAATCCTGGCTACGGGCCTGTTGCGAGATAGCCAGGCTCTGGTGTCTGGACTGACAGCCAGTAAATCCTCTGCATGGCTCGTGTTCTAACGTGTACATGTGTGTTTGTCACTTCATCCATTTCATCACATCATCATTCATCCCCAGTGGATATATTGCAACATGCCGTGAAGGTATGGGAAAGGGAAGGGGGTGTCAGAGGCTGAGTGAACCCCAGAGCAGCTCCATTCAGGGATATTGCTGGGAGAATTCTCACTTGAAATGCCTCGCATCACGTTCAGGTGCCTTACCGACTAGACAACGGAGGCTCGTTCCCAATAATAATAATAGCCGACAGTTTTGGCGAAATGGTTGCACCAAGAGCTATAACGCCAGGGATCCTGGGTTTGAATCCCGGCACCGAATGTTCTTTGAGAGTGTCCCTTCATCAAGTTCATCATATCATCCTCATCGTGCCAAAAGTGGCAGAAAATAAACGCTAAATAACAAAAATCAAAAATCAAATCCCAACAACAAAAATACATTGCTAATAACATTAGGGTATTGTTATAAGTCAATAATAATTACAGTAGAGCGTCGATTATCCGAACGTCGGTCAACCGAACGACCGCTTAACCGAACTGTGTACTCGCTCACTTTCAGATATCTGTAATGAAAAAAGTACGTGACTTAGCTGCTCGTAAGCGTGTAGGCTTGCTTAGACAGACCAAAATAAAGGATTTTTTAAACGTTAATTTTGTGTACTGTGTGTATTGTTCATGCAAAATGCGTATGTAATATGTACATATTTTTGTTTAATAAACTGTACCACATACTATATATTCCTACTAAAGTTGCCTTTGTACGTTACTTTGTAATACATACTTAAAGAGATGCCTGTTTTTATGAATAAATTTACTGTACAGTACTTCTTTTTGGCAAATAAACATGTACAGTTCGATTATCCGAACAAACCAGTTTTCCGAACACCCATGTCCCCCAATTACTTCGGATAATCGACGCTCTACTGTACTTAATAATGATCAGTAGGGCTAGGATCTTCATGACTTATCTTTTTTTTTTTGGGTAAGGGTGATGTGTTCCCTAAACATATAGAAATTCATATTATGAAGAAACTAATTAAATTAAGGTGTTTTTAAGGGCATATTTTGGCATATTTGGCAATTTCTGCGTGATGGAGCATATTTTGATGGATTTTCGGTCATATTCCGCATATTTTTGCATTTTCAAGAAATATGCAGTCATTATTGAAGTGAATTCGTTCTTACTCCCATGTTTACTCGAGAGTTGTTTTTTTTTGCTGCAGCAAAATCGTTTTCATTTTATTTGAAAATTTAGAGAAAGTATTCCTTCTGCATTTCAACTCAGGGCCCATAAAGTGAACTAAAAATAGTATGTGAAAATATCTCAGCATTTACATATTGATGTTTGAAACAGTCCAGTTATAAGGGTATAATTATTTTCCTGTAGTTTACGGTTATTACAAGCATAAGAAAACAGTTTTTCATTGTGACATTTCAGGAGAACACACGCTCCCTTCATCAGATATTTATTTTCATTTTGACTGAACACGATTTGGACATTATAAATCTAAACCCAAGAATAGGTTTGTCAGCTCACATCATGGAAGAGAAGCATTTGATTAAAAAGAGAAGGGTTTTAAAAAGATTGACGGGAAACATAGAGTTGAATGTCTGGGAAGCTTCGTTCATTGCAGAAGAACACTGGAATAAATTAAATAATGAACATAGATCCAGTATGGAGTTTTCTTCTTCACAAATGGAGTAAGCCACCATCTTTAAAATTTAATGTAACAGAAAACATCAAGACTTTGTGAAAACAATGATGAATTTGAATTTCCTGATGATATTTGGGATTCATAATTTTAAATAAAAAAAATAGTTGATAAAAAAAAATCTGAAATAAAAATAAAACAGACTGCTTCTTTTCACAGTTAAGTTGCTATATTACAACAATGTAACATTGACAACATCCATTATATAAAGAACTCTTTTTGTTTAAATAATTGCTAACCATTGTTATAACTGTATCTTTAGTCAAAATGAAAATAAATGTCTGATGAAGGGAGCGTGTGTTCTCCTGAAATGTCACAATGAAAAACTGTTTTCTTATGCTTGTAATAACAGTAAACTACAGGAAAATAATTCTACAATGCAAGAAATGCGTACGTACAAGAAAAACTATATAAGGGCATATTTTGGTGATTTTTAGGTCATAGAAATCCTATCCCCAATAGTCAACATTATCAATTAGATAATTGTTATTGTTTCTATTATTCAATTTCATATCAAGGGCCTGTTCCCCCTCTTCCCTTAGGAAAAGTCTAGGGACGCCCATGCTTGGAGCGGTTGATGGCCACACTGCACCAAAATGTACCAAACGGGATGGAAACAAAACGAAGGAAAAGGCATTCTGTCTCACACTCACAAGGCTACCGTCTCATCAACATCTCATAACTAGGTTAACACGGTAATAAAGAAATAAATCCATGTGCGCAGCGTAACTGTACAGTATTACGTGTCCATGTGAATTTCACCCCGAAGCAGAGAGGAAGAGGGTACAAAAAAAGAACGAAGGAAAGAGAATGTGGTACACGGATGACGAGTTGATGGCTCTCGGTGGGAGACGTAATGGAAATTGGAAGACAATACTCGGAGACAAAAAATGACGGAAATATATGAGGAGCAATTGTTCCGTGGGAAAGATAAAGAGGAGGTTGAGAATGCATTTACAACTACGTTACGTGGGGATCGGAGGGTATTTTTAGGAGAAAGGGGCCACTAGTGTCGGCTGGAGTCTTGAGAACTTATATGCTCTCTCTTGCAGAAGATAAATTGTGACCTTGTCCCTTTTTATTACAAAATATTAGTGCTCCAGACTTATCATACCAGGGATTATAAGTTCAATTAAGTTCGGCTATCATCGTTTACTTCCGTGTCACAAAGTGCCGAACGCTGCTCGCAGTACGAAACAAATACATGCGCCTTCTGTGGTTATGTCAGCTGTGCAGGAATATTGCGCATAGGAACAGCCCCGTCCAGTTCGCTACACTTTTTGACAGCAGGTGTAGTGCAGGTGCATCTCGGCGTCAGGCTGGTGCAACGGAATTGCATTCAACCAAGTAGACGCTATACTCAAGAAGAATCAACAAATGCCTGTGTGCTGCTTTCAACGTTCATTTGATTGGTAAGCACGTTCTACGTGATCACAGACCACACTGTACATCGCTTCAAGACGTAGTGCAAACGGTGCAGACATCAAGCAACTATGTGACACCTGTGTCGCCCCAGTCGACTGCAACTTTTTCAGGCACTAACCGTTGCATCTGTGTTATATTAATCTGTGTTGAACTCCGTTTTCTTTAAAAGATGTTAGATTTATTTATTTTATCACATATGTAAAGGGTTTATAAAATGAATTCTTACTGAAAATTAATTTGCAAGGTTTTGGTATTTTATTAAAACACAAGAAAATTGTACAACGTTAAAAAGTAATGTAACTATGTATGTATAAAGAACTATATTGTTGTCTTGGAAAAATGTAAACAAATTTTCAGTATAAAAGGGCGATAGGTTTGTAAGTCCGTGGGACATTCTCCTGGTTGCTGAAAGGCTGATGGTTCAGGTAACGTTGGGGAAATATATTGCCGCGCTCTTCGGATATTCCAAGGCGGATATTTCCATACCCAACTCTGAAAAGGCGTTCTCCTGCATCACCAAAATACCAGGGATTTAAACTGCTGTGTAAGTAATAGGTTTCGGCCTACAAGTTATATCGGGTGAATTGTCTGTTTAAAAGTTTTTGTATATCGTCAGAAGCTCAAATAAATCGCTAACAAGGGAGGTTATATAAGTGTCCCCCTAATATTTCCATGAAACTTGGCAGGTGTATAGAGGGGCCCAAAGGAAGAAATACGTGTTCTTGTGTTTCGGCTAAAAAACGGTTTTAGGGGGCAACCCCCCCCCAAATGTCAAGATGAGGAGAAATTGAAGTGAGGATCTGACCCCGAAACCACGTAAATATGGCATAGGAAGAAACAGGGGGCATAGTGTTCCCTCTTTACACCTGCCAAATTTCATGGAAATCGGAGGACACAGGGGTCAGATCCCCACGTCAATTTGTCCTCATCTTGACATTTGAGGCGGGTTTTGCCCCCTAAAACAGTTTTTTAGCCGAAACAAAAAAACACGTATTTCTTCCTTTGGGCCGCTCTATACACCTGCCAAGTTTCATGGAAATCGGAAGGGGACACTTAGATAACCTCCCTTGTAAGTAAAAAGATACTAATGATCTTTAATTCCAAACCAATATAGGTAAAATGGCATAACAAATCCTATAAATACTAACCCTCAGATGCCCTTGAGAAGTCCGATAAAGGGCTGTATACGGACTAACCTAAAGCCCTAAAGGCAGAAGGTGCGTGTCACACCAAGTCGAAGAAGTCGACAACTCGGCGCTGCACTTTGTAACGGATTAGACTCCAGAGTGCAAAGAGTGAAAAAGTGCAGCAAACTAGACGAGACTATTATAGTGATGTGATAACAACTCAACGTAGCTGCTATATTGAAGTTGTGTGACCTTATATTAGCCCCGTCTACCACTTGTTGATACTAGGTGTAGTTCAGATGCATCTCAGCCCATACAGCACACATCTCCAAGGATATCCACAATGTCCAGATCAAATCCATGGATATTATGGATATCCCTTCCTGTATATCCAGTCCTGGATATCCAGAGAGTCTTCAAAAGGGGTCACCGGTTCGATACCCGGTTCGGAATCCACTTTAAACTATAGGTCCGGTCCCGATTAGCCTTTCTGTGCATAAAGTGGACTTGAAACAACAAATCAATCAATCAATGGATTGCCTGGACACCGACAATCAATCAGAGGGTCTCCAATGCTGGATATCCATGGTATCTCATTGGTAAGGAACTATTTATAAGAAGTCACGTGGTTTTGTTTATATTAACTTTGCTCTTGCAGTGAATGGAGAATTTCGAGAAAAACACCTTCAAGCATTTCCTATATTAACATCAACAAACCAAATGCAGTAATCCTCATCTTCTCTGTGAAGAAAAGTCTCCCAGTCATGTCGAACCAGAAGGTACGGTGCTTCGCGGATCGACAGTGAAGAACTGCAAACAAACGAAGGCATTAGAGGCGCACACAGCGCTTGTTGTTCCCCGATGAAGCTGTTGCTTTCGGGTTATCACGGGCCACTTGGAAATATTTCCGAACGCAAACAAGAGCCCGAGAGTTCATTAGCATATGACGGAAGCCACGGCGAGAGTCGCAGTGGGGCAAGCCGCAACACGCTCCTGTGGAGATGAGAGATTTAATCTCCAATGCGAGAGGATTCCTATGTACTGAGGCGTGAATTTACTTGTTCGTGCATGACCAAACCCTTTGGTCCTTCGTAATTTCTTGCATTCAGAGGCCGATGCGATCCTGCAGTCACTGGCGTGTTGGTGGGGCTATACCTGTCAGAAGGTTTATGTACAGTTCTCGCCACCGAGTGGTTTGTCGTCTGCTAAAAGACCTCGATAGCTAGCTCCACTCAGTACAGTCGAGCCCGGTACCGGAACCGCCCTTATGGCAGTGAAACTAATAAACAGACAATTAGGCCTACCATTGCTCTCCTGTTGGGCAACAAATGTTACGGCCATTCGGCTTCAACTGTTTGGCAGCGAGAGGTTGTATTTATAAGTGAGGAGGCAGAATAATTAATGCTCTTGCCTCTTACCAATATTTATATAGATTCACGCCCGAGCCGGGTGAAAAGTTGTCATCACTAGGAAGCGGAAGTTGATGAAATGTCACCTTTTTTCTGACATCTCGAACACGATGCCCATTGAATATACACAATATTACACTTCCTCTAGAACCCAAAAAAGATAATTTTAAAGTGCAATTTGTTTTTGCATTTTTTGCCAATTTTCGGGTTTTAGGCCATTTTCCCCGATTTTCGGCATTTTCTCGTCATTTTTCGCTATATTCGGTGTATTGTTTCGTCATATTTTATCACTTCTTTCATTTTGGTAATATTTTTGAGTCTTTTCACCAAGGTGAACATAGGCCTATATAGATCTCGCAAGATTGCAATTTACAAGCACAGATGCGGGAAATTAATGCATTTTACACCAATCCATTCAGTGTATACGACTTTTTCATTAAATTGTTTAAAAATTATTCGGTTGTTTCCATTGGAAATCCTCGTTGCATATTTTGATTGAATGTGCATGTGGTATCATTTGGTGCCTTTTTTTTAAAAAAAAACAAAAAACAAACAAGATTGCGTTTTGTTGAATTTCCTTTTCATTTCCTGAAACTAACAAATTTAATGGTCATTTTTTCCATTTTTTCCGTCATTTTTTCCCAATTTTTAGGACATTCGATAGGTCATATACCTACATTTTTTAGGTCATCAACTTCCGCTCCCTAGTCATCATTCTACCTGTTGATGTTCCCGCGGTGCTGGTCCACGGAGGGCGTCTTACGTTGGGCACAGCCCAAACCTCCGCGCGGGCCCACTCTACGTTGCACACACTAAGGCTACTCGCTTCCGACTCTCTCGGCCAATAACTTCTGACTGTCCCGGCGACCGGGGGTCAAAGGTTGGTATGGTCTCAGGGAGTGTTCGGATGCTGATATGAGCACTCTGTAAATACTGAGGAACGCCATTGGGTATAACAACTACAAATACTACCAACAAATCCTACCTCCACGTCCCCGAAGGCTGTTAGCCGCGTGACCCCTGGGCAATGTAGCAAAAAAGACCATTCGGCCCGCTTCGGCGGGCCGATGCTGTAGCAGACGGAGGAGGGTGAAGGCGAGTATCCAGCGCCTAAACTGGATGTTATCAGCTAAGGGAGTAAACCCTAACAGAAAATCCTGGTCCTCCAAAGAAATGGGGGTTGAGCACTAGGCCAGCACCCTGGTCTCATAAAAATAACCTTCAGCTAAAAGAGCTCAATTACAGAAAGCCGGATGGATTAATGGAAAACGACCTAGGCATATGAAAAGGAATAAGAAAGATATAATCTGTGTAGGAACATGGAATATCATGACTATGCTAAAACCGGGAAAAATGCAAGAAATAGCTGACCAAGTCTTAGCAACAAAGTTGCAGATAGTCGCATTACAGGAAGTAAGATGGAAAGGGCAAGGAGAAATCAAGAAAGACAAATACTCTGTGTATTACAGTTGTAAAGAAACTACGGGTCAGCACGGAACTGGATTCCTAGTAAAGAGAGAAATGGTAAAACATGTACTAGGGTTTGAACCGTGTAGTGAAAGAATATCTAAACTTAGAGTGAAGGGAAGGTTCTGTAATGTGACATTTATAAACGTGTATGCTCCAACAGAAGAGAAAGATGATGACATTAAAGATAAGTTTTATGAAGAACTGCAAGTAGTGCAAGATAAAACCCCGAGACATGACCTGATAGTCCTGTTGGGAGATTTAAATGCAAAAATAGGAAAAGAGGATGCATATAAAGAAGTAACAGGTAAACATACATTGCATGAGATAACCAATAATAATGGAGAATTAGTATGCAACTATGCTATTGCAAATAATATGACTGTAATGAGTACACAGTATGAACATAAAAAGATACATAAAGGTACCTGGGTGTCCCCAGATGGGAAAACTACCAACCAAATTGACCATGTTTTAGTAAACGAACATAAAAAGGAAATGGTGCAGGATGTAAAAACAATGAGGGGTCTGAATTGTGATTCGGATCATTTTTTGGTCAAGGCAGTAATTAAACAGAAATTAATACCTGTACGAAAAAGTATTCCAAGACAACAGATAAAATGGAATAAAAGCAATATGCATAGTAAAGCAATTCTGAAACAATATAGAAAAAAAATGAGCCAAAATTTGGAAAACTTTATTGATACCCAAGATATAAATGAAGATTGGAAACAACTCAAAGAAGTCATTCTGAAAACAGCAACTGAAGTAATACGAAAGCAAGATGGAAAACCAAGGAATGAATGGTGGGATAATGAATGTAAAATGGTAGTAAATCAGAAAAATGCTGCACGACAAAGATGTTTACAGAGACACACAAGGGCAAATTGTGAAGAATATGAGAAAAAAGGAGAATTGCCAACAATGTATGCAGAAAGAAGAAAAAAGAATGGATAAATGATAGAATCAAAGAGATTGAGGAATACCATAGAAGAAAGGATTCAATAAATTTTTATAAGGCTGTGACATCTCATGTAGGGAACTACACTCATGCAACTTCATTATGTAAAGATGCATCTGGAGAATTAATATCTGAGAAAGAAAAAGTATTACTCCGTTGGAAAGAGTACTTTCAGGAATTATTAAATTGGGAACACTTACCGTCTGAAGATGAAATATCCGAAGAATTGGAAAATGATACTGAAACTCCAATACCAACATATGAGGAGGTAAATAGAATCATAAAATCCTTAAAAATGAATAAGTCACCTGGTTCAGATAATATCTCAGCAGAACTGATAAGACATGGAGGTTATATGATAAGGAATAAAATTTATAATTTGATACTCAACATATGGAATAAAGAGGAAATGCCACGAGAGCGGTTACATGGTATCATTTGCCCAATTTTTAAAAAAGGAGACAGGTTGCAGTGTAATAACTACAGACCAATTACGCTTTTGAATGTCGCATACAAAATCTTTGCAATTCTTCTACAAAATAGAATCTCCGAAATTACAGAAAACAAATTGGGCGAATATCAAATGGGATTTAGACCAAATAGATCTACAGTTGACAATATATTCATACTGCGACAAATATATGAAAAATGTTATGAATATAATATCGAGTTGCATAACATATTTATCGATTTTATGCAAGCATTTGACTCAGTAAATAGAAATATAATTCCTACATGTCTAAAGAAAATTAATGTCCCAAACAAACTAATAAGATTAATAAAGATGACATTACAAAACACTACATCAGTAGTAAAAGGAAACAATGATTTTAGTCAGAAATTTGCAATAAATAGAGGAGTAAAACAAGGAGACCCATTATCAGCAATTTTATTTAGCATAGTCATGGATGAAATAATTCAGAAGTTGGAAATCAGAGGAAACATTTCAACAAGATTAAGACAGGTCTGTGCATATGCAGACGACATAGTAATTACTACAAGAACTAAGCAATCAATGGTGGACTCACTAGTGAAACTAAAGCAACAGGCAATGAAATATGGATTAATAGTGAACGAAAAAAAGACAAAATATATGAGGTGTACAAGAAGAAAAATCCAACAACAAAAAGAGGATATAGATAAAATGCACATAGAGCAGGTACAGTCATTTAAATATCTCGGGTCAATAGTAAATGGAAACAATGAAATCGAAGAAGAAATTAAAGAAAGGATTGCAGCTGGAAACAGAGCATTTTATGCCAATAAGAGAATATTCCAATCCAAACTAGTTACCAGAAAAATAAAATTAAAGCTGTATAAATCCATAATAAGACCTGTGGTTACATATGGCTGTGAAACCTGGGTGCTGAAAGAACATATAATTCGAAAACTAATGATATTTGAAAGAAAGATATTAAGGAAAATATATGGCCCAACGAGACAATCTAATAATATATGGCGAATAAAAACAAACGAAGAGCTGGAAATATTAATAAAGAGTAAGAATATAAGAAGATTTATCAAATCACAAAGATTGAGCTGGTTGGGTCACATTGAAAGAATGCCTGAAGAAAGAATTGTGAAACAAATTTACAATTGAAGACCTGTTGCTACAAGATCACAAGGAAGGCCCAAATCCAGATGGATAGACGTTGTCAGAAATGACATAAGAAAACTGAAGATACAGAACTGGAAGAAATGTGTGTTGAGTAGAGAAGAGTGGAAGGGTGTAATTGAGCAGGCCAAAGCCCATAAAGAGCTGTAGCGCCTTATAAGAAGAAGAGAAGTCCCGGCGACCTCTCGTCACAGGGCACTCGGCTGGTGTTTGCTGATTTAGCATTTAATGCCGGCTCGTGACACAAGCGGCAACATTAGATTTATTGATTTAGTTTATTTTGCTTCGCTTCTCTGTCACTTTTTGACTAATCGCGAAGATGAGGATGAGTGATGATGTGATGAAATTGATGCAGAGACACTCACAACCACCCATGCCCAGGCCGGGATTCAAACCTGGGACCCCTGGAGTTGTAGCGCGCTGTGCTAACCACTCTACCACGGAGGACGGTCGGCCACCTTAGAACCTCTTGAAAAAGTACCTCACTTCCACGTAGTACATCCCGGTAACTGCAATGTTGTAGGCCAACGAGGCTCTGGCGCCTCGGTCAGTATAATCCTCTGTGGGACTGTATTTGTCCTTATATGTGCTGAGTGCCCTTTTACAGCCTCAGCTTTTAATAGGTAAGGAGATATTAGCCTCAGAGACAGTTGATTTTAGTTACGATAAGAGGCTGGACCCTGTATAATGCGATGGGTGTAAATAACCGAAGTGTTAACGCACTCAAAATGTTATTTCAATCAATCGACGCTAGGTTCCATCGAAAAACATGCAACCTTCGCCATTGACATTACAATTACTACAACGAAAATATGACTTTTCATTAAATAATTCGGCAGGTATCAGCTTTGTATGTCTGAAGAAATGGGAAAGTAAATTTGATTTAGGCAAATATCGTAGCAATGTCTTGAACGAGACCGAGAGTCTCGGATACGAAGTCTGGTCCTCGTTTCGATTTTGCAAAGGTCTGTCCCGCTCTCCGAAGCGATGTGAAACAATTCCAAAAATGTAACGATGGAGCACAGGGTTGGCAACACTTGCTTGCTTACCACGAGAGACAATACCTGGCTGCAAGAGTGTGCGAATGCTCCCTAAGGATATGTTTTTTGTCTCGAGCGCGTGCAGTTTGATACCAAAAGAATGATGAGCCGAAGTTTTGCATTAGATCGCTTGATACAGGCAAGAGCCCTGGGGAGAACCCCCCCCCCCTCTTCCCATCACACACGCTCCAAGGTCACGTAACGGCGAACGCCACAAAAGACGTCCGTATCTGAGGGTGATCAAGAAATGCGGCTAGTAATGTGCACCACCGCCTTGACGTACCCATGATGCGAACAGTAATGCGCCATTTTCATTTGCGGGATCCGTTACTCACACAAGTGATGACAGCAAAACCGCGAAATGGAGCAAATCGAACTTTGTCGCGCTATTACGATTCGCGTTTATTTCTGCTATTCTTATTTCGCGCTAATCTTTACGAACTTCATCCGTTTCCTGCTAGATCTGGCCACGTTTATTCGTACTATTCCACGTCTATACACAGAAAAGTAGTGTTATTGCGTCAAAACACATATTGGACATATTTGTAATATCAATCTCATTTTCTTTCTTATGTGGAAAACACAACGATAAGATTTTCTCAGTCGAAAGAGGAATGATGATAGTTAAAAATATCCAAAAATGAGAAAAATCGATGGGCCCGGGAGGGTTCAAGTTGTTCAAACTTGAAATTTGAACGGAGTGTCTAAATTAGACTAAGTTTCAACTATTGATCATCTCGTAATATTCTACTATACTTCCTCTTTGCAACGAGTTCAAGAACGCTTCTGTATTCATTCCCGAGATATACGAAATTGAAAATTGCATGTTTGTCAAAAAGACATTTTGATCAATCCTCATATATATATTACGTAATAATCATATTTCAGCAAAATCCTTCCACGGGTATCGGTTTTGAAGCAAAGCAAAGCTGTGCACCAAATATCATCAAAATCGGTGACTATGAGGGCCAACACTTGCCTGATTTGACATGGAATGACCCTTATAGACATTTAGGGTCTATATTAGAAATTCTCAAGATATACAGAGTGTAAGAGCACTGAAAAGGCCGTCCAATTGCATAATTCGAACCAAATTAGAATATGCAAATGTAGTCACCTTACACACAAAACAAATTTCTTCCTTGTCTGTAATAAATATATCAGGATAGCAAGTTCTGCTACCTCCGTAGAGTTAGGCAACACACATGACACCTTGCAGGCTGTTACTGTACATAAGAAGAAAAGCAACTCATCAATCACTTTTATATAAGTTAGTTAACGGGCTAGTCGACCGTCCAAGCCTCCTCCAAACATTATTCTAATGCTAAGAAGGATATGGTACGGTTCAGGCAATCCTTTATATTACAGCAAATCCCACTCAACAGTACACCAGAATTCGCCCATTATAAGACTATGTATTAAACACAATGAAATAGTCAGAAACGGTGGAGACTTGGAGTTCGCCATGCAGTTCCTATCTTTGCTTTTCCGGACGAGCCTGAAAATACAGAGTTTCTCCCAGGAAACGAGTTTTCTTGTTGTTTTTTTAAACAAAAAACATAGAAAATATGTTGTTAACTGTGTTATTATTTAACATATTTTCTGAACTACGACACGTCCTCTTTTCACAAATATAAAATATGTTATATTTTACATTAATTTTCTTACATTTTTTTTTCTGTAACAGTTTTTGAAAGTAAAAAAAAATATAACGTTACAAGTTACTGAAAAAGTACATTGATAAGGTAATATATAGAATTAATTAATGACAATAACGGAACGAAATCGTCACATTACTGCGAAATTCGAAGCGGAATTCTCGTAAAATATTTCCACAAATGTGCATACAAATGATTCAATGCTATTGTCAAGAGTATAAACAAAAGCGTCACTAAATTCAACACGAGTTCAAGGAAAATTCAGCAACGAAGAAAACGCGGCATCAGGCGGTTGGAATTTGAAAGAGGTGGTTACATCACACGTGCACGAGATACGCGGTGCGAGTATAGCATGTCGTTCGTTCACAAGGCTCGCCAGGAAAGGATTAAGAACAAACTAAATGCCTAAAATAATTATATCGGAGATTTTCATATTTCTGTCAAAAAAAATCGGTTTCCCACAAACGACACATTATCTGGCTCGTGTCAACATAAACTCCCTCTGCCGTCTTCGTTCAAAAATATTCACGGATATTTGGAAAGTTTTTTGTGAACACCCTGTATATTGCTCCTTATTGTAAAGCGATACTCAGCGGCTGAGGATACGAATCAGAGATTTCAAACCTTGCCCCACCTACAGGTGTTGCTCTTCCTGCCCAGACGGGAGAAAAAGAGAATTACAACCAAAGAGATTGATCAGCAAGATAAGTCGATTCATTTGCCATCTTGACGCTAACGGTGCAAGCCAAAGAAATAATTAATGAAGCGAAGAGGAGCCCCCCACTCCCCCCTAAGGAGTTGCACAGCTTGGGTATAATTAATTACAATTGACCGCCGTGGTCTGGTGATTCATCCGCCTAATTGCCAATGGCAGAGATGAATCCCATCATTGCATAAACTGAAAACGGGAAGAACATATTGACTACCTGTGAAGAGATTTCGAACTGCTTGCGAGAAAATAGTCATACACGGTAAAAACAAAGTCAATATAAACAAATTCACCTGACGTGTGAGGTGCATTTACATTTTGCACATAAGGATCACATCCCTAGAATGTAGGCATCTCCGTCGAACCTCTATGACCCTCAAAGGGTCTGATCACTTTATTTTTTTTAAACTTGAGCTCAAAGGTATGCGGTATGCACTTGACACACACAACTATGGTTTCCCCTGGGCCTAACTTCTTCCTATTGTACTCAGCATAACTCTTTTACATTTTATAGGGGGTGTTAAGGGACTTTTGACTCACCCTTTACATAGACTGGCTATTACCTTTATGAGTATGATGTTAAGTACTTGCCTAACAGTTGCGACTATAACAATTTTTTTAATGTTAAGCAAGTTCATGAGTTCTGACCTGTACGCTTTTCTTTAACATAAATTGTTATATGTAAATTACCAATGTAATGTTTCTGCAATGAATATGTATTGTTTGATTCTGACTCTTCCAAGACCTGCATTTCATACCTTTGAGCTCAAGTTTAAAATAACCTTATAGTGATCAGACCCTTTGAAGGTCACAGAGCAGGCTCGGCGATGATGCCTACATTCTAGGCATATTATCCTTATGGGAAAAATAAAAACGCCTTGGACATGGCTGGAAAATGTCGCTCGGACCACGCGCGTGTGTGTGTGAGAAGGGGGGAGTAGGTCTATTTGCACCCAACTGTGCGGTGACTTGCTAAATTCTCACATTTTGGGAATTTAGACCAGACTAGTGTCCCTTCATCAATGTCATCATATCATCACCCATCCTCATTTTCGCGATTAGCCAAAAATTAAAGGAAAGCCACGCTAAATATAAAATATTAAAACAAATCCAAATCGACCATAATTTCCAATCTTGTATTTGTTATGGTAACTGTTATTGATTGTACTCTGTTAAGAAGTTTAAATAAAAAAATATATGATTAATTGATTTGGTTTATTTTACTTCGCTTTTCTGTCAATTATGGCTAATCGCGAACTTGAGCATGAGTGAGGAAATTGATGAAGTGACACTCACAAAGAACACCCATGCTCAAGCCAGGATTCGAACCTTGGACCTCTGTCGTCGTAGCGCGCTTACCACTCCGTCACGGATGTTGGCTAAAGAATTATGATCGATTCAGCCCATAACTGCATACTTAAAAAAAAAAAAAAATCTATAACACTTCCGAACCATGGTTATGAAGTTAAAAGCAACGAAAGTTGGAAACACTGCATAAATTTTCTTCTGACGTCAAAACGCCTTCCTTCTTCGGCGTTTTGCATGTTGAGATTCGTAGCAGGGAAGACGAGGATGCTCATAACGAGAATTTTCTTCGGAATAATTCACAGCTGCCGCTCAGACTGGAGATAATCGATAGTGGGGAAAAAGTACGATGAAGAAACGCTGGAAATAGCCCGTGATGAAGGCTTTCGCGCCCGTATCATTTGAGATTTGCATAAACACAGAGAGGCCGACACAGTTTTATAGCGTCACCGGGGCAGATGGCGGGGCATCGCAAATGACATTGATTACGAAGCTGTCACACTGGATCGACTGGTTGGAATGGTTCGGGTTCAAGGGACTCCGGTTTCGGGACAAGATGGAATCGGTCATAGTTCATGTCATGAACACTTGAGGGCGCTTATATCCCTCGGGATAGTTGAAGTGTAGCAAAATCACGGCTATCTTTGCGATTATTATTGCTATTAATAATAATAGTAATGCAATAAAAAAGAGCCGCGGTAGGACTCCTGACTTCCATGCGGGAGACCCGTGTTCGATTCCCGGAATTTTTTCGGACTTGTCCCCGTACAAAAGCGACCCTGGGGCTCACTCAGCCTCAAATCAGTGGTTACCAGGGGGCAGCCCTGGAGTTGTAAAGGCGGTCGGAGCGTGTTGGTGATCACATCACCTCCAAAATGGCCGATATCGAGAATGTGTGGGGCCTTAGTCCCCCATCCCCTAAATGTGCCTCCATGGAACGGTGCTGTATGCACAGGGAACTTTACCTTATCTTATGTAATAAGTAAGGGCTGGATTGTTATGTAACCAAAAGATGCCAATTAATGGTGTACAGTCACCGGCAAAACTAAATGGAACACACAGATCCTGAAATCCCGGCTTACCCGCAATGCATTAGGCCTATGTGCGTTGCATATCTCTACGGGAGTCGCCTTCAATAGCAACCTTTCAATGAGAAGTTCTGCCATCGCCGCAGAGTTGGGATAACACATAACGCATTTCAGGTAAGAGGATATGTCAGGATATAGGTGACTGTACATAAATATGTTGAAAAATTACTAAATCATTGATAGATTTAGTTTATCTTACCTCACTTTTTTGCCAATTTGGGCTAATAGCGAAGAGAAAAATTACTGAAATATGTAAAAATATTTTTCGTAGATTTCCTTCATTCCTGAGCTATTTTTGTTGGTCCAACTGAATTTCTTGGATATTCCGCCAGGGCTAAAAGGCTAATGGGGATGAAGAACGCATGCGCTCCACGAAAATTCCAAGTTAATTTTTTGTTCCATTGGAACAAAAAAGTAATACGATCACAAGTCATATGGAAACTTGAAAATATAAAAAGTAATTTCATACCTTTCAAATAAACAAAAAAAAAAAAAAAACCACTTACCCCTTCACAGAACCTCCTCTTCCTTTGAGTGATATGAAATCATCTTCCAATGGTGTTTGAAGCAACCAATCTATGTAATACAGGAGAAACAAACATCCAATTAAATACTTGAGAATTACTGAAATAAGCAGCTATTGACTTAAGAATTTAATGGATAAGATTTTAGAGTCTAAAATTTACCTAAATGCTCACAATGAAATATGCACTAAAAATATCCTATTTCTTCTCATTATCCGAAAAGCAACGACAAAATATACATAGAATTATGATCTATGATTTTTTTATGTAATTATATGGTAACAAGCTGGGTTCATGATGTTTGCGTCTGCTGATAAAATTGTCGACTTACAGTGTTGCTAACCATGATTATGTAGTACCACAAAAATTCAATTTTAGCACTTTGTCATTCTTGAGTTCTTCATGTGCTACACGCGACTCCCTATTGGACGACCTCCGTGGCTAAGTGGTTAGAACAGCGCGCAACGATGGCAGGGGTCCTGGATTCGAATGCTGACCAGATCATGTGCCTCCGTCATATCATCACTCATCTTCATCTTCGAGATTAGTCAAAAGTTGCAGAAAAGCGTAGTAAAGTAAAGGAAATCAATCAACGATCCCCATTGGTCGAAGGCCAAAGATGACGCTACTCACAAAACTGCGAGTTATGGTCCTGCGATTTAAAATAATTTACCTGCCGCCCCCCGAAATTGGTATTCTAAAAGAAAATATCTCAATGAACGAAGATTCCTATTGCAGAAAACTCTGTGTAAATATAACTCCCAATTCTCAGTTTCAAGTTACGGTTTCGCGACTTTTGAATCACCCTGTACAACGAGAGGATGGGCACCCGAAGCGACACCCAAGAGAATCTTCCCTGAAAGCAATCATAAAAAGAAGGGAATACAAGCGGTGACAAGAGGAAGAACCATGTTTGGAAACACGCGAGTGTTGGTCCCGTTAGAGAGGCAGTCAGATGATGAATAGAAGAGCATCTCCACTTGTTGTTTCGGGCGAGAATAAGAGAGGAAGAATCGAAGTTCTTCATTGGAGTACAATGAAGAAGAGACGAGCACATTCGCAGCAGTGTTGCCACACCCAGAAAGAATAATTCCCTCTTAAAGGAACAAATTTTCCCATCTTTCTCTAAATTTCCCTTTCATCTTTGAAAAATGGAAATTCTTACCACAAGACATTATTCATTTAAAAAATTATTATCATTTAAAATTTTACAATCAATAGTAATATAATTTTTACTGTTTCCATTGGCTTTCATAAAAAAACACATTAATTCACAGAATTAAAAGGAATTATTTACAGGCTAAGGCAAGGTGGAAATAACAGATAATGTTACAAATTGTACAATTTAGGAAAATATATACCATATATTAAAAAATTAAGTTTGTACCAATATGTTATTGCAATAATTTTAAAAATTAGATGACAATGGAAACGGTAAAGTTCCACTTTAACATTGTACCGTGTTATGACGGTACATAGGGGGGATATCCTTTCCCCACACATTCCTGATCTCGGATATCACCATCACGCTCCAGCTACCCGTAGTAAGCATGGTTGCCACCAAGTAACCCCTTTAATAGAGACTAGGTGAACCAGGAAACTTCCTGCTAGAATCGAACTCGGGCTTCCCGCGTGGCAGACAGGCACACCACCGATTGAACAAGTGCGGCTCCCAGATGATAATGGGAAGATATTAATTGTTTCCATGGCAAATTTTAAATCTTATGGTTCTATTGTACTTGAGACTATAATGAGTTTGAGATTGAGTATGTGAGTCCATATCTTCAAATTTCCCTGTACCAAAGAAAATTTCACCTCATGTGGCAACACTGATTCACAGCCAATAAGAAGCGGGCGTTGTCCACATACACCCATCGCTACCAACGGATCAACGCCTGTCATTCACAGGCTACTGCAGCAACACCCGTATCCTTGCGACCTACCTTATTTGCATATACGAGGATCAGTCAATAAATATCCACAAAGTTATATTTGTGTTTCTGTTGGCAGGATTATCGTTCTTTTCGCGCGCATCACTATGTATGTTTTATTGTTTATTGATTTGGTTTATTTTACTTCTCTTTTATGCCACTTATGGCTAATCGTGACGATTAGGATGAGTGATGATATGATGAAATTGATGATGTGAGACTAGGAAAGAACACCCATGCACAACCTGGATAGGGGAACCCTGGACTCCTGACATCGTAGCGAGCTGCCGCTCTGATAACCAAAAGTGTTTTCAGGGTCCTCCATTAAAGATTTCCTTTTCCTCTGTTGTGCTTTTGATGTTTTCTTACTAACACGAGCACTACAAATAACTTAACATAAATACAAAGGGAAGAACCCCCGAAGAGAGCCCTCCTCCACCCGCCTACTCTCAGGGGTAGGTGCTTATGTCCTGATGCCTTTAAAAATAAACCAGAACGTAATTTCCATTGAATCACGGTTGCCCCGTTTATTTTATTTATGTAAACTTTATTGTTTCAAAATAATTTAATTACAATAGTAATACAATAATAGAAGAACATGATTTTAAAGATTGTTCTGGTTTCCAGGACAGGTTTGGTTTACATAGTAATTTGTATCTTTTTATTATTATTATTATTTATAATTATTATTAGATGGATGGTGCAAGAGTAATATGGAGGGCCTCCCCGATGGCATAGTTGTAGCGTCGTGGAGGCACATAGTGGTCCGGATCCCACTTTAAACTGTAGGTCCAGTCCCGATTAGCCTTACTGTGCATAAAGTGGACTCAAAACACCAAATCAATCAATCAATCAATCAATCAATCAGCAATATGGAAAATTAAAAGATAAATAGGTTGGTGAGGAAGTCTTAATTACGATGAAATGAATTTGAATTTGGAGTTTATAGATTTAAAGCTGAATCTGCTTAATTAGATTTGATTATGATGCGACGATTTGTCTACAATTTCGTGATAAGACGAGCATATAAATCGCAAAGTGCTGTGTTTTCGTTGACATTCACAATAAAGATAAACACATCCACTTTTAGTTATATATCTTATCAGCAAGGTCACCTCCACAGGTCCTCACCCTCACAAGTCTTCCGGTGGTGAGGGGTAAGTGAGCTTTGCCCTCATGAGGGTTGCCCTCTGGATTGTGAACAACTCTGGTGGAGAGGCAGCGTTCACCCTGTCTCCCTTGAGAAGACAACGTGCACACGTTGGAGATATCATTTACGTATTAATATGTGGCGATTTCCACTTGACATGCGTGAAGACAACCGGAAAGGAAAGCATCAATATGCAGGAAAGAACAAGAAGGAGAAGGAAGCGAGTTAACTACTCAAGCCTGAAAGGTGTAATTAGCAGTTGTGCATTACCATAGGCATTAATTCAACAAACAAGTTTCAACCTGTGCAGTCTCCTAGGGCCCTTCCCGACAGGTAGTAAAGGAAATGCGCCCAGTGCTTGCAGAGAGAAAGAAGCATTCTTCCTCTCCTCTAAATAGAACTGAACCACTGCGGTTGGAAAGGACAAGCAAGGCGACAGATGGAGGCCAGTGCTTCCTCACACAAACCAGAACACCGGAACGTGTTTATAGTAAATCACCGCTGCCTTATTTGTTTATTGACAGTGTATCGGTTACGGCACAGTGACCATTATGCAGTGCAAGAGTTGCGCTTGCTATGCTATCGTGCAGACCTGCAAGGCGGAGTAGGGTGTAAGGGTCACTCTTCCACATAGCACACCCAAGCAGGGTTCTTACAGGTCCAGGAACCCAGAAATTATAATAAGATTCTATTGGGTTTCGCTGCAGGACCGCAACCTTTTCTCTATCACAATTTAAATTCGGTCCAAGTTGCGTATTGTTTCATTGAAAAAAAGGTTCCTGGACCGAATTTAAATTGATCCGGAGAAAGGTTCTTCGACCGCATTTAAATTCATCATGGAAAAAAGGTTCCTGGACCGAAATGAAATACTTTACAGATAAAAAGGTTCTTTACGATCCAGAACCCATTTACGCTTACTGATTTTCTCTCCTGGACCGGAATTGAATTTATTTAAAATTCCTGGACCTTTATCAACCTTGCACCCAAGTTGCAACCTCCCTTCCATGTAGTACAACCTGGAATGCATTTGCAGACTAACGAGGCTCTGGCGTCTGGACCTGCAGCCGGAGGACATGTGTTGCGTCGTCCATATATGTTTGTGATAGTCCTTTCATCTACCTCATCGCAGCACCATTTATCGTCATTGTCGCGATTAGCAAATACTGACAGAAAAGTGGCGTAAAATAACTCAAATCATTTATTCATTCCACGGCGGAGTGGTTAGCGTAGCGCGTTGCGACGCCAGGGGGGTACCAGGGCATGGTTGTTCTTCGTGAGTGTCCCTTCATTTATTTCATTATATCAACACTTATCCTAATCTTCGCGATTAGCCAAAAGTGCAGAAAACTAACTAACTAACTCTCTAGCCGTCTTAAACCCGAAGGTTCATGGCTGCAGCAACACAGGCCTTCCATCTTTCCCTATCTTGAGCAAGATCTATATACTCTTTTCCATCCCTACCGATTTCCCTTAGGTCCATCTCAACGTTGTCCCTCCATCTTCGTCTTGGCCTTCCTACAGGTCTCTTACCATCAGGTTTCCCAACAAGAATCCTGTAGACTCCTCTTTCCTCTCCCATTCGTGCCACATGGCCTGCCCACCTAAGACTTCTTGATTTAATTATTCTAATAATATCTGGACATGAATACAAATTATGTAGTTCTAAATTATGTAACCTTCTCCACTCACCTGTCTCTTCATCCCTTTTAGGTCCAAAGATTTTCCTAAGGATCTTATTTTCAAATACTCTCAATTTATGTTCCTCTTTCAATGTAAGGTTCCAAGTTTCACATCCATATAATACTACAGGCAAAATTACTGTTTTGTATATTTTAACTTTTAGTGTCTTAGATATTAAACGAGAAGACAGAAGTTTATGAAGAGAGAAGTAACATGCATTTCCTGAATTAAGCCTACTTTTTATTTCCTCTTTAATATAATTTTCATTTGTTAATATTACTCCTAAATATTTGAATTTGGAAACTGGTTCAAACAAGTTGTTATCAATAATTAGATTTTGATTATTAACTAACACTTGGTTTCGGCCTGTAAGCATATATTTAGTTTTCTCTTTGTTAACTTCCAAACCTATCTCTTTAGCAGTTTTGAAAAATATTTTAGCATTATTGTTAATTGTATTCACATCATCCCCCAGTAAGTCTACATCATCTGCATATGCTAACAACTGAGTCATAACATTTAATTTTAGTCCTTCTTTAGTTTCTTTTACCTTCCTAACAGCATATTCTAAGGCAAAATTAAGGAGCAATGGAGATAATGCATCTCCTTGTTTTAACCCATCATGAATTGTAAATTTGTCAGACATATTCACACCCACACGAATTTTACTTTCTGTTTCACTGGTGCATATTTTTATCATACTAACAAGCTTCTTAGGTATTCCAAACTCTACTAATATATTATATATAATTTCTCTCTTTTGACCGAATCATATGCTTT
This sequence comes from Lepisma saccharinum, assembly GCF_977018435.1. Lineage (NCBI taxonomy): Eukaryota > Metazoa > Arthropoda > Insecta > Zygentoma > Lepismatidae > Lepisma > Lepisma saccharinum. Next base: position 93,121,024 of record NC_139236.1, read on the forward strand.
TTTGAAATCAATGAATAGCTGATGGACATTTTGATTATATTCCCACTTTTTTTCAAGTGTCTGTCTGATGTGAAAAATTTGATCTGTAGTTGATCTGTTACGTTTAAATCCACATTGATAATCACCTATAATTTCATTAGCATATGGGGTTAGTCTTGTTAAAAGAATGTTAGATAATATTTCATATGTTGTTGAGAGTAGAGAAATTCCACGGTAATTATTGCAGTTCATTTTATCACCTTTTTTAAACACAGGAACAATTATGGATTCTTTCCACTGTTGAGGGATTTCTTCTTTATTCCATATTAAACAAATTAATTTATGAATTTGACATATTAATGAATTTCCACCATATTTAATTAACTCGGCTGGTATTAAATCAATGCCAGGTGCTTTGTTATTCTTTAGCCTTTTAATAGCATCTTTAACTTCAGTCAAGTTAGGTTCTGGAACTAAAGGTTCTGCTGTGTGGACTTCATTTACTTCTGATTTATCTCCTACATGGACATTTAAAAGGTCATTAAAGTAGTTCTTCCATCTATTTAGAATATCGCTTGGGTCAGCTAGAAAATCACCGTCTTTATCTTTTATCAAGTTTACTTTAGGTTGCCACCCCTTTCTAAATTCATTTACACCTTTATATAAATCTCTGATATTTTTGTTTTTGCTGTTTGTTTCAATTTCGTTAATTTTGCTTTTCAAGTAATATCTTTTTTTACTTCTAAACGTGCGGTTAACTTCTCGCTTTATTCTATTATAATTGTTTAGATTTGTATCATCAGAGTTATTTAACCACCTAAGTCTTGCCTGATTTCTTATTTCTATTAGATTATGACATTCATTATCAAACCATGGCTTACTTTTTCTCGGTTTATGGTATCCTATACTTTCTTTAGCTGCTGATTCTATTGCATTACGTATGTGCTCCCAATTCTTATTTACGTCTGTTTCATTTATATTTTCATCATCATTTAAATCCTGCAAAACATCAAATCTATTTGACAGTTTAATTTGGTAATCTTTCTTAATTCTTTCATCAGTAAACTTTCCTGTATCAAATTTTAGAACTTTTAGATTTTGTTGCTTATGATTTAACACTGAGAGTCTTTCTCTTAATTTAGCAATTACTAAATAATGGTCACTGGCACAGTCCGCACCTCTATGTGTACGAACGTCAATTTTACTAGTATGCCTTCTCTTATCAATGAGAATATGATCTATCTGATTATGAGTTTTACCATCTGGAGAAGACCAGGTATATTTATGGATATCTTTATGTTTAAAAGTGGTGCTTTTCACAATTAAATTCTTTGAGGTTGCAAAAGTAATCAATCTTATACCATTATCATTACTTAATTCATGAAGACTTTCTTTACCAATCGTGGGTTTAAATGTCTCTTCTTTGCCAATCTGTGCATTACAGTCACCTAACAGAATTTTCATATCATACTGAGAAAATTTATCAAAGACCTGTTCTAACTCTGTATAAAAATCATCTTTATCTTCCGTTGGTGCATGTATGTTTATTAAAATAATTTTACACCACCTACCCTGTAAAACTGCATATGATATCCTATCATTATTAAATTCTACTGTTTTAAGAGCCGAAATAATTCTATTATTTACAAAAAGGCCTGTTCCAAAATTATGATTTTCAGTACCACCATAGAAAAAAGTATAATTTTTAGTTTTACAATTCCCTTCTCCTGGCCACCTAACTTCCTGGACAGCTACTACATCTAATTTATACTTAACTATCTCATTAACTGTACACTGAAATGCCCCAGGCCGGTAAAGACTCAGAACATTCCAGGTGCCTAATTTAATATCCTTATTCCTAATGTAGATCTTATCCTTAGTCCAGGGACCTCCCAAAGTAGTCCCCACCCGGAGATCCGAACGGGGGACTATTTTACCTCCGGAATATTTTACCTTGGGAAGATCCATGGCCTTATATTGCTGATTCTTGACATGGCTTTTTACAGTGCAGAGTTGTCAGCTCTACGCCTAACCCCCAATATGAATGGAGGAACTACTACACAAGACAAACACAAACACATTAGACAGCACAATTACTACACAAGACGAACACAAACACATTAGACAGCACAACTACTACACAAGACACACACAAACACATCACAACTATAACACAATATAAACATAAACACACCACAAGTACTACACAATATAAACACAAACAAACCACACCACAACTACTACACAAGACAAACACAAACAAATTAGACAACACAACTACTACGCAAGACAAAACAAACATACTAGACAGCACAACTACTACACAAACATACTAGACAGCACAACTACTACACAAACATACTAGACAGCACAACTACTACACAATACACATACATACACACCACCGATACTACACAAGATACACACAAACACACTAGACAGCACAACTACTACACAAAACAATCCCAACCACACTAGACAGAAGTGGAAAATGAAACCCTGTAGGAAACGAGAAGATAATCAAACTACGTAGGGAATTAGAAGTAGAAATAGGGACCTCAAGCAAAACGAGATACAGAAAAATCGAACGGAAAGGGAAATAAGACGTAGAAAAAGGAGACACAAAACTAAAAGTGAAGTAGAACATGATGAGCATCAGAGGAGCGAATTTCGAAGTAAAATTTCTGGTGATAAAGGGTTTGAGGTGTGATATAATCCTAGGAGTACCTTTCTCAGAAAATAAAGTGCAGAAAAATGAAGTAAAATAAACTAAAGCAATCAATCAATGCTTCGATGAAGTCGTTGTAAGTCGTCACTTTGTAATCAAGAGTTCCCTGATTTGATTCCCGGTGGAGGCGTACAGTGATTGGAATTCTACTTTAAACTGTAGATTCAGTCCCGATTAGCCTATCTGTGAATAAAGTTGACTTAAAAAAACAAACTAAAACAAAAGAAGCTGTTCTACCTTTTACACATTGACTTGGGGGAGCGCTCTTCTACAGTAGCTATAGCAGTATTGTATTTTTGTTTGTTTGTACAATTCTTACGGGTTAAGTGGTAGAGCAGCCACAGGCTAAACTTCGCCCATGAATAAAGAATGTCTAATTCTAATTCTCATATCAGCAGCCACCATCTAAAAAGGGAGATAGAAGCTATGAATATGAATTTCTCAGTATATTACAACTTATTACACAAGATGTTTAATCCTGCTTAGGAAGTAAAATGAATTACCACTACACACGATTTAAATGAGATATTTGTAGGATTTCGGGAAGGGGGCTTCAGCATCCCGAGCTCTCCCCCTTGTTACGTGCCTGACATAGAGGTACCTTTCATGTTTACAGATTAGAACGACAAGAGTTTCGATTGTAGCCACTTTATATTTGATTGAGTTTGGTGTTTTAAGTCCACTTTATGCACAGTAAGGCTAACTGGGACTGGACCTACAGTTTAAAGTGTGATCAGAAACACTATGTGCCTCCACAGGGTATCGAACCCGGGACCTCTTGATTAGAAGGGGACGACGTTACCACTACGCAGTGGAGAAGCCTTTATTTGCTATTGTCTTACTGCCCCATTTCGTACAATAGGTCACTTGGAAATTTTTCGACTTGGCAAAAACTTTTAATGAGCGCTAACCCCTAATGACTTGAAGTTGACTTTATGACCATTTGCATTCGACGTCACTTCAAACTCGACCTTCACCTACGACTCTGGCACGTTACCTCAGCTGGTAACTCAAAAGCCGAATATTAACGTTCCTTTGTTCTAGTTACTTCAGACTTGACGACAGGGGTCAGGCTCGTGACGCATTGTTGTTCGTAATGGGATTATTTTGTTGCGGGCATGATGATGGCGTAATAAGATTTCGCCGGACTGAAGACATATCTGATTAACCTCGGCTCTTTTTCCAAAGAAAATGAGAATTTTGCTTGAAAAAAGGTTGTGTTGGGATCTCACAAGAGAGAAGGCCCGAAAAAAATATTCACCTTTCCAAGTAGGTCAATTGCTTTATCCACAAGGGGAAGGTATGTTTAGATCTCCACAAAGGAATGAAGCATATATTTCCTCCAGACAGAATGTCCGTTACGTGGTCATTTGTTGGCCAGCATTTCGCAGCGAATAAATTATCAATTATGTACCCAACCTTCTGGCTATAAAGAAGGTTAATGATTGGATACTTTTGTACGTCACGGATGGGACCTCAACAACGTGAAGATAGTTCGGTCATACTCAGCTGTATCGAGGGTATACGGCGATAATATGGGTTCTAACCTAGATCATTACATATCATTTACACGTAATTTAAAAACACTTAGTTTATTTACATTGTAAGAAAAAAAATCCCAAAACTCATACAGGCCTCCCCGATGTTGCAGTGGTAGCGTGTTCACCTTGCAATCAAGGGGTTCCGGGTCCGATACTTGGTGGAGGCACATGGTGGTACATATTTCACTTTAACTGTAGGTCCAGTCCCGATTAGCCTTTCTGTGCATAAAGTGGACTTAAAACGAACAACTCAACTCTACTCAAACTCATACACAAAAAATGCTAACGAACTTGTAACACCGAAAACTTGATAAAGTTTATATTCCCAAGTTCAAACTCATTTCCCATCTAACCCACCTACAAGTTTCTTGAGAACACTTTAATGCATGCAAAATATCATCACAATTCAATTTTCTTTGAGGGAGATATAAACATCCCTGCCAGGGACAAAATTTTTTTTTTTCCGGGATCAATTTTTTTTCTGTGGGGGAAATCCTCGGCACCTTCCCCCGATAATTCGCATACTAGTTTTATTATAAAAAATTAAGAGAAATTTTAAAAATCTTTCTTCACCAGTTTAGCACTGGTTTCACCAAGGTAAGTTTGGTAGTTACTATGGATGAACGATATAGTGTCGAAGCCCAAATGACTCGGCACTCGCTTGCTGATGTGCCACCAAAGACTGCGTCTGAGATACAAACCGGACCAGATTAAATAACAAAACGAAATATGTTTTCTAGACTGATAACCGTCGTGATTGAGAATGGCAGACACAAGGGAAGATGGAACGTACCCTGCTCGGGCACGCGTCCCTCTCTCTAGATCTCCAGCTCTCCTCTCAAAGCGATCTGACCGATCACTGCCGGCCCTTTTTGTGGCTGTGCGTATTTCGCAATTGCACCACGTTCACCCCGACAGTGACCGGACATATACCTGCTGAATTCCTTTCTCATCTTTCAGTTGCGAGACTCATACCGACACACATTCCACGATATATCGTCACAGACGATACGATACGATTTTTTTTCTGTATCTTGACGATATATCGTCTAGTTGATATCGCCTGAATGACATATTTCAATATCGCGATATATCGTATGAACGCTATATCGCCCAACACTAGTAGTTACCACAACAATTGTTTGCCGCCCCGAAGTTCATTTTGAAACGTGCTGTAGTTTACTTTTTCACTTTTATTTTTTTTTTTGTCCTGCATTGGCCTGCAAAAAGCAAGGAAAAACGACGGACTGCAGACATGAGGGTGTGAACCCGTGATCTTTGGAGTGCGAGTGCATTGTCCCCCTCCACACACATGCCTCTGATCAAACAGTCGCAGGCGCGGTGGACGATGGGAACTGCAAACAAATGAATGTCACCGCCAAGTTTTCTTTTCCTAAGCTGTTTTTTTTCTTTCGGCTTTTGTGTTTGTGGACAACGCCCTGTGATGCGGACACCTGGTCCTCCAAGTCGTGCTGGTTCGAGCTTTGTGCAAATGGCTCACGCTAATTGGTTTTCTGTGGTTCCTCGACGGAAAAACACTCCGAGTCACCTACAGATAATCCTTTCTGCACCGAATCGACATCAAGGTCGTGCATCGGAGTATCAGCCCCTGCGTGGCGTTGTGCTCTACGGGATGGGAAGTGAGAGCTGGGGAAGAGAATAAGAGACTGGGAGGAGAGACCAAGAATTGCAGATAGAGAAGCGAAACAGACCGAAAATGACAGACAGAGAAGAGAGGGGAGGATAAGGGCACTTCAGCACATAGGCTATTTCGGCCAGTCACGTTATACCGGTATAAACCCAGGCGCGTCGCCTGATAATGTTCGCATGAGCACGTGAACACTCATGTATATGTCTTAAATTACGTACATATCAAATGCACACACACACATACGTATATTTATTCGAAAAAATACTATGTTTGATGTACGAGTATATCCACACAATTTACTCTGACACGACTTCTTTCACTGACTGCCACTGTGTTCCACGGAGGGCGTAGAACATAATTGCTGTGCGTGTTGCATAGAGCTGACAGCTAAGGGACTGTTGGCCACTATACCCCAAAGATGTTCACTTCGCTGTGCGAACACTGATGCAAGCGGCAATACTTCTTACATTCGGCACTAGAGTGCAGCATATACCAGGCATGTGTAGGGGGACTCGAAAAGGTCTGTGCTACATAGTTGCAAACTGTACCGAGAATTCGCTAAACCTGGCTGATTTTAAGGGGGAGAGGGACAATTTCCCCTAGGTCTTTCTTGTATTACTTCAAATATAACGTGAATTTGGGGGGAAATTGTTCAAAGTAAATTGAACTGTTATTCTTACTTTTTCAATTAAGATGAAGTTACAAGGGAGAGGAGTAAATCTACATTCAGTACAATTGATTGATTGATTTAGTTTATTTTACTTCGCGTTTTGTGCCTCTTGGCTAATTTGCGAAGATGGGGATGAGTGATAAAATGATGAAATTGATGAATGGACATTCACAAACAACCAAGCCTGACCGGGATTCGAACCCGAGTAGTGGTATTGACTGTACTATAAACCCGAGAAAGTACGAACCCCTCTCCAGCAGCTTTGGCCATACTTAAAACTGGGTCAACATGCTCATATGAGTTTTTGCTCAAGTGTGGAGCTCTTATAATTCAAGATTTTTGTAAAAAATACCCTCGGGAATTTTTCAGAAAGTACGAGCTCTTCAGATTGATTTGTGGATACTTACAAAAGTTGCATCAGCCAGATTTTTGTTTATAAACTTGTCAATTTTTGGCTATACCAGAAATTAAGCTTATAGTATGTTTTTCTGTCAATCTTGAAGATATCTATTGGGTTCTGAGACCGAGTGGAGTGTGGTGTATTGCCTTGTAATCAGGAGGGTTTTGGGTTCGAGTCCTCATGCAAAATGTTAATGTAAACAAGGGGCTTTGGGTTCGAGTCCTGATAGATGTGGCACTCCATATGTGAGATTTTGAGAATAATTACTGCTGGTTGATAGCTCAACTTGCTCAACATATCTATTTATTTAAATATAACACTTGCCTAACCCAAGAATTTTATAATTTGGAAAAGCAGATTTACAAAATTGCATCAGTTTGTCTATAAACTTGTATCCATACCTACCTATACATATTTACTTCAGGTTTAAGTTTAATTGGATACTATTCAATTTGCTTATCTAATATTAAAATAAAACAATATGCAGAGCCTACCTCTAGAATTGTCTTGTGTTTGCATGTTTCTCCTCTGCGTCAGTGTGTGCAATTCCCGAGACCGTAGTATTGATTTTTTTCCTTAGCGCTAGTATTTACAGAAATTCCCGATTATTGCATCAGCCAGTTATGAGAGAGTGACTGAGGGGAACAGACGTGTTGATACAGTGCTTCTCATACTTACAGGTTTAAATTCGAACAATATAAAATCTGATATTTGTTGTAATCTATTCATATTTAGAGTCAAGCTTATATTTGTCCCAGCCTGTTATACATAACAAGATTATTGCTATTCTATACATGCATGTTCGTGCAGGCATTTGCGCAGGGTCAGTGTGAAGGATTTTCTACTTGTGGGCTATTGGCTTTACAACCTGTCATAAGATTAATATTAATCTATAGAGATTAGATTTGAATCCCAGGAAATTTTATATAAATACCAAAACCAAAAATATTAAGTGTATACACACATATATACATATATACATACAAATTACAGTGCTGAACCCAACTGATATTTTTTATTCAGTATAAAGTTTTGAATTGAATCCCGGGAAACTGTATATAATAAACAACAGCAAAAATGCCAAGTCAAAAACATTGCAATCAGTGCAATAAGAATATATCCAGCTCTAATTGGGCCAAGCATCAAAAAATTTGTAATCCAGACAAATACAAAACTCCCACAAAAATTTGCCCCAAATGCAATAGAAAATATAACATGGAATATTTTACATATAAACATAAAGATACTTGCTCTGTACAGTCATCAGCACAACCATCTACTTCTGGTCTGAAAAGAAATCATGAAGCACCTCTTAATGCTGGACCTGCAAAGCAGCCACGCTATGCACCCATCCGCAGCAGTTTTAACGGCCAATTAAGGGATCACCGGTTTGTATCAGAGCCAAGATGCGGCATTGAGAATTTCTTGAACAGTGTAAATCCTGATCTCCGGGCAATTCTTAATACACAAAATGGCTCTTATAAGCTGTCCCTTAAATTGTTTGTACAATATAAGAAACCAAATGGCACAAAATTTACACAGCCCCACATAACAGAAACTGTACCTGTATACTCAAATGCAAATTCAGACACAATAATAAGCAGCTTGATAAATCAACTGAACATTAAACACTCTGAATTTGCGGCAAAAGAGTCAGGATGGAGCCTATGTGGTTCATCACACAAGTTATATGTTAATATTTCTGAATTTAGCCCATTGCAAGGATCTACATATGTGCCATTACCTGCTAATATCAAAAACAAAAGAGCCGTGGTTAATATAGAAAATACCGACCAGAAATGTTTTCTGTGGTGTATATTAGCTGCTTTGTTTCTAGTTTCAAGGCATCCTGAGAGAATAAGTTATTACAAACAACATGAACATCTTTTTGACGATGCATTGGAGGGTTTAGAATATCCAATGTCAGTTCAGAATATTGATAAATTTGAAAAAAGGGCCAGGCACATCAATGGCAAACAATTATCTATTAATGTATTTATTTGTTCTACTGGCAATTGCCCGATAGCACCTCTCAGAATCAGTACAATTGATGATGAATCTGCAATTCCAATTGATCTGCTCTTAATTGAAGGAGATGATACATATCATTACACTCTGATACATAATCTTCAAGCTTTAGTCAGAACACAACTAGACAAAACTCATACAATATTCAAGTTGTGCAGAAGATGTTTATCTGTATTTTATGGTCAAAAAATGATAAAAGGGGTTCGGGAAGAGAGTGCAGAAATTGCTAAAAACAAGTTAATTGAGCATCTGAAATACTGTGGCAACCATAAACCTGTTCATATGGTGATGCCAATGCCAAGTGAAAATTGCAAATTCAAAAAGTATGAAGCCTTGTTGGAACACCCAGCATATATTGTCTGTGATTTTGAATCGAACCTCAAACCTATTGCATTCTGTAGCCCAGATCCAGAAGAATCATCAATTACACCGTACCAGCAACATGAACCTTCCAGCTTTTGTTGTGTGGTTATACGGGATGGTGTTGTTATTAAAGAATATTCATACAAGGGACCAAATGCCATCAAAAAATTTGCACAAACAATAGAAAATGTGTGCAGTGACATAGCATCTAACATCTTATTAATATCAAAGCCTATGTTGCCTTTAACAGAGGAACAGATTGAGGATTTCAACAATGCAGAAAAATGCCCGGTATGTGATTGTGAATTTTCAGATACAAATATCAAGGTTCATCACCATTCTCATACAGATGGTAAATTTTTAATGGCCCTGTGTAATAGCTGTAATATTAAGATCAAGAGACCAAGATTTATCCCCATATTTTGCCATGGAGCATCCAATTATGATTTCCATCATCTGATCAGGTACGAGGGGTTTGAGAAGCAGAATTTAAATATTTTAGCTGAAAATGATGAAAAATATATATCTATTAGCAAGATAATTAAAGTTGATGGTGTTCCTATTCACATAAGATTTCTTGATTCTTACAGATTTTTACCTGCTAGCCTGGCTACACTGGCCTCTCAATTATCTGATGATGACTTGAAAATCACACGTGCCTCGTTTCCAAATCAGGACCTGAAATTAATTAGGCGGAAGGGTGTATATCCATATGACTATGTCACAGATTTTTCTAAATTTGATGAGTGTTCCCTGCCACCACAAGAAGCATTTTACAGCAAAATCAGAGGATCTGGAATCACAGATGAAGATTATCACCATGCCAAATTGATGTGGAACAGTTTAAAATGCAAGACATTTGGTGATTATCACATGGCTTATTTGAAACTTGATGTCACGCTCTCAGCTGATATATTGCAAGCATTCAGAAAATCTTCCATGCAAAATTATGGACTGGACCCAGTGTATTTTTACAGTGCCCCGGGCCTAGCATGGGCTGCAACATTTTTCAACACTAAAATGCAATTGGATCTGATCCACGATCCAGATAAGTATCTGTTTGTAGAGAAAAGTATAAGAGGAGGGATGGTGCAATGTTCTCAGAGATATGCCAGAGCAAATAACAAGCATATGCCTGATTATGATCCAGCACGGCCATCAAATTATATACTGTATGTAGATGCCAACAACCTCTATGGTCATGCCATGATGGATAAACTGCCATATGCAGAGCTTGAATGGGTTGAAGATTTTAATATTGATGATCTTAAGGACTTTGATGACAGTAACTATGGACTCTTCTTAGAGGTTGATCTGACAATTCCAGATCATTTGCACAATAAATTTTCTGATCTGCCCCCAATTCCCGAGGTCCAGTGTTCACCTGGCTCTAAACAGAAGAAGCTCATGATGACTCTGGAGCCAAAACAGGATTGTGTCTTATATTACAAGCACCTCCAGTTCCTGATGAAACATGGTGTTCAAGTAACCAAAGTTATAAAAGTCTTAAGGTTCAGGCACTCAGAATGGTTGAAACCATACATTGATACAAACACAGAGCTTCGAACATCTGCAAAGAGCGAATTTGATAAGGGCTTGTTTAAATTGATGGTGAATTCAGTATATGGCAAAACTATTGAAAATGTCAGAAAACATACCGATGTTAAAATAATTACTGACCCCAGCCGGAGCAAAAAATTAGTTGCAAAGCCCAACTTCAATTATAGAAGAATTTATGATGAGCTCATGGCACTTTTCAACATGAAGAAAACAAAGATTAAGTTTGATAAACCTATTTATGTAGGGGCTGTGATATTGGAATTGTCCAAATTACATATGTTAATATTGTATTATGAGGTGCTGAAACCTTTTTATGGTGATCGTGTAAAATTATTGTACATGGACACGGATAGTTTTATTCTTGATATTCAAACAGAAGATGTTTATCAAGATATTGCACAGTCTGAATTGTTTCAATACTTTGATACCAGTGAACATACAAGAATTCAACCCCACAACAAAAAGGTGCCCGGCAAGTTAAAAGATGAGACACTTGGTGATGTTATTGTGGAATTTGCTGGGTTAAGTGCCAAGATGTACAGTTTTAAAACATGTAGTGCTGTTACCAAAAAGGCCAAGGGCATTGGCAGAGTAACTGTTGAAAAAGAGCTTGTATTTGAAGATTATAAAAATTGCATCAAATCACAGAGTTCAATCAGAACATCAGAAAATAGAATTCAGAGTGAGAATCACTTGCTGACTTCAAATATTGTAACAAAAGTGGCCCTGGATCCACATGATGACAAGAGAAGCATTTTGTCATGTAACATACATACTCTACCTTGGGGGCATTGTGATTTGAAAAATGGGAAACAATGCCCAATTACAGAGCATGATTTGAAATAAATAAACATGCCTATGAACTTATTTGGGTTCAAAAAACAGGCTATTATGGACCTGCCAACACCACAACCCTCTCCTGATATGCTGTCTAAACTGAGTGGCTTGTTAATTATTCATCTGAACAGCATACTTACAGAAGTTAATGATGAAACAGGTAAAACATTGTACATATTTAACAATAATTTAAATCACTACCAATTACCTGTAGGTGGGCAATTGCAATTTATTACAACCCCTGAGGGTGATGTCAAGATTTCAGTAGGGAGAAATATTTACAGAATTAAGCACTCAAACATGATTTCTGGCACTGTATATACTGTTTCTGCTGGTGACTGCTTATATATTGAGGTCCCTGGGTCATATGACAAGCTTATACCCTTTTTTATAGAATTAAGAATCAGATACTCAATAATAAATAACCACTAAACAAAATGCCTAATGATATATTTGGCCACACAAGGCACGAAGATCACAGTGATGAGATTCTGATGCTTGATGTCAGAGTCAAGAAATTAAGAAGTGATTTACAAGCTTTGCAAACCACACTGAATGCCAGTCTTCAACTAGAAATTACAAATTTGCAATCACAATGCATGGACCCTCTTCTTAAAATTGATTCTGAACTCAAATTGCTGCTTCAGAAATATACTGATTTGGCAACATTAGATAATTTTCAAAGTTTGGAAGAGGCTGTAGCAGCTCTTCAAGCCAAATTTAAGACCCAGGCTAACAACTCTGAGCAATTGAAACAGCAATTGGAAGAGCAGATAAATAATGTCCAGACACAGCTCCAAACAATTGTCAAAAGCATAAAGTCACAAGAAGATTTTGATCTAGTTATTTCCACTCTAAAAGAACAGATTCAGTCACTCCAAATACCTAATCTGGACCCTCTGAACAATGCCATAGCCGAGGTTAAAGAAAAAATTGAGACACTTGAAAATTTTATGAACAACTTGCCATCTTCTGATGCTTTGAATGCAATAACTCGGAGTGTAGCAAATATTAAGCTGCAACTTGAAACATATGAAGATTTTGGAAAAATTCAAAGTTCCATAACCCATCTTGAAGGTACCATAGCAGCAGTGCAAAGTGATTTGGCAAATGTACTAGAATCCAGATTGCCTGGGATTGTAGACACCCTCGTCAGTGTCCAGCAACAAATCACAAAGCTTGAAAACCTCAATACTGAATCTGAACTATCTCATTTTCATCACTTGATCGATGATATCCAAACAAAACTAGAAATTTTACAACAATCAACACCCTCTCAGGCAGATATAGCCCTGCTCCAAAATGCTATGCAAAATGTGGCTGATGCATCTGAATTAAACAATGTGAAATTGGCACTTGAATTTTTACAAAATACAGTATCAAATCTCCCTACATCACAGGAACTTAAAAATATTAAGAGGGCAGTGAATAGGATATTGAAATCAGAAGATATCAAGAATATCCAGACAGAGATCAAACAACTCACTCAGACAGTGGCCACTCTACCAACCAATCAACATATTAATGAACTGCATGCCCTGTTTGAGGATATCAGAAGACAGGTTCATGATCTTACTGCTCAAAATTCTAAATTGGCAATTGTTGAAAATTTGCAACAAATTGTAGCTAATATCAAGCAACAGCTAGGGACCATGGAATCCAATCAGGCAAATGCCCTGTCTGTTTTTGCAACTCAGCTTCAAGAAATTGTGCAGCAATACAAGAAACTTATTGTGGACATAAAAATCAAGCCAGGTCATGATGATGTTGTTAGAACGATCAATGAGCACCTTGAATCTGTAACAAGCAGATTGCTCACAGCAGAAAAGGAAATAACAGGCATAATCGAGAATCCAAAACATTCAGTAATTCTTGAATTGTACAGCATCCCCAACAAAGAATATGATTCACCATTTACACCAGGTGGCAAAATATATATGCTGTCCCCTGCACAATTTTATTACCAGTTTTTTGTTGGGGGCACATTGAGACCAATCAAGATCAAATATTGGCTTCAACCACAGGCACACCACTACCCTACCTTATCAATAACAAATGCTGACAACAAAGTGAAAGTCACCAGTGTAGAATTAGAGGATTTTACAGACCCCAATACATTAGAGACAGCCTATACTGAAGATGATGGCACTTTGGAATTTAAAATACAAATAGGGGACAAATTATATTTAGAAAATCCTGTAGTATCAGCTGCTGAACACCCTATAGTTGCAATATTCTTGTTTACATATTATGTCTAGACAAATTATTGTTGATGAATTACACAGACAGGCCCGACATAATTATAAGAGACTGCCAGTAGTCACAAAAGGCATAGATGATTTATGGCAGAGCGACTTGATTGAAATGGCAAGTGGGCAGTTGAAAAACTTAGACAAAATCAACAAGAGCTACAAGTATCTACTCACTGTAATAGACACATTTTCAAAATTTGCCTGGGCTGTGCCACTCAAATCCAAGACTGGAAAATGTGTTACAGAAGCCATCAGGACAATCATCAATCAGAGTGGAAGATCCCCGCGCTATTTGCAAACAGATAATGGCAAAGAATTTTATAATTCGGTGTTTCAACAATTTATTAAAAGCCAGGCAATACAACATTATTCGAGTTACAGTGATCTCAAAGCCTCAATTGTAGAGAGATTCAACAGAACCTTAAAAAATCTTATGTATAAACAATTTACACTGCAGGGTAATTATAAATGGATTACAATCCTACCAGAACTTCTACATAAATATAACAACTCTGTCCATTCCACAATCAACATGAAACCCTCTGAAGTAACCTCATCTGATGAGCAAAAATTGATCAGGACTGTTTATTATCCTAGATACCAGCCAACAACAAGAAAAGCCAAATACAGGGTGGGTGATCAAGTAAGAATAAGCAAATATAAGCACTTATTCAAGAGAGGTTTTACAAGAAACTGGAGTACAGAATTATTTACAGTGGTTCAAGTTAAACCCGGGACCCTTAACACATATATAATAAAAGATCACCGAGGAGAAATTCTCAAAGGCAGGTTCTATGAACAAGAGCTCAGCAAAACTAAGCAGCCTGACACATATCTCATAGAAAAAATTATCCGCAGAAAAGGCAACAAGTTATTTGTCAAATGGCTGGGTCATCCGGAAAACAGCTGGATCGATGCAGACAAAATAATAATATGAGCACCTGGGATGTTATAAAAAGGCTGCCAGAACCTGAACAGCAGAATAAGAGAAATGGCAAGTTGCTGCCTGATAATATTAGATGTCTTATTGTTGGGCCATCTGCTTGTGGTAAAACTACACTAATGGTTGATAATTTTTTATTGGCACCCAACTGGTTAGACTGAAAAAACAGGCACTTGTATGTTTTCTCTAAGAGCTTGGAACAATTAAAATATCAGCAGCTGATGAAGCTATATGATGGATTAGATATTGCCACTTTTGAACCAGATGTTAAGCCACTTCACGAATGTCTCGATAATTCTGTTGTTGTGTTTGATGACATTATACTAGATAATCAAAACAAGGTTAGAAATTTCTTTACACAGGGGCGGCACAAAAACATTGATTGTTTCTACCTGGCACAGACTTTTTCAAAAATACCGAAGCAGCTGATCCGAGACAACAGCAATTTTATATGTGTGTTTCATCAAGACCATACCAACCTCAAACACATACATGATGAATATGTAGGTGGGGACTTGAGCTACAATGATTTTTCCAAGTTTTGCAGCAAGTGCTGGAACCAGGACAGTTATGGGTTTGTCACAATTGATATGACAAGAACACCCAATAGTGGCAAATACAGAAATAAAATCAACGATTTTCTAGACGTTGAAACATATATAAATAACCATGAAACGACCAGTCATTGATGATCTTAAGTTAAGAGATTATCTTGTAAAAAGATTTAAGGGATGGAAATCAGAGAACCGTGGAATTTATGAAAAACACAAACAAGCAGAACAGCCTGTAATTGATGCTATTAATAATTTAGGTAAGAATATCAAAACTGTTACAGAGCAAAATCAAGATTTGATCACAGAGCTTGTACCTGTAGCTGCAAGGAACATATTAGATTATCCATTCACCCCACTTTCCAGTATTCATACACCTAGTCCTGTTGCTCCTAGAAGAATTGAAGCAACACAGGATCCTATTGAATTGGGTCTTCTTGCTCAAAAATATTTAACCACACCTAAAGACAATAAAGATGAGGTGTTTGGCTTATATGCTGACACAGAGCGTGATGGCAGCATCATCCATAGAATTGGCAATTTCAGAGTAACATTTATGGGGGATGATCTGATTGTTTATTCAGAATCTCGTCTCGGAGAAAAAGGTGCTTTTGTTAAGTACCCCGGCACACCTGGACTGTGGGAACTGATGACTAGGAAGAGACCTGGCAGCTATACGGATGAGGATTATGATTATTACAAAGAAATATTAATAAAATCAGATGCTCTATACCAGAACAATGATCCCACACAAAAAAGAGTCAAGTCTAGCAGTGGAGCAAAATACAACAATTTAATCAAGCCCATATGGTCACAAATTAAGACAGGCAGTGGAATCAAACAATACAACACCCTGCCTAAAGAATTTGTGTGGGTTGATGATGTCAGGAAACTTGTAGATAGGTTATTGGTGATAGCTGGGGAGGAAAATGCTGGCAACCACAATTTTTACAATGAAAAGGTTGGAATTATGGACATGATAAGTACAAAATTGTCTAATTTTATAGTGAATGACCCTAAGGGGATTGGATATCTCATAAAAATTATTAATACTCTACCACCTAAATTTTGGAATGTTTCTGAGGGTCGGGGCCTTGTTAATGACATTATAAACAAGCTGCCATTTGAACTACACATTCCAGGTTATCAGTATTGTGGTCCAGGCACAAAATTGGACCATAGATTAAACAGAGGGGATCCTGGTGTTAATCCCCTAGATGCTGCTTGCAGAGACCATGACATAGCATACAACACACATTCTGATCTTGACAAGAGACATGTTGCAGACAAGAAATTAGAAGAGGCTGCATTTGGTAGATTTGTAAGCAAAGATGCTTCTTTGAGTGAAAAAATAGCAGCATTGGGAACCACCATAGCTATGAGCACCAAACAAAAATTGGGGTGGGGGTTGTGAACATGTATATAATAAACCTACGATGAAGGCCAAGGGTGTTATGTATCAAATACCTTATGCAGGTCTTAAATCTCTTAAAACTATTGACAGTCTCTTGACCAAAAAGCAGCGCAAGAAAAAAAGCTCTTGTCTTGCAAAGGGACATGGTATGAAATTGTTGCTTAGTACCCCCCAATTAAAAAAATTACAGCAATCAAGAAAAAAATCGCATACAGGGGGCTTCATATTTACCATCCCTGCCATCTTAGCTGCTCTCGGGGCCGTTGGGAGCTTGGCCGGGGGATCAGCCGCCATAGCAAAAACAGTAATAGATGCCAAGAAAAATAGGGCAGAATTAGATGAGCAGAGGCGCCATAACCTTGCCATGGAGAAAAAAGGCAAAGGTGTTAAGAATAAGTTTAAAAAAAACAAGAGCCGCTTACAAACCAAGATATTGAAGCTTTAATCAAACCACTGGGCATCAAACATTTTAGAGGTGTGTACATGTCTGATTCTTTACCGGAGCAACCACTCAACAAAGAGTGTGGCATAGTTAATTTGGATGAGTACAAAAATCAGGGCACTCACTGGATCTGTTATCTTAAATATTTAAAAGATGAGGCATTTGTGTTTGATTCATTTGGAGGTGTTCCGCCTGAAAATTTAGTAAAATATCTAAAATCAGCTAATCTGTATTACAATAATGCCCGTGTTCAAAACTTCAAAGATGTTAATTGTGGACATTTGTGTTTATCTGTTCTCAGATACATGTCTCAAATAAATAAACCATCAATTGAAGATTTTCAAAAAGCCTTGTGGTATTTAAAACATCATGGGGGTATTCCATCTCACCAGCCAAAATTCAATATTGAAACTCAAATTGCATGATGACATAGTGTATCCCAAAACAATAGCTCTCAGAGCATTTTACGGCATGTACCTGATCCCAAATATTACACGCCACAACAACACAATTGCAGTAGGGGATCAAAAAATTGTCATCACTCCAGGGCAATATAATCTGTCCACTCTAAATGCTCAATTACCCAGAGGTGTAGTGTTAAGTCAAAATTCTGTCACTCACAGAGTAGAGATTGTATCTGCCACAGAAACAGTGGATCTGGGTACTATAGGAGAACTGTTAGGATTTGAGAACAACACAAAACTTGAAGCGGCCATCAAACACACTGCCATGAATATACCCAAATTCTTAGCCATAGAGACTCTGAATATTCACTGTAATGTGGCCGAGGGTATGATCACCAAATCAAATGGCATAGGCACTCACAAACAAACAGGCATCATTGCAACATTCAAACCTAATTCAGAATTTATGGAGCCCATCATCTACACTCCATCCCCAACATTATATTTTCCTGTGTGCCACAATAGAATAGATAATATTGAATTGATGGTCACTAATGAAAAAGAAGAATTAGTTGATTTTGCTGGAGCCACAACAACTGCTATCATAGAGATTAATATTTAAATAAAAATACATACAATGGAAAATATTGAGAGTTATGAGCTACAATCATTCCCCCCAAACAGGAGGACATTTGCAAATTTAAATCAACCAAACACAGAAATAGAGGTGGATCTTGATGTAGGGGATGGCTTTATACACCCTCACAGAGCAGATCTATACATCAAATTTGATGTCGTAAAGCTCGATGGTACAGATTATCCGCCAAATTCTAATATAAGACTTGTAGATAATTTTGTGCCGCATCTATTCTCTGAAATTGAGATCAGAAAGCATGGCGTTGTTATAAACAGAATAGATTATCCCGGCATTACCTCCA
The DNA here is from genome assembly GCF_977018435.1 of Lepisma saccharinum. Taxonomy (NCBI): domain Eukaryota; kingdom Metazoa; phylum Arthropoda; class Insecta; order Zygentoma; family Lepismatidae; genus Lepisma; species Lepisma saccharinum. Next base: position 93,139,725 of record NC_139236.1, read on the forward strand.
CGGCTTTGGCCACACTAAAATTATCCAAAACCGAGGCTTCTTACTACAGAATCGGCGGATTTGAGGCTGGTGAGAAAATATTATCCAAGAGCCACACAGTACTGTTCCCCATGCGCCTGTTGCCAGGATTCTTCTCGGATTACAAAGATATTATGTGGAAGGGTGGGTTAAGAATTACATTTAGAAGAGCAGCCAATGATAATAATGCTCTAATGAGGTACAGCACATTAAATTCTACAGGGGAAGCTATGCCTAATACCTTACCTGATGCAGGCAAATGCATTATTCAGACTATGGAGCTAAGAATCCCTGTTGTTGAATACGAAGCCAGTTACGCTCTTAAATACAAAGCAGATATAGTAAAAAATCCCCAGATTCCTCTGCAATTTTACACATATCAAGCTGTACAGAAACCCGCATCTGGTACTTATTATGAGTTTGATGCGACAAATTCATTCTCCAGTATTCAATTCGACATGCCCGATTTCGTGGTGGTATTGTTTCAGACTGGAAGACACAACAATCAGGAAAAAAATTCAAGTAGATTTGATAGCTGCAACGTCAAGAACATATATCTTAAAAATGGCAGAAATGAGGTATTTCCTAGGGAAAATTATAATTTAGACATTTCCAAGGATGATTTCCTCAAATTATATGAAGCTTTTTCGGCTTTCAAGCGTGTCACTACTGGCAATACTGACATGTATTACACACCAGATGAATTCAAGGCACAGAGACCCATGTTTGTAATTAACACTTCAAAAAGGAAACAAGTTGTAGTGAATGATAGAACAAACATTAAAATTATCTGTGAATTCCACGAGGCCTTACCTGAAGACACTATTTGTAGCGTCATTCTCATAGGTGAGAAATCATATATTTATGATGTAAGAAATGAGCGGGTCACAGAGCAGTTCTAGAAGCACGATTCAGGGCTTCCCCCATAGTGGTAGCATTATTGCCTTGTAATCAGGAGGGTTTTGGGTTCGATACCTGGTGGAGGCACAAGTAGTTCGGATCCCATTTTAAAACTGTAGGGCCAGTCCCGATTAGCCTTACTGTGCATAAAGTGGACTTAAAACAGCAACTCGAACTAGAAACACAATTCAAACACAAAAGCCCTTTGGATACTTTACCGTCAGAAAATATATTTACCTACCCATTTTAAACCATCTCTGCTCGTAGCAGATACCTACCTAAAATACTGCCAAAAGCTGAAATACAGAAATATTGTTCTGTAAGTTACAGACTTGTGTACAACAAGACCAAGCCTAAATGCAATTCAGTTTGCAATGACAATATCCAGGAATTTCCTCAATATGATGGATGGTCCCTGAAAAAGTACACAGTGTAGATAAGAATTTCTCTTTGAGTTCCATGACAAATGACATGGAATTTCCCTCGGAAAAGGCGCAGTGCGGGTAATAACAACAGATATAATCACTCAGGCATACAGAAAGAAGACAATTGCTCTTTGAGGAAGAATAATATGCTATTCCTCTCTGAAAGAACACAATACAGATTATATCTGATGGCATACAACTCCCAGGCATGCAATGGCCGAAACATGGGACTGATCAAAAGATTGGAAAACACATGCAATGTTTACTTGACCTCCATTCTATGTATTGATTATGCAGTTTTGCCCCGTATTGTTGAGCTGTTGGTGATTCTTAATAGAGAATAATTTTGCTCTGTTGTTACCAAATTTAAGATCTGGGAGTTATCAACCAGCAGTAATTATTCTCAAAATCTCACATATGGAGTGCCACATCTATCAGGACTCGAACCCAAAGCCCCTTGTTTACATTAACATTTTGCATGAGGACTCGAACCCAAAACCCTCCTGATTACAAGGCAATACACCACACTCCACTCGGTCTCAGAACCCAATAGATATCTTCAAGATTGACAGAAAAACATACTATAAGCTTAATTTCTGGTATAGCCAAAAATTGACAAGTTTATAAACAAAAATCTGGCTGATGCAACTTTTGTAAGTATCCACAAATCAATCTGAAGAGCTCGTACTTTCTGAAAAATTCCCGAGGGTATTTTTTACAAAAATCTTGAATTATAAGAGCTCCACACTTGAGCAAAAACTCATATGAGCATGTTGACCCAGTTTTAAGTATGGCCAAAGCTGCTGGAGAGGGGTTCGTACTTTCTCGGGTTTATAGTACAGTCAATACCACTACTAACCCGGGACCCTTGGCGTCGCAGCGCGATGTGCTAACCACTTTTTTTTTTAAATACCCCCTACACGGAAGTATACCCAACCATTCACACTTTTTCTCATTTTTACACTTTTCAATTCTTACAGTTTCTCAGTTTCTTATCATCTGGACAAACACAAATACCCATGCCTTACCCGGGACTCGAACCCGGAACCCCTGGCGTTGTAGCGCGCTCTGCTAACCACTCCGCCACGGAGGTCGACAACCACTCGGCCACAGGGTCGGGCTACATTCAGTACAAAAACATTATTGTGAACACTCGTATGAGAACAGCACGAAACGCCACTGTATAAACCCTATGACTAAAACAAAAAAAGGGCAGGCGCCCTAGAGAAATAAAATGTCTCTTAAAAATTTGCTTACTCAATTTTTAAAACGAATTCATTCATTCACTACTAAACAAGGTCGAAAACTATATTGTCTGCGAGGATTAAAATATCCTTACCTCGGTTAAAAGCTGAGGTGTAAATAGGCACTCAGCACACACATGGACAGCACACGGTTCTACAGAAGATTATGCTGGCCGTAGGTCCAGACGCCAGAGCCTCGTTGGCATGCAAGAACAAATTACGAGGGTGTAGTACGTGGAGGTGAGGTTGACATTTGGGTACCTTGCCAGGTCACCCCTTCCACGACAGAGAAAGGGAGTTAGGAAAATAAAAACAGAGAAGAGAAAGACGGAGAATGAGAGAAGGAGAAGAGGGAGAGAATAAGAGACAGAGAAGAGGAAGAAAGCATAAATGCGACAGAGAGAAATATGGAGGAAAGACAAAGAAAAGGGAGAAATGGAGAAAGGAAATGAAAGACAAATAAAAAGAAAGAGGGAATGGCAAGTAGAGAAAATACAGAAGAGAGGGAGAGAAGGCAAATGAAAGAGAGAAAAGAGACATGGAGAGAGAAAATGATAGACATAGTAAAGATAAATTGAAATGGGAGAGAGAGAGAGAGGTAGGGAATGAAAAACAAGAGTAGAGAGAGTGAGAATGGGAAATAGAATAGATTGATTTGGTATTTGAAGTTCACTTTATGCACAATAAAGCTAATCGCGACTGGACCTACAGTTTAAAGTGCGATCGGAACCACTATGTGTCTCCACCGGGTTTCGAAAAAGGCGACGACGCCACTGAGCCATCGGTAGGCCCGGGAAATAGAATAGAGAGAAAATACGAAAGAGTGAATTACAGAAGAAAGGGAATGTTTGAATTATGTTATTTTACGTCGCATTTCTACCACTTTTGGCTAATCGCGACGTTGGGGATTAACAATGAGGTAAGATGGATGAAGGGACATACAGAAACTCGTATGGACGACACAACATAATTTCTTCGAAGTATTTTACTGGCTGGTGTCAGAGCCTCGTTCGTATGCAAAACTAAGACCAGGGGAGAAAATGAATGAAAGATATGGAAGAGGAAGAGGGAAATGAGAAAGAAGAAGAAGAAGGAGAGAGAGAGGTAGAAGTGTAAGAAGAAAAAAAGGAGGATGACAAAGAAGTCACTTCATACTGAAGACACAGTGGAGTCATCATTCACAAACATACGTACTAGAACCAAATTTCAAATCAATCAACCGACTTTTCAGCGACACTGTTGGAGCATTTGATTCTGCTGCCACCTATGGAACAATAACTGATGAAAAGTGGGTGACACCTCACTTCAGAAACATCTCAAAATACCGGACACAATCAAAGACGCAACAGGACCAACGTCCCTCCCTTGGCAAGCATACGTGTCAAAAAGACACAACCCCTTTGGCTATACTAGTCGCCAGGGGAACTCTGGGAGACTCTCCAGTGGCCAGAAAGACGTGGTGAGTCACATTCAATTAATATTTAGGCTAATAATGACCAGCTACAATGACCTTCTCTGGGTTACAAGGCCACACATGGAGCAATTTGTTCTAATTTTAAAATTGCTTCGGCGTTTTTTTCTTCGAGCCACGCGAAACGACAAAAAATACCCATATTGGTTTTAATCTTTGTAGCATGATTTTTCTGCCCGTCCAGGATGAAAAGGATGTTATGATCGAATAAGCGTACAAAAAAAGTGGAAAATTGGAGGAAAAAGGATGATAAGTTAGGGTACGATCTGGCCACACTGGTTTTAAAGGAAGCAGACGATTCATTGTCAAAGCTATAATTGAGAACATGTTTTGAATATTTTCAACACAGGTAACGGTACAGGTTGCCATGTCGACAAAAAAGCAAAATTAAAATTAGCCGGTGGCGCAATCATCGGATTCTGCTTCACTTTTTGGTCAACAACGCTAAAGTTGTACCTATTCATATTTTGTACTTTCGTTATTTTACGTCACGTTTCTGCCTCTTTCGGCTAATCGCGACAATGAGAATGATTTATTATTAGGGAGAGGATTTTAAGGTGCAAAATTATGGTCTGGAGAGGGAAAAAGAGGTTCTGAAAGTGTTTTCAAAAAGGTTGCTGATAAAGTGCCTTTATTCAATGCTCTCTTTTTGTGCGCCTTCTGTATATAATGCGCGCGGACCGCAGAGAGAGCTGTGGATCTGCCGAATAGGTCTTGTTAAAGTTTGTGCTTTCTCTCCTGGGTTTTGCTACATTATCTTTGGAACCATTGGGGATGCAATGATAACATTATACCATTTTATAGCTCTTGTTCTGCTCTACAAAATTAGACTATAGGATTTTATGTAGCTGTTTAAGAAAGTGAGAACCGTGTATTTTTCTGTCCATTTGTTTTTTAACAAAACATGAAAGCAAAGAAAGGAAAAGGGTGCTGAAGCACCAAAGAGGGTGTAAAAATGGAATAAACGTGCTAATCTCACAAAAAGGTGCAACAAGTGTGTTTGTTGATTTGACTTCAATTCATGCCCTAAAATACATATCTCAAACGATCGGTTTGAAAACAGCTATATTTTTGGAAAGGTGCTGCACCTTAAAATCCCTTCCCTAATGACGAAATGCAGTCTTGACAAAGCTACAAGACACTAAGTTTTATGAAAAGTTGTGTATTGCACAAAGAGACCTGTCAGAAGGCCATGACGAGGAGATAACGTTGAGACGGACCTAAAGGAAATCGGTAAGGATGGAAAAGATTGGATTGATCTTGCCCAAGAAAGGAACAGATGGAAGGCTTGTGTTGCTGCAGCCATAAACCGTCGGGTTTAAGAATTCTAGAGAGTAAGTAAGTGTGTATTGCACGCCAAATTCGAATGCATACATGCAGGAAAAATGCCTTTTTCGAGGAACATAGTTGTCTATGGTCGTCCGCAGGATTTTCCCCAGGGAGGGACATGCAATGATTTCTTTCTAGGGGAGACAAACGAAGTATATTTCCTCACAAGTGATGCCCATCGAAACACACTTCTACAGTTTGAAGTTATTGTTTTCTGAAACGACCTTACAATATCTGACATAAACTATTGTGACTAATGTGAAATAATTATTGTGAAATATAGTGTATTTGTAGGCCGTGATCCATTTTCCAGAGAGGTGTGACCTCTCGTGCGCCGCTTCCGGACGTGCATGCAGCTGTCAAAGATTGTTTTTAATTATTACAGATATACTAATCGAGACTAGTCCTAGGTATCTGAACCACTGTCCAACCTGGGACCCCTTGATTACAAGACAACAGTCTTAACACCACACCATTTGAAAGGAACCCCGTTATTGAGAACTCATAGCATCGAATAGAGGTATCTTTTGGATTTGTAATAGGAGTGAGAGAGAAGTATATAGCAAAAAATATGTAGAGTGAGAGAGAGAAAGAGATAGTGTAAGATATTAGAAGAGAGACAGAGATAGTAAAAGATAGGAGAGAGAGAGATAGATAGATAGATAGATAGGTAGATAGAGAGAGAGAGAGAGATAGAGGGAGATATATAGAGAGAGAAACAGAGAAAAAGAGAGATAGTGTAAGATAAGTGGAGAGAGAATTAGTATTAGATATGACGAGAGATGGATATAGTGAAATATATTGCAGAGAGAGAGAGAGATAGAGAGAGAGAGAGAGAGAGAGAGAGAGAGAGAGAGAGAGAAAGAGAAAGAGGGAAAAGAGATAGAGGAAGAAAAAGAGGGAAAGAGACAAAAAGGAAAAGAGTAAGAGAGAAATAGGGAATAAGAGAAAGAGAGAGAAGGAAAGTGAAAATAAAAAGAAAGAGAGGAAGAGAGAAAAAGAGTGGACGAGAGAAAATGAGAAAAGAGAGAGAAAGAAAGGGAAAACAGAAAAAGAGAGACAAGAGAAATGGAGAGAAAAAGAAAGACAAAGAGAAAATATAGAAAGAAAGAGAACAAGAGGGAGAAGAAGAGAGAGAAGGAGAGAGAGAGAGAGAGAGGGGGGGCGTGATAGAGACATAAGCTCAACTTTCTTTGATCCATTTCTATTTTGTTTTGTAGCTCTTCCTCGTTCAGAACAGACGATAAATTACCCTTGAAGGCGAATCGAGTATCGCAAGCAAGAAGACAAACTCGTCACAATGTGCCTCCATAACTTGGATGCTGCCACCGACGGACATCTAAGTGTCCATAAATCTTGTCTGAGTCTGAAGGCGGTTCATCAAGAGAAGCGGCTAAATGCCGCCATAAAATTGAAATGTATACCAACACAGCATTCTACTCCAGACTCTCATCCCTCTTTTCTAGATGTCCTCCGAAGTCAACAGTCTGCAAGAAAGGTCTATGTGCTTTGATCTGTCGCATTCCTGTCGGCAAACATGCGCTGAACAAGTTGGAGCTGAGATCCCAGCATCAAGTGGCGTATTTCTTAAAATCGTAGATTCAAGTAGTTCTATCTATCTATTTAATATCAACAATAGTCCACTTTATGTACAGTAAGGCTAATCGAGACTTTACCTACAGTAAAAAGTGGTATCCTAATCACTATGTGCCTTCATCGGGTATCGAACTGGGACCCCTTGATTTCAAGACAGCGACGTGTCAACTACACCGTCGGGGAGGCATCAGGATGAATTATTTTGGTTTGTTTTACTTCGCTTCTCTGCAACTTGGGGCTAATCGCAAAGATGAGGATGAGCGATGGTGTGATGAAATTAATGAAGGGACACCCACAAAGAACATCTATGAGATCTGGATTGGCCTGGTAAAGACTGGAGGATAGACACAATACATGCAAAAGGAAGCACGGTAACTTGATTCCGACGGGGAGGATGGATCCAATTCATGCAAAGCGGAGAATGATCCAGACTGGTATGATGGACAGAATTCGAGCAAAAGACAGAGCGATAGCTTGATTCGGACTTGGAGATGGAGACACTTCATGCAAAGAGAGGACGCACAATGTTCCATGTGTCGAGATGAAAAAGGGAATGAAAAACACAAATATCTTAGGGACATACATGAATTTAAAACCGAGAGAATAATGTAGATAATTAGAAGGTGGGAGGGGCGGAAGGAAGAAGAAGTGATAAAAAAGAATCTGGAAACTTTCTTGGCAAGGAGAGTGAGAGGGGAGATTGAAAATGAATGTAACAAGCTTATTAAAACTGTAACAACAAATAGTTAATACATTAGTAACAACGGCGATTAAGAAACACTGTGTTAGACCATTATTTCTTCAGTAACGTTTTACAGTGTGGAGTATTGTAAAATAAGACTCGAGTATTGATATAAAATATGTCATAGGCCACAAGGTTTGAATTGTCAGATTAATTTTTTTAAGTCCTGAAACGTCCCCCCCCCCCCCAGTCTCTGAGCCAGTTGTCATGAGCATCACGTACCCCATGCGTTTGTCTTCCTCTCAGATGCCTAAGATGAGGTGCAACTCGCTCCCGGAGGCTCGCTTGCCAGCCATGATGTATAGCAGGCGATTAGGGGTTTGACGGGAGAAGAATTGTGGAGACCAAAACAGTCGTAAATCCTGAACCGTTGGAGGAGTAGCCCCACGCTTTAATAGCAGGGCGCACACTGCAATTATCCTCAACGACCTTGCAAATAAAAACATCAGCTCCCTTGCCATTATTACATTTTAATCTTCGCTTGGTTCGTTGTACGACAATATCCTTCGACGCATCACGTGACGGATTCTTATTGGCTGTTTCTGGAGGTTTTTACGGCTCTTTCCGCTCAATTATAGCCAATTGGAGGGGACGCTGTTCCTGTATTGCACCAACAATAACGAGAGCAATTCCTCGACAAAGGAGCAACAGGATTTTCTTTCGGTAGTGCTTAGTGTAACAAGGGGAAAAGGAAATGGCATTAGGCTGCACTCTAGACATGTTCAGGACTGCCTGTCATTTGGAAGAATCACCGCCAATATTATGGACTACAAAGAAATGTATCTTTTAGAGTCACACCAGAGCTGTCACTCTAGAGTTATGTAGGAGCACCCTAAGACAATTTTCCAAGGGGTCAAAATCCTTAAGAGGAGGAGAGCATATATTTCAAGATATGACATGGCAAGTGTAATCACAAGAAAACATGTTTCAAAAGTAGGGAAAAGGAAGACCATTATGTTGTATCTATAGGAGCAGTCCTTGCCATTATAGCAGGATTGAATCCACCGATTCCCAAGCATCTTTATGTGTAAGTTCTACTAGTGGTTTAGTGCGTTTATTTATTGAGCATGCTGTTATAGTGTTTCATAATTAAGACCCCTTTTGAAAGATACAAAAAAGCGATGAAAAAGGATAGAAAAGAAGGTAAATAAGTGAACCTTCAAACACAGATGAACAGAGAGATGGGGAGAGAGAGAGATACAGAGTCAAAAAGACCGAGAGACAAAGAACGTGAGATAGAGAGAGCATATGCATCATATCGTCAACCAAGCGTATAAGAAATTAGGATTCATAAAAAGCCGTGGGGAAGATCTGAAAATTACATCAATGTTAATACTTTGTATGTCTCCCTAGTACGCTCACTCGTAGAATATGCATCGGTAATATGACAGCCTTTGGACAAAAAAACATATGAGCGAAATAGAGATGATTCAGTCCAAATTCTTGAGGTACATAAAGTACAAAGAAGACAAAGTGTACCCTAAATTCACTCCGTACTCAGCTTGTATCGCAGTTTAACATCGAAAAATTGAAGAAAGGTTTAATCTAAATTTGATGAGCACGCTATATAAAATTGTAAATAACAAAATAGACTCTATGGGGTTAATATCTGCATTACAATATTGTGTACCTCAAATGAGAACCAGACCGAAACCCGGGTTGTTTCATGTACAAAAATCTAGAACCAACCATGTAAATATATATCCGATGTGGAAAATGGGTAAAAATTATAATAAAGTGGCAGCAAATGATCCGAGCTTTCATATAAACAGTCTGTCACTTCAATCACTGAAAAGATTGTAACGAACCTGAGTGTTTAAGGTTTTATATTTGTAAAATATTAAGCTTTTCAAATGTTACTTAATTCTAATAATGTACAAGATGTCACAGACAACTTTAGTTAGATTGGCAGTTGTGGTTGGAACTTGTATATACATTTAGAAATACGTCATAATCTGTTTCTGTTGACGTCACTTTCCCATCTCAGCAGAGGAAGTGAACCCGCCTGAATGTTTTCACCGGAAGACAGACTGAGTTTAAAAACAGGTGAAGGTGTCAAATCAACAGGAACGTGGTAACGGTTAATGAAATACCAGAATAGTGTTATTGGTTTGCATTAATTTCGTTTCTTTCTAGCGATACTCGAAAATGATAATTAAGTACAGAAACTTTCGTGTATTTACGTTTCTCTTGTCCAACGTTAATTCTATATACATTTGTGTTTAGTGATTGTGATTTGATATGCTATAGAATTGCTCTTTACGTCTCTTCAGGCAAAGCAAATAAACGTAAGTAAATTTTTACATTGCTTGTAAGTCCACATACGATAGGATATATAAGTGATTATAAAACTGCGTTTAACTTTCAAAACCATGTTGTGTTTCTTTTCTACCCAGCAAGTCCTGATGAGTGATAAAAAGTCTCATGTTCCCAACACAAGGAGCAGCGGACTAACTTTGTGGCTGGTGTCCAACGGGAGGACGTTGCAACTAGCTCAGTGGAGAAAGGAGTGAGGTGTTCGTCTGCATAGTAATTAGCAAAACAATTTATGTCGTACAAATACACTCATGCTCATAAATTAAGGATAATGCTGAATCTTGTACAAAGAAATATTTGATGTGCACGTTGCAACTTGAAATGATGTCTGGGTACTGTCCCGAAGAACCTGTGTTGACTATGGCCTTGATCCAGTGTGTGGTGGCGCTGTAAGCAGACAAATGACTCACAGGAGCGAAACTGCTGACCAGAGTACAGTGCCTATAGGAAGTGTGCAGTTGTGTTCGGTTGTGAAAATGGTGAATGTGTGTGTGAAATGGCTCAACGAACACATATTGATGATGTAATGAGGGGAGGATACTTGTGCGGCTAGAGGCGGGCTAAAGACAGCAGGTCGTGTCACAGGTGCTCCATGTGCCACATAGTGTCATCTCACGATTATGGCAACGATTCCAACAGACTGGAAACGTGTCTCGGCTGTACAGCAGCGGACGTCCACAGTGTACAACACCACGAGAAGACAGGTATCTCACCGTAAGTGCCCGGAGACACTGACGGAGTACTGTCGGGGGCCTTGCTCGAGACCTTGCAGCTGTCACTGGAACAGTTCTTTCCAGACACACTGTGTACAGACGACTCAATAGGCACGGTTTATTCACCCGGAGGCCTGCAATTTGCATTCCACTGTCACATGGTCACAGAGTAGCCTGTAACAACTGGTGTAGAGAACACAGGACATGGACAATGGAAGAATGGTCTCAGATACTCTTCACTGACGAGTCCAAGTATAGTCTCAACAATGATTCTCGTCGTGTAACCATCTGGCGTGAACCAGGAACCAGATACCGACACGGTACCATCGTCGAAAGGGACCAGTATGGAGGTGGTGGTGTCATGGTGTGGGGTGGCATTATCCTGGGTTCACGTACACCCTTGCATTTCTTCGACAGAGGTACTGTAACAGGTCAGGTGTACCGGGATGTTATTCTGCAAGACTACGTTCGTCTTTTCAGAGGCGCAGTCGGTCCTACGTTCCTCCTGATGGATGACAATGTCAGGCCACACAGAGCTGCTATTGTGGAAAAGTACCTTCAAACAGAAGACATCATAAGAATGGAGTGGCCTGCCTATTTCCCTGACCTCAACTCAATCGAACATGCTTGGGATGCTCTAGGCCGACGTGTCGCCGCACGTCTTCTACCTCCTTGGACTCTTCAGCAGCTCCGACAGGCACTGGTGCAAGAATGGGAGGCCATACCCCAACAGCTGCTCGACAACCTCCTCCAGAGTATGCCAAGCCGTTGTACTGCATGTGTCAATGTGCATGGGCATCACATTCCATACTGAAACCTGTGCATATGCTCAAAGAACTGTGAAACAACATTTTACAATCTCCCTTGCTTTGTATCATCTGTGCGCTCTTTGGTTTTTCTCACGTTTTCTGCAATAAACAGGGTTAAACAGGGTATGTGGATGTCTTTCTTGTGTGTTCAACATGTGTCTGTGCTACCACAACTAGTTTGTTTCAGTGCTGTATCGTGGGGCATCAAAACCTCTATTATCCTTAATTTATGAGCATGAGTGTATATGTAAGTTAATGCACAAAATGTATGTATGCCTCAATGAAACGAAGTTCTGTGGTATCATTTGTTTAATAAATAAATAAATGTGGAGAGATAAAAATAATGAGAGAGGCTGAGAGGCAGATCCAAGATAAAGAGGGAGGAAGAGATAGATTAGATAGATAGATAGATAGATAGATAGATAGATAGAGAGAGAGAGAGAGAGAGAGAGAGAGAGAGAGAGAGAGACAAGAAACAGAAGGAAGGAGGTGTGTGTGTGTGTACAAATAGAGAGAAAAACAGAGGAAGAGAAAGAAACGGAGAAAGAGAGAGGATGAGAGAGAGAGAGAAACAGAGAGACAAAGAGGGAGGGAAAGAAACGGAGAAAGAGAGGTAGAGACAAAAAGAGCAACGCAGGCACAGTTCCGACAGAACAACCCGCTCATGACTGAACAGGAGGATTCAACGTGCAGATCCATTCGCACCAAACCAAGAAGCAGGAACTGAGTCCATCAGAAGAAGATCGGTCAATGTCCTCGAGGGCTCCGTGTCAGAGGGGTGACCTTGTTGGGATTCGCACTTCCCTTTCGATCAAACATAACGTTCGATCGCGATTATCGATTCGGTTCGGACGTCACGGTGTTGGAAATCGATTGTGGACGCTTCGGGGGCCGGTTCTCCGCAAGAGGGGGTCTCCGGGGGTGCCCCGGTGGAGCTGAATGCTAATGATGCAGGAAACCCACCAGTGGATGCACCATTGCTGCAAAAGCTTTGTTTGTCATTGCGCTGTAACCATAGTAACCTCTCTGGCCTCCAATTTTTTCTCCGATACTCTTTCACGCTTTTGACAAAGGGGTAAAGTCACGGGTGGATTAACGTCTGCTTGACTCTTGACTCGTCACAGCAAAGGCTTAAAAGAAATCCCCTTCGAGAAATATTTCAACCGCAAAGAGATTAAGAAACACTTTAGAGAAGTTTAGATAATTTTGAACATAATTAAAACATCAGCATCCTACGAAAATTTCCAATGGATCCAATGGCCAAGCCCGTTTAGTGGTCGAGACTCGATCTCGCCAGGGTTCGAGGGCCCTCCCGATGGCGTAGTGGTAGCGTCGTCGCCTTCTAATTAAGGGGTCCCGGGTTCAATACCCGGTGGGGGCACATAGTGGCTCGGATCTTACTTTAAACTGTAATCCAGTCCCGATTAGCTTTACTGAACATAAAGTGGACTTAAAACCCCAAATCAATCAATCAATCAATCGCCAGGGTTCGAATCGCAGCCTTGGCATGAGTATTCATTGAGAATGTCCTTTCATCAATTTTACTCAATCATCACTTGTCCTCATCGTCGATACTAGCCAAAAGTGGCAGAAAAGCGATTCAATATGACAAAACTGTTAACACAGAGGGGTCAAAATCCTTACATTGACGATATTTAAGACATGTCTTGAAGTTTGTTTTAAATTCACTTTGGGCTAATCGTGACTGGATCTACAGTTTAAAGTGGGATCCGAACCACTTTGTGCTTCCAACGGGTATTGAACCGGGACCCCTTAATTACAGGGTGACGACGTTACCTCGAACCCTGGCGAGATCGAGTCTCGGCCACTAAACGGGCTTGGCCATTGGATCTATTGGAAAATTTTCGTAGGATGCTGATGTTTTAATCTTAGGAGATCAGTGTAGATAATATAGTTCAAAATTATGTAAACTTCTCTAACGTGTTTCTTAATCAAAGAGAAAGAGATAAAAAGAAAGATAAAAAGAGAAAGAGAGAGAAAAAGGAGAAAAATAGAAAAAGACAAGAGAAATGTAGAGAGAGAAAAGAAGGGAGATAAAGGAAGCGAAAAATAATAAGAAAAAAGAAGGTTAATAAACGAATCTTCAGACACATTGACAAAGAGAACGAGAAAGCGTCAGGAAGAATACGAAACAGTAAATAGTGCAGAAAACATAAGAAGAAACAAGAAGAGAGAGTATATGTAATAAGATAAAATATTAAGATTGAGAAAAACAAGTCAAAAGCTGAAATGAATATGTAAGAAAGAGATACAAATAAAAGTGAGCAAGTAATCAATGTTTTCTGATTCCATTGGAGAAGAAAGGAAAGTAACTGGGAGTAAGAAAACCTGAGAAAGACCAAGACAAATATAGAATGACAACGTTGACATGAACGTGAAAGAGACTGGCAAACATGGCCAAGAGTGGACTGATCCTGTCCGGGATAAGGACGAATGAAAGACTTGTGTTGTTGCGGCAAATAAACCTTCCGGTTTGGTAATGCCCAACAGTTAGTTTAGCCTCGGAATTTAGGCTATATGCAGCCGGAAACAGCAATTAACAAATAAATTCCACAGCACCAATATCTTGGCCAGCAGCAAGAAGAATTCAGAGGAACGCAGAAGTACAGTGAAAGAAAGAAACCGCATTGGCTGCAGACCTAGTTCCAAAATAAACCTCAGAAACTAATTGGAAGGGAAAGTACTCACTGGAGACTCTGGAGAAAAAGACCGCTGGACGCCCGGAACGTCTCTCTTGTGAAAAAACTGGAACAAGTCATTTTTGGTTTTCCACTTAACCCATCATGGAATTATTCTGAGCGAATTTACTTTCCAAATATGCTACGTTATTCAGGCCATCTGTCGCCAGTTTGTCATGGAGGCTGAAAGATTTTTTTACTGTTCTGCCACACATTAAGTTTCTCCATATTGTAACTCTCTGGAAGAAAGATTCCCGCCAATTTGCAGTCTCTTTCTTTTCCTGTTCTAATGCTCCAAAATAATTGATAATTTCTAAACAGATCACATTCAGATGACCAGGTCAAGATTCTAAGAATAATAAGGTAAGTGAAAATTGCATGATCTTGCTGTAGATTATGGCTTTCTTTCGTTTCTAAATGATGCTTCAAGCAATGCTGCGTTAGAAGCCATTGATTCGCCTCTCCTATGTAATCAAGAGGTTCCGGGCTCGTGGCAGTAGCCATATTTAGTCCAGGAGCTAGTAGGCTTAATGACACCGTTGGATACAATGTTTGTAGCCGATATATAGGGTGCCCATAAAAAAACTCCTTGATTTCGAATGGTTATAAAATCAAAATTTATTGGAATATTCTTTCACCTTTGAGGCTGTTTCATCGACTCATAAAGTTTCATGTGGTACCAGTTGATTATACAGAGTGTCCCACAAAGGGGGTTTACACTATTTGAATGTTAATAACAGAGAAAGTATTACAGATAACCGGATGAAACTTTTTGTATCTGGATCTGTCACGATTAGTGCTTGTTGTCATTCATTTGTTTTCCTTTAATTTCAGTTCAGTTGCCAGTAGTGACAAGTAATTGACAAGATGGCTGGGAACCTTTCCGTTGAGCAAAGGAAGTGGATTTTAAAGTGTTTTTGGAAATGTGAGAACATGAAAGAAGTGGAGAGACGATGGCGGGCAGAATTTGATACTGCGCCACCGTCACGTGTAACAATTACGAAATTGTTTGACAAGTTTGAGAGGGAAGGAACTGTGTCTGATCTGGGACGTGAATGAGTTTACAGCTTCAGTGATGAGTTCCTGCAGATCATCCATAGTTCCGAGTATTGGAGGTACGTACACTCTGTCTTTCAAGTACCCTCAAGGGAATAAGTCACAAACAGTTAAGTCCGGTGATATCGAGGGCCACTTGAGGAACGCCTGGTCATATTGTCCAGCGCGACCAATCCATTTATTTGGCAGGTGCTCGTTGAATAATGCACGGACAGCGAGATACCAGTGCGGTGGTGCCCCATCTTGTCCCACCTGCCTCAGCAGATTGTGGAATCAACCGGTTGGTTCGCATTTCCAGGTAAAGCTGAAGTCCTGAACGTATCACCAGTTCGGCATCTTTGACACAACCCCAGAGGAAGCTGACCGGAACCGTATCTGGTTTCGAGCCACCACCTGTTTTTCTGTAAAGCGATGTTGTCACTTCACTGCCAGCTTATAATCCCAAGGGCTTTATATTGTATAAAAAAGTAGCACAATACGATAACACAACCTAGCAAAGATAACGCAACCGCAACTTTGCGTTCAAAAATCTCTAAAGAAACTGAATTAGCAAACATCTCATTTAGTCCAGGTGGACTTGACGAGAGCTGTCAATTCTTGGACGAACGCTATTGGTGGGAAAGGTTTCAGCGGACGGTTTATTGGACTCCACGTGGACCTGACATGTGGTTGTTAGGGGGAAAACTGACCTTCCGGAACTTTGTTTGAAGTAAAGTGAGGTTGGAATCAGGACGAGGAGTACAAAGTTCTGGTCCCCAAAGCAACCTCACTTTACTTCAAACGAAGTTCCGAAAGGTCAGTTTTCCCCCTTACAACCATATATCAGGTCCACGTGGAGTCCAGTAAATCCTGCCCTGAAACCACCAATAGTCTTCTCCGTCCAAGAAATGACAGTTCTCGTCAACTCCACGTGGAGTAAATGAGATGTTGCTAATTCAGTTTCTTTAGAGATTACTGAACGTGAGGTTGCGGTTCTTTATCTTTGCTAGGTTGTGTTATTGTGTTATGTTATTTTTTTTTATACAATATAAAGACCATGGGAGTAAAACGTCGCAGTGAATGAATGGATGTCTAAACACTGCAGGCAAAAGTGACAACAGTGCTTTGCCGAAAAACATGTGGTGGCTCGAAACCAGATACGTGGCCGGTCGGCTTCCTCTGGGGTTGTGTCAAAGATGCCGAACTGGTGATACTTAGAAGACTTAGGGTATAACTTTGGCCAGTAACGGTTCGATCCTCCGTACACTGTCCGTTCTGATACGGCACAAAACACATTACATTTTGGAGAGTCACGTGCAGCAACCTCCAGGGTGGCACGCGTATTCTCACTCCCTCCACCAATATCAGCACATTGTGCCTGTTGACTTTTCCATTTAAGTGGAAGGTCGCCTCGTCACTGAAAAAGATCTTTGAAAGCACGTTATCGTCATTTTCAATGAACGACTGGGAGATTCCTGCAGAATTCAAGTCGCGTTGCATTGTCTTGGGGGTGTAACTTCTGCACTCTCGGCTAGCTCTGCGCGTTGACTTTTTCGGGCTCCGCAAAAAGGTTTCTCTGACGCAATCTACAACTTGCTCCGAGACAGATGGTCGGTCTCCCTTTCTGTTATCCTCAACGAATTTGTTGTTCCACTTCAAAATTGACTTGTTACTAGGCGGATGCACATGAAATTTGCGTCTGAAAGCACGCTGCACAGTCACAACACACTCCATTGTCTGAAATTCCAACACGCACCAGCTGTGTTGCTGTCGGCTTGGCGCCATCTTGGATTTCACTGCCCTTTGGCAGTAAGAGGAGAACACAGAAGATTCTGCAGGAAAGGAAAGAAATGTTTTGAGGTAATGTATCTGTGGCCACCATATTCATATACATATTCCAATAAGTTTTGAAATCAATGTTTTTTTATGGGCACCCTGTATATTCGCATAATAGATACAAATACCATCATACAGGGAAATTCAAAAGTCCGGCACCAAGGGACAACTACGTTATTACTGCAGATAGTGAAAACAGTAAAGTACTAAATGATGGCATAAGTTTTAAAATTTCCAAAAATAAGAATTTGATGTAAGAGGATACAAAATGTAAACTTTATGACTTAAAATTCCTCCCAACTTTCAAATATTTTCTTGAACGAGGTGTCCGAATTAACAAATTAAAATAATTGTGCATTTCAGTACATTAAATGTATGGAATATATAAAAAGTAAAGAACAACAGTTATGTTGAATTGTCATTTGTGTAGTGGCTCGAGTCTGAAGTTTTTGTATTAAGTCCACTTATGCACAGATAGGCTAATCGGGACTGGGCCTCAGTTTGGAGTGGAAACCGAACCACTATGCCTCACCGGATATCGAACTGTGGTCGCCTTGATTACAAGGCAACCACGTTACCACTGCGCCATCGGGGAGGTCCAAGAGTAGAAGTCTTTCCCATGTAAAATAAATATTATTAATAATAAAATTTGCCAATTAAACAACAGTCGGTTAATAGTTAATAATAATAGTAATAATAATGCGCTACGACAGAAGTGCTCCCGGGTTCGAATCCCGGCCTAGGCATGGGTGTTATTTGTGAGTGTCCCTTCAATTTAATCATACCGTCACTCATCCTCATCTCCGCGATTAGCCAACAGTGGCAGAAAAGCGAGGTAAAAATAAAGCAAATCAACCATTGACTAACATTATTTGCCATCAAAGTTTTAAGAAAAATCTGAAGAACTTACTATTGTCCCAACAACTTCATTAACCTTCATATGTTAACAATTGCACCTGCACTTATACATCATATAATGCATACCTAACCTACCCCCCTTACCCCCCCGCACACACATTGAACTACCGAAGTCTTATTACTTATCTTTGCTCAACAGTATATATACTAATCTATTCAATGTATTATTTTATCATTGTATAATCTTTATATTATCTTTATTGTATTATCATGATCATTATGTGTTTTTTTTTCTTTCTTTTTGTTTTTATTCATTTATTGTATCTTTGACAAGGGTTGGTTGTAAGAACGGCCCATGAGGCCGAAACACGCCTGCTTAAATAAAGACCATTCTATTCTATTCTATTCTATTAAATTGGCAAATAATGATGATGAGGTTCTAATTATTATTAATATCACTCATCTATTCAGTTCTTATGCCACAATTCCGACTACCCTGCATAAATTTCTGACGACGCTGATGCCCTCATATGAGGTTCCACCCCATCTCACCCCTAGAATTCAGACGCCGACGCCGAATCGAAGTCCCTTCCGCGTTTGCGGAAACATGGAAGCCCGGAGAACCGTTATCCTCGGCCGAACTCCCGTGAAGGATTCGTGATCCCCTTATTTACACACTCCGTGACCTCCCCACCCGGCTCTGGGAGGATCGGGAAAAGGCAAACATCGATTGCTTTTCGACTTCCATTCATTCCTCCTCCACGACCTCTCCTCTTCCATTGTTGACATCCACTTCCAAAGAGCATAACTGTAACCGAGAGAAGAAAGGAAAGGAACACCGAATGGTCAATTTAGATTCTGGAATTGTTGAAACCAGCGCTGGGCCTACATCAGACTCTTCAAATACCAATAACTGTATCCCATAATACATTCCATTGACGCCAACTTCGTATGACTTTCTGGGTGGTTTGTATTTATTTATTTATTTATTGAGAAAATTCCAGGTACAGCACAGATGGCCATTTTACACTGAAGTTGTCAGCAATGAAAAAAGCATATACACGTATATATATACTGCTGGACAAAAAAACCGGACACCTTAATATTTGACATCTGAATTGCAATACTTATGAATTACACTCTCAGTTAAGTATTGAACAATTGAACATTCATTATTGAACATTTTCCATAGTTTTCCGTTTATTATTATTTACTCGTATTTACTTATTTGGAACATCTAGTAGGCTCAAAATCAATTTCATGCAACTTTGTTTTAATTTATTGATTTTCAATTCCTGTTGATGTTATTTTGTTTAATGTCTAGAGAGCCATGGATTTTGGTTCATAGTAACCATAGTAACATATATTATTAACATTGTCATTGCTGGTATTTTTCTTGCAAGTGTATTGTAAGTATGTTAGCTTGAAAATGAGACGTGAAGAGGTAGTAAAAGCAGTAGCTCTTCGCGATGATGGTCGTAGTGTGCACTATATTGCTAGGGTGCTAAATATAGCACGAAGTACTATCCATGAAGCTCTCAGACGGTATGATGCAACTGGTTCCTATGGTCAGAAACGATGCACAACAGCACGGGAAGATCGTTTAATGCGTACGACTTTAAATATTGTGGCACAGCGTTTGAGAAATGTTCATAGAGCTGTGGTTTCTTTACGAACAGTTCGTAGAAGACTGAATGAAAGTGGTTTATCATCTCTGAGGCCGGCTACAGGTCCCAGGTTGTTAGCACATCACCGGAAGCGAAGACTGGAATTTGCTACACAACACTTACGTTGGAATGTGGAGCAGTGGGAAAAGGTTTTATTCTCCGATGAGTCAAAATTCAACCTACGTTCATCAGACGGGCGTGAACATGTGTATAGAAGTCCTAATGAGCGTTATGCACAATGTTGTTCAGTTGAAATAACACTCTTTGGAGGTGGTGGTGTCATGGTCTGGGGAGGTATCTCTTTACAAGGACGTACAGAGTTGGTTGTTGTAGAGTTACAGAATGTGTGGCAGATCATGTAGTACCATATGCACCATTCATGGCCTGGACTTTGTTTTTATGCATGACAATGCGCGTCCTCACATTGGGAATATTGTCACGGAGTACTTGTACGAAGTTGCGATTACGCGATTAGAATGGCCACCTCAAAGTCCGGACCTAAATCCGATAGAGCACGTCTGTGATCAACTGAAACGACATATCAGAAACCGCGCAATAGTTCCAGAAACAATTGAAGAGCTAAGACTTGCTATTCAAGAAGAATGGGAGCAATCGGACCAAGAAGTGATTGCCAACCTTATTCGATGTATGTATTCACGTAGTGCACCCTGGACTAAAGACTAACGAGGCTCTGGCGACTGGCTCCATGGCCAGTATAATTTTGTTTGTGTTGTCCTGTGTTTTGTCCTTATTTGTGCTGAGTGTTCTTTGCAGCCTCGGCTTTTAACAACAGTCAGAACATTTTAATCTCTTATGATTTTAATTAAGCAACGTTAGAGTTGTTACGTGTAACGGTAAGGGGCTGGACCCCGTATAGTGTGACGGGTGCAAAATAGCCTTAGTGCTGACGCACCCAAAACTTTTAAAATCAAATCAAATCAAATTATTCGATGTATGCCACGGCGGTTACAAGCTGTAATTGATGCCAGGGGAGGTAACAGCCGCTACTAGACAGCTTATAATATACCCGATCAGTACAGTTAACAATATTAAAAAATATATTGGTAAGATTTCCTTTTTTTTGGTAGTTTTCTGTAACTTTCGTTTTTTTCTAATTTATCTTATTAACAATAAATTTTAATTTGCTTTCTGTTGAATATATTCAGGTTTTCTTTTTTCCAATAATTTCCGCAACATTTAGTTAGCCTTCGAATCAGAATTTATGCATTATCACAAAAAATGCCAGTGTCCGGTTTTTCTTGTACAGCAGTGTATATACGCATAAATAAAGATGTTTTCCCCATTTTTTGATTGGTGCTCTAAAAAGAATATGAGCCACAGTTGTTTATTCATATTTTCTGATTTGTTCTATAAAATGAATAAGAGCCACGGTTCCATCTTCATATTTTCTGTTTAGTAATGGAAAACAAACAAGAGCCACGATGTTTTTAATATTTTCTGATTAGTGTTGTAAATTGAATAAGATATGTTTTGATATTATCTGATTAGTACTGTAAAACGGATAAGAGCCATGACATTCTTTCATATTTTCTTAATAGTGCTGTAAAACTAATAAGAACCACGATGTTCTTTTATATTTTCTCATTAATGCTGTAAAACGAATAAGAGCCACGCTATGTTTTGATATTATCTGATTAGTACTGTAGAACGAATAAGAGCCATGATATTCTTTCACATTTTCTTATTAGTGCTGTAAAACGAATAAGAACCACGATGTTCTTTTATATTTTCTGAATGATGCTGTAAAACGAATAAGAGCCACGATATATTTTTCATATTTTCTCATTAGTATTGCAAAACGAATAAGAGCTCCGCTATTTTTTTAAAAAAATATTTTCTTATTAGTGCTGTAAAACGAGTACGAACAACGTTACTGGTTACCGTCTAAAAATTATCACAGGGGCCAAGGGAACTTTTCTCAGCTCCCAATATCAGAACAGATAAGTGAATATCTGAGTTATGAGACGTAACCTTACCAAAGAACATGTTAACAATACCGTCTCATACCCTTAGGTATGGGGGATACCAGCGAATGTGACCAATGCAAAGGGACATGTACCGTAATCGTAACGACATGTTAAATCATGTTTATCGCATGCGGCTGTCCGGCCAACCACGATCGGCATGATATTCACGATTCATTAGCAAGCATAAACGTCCTCAAAAGGAAAGAAGTCCCTGATTTAAAGAACAGCAGCCGAGGGAACTTCCTGTGGTCCAGCGCATTGGTGACCAGGACTATAAATTCTTAAAGAGCTCGACAAAAAAGTGGTATACAAAGGGTAACTTTTGTTCCTGGACATATATTTTATTGTAGTGGTCTGTACCATGTTTTGCATAACTGCATTAAAAAAAAACAAGTGCCTTAAAAAAACAGAGCAGCAATTTGAAGAATGGTATCTGGTTCGAACATCGAAGGGCATATTTTCCTTATCTATATGAAATCTGGAAAATACAAATCATGTCTACAAACAGAAGCAGAGAGAGAACATAAATAAAATTAGATTCGAATACAATAGAATAGGAAGATCTCTTTTTGATCGAGTGCATTTGGGACGCTCTTATAAGAAACTCTTGTCACAAAAAATCACAATAATTCAATGAAAAAATTAATAGAAATATTTCATAAAAATGACACAAGCAAGCATTAAAGTTATACAGTAATGCAGTCACATTTTTAACATTTAGAGAAATTAACGTTGATAACTTCACAAATTTAAACTTATTTGTAACCGATTGCTAATAATTATGTTTCGTACTAGACATAAGGGGGGAGGGTTAGAATAAAAATTAGAGAGCTCCGGAATGAAGATGAAAGCCAATCGAGAAAGAAGATTAAATATAAGAAAGAAAGAGAAGAGAACAGGATATGGGAGAGTAAAGAGGAAGAGAGATAAAAATGGGAAACAAAAGAGAGAGAGAGTAAACAACAACAACAACAACATACACACACACACACACACACACAGATGATTGAAAGTGAGAGAGAATAGAAAAAATAAGGAAGAGAAAACACAGCATAAGAGTGAAGGTAGAAGAGAAAAGAGGAATAAGTTACAAATGAAAGAATAGAGGAAGAGGGAAATATGAGCAACGAGAGAGGGGAGAGAGAAATAGAAGAGGGGAGAGAGAGACAAAGAAAGATTGATTGATTGATTTGGCATTTCATGTCCACTTTATGCACATTAAGGCTAATTGGAACTGGACCTACAGTTTAAAGTAGGATCCGAACCACTATATGCCTCCAGACAAAGGAAGAGAGAGATACCCTGGGAATGAAGAGAAGAGAAACGAGAGAAAGAGAGAGAGAGAGAGAAAGGGGGAACAAAAAAAGAGAGGAAAACACACATACAGAAATGGGGGAGAGAGAATAGAAAAAGAAAGGAAAACACAGAAAGGGAGTGAATATGGAAGAGAAGAGGAATAAGTTAGAAATAGAGAAAGATAGAGAGAGAGAAGGAGAGAGAGAGAGAGAGAGGGAGAGAAGGAGAGAGAGAGAGAGAGAAGGAGAGAGAGAGAGAACAGGAACAGAGAAAGATGAGAAACGACAGAGAGAGAGAGAATTCTGGAATTCGGCCACAGTCCAAAAGGTCGACATACGGAGGAAATGAATTCACAATCAGACCGTTTAGCATTGCTGTGGTCTGTGCGACGGAGAACCCATCCAGCGGTCCCTGACTCGCGTGGGAGCTCTCCAATCTGTTTTACGACGGGGCGTGAAGCCCTGGGAAACAATCGCACGCACTTCTCCATCCTCTCCACTCCTTGGAGAGACGAGCGGTTGTTTGACCCAAGCGACAAATCAGACGAAAACATCCGGGTCGATCGCTGGCAACAAACGTCACCAAACAATGCGACAACGTGCGAGGGCGGCAAGGACAATAATGGTCCTCTGAACATCGAAAGGGCGACGAGGTGCTCGGAAACCGTTTCTTGGCTTCTGGGGCATTGGGTGGTCCAGTGATCTTCAACGCAGCATCTGCCTTTAAGCAAAAGCTCATAAAAACCACTACTGAAGAAGCACCATTGGCTACCGTGCGTACAAGCCGAACGAACAGTTAATGTAATGCATTTACAAGCCAGGTTTAGCATACATCGTGCTCTTATAACAGTAGCACGAAGTCATGGCAAAGGTTGAAAGCCCACTTCAGACTCAAATGGGTCAATCGGGACTGGAGCTGCAGCGTAAAGTGGACTCTGAACCACTGCGGGATGCGTCTGGAATCGAACCAGGGATCTCCTTGATAACAAAGTGACGACGTTAGCCACTCTTTGATTTGATTTTTGTTACTTAACGTCCAGGCGCCATGCTTTGGGTTCCGGTTACGGAACGCGCACAGGTTCCAGTGTCCTGGGTGAAGCGTAACAACTTTTCTCCTGAAGCCTGTGTGTGGGACCGTTGGCCACCCACCATCGCGAGGAAGTTGGGAAGCTACGAATGAATAGCGTAACCCGGTCACGGAAACCTACAATTGACGACTGAGAGGGATGGGGTTCGTCGTGCTGACCAGACGTCATCCCGTAAGTGGTTGGATGATCTCCATCTCGGTCTCGGATGGTAAGGTCCACAACATAAACATCAGAAATTGTGGAGCGATTTTACAATACCGGACGCCTCTCCGATTTCTTTCATATTTGACACAATCATTAATTGAGGCCTCGTAATCACGAATCTGAAGTTAAAATGTGGGGGGTCGCGTTTTGAAAATGGGAAATAAGCGGAAAGAATTAGTTTTTTTTGCGAAATACATGTGAATTGTTTTACGAACAGAATTTGAACTATGCCTGCCTAACCTAACCTAACCTTACCTGGAATGGTTCGTGGGGATATCAGGGAATTGTTTGATGGCTAAGTGTGAGCACATACATTAACGAAATCTTAGTTTTGGAGCGCTATAACGGCAAACAATTTTTCCTCACGGAAGACACCATTTTGGTAACATACAATTGAACGCTCGAAACATGGTTTCCATGCTTGTATGCGGAGAATGATCGCGGTAATTGAAAAGCTTATTTTACAACTTCTACACGTCAATTAACAATTTCTACACGTCACCCCCACATGTTAACCTCAGATACTTCATCGGAACTACGTATTTCGTGAGTAGTAGGATAGAAATTACGGAAGCGTCCGGTTATAAAATCTTACCGAAATTGTTTACTTTGTTGTTTCTTTTGCAATATTTAAGGAGAGTGTACTTAGAATGTGTTCGGGGTTGTTCACATTATGAAACGCCCTGTATATCACAACTTTATCGTTACTGGAGGATAAAAATCTACATAAGCTTTCCTTTATTGCCGGAAATCGACTAGTGGGTTGGCTGCCCTCAGTAAAGTGTCTTGTAAAAATTGATTAATTCTTTATGATGGTAGTTTTGTAAACCGTTGCAGCAGCCTCATTCCATGGAAACAACTCTTAAAGTAATAAAGTGAGATAGATCCAGCCACACTGCAACAACTGTTTTAACTTCATCGCTAACTCTAAACGTAGTACAAACCGATAAGCAGCATTCCTGCAGGCTAACGAGGCTCTGGCGTGTGTCCAGGATAATTAGACTCTGCGAAATTTTTGAAGGCTCTACTGGAACTTGATATAAAAACCCGGGTCTGCTGCAGTGGCGCCGCTCGGTGAACAAAAGAGCATTCTTCGCAAGCTGTACGGGAGTTACATGCCCTCCGCACCTGCTCTCGGGATGCTAAATCCCGCCATTCCAGATGCCAGGACCAATTTTTTGGCTGCTTCCCGCTTCCTGGGGTGGTGGCTGCTTGCCTAGAAATTCCTCCTGTCTGGCGGCATTTTTGCGGACCTCCTGAAACACCAATATGCCGGAAAAGTATAGGCTGGTATTGGTAGATGAATTCCAACCGGTACTTTCCGTACCGATACAACTGGTATTGGTCGATACCGATACATCGGCATGGGCTCAGCCCTAATTTTAACTAATTTCCCTGATTTCCCATTGCCCTGACTTTTCCATGCTATTTTCACTCCTAAGTTGATTTCCCTGACTTCTCCAATAAGTTTTCACTCCTGAATTGATTTCCTTGACTTTTCCAATAACTTTTCACTCTTAAAATTATTTCTCTGACTTTTCCAATAACTTTTCACTCCTGAATTGATTTCCTTGACTTTTCCATGACGTTTTCACTCCTAAGTTGATTTCCATGACTTTTTCATTGCCTTTAAACTCCTAAGTTCATTTCCCTGAATTTCCCATGGCCTTTTCACTCCTAAATTGATTTCCCTCATATTCCCTTGGTTTTTCAGGTCAATGGGCATCCTCTCGCAATGCAAAAGACCGTACTTCTGCGTAGCAAGACTTGTCAGAGGAGAGATGACACTTGCTGGCAGCGATCGTGCGGAGAGTGCAAACAAGGCGAGCGATCCCGTTAGGCGCCTCGACAAGTGCAGAGGTCACCGCAGGAGATATGGACTCTCCATCGTCGGCCCCTAATGAAGCAGTCGCCGTCAAGTCACGAACTCGTGACTCTCCGCGAACAGAGGTACGGGAGATCAAAACTCACTCAATTAGCATCACTTTCGCGAGACAAAGAGTGCGAAACCTTTCGCTTTTCTCCAACTCTCGTGAGTATCAGCTTTGCCCGCTGAACGCAGCGGTGGCCAACGGGCAGGTGAAGTGTTGGGCCAGGATACAATGGAACAGACTACGAAGGGGTTTCTTATAGAGTACAAAGACGCCGCTAAGGAATTTAGTTCGGGGGGGCTCAAGGTGGATCAACTATTTTCGGGTGGGCTGCGTTTCAACAGTCATGGTCACTTGGACCTCTCTCCTCTCTCTCTTTGTATCTCTTTGTATCCTTGTGAAGGATGGCTCCTACGGGGGTCACCCCAAAGACAAACAACAATCGTTCCAACATGGAGCAGCCCCCCGAGCAAACCCCCGACCCCTTCAAAAGGGGTGGTTTAACACGTTCTCCCCTGCCCAAGAGGAAACACGTCCAGGATAGCCCAGAACAAACCTTCAGTGCGTTTGAAAATAGAGCAGCGACCAGCAACCCCTCTTCAACCCCCACCCCTTCTTTCACCTCCAACCCCTCTGGAAGTCAAATTTCAAAAATCCTGCCGGATTCAACGGAAGTACAATTAGGTGCCTTCCAGAAGGTGCAACTTGATCTTACTACCCTTGTATCAAAAGAAAAAACTCCAAGTTCAGATAAAAAAGCTCAATTCCTGGAGTTAATTGCAAAAATGAGCCATTTGTACACTGAAAAAACTGCAGAAACTAAATCCCTAAGAACGGCGTGTCTCATCCTTGAATCAAACCCTACCTCAACGGAAACCAAGCCAACTTATGCCCAGACTCTCTCTGCACCAGCGATGCAAAGCACAAAAGTACAACAAATCCAAAAAGCAACCCAGAATGCAAAACACACAGTATTTATTACGGCGCAAGGCAACCAATCGGGGAGAGAAATATGGGATAAATTCACCATGTCGGTAAATCCAGTCCGAGAAGGAGTAAGAATACAGGGAATGCGGTCAACACCAAAAACACTAATCGTGGAAACAGCCACAAAAGAAGATGCAGAAAAGATTATAAACAATCCTAAGCTCAAAGATAAGAAATTGAATGCGGAGCTACCGAAAAAGAGGAATCCACTCATGATTATTTACGATGTACCAACAAGAAAGTCTGAAGAAGAAATAACTGAAGAATTTTACGTGCTAAATGAAATCGAGGGAATTCTGTCTCCAGAGGAATTTTCAAGCAAATTCAAGTTTAAATTCAAAACTGGTCCAAGAAACAAAACGACATGCCACAGAGTCTATGAGGTGGACCCTGCTCTAAGAAGAACCATATTGAAGATGGAAAAGATCCATTTGGCCTACCTCTCATTGTCAATGAGGGACTTTCTGGTAGTCCCTTTCTGCTTGCTGTGTAGAGACTATGGACACGTCGCGAAACACTGCAAGGGTAACAATTGCTGTATCAGATGTGGATTGGAGGATCACGTAAGGGAGGAATGCAGAATAGACAAGTCAGTTGAAATTTGCATACCTTGCAAGAGAAGGAAGAGAAATTGCCACGAAAATCCGAAAGAGTGCCCTACATTAAAGTTTTTCCAACAGAGATTGATTGAAAAGACCAACTATGAATAGTGAAGTTAAAAGAAAAAGAAAAAATAGAAATACTCCTAGCCGTCGACGACGAAATTCGGGACGAGCGGCGGCCTACGCACTGAGAAAACAACAAGAATTAAAATACACTCTTGAAACTACTTTTACCATAGACTTAGCCCAACATTTAAATGACTTAAACCACAACAAACTGCATCAACTCTCCTCCACACCACCCCTAAATAACTACTCCTTCAACACTGTATCCCAACCTAACCAGGTTTATATACATTATCAACCCCTTATTAGTAATTATATTCCAGGCCTAAACCCCTGCTCGATATTCTACCCCCAATACTTTCTACCTTCTCCTCCCTATTTGAGTCTTTCAACCCCAGAGCCCAGCCAATATGTATACAACTCACCCCCTCAATCTCCCATTTTAACTCAATCATTTCACACATCACCCTCTGAGTCTGTTCAATCCTTATTCATCTCACAATCTGATTTGTCGCCAGTACCCACTCTCTTGGAGACTTCCTCATTTTCAGAAACAGAATCATTAAACCCATCACCAATTGCTACTCCTATGTCCTTCCTTACGGACATATCTCCGACTATAGCCACACACCCACCCCTTATTACAATTCTCACACCCCCGGACAGCCCTGCATACCAAACGGAGGACTCCTGCACCTCAAACAACCAACCCCAAAGAATTGCTCCTTCAAACTGCCGGGCTGAACCTACCACGTTCAGCAACCTCAATCCGGAAGCACCACCGTACCATTACCAAAATAAGTACCCAAACTTCACGGCACCTACACTAATGACATCCCCCAAACCTGACACTCCAGATCTACATAACACTGATATAAACCATGAAGCCATTTACCAAAACTTTGAATTGAACCTAAGGTTAAGCCGACTAGAAGAAAGGGACAACCTCGTTGCGGCGCTGCGCCTACTGGTGAGAATGAAACATGAAAACGGAAACTTCATCACCTTTCCTTTCCCGGCGATAGTGGATAAAATGCTCCTGAGATGCAGCAATATCGCCGTGGATCCAGATGAACTGCAGGATTTACTAGAACAGGCACTACAGCGTAGAGATCTAAAATTGGACCTTGATGAGGTATACAAGGACTTTGCCAGGGGATATGGAAGAGTTGTTCAGGACACCAGTAAACCATGGCCATCGTGGACTTCGATATTAAGGCATTGAAGGAAAATAAAATAGGCTGCCTACAGGTAAACTTAAATGGGGCTGAGCTGGAGGAAATTTTCATCTATGCCAGAAGAAACAATGTGGATTTATTAATGTTGCAAGAACCCTACACTCGAAATGGTAAAATAATTCATGCACCACTTAGTGCCACAGCAATATACAACCCATCTTTAAACGCAAAAGCAGCAATAATCTCACTGAAGAACTAACTAACTAACTAACTCTCTAGCCTTCTTAAACCCGAAGGTTCATGGCTGCAGCAACACAGGCCTTCCATTTTTCCCTATCTTGAGCAAGATCTATATACTCTTTTCCATCCCTACCGATTTCCTTTAGGTCCATCTCAACGTTGTCCCTCCATCTTCGTCTTGGCCTTCCTACAGGTCTCTTACCATCAGGTTTCCCAACAAGAATCCTGTAAACTCCTCTTTCCTCTCCCATTCGTGCCACATGGCCTGCCCACCTAAGTCTTCTTGATTTAATTATTCTAATAATATCTGGACATGAATACAAATTATGTAGTTCTAAATAATGTAACCTTCTCCACTCGCCTGTTTCCTCATCCCTTTTAGGTCCAAAGATTTTCCTAAGGATCTTATTTTCAAATACTCTCAATTTATGTTCCTCTTTCAATGTAAGGGACCAAGTTTCACATCCATATAATACTACAGGCAAAATTACTGTTTTGTATATTTTAACTTTTAGTTTCTTAGATATTAAACGAGAAGACAAAAGTTTATGAAGAGAGAAGTAACATGCATTTCCTGAATTAAGCCTACTTTTTATTTCCTCTTTCATATAATTTTCATTTGTTAATATTACTCCTAAGTATTTGAATTTGGAAACTGGTTCAAACGAGTTGTTATCAATAATTTGATTTTGATTATTACCTAACACTTGGTTTCGGCCTGTAAGCATATATTTAGTTTTCTCTTTGTTAACTTCCAAACCTATCTCTTTAGCAGTTTTGAAAAATATTTTAGCATTATTCTTAATTGTATTCACATCATCCCCCAGTAAGTCTACATCATCTGCATATGCTAACAACTGAGTCACACCATTTAATTTTAGTCCTTCTTTAGTTTCTTTTACCTTCCTAACAGCATATTCTAAGGCAAAATTAAAGAGCAATGGAGATAATGCATCTCCTTGTTTTAACCCATCATGAATTGTAAATTTGTCAGACATATTAATACCACACATATTAATCTCACTGAAGAAGAAAATTAAAATCTTAAACATTGCTCAATTATCAGACTCCCATGTCAATTGTGTGGAAATTTGCTATGAAACAATAAACTTTATACTAATTAACTGTTACTGTCAATACAGTCACAATATTGACAAGTACATCGCCTGTATAAGAAGAGCCTATGAAGCCTACCCTAACAGGAAAATTTTGATCACACTAGATAGCAACTCTTCCTCCCCCCTATGGTTTGGTAGGGTAATCGATGCCAATGGAGAAAAGATGATGGATCTCATTGCTGAAACTAACCTAAATATAGAAAATCAACCAGAGAATCCGCCAACTTTTAGAGGTAGAGCTGGAGCATCCAGCAACATCGACCTAACACTATCAAATAGAAGTATGTGTCCATTAATAGAAGGATGGCAGGTACTGGACATGATCACTACCAGTGATCATAATGCCATACATTTTAATATAAGACTGGATGCTATTCCAAACATCCCAAACTCTCCAACAGGGCAAAATCTTTCGTACAACTGGAAGAAAACAAACATGGAAACCCTCCTCGATAGTATTGTGTTGCCGGATTATCCTGGACCTGAGCATAGTCTGGATGAATGGGCAGAGATACTTACTAAAGAACTCCAAACTGCAATACAAACATCCACCCCAATGAGAGGTATGGCAATACAAAAGAGACCATGGACAGAAAAACTCACAAAATTAAGAGCAAACATGCGAAGATGTAGGAAGGCATATAAAAAATCAAATATTCCAAACACTAGAGCGATCCTACTCGATGACTACCGCAGGGCCAAGGCTAGGTACGCAGAGGAGCTCAAGGATTTTAGGAAGAAAAATTGGCAAAAATGTGTAAATAAAAATCTCAATAAGGACAAATGGGGAATCCCGTACAGGATTGCAACAAATAAAATTAAACAGGATTCAGGAATTACTACTCTCAGGAAACCTGATGGGTCCATAACCATGGACTTAAAGGAAACTGCCATAGCATTGCTGTATGGACTATTGCCAGATGACGATGAAGACACGGACAACGAGGTTAATGCCATAATTAGAAGTGAGATGGGAAGGTACCCAAATAATAACCCAATTATTCCTTTTACACCTGAAGAAGTGTTGAGCGAACTGGCTACAGTAAGAAATGGCAAAGCTCCAGGGCCTGATGGCATTCCGGCTGAGATATTAAAAATGTCTCTCCCTAAGACGCTTCAATTCATTACGTCACTCTTCAACTTGTGCCTAATTGAGAAACAATTCCCTACCCCATGGAAGGAAGGGAGATTGATAGTAATTAAAAAGGAGGGAAAACAAGATGAGCTGGCATTAAAAACCTATAGACCTATCTGTCTGTTAAATAGTATTGGTAAACTACTGGAAAAGCTTATAAATAGAAGACTTCAGGACTTCCTCAAAATGATTGGTAACACTGGAAATCAGTACGGCTTCACGAAGGGTCGCTCCACCGAGGATGCCGTAAATGCACTAACAAAAGCAACAAGGGAAATAGATGGAAAATATATCATAATTATTTTTGCCGACATCAGTGGAGCGTTCGACAACTTATGGTGGCCGCACCTTTTCTCCACACTATACAAAATGAATTGTCCCGTGACCATAATCCAAATCCTGGAGAGCTATTTCAAAGACAGGAAAGTTAAATTAAATTTAAATGGCGAAACTGTGTCCAAAATGTCAACAAAAGGATGCCCACAAGGATCAGTGTTGGGACCACATTTGTGGAATATAAACCTCGAGCCCTGTTTGAGACTATTAGGAAGGAACAATAACGTCGATAGAGTCATAGCCTATGCGGACGATGTTGCCTTCATTTGTTCGGGAAACACGAGAGCTCAGTTGGAGAGAAAAGCAAATAACGCTCTAAGTGAACTAAACGGGTGGTGCCGTAATGCTAAACTTGAGATATCGGCTGTTAAAACAAAGTATCTGATCGTCAAAGGTCGCCTCAGCAGAAGTAGAAATCCAACAATCAGAATATCAGGAAAATCTATACAGCGAGCAAATGCAGTAGAATATCTGGGAGTAACATTGGAAGAGGGGCTAAAATTTGGAGCTCATATACAATCTATTACAAGTAAAGGGGAGCTAGCCATGAATAAACTGACAAGGTTGGCCTCCCAGAATTTTAATCTACATCCTAACATTATACAATCTTACATTAAATCCATATATGCACAAATAGTAACATATGCGGCTTCAACGTGGGTAGATGGCCTAAACAACAAAAAAAATTTAAGGACACTAAGAGGCTCACAACGAAGGATACTTTTAAGAACGACAGGTGCCTTTGGTACAACATCGACTGAGGCGCTTCTGGCTGTCACAGGACACCTGCCAATGGATCTGGAAGCGAGATGGAGAGCCACTAAATACCATTTCAAGAAGGGCAATGAAAGAGACATAATAAGAACTATAGGGACCTTCCACCCGACACTCCAAGAAATTCACGACAAAATAACCACGGACTGGCAACGAGAATGGGAAAGAGCGAAAAACGGGAGAAGAACATATGAATTCATCCCGAACATAAGAGCCAAAATTCCTACTGGTGATCTCTCCATAAGAGGACTTATTCACCTGCTGACAGGCCATGGTCCTTATGGAGTTCACTTGCACCGAATTGGTAGCAGGCAAACAACAGTATGCGCCACATGCGGAGAGACAGAGGATACTCCAGAACATAAGGTCTTCTTCTGCCCGGCAGCTGGAGACTACATCAAGAATCTGAGGAAGGAACTACCAACGACGAATATCAAAATCCTTCTCTGTCAGCAACAAATAGACAAATTGAAATGCTTGACAAACGCAGTTTCCTTGGAGGAAATGAAACGGTTCAACTCACAGCTGCAGACTCGACCTACTACACCTCTCATTACTCCCAGCCAGCCTCAAGATAGAAGGGTGACGAGGTCCCAAAATGCTCTCTCGACGCGTAGAGATCACCCACAGTAGTTCCCGGGGAGAAGAGCGATAAGGAGGACGCACCAGTAAATGCCCCCAGAAGGAAATTCTTCGTGACATCTACAGGCAGAAGTGAAGCAGCCGAAAGAAGAAGATTTCGTCTCATGCGAATGCAAGGAGAAATACACAAGGACTACCTTCTGAGGGAGACAGCCTCAAAACAACACAACCCAAATTCATAAAATTATCAAATAAAACCCCTCTGTAGATACACGTACTGGTACGCCAGTAAGAACATAGCACCGGAAATCCGGAGCTTCATAAACCATTGTATTCATTATTAATACTCATAATAATATAGTATCTTATTTTCGTAGTATCATTTTTATTTTCATTAATATTTTATTAAAAGTTATTTTACTTTACATTTACTAGTTATCTGATTGTAATCATACACGTCGCCATGAATTAGCTGAAGTGCACACATTTCGGCCTACACATACACAACATGGCGACGATCTTTTATTTTATCTACAACTTCTGTTTTTTTTGTTTTTTTGTGTTTTTTTCTCACTACAAATTGCAATACTCCACTATAGTGATGGAACTCGAGTGCTCTATACCTTGTCCACTTCCTCCTAAAGGAAACGGGACGGGACACCGAGGGCGGAACACCTAGCCTCTGGGGTGGAGCAAACGACGAAACAATACAAACTAAAAATGGTCTTCAACCATCAACTCACCCTCTCTCGGTGGCTGGTCCAGGAGCCTAATCATACCTTTAAAAACCAACTATATTAAATAGAGCACTCGAGCCATACAAATCCTCAATTTCTTAGATTCTGGTACCACAGAATCCGGTACTTACAGCCATACCAAACTACAATAAACTGCAAACACTTTCATACAGAATCTCCATCTCACGAAGAAATAATTGTGTACTGTAATACTGTGTCCATACACTATTTTATGTAATCATTTCATGTATGTAGAATGTTATTTTCTTGTATACTTTCAAATATTGTAATGGGAAATTTAATAAAGTGGTAGAGCAAAACAATAACGGGGGAACCGTAATTCGAGCAAAAGACAGAGGCACTGGGACAAAGCGTATGCCCTCGAATGCATACGGGTGGAGGTGTGGTAACATTCGGGGGTTCCCCCTTTATTGTTCTTTTCCTTCCTTTCTTTTCTTCTCTCAATATCTTTCTCCACTCTTATTCTCTTTCTTTCTTCCTCTATTCCTGAGTGAGTTTTGCGTCTAAGTCCACTTTATGCACAGGAAGGCTAATCGGGGTTTGGACCTACAGTTTAAGTGGGATCCGAACCACTATGCCTCCACCGGGTATCGAACCCGGGACCCCTTGATTACACGACGTCGACGTTACCACTAAGCCATCGGTGAGGCCATTGTCATTCTCACTCCCTTTCTTCTTGTTCTTCTCTATTTCTTTCTATCTATGTCTTTGTATCTTCTCATTTTCTCTCTCCCTTCATGTTTATCAATCTCTTTCTCTCCTTGCTTCTCTTTCTCTCTTCTTTCTCTATCTCTTTCCTCACCTGATTCTTTATTTCCTTCTCTCTTCCTCTATCAGCCCTTCTCTCTCATTCTTTACTCTTCCTTCCTCTACTTTATCTCTTTCTTTCTCACTCTCTTCCTTCCTATGATTCTGTCTTTCTTTCAACCTCTCCTTCTCTCTCTCTGCTTGAGAGCAGAGAGAAAGAGAGAGAGAACGAAGAGGGAAGAAGAGATTGATTAATTAATTTAAAGTTTCTGGAAACGTCGACCCATATGGCCATTTTGCATCCTTCGATGTAAACGAGGAAATATCCCCTTATCTAAACT
The DNA here is from genome assembly GCF_977018435.1 of Lepisma saccharinum. Taxonomy (NCBI): domain Eukaryota; kingdom Metazoa; phylum Arthropoda; class Insecta; order Zygentoma; family Lepismatidae; genus Lepisma; species Lepisma saccharinum. The sequence goes on from NC_139236.1 coordinate 93,174,693, forward strand.
TCTTACTTCAAAGTTCAAGGCAGAGGATGTAAGAAGCCCCTTGGGGAATGTTAAAAGTGCAAGGCTGTAAAGAGACCTGCACAAGATAAACACATTAAAAAAGTAAGGATTCAGTAAAAACTTCCTAACAGACAGTGGAAGAGACCAGTTCTTCGTAGAAAGCTAAAACATATACCAACAGGGATGACACACAGTTGAGAAGATGAAGTGTCTGTCTGAGGAAGGCAAAACCGCCACATTCAATAAGAATATACCTAACACTTAAAATGACATAACAGACATGACACATTGGGCCAGCCCTTGCAACACGTGACAATGGGTGAGAAGAAAGACACACACACACACAAAGGGAGAGGATAAGAGGCAAAAATGAGATGAGAGAGAGAGACGAACCACCAACACATAGTCGAAGACTTGCTCCCCAAAATACCCCAAATCCTAGACTTTGCACCAACCAGTACAGGATTTCCTTATAGATGCATTTCCTTGGTCGGTCAACACCCCTATGCAGAGTCTATCTGCATCTTTTCTCCCAAAGACACGTAAATCTCATAAAAATATTGCGAAAGGTCGTCGATTCTTGGACCAAGTGAGGCATAAAATATTAAAACAGGAAGCACATTAAAAAATGAAAAGTAAAAAAAAAAAATAAAAAAAAAATGGGTGCACCAGTGCGTGAAGGACGTTGGCAGTCACGTCTTCATGATGTCACAGCATCCGTACCCACTGCTCCTCAGAGCTGGAAACAGGTTTCCGACCGCAGAAGTCTTCACGTTCAAGAGCGGTCGAAATGGAGACCAACTTACGACTTTTTTCTTCTAGTTTTTGTCCACAGCGACGCCTGTATCTGTGTCTCCGTGAGTGAAGGGAGGAGGAGGAGGAGATTGCCTACCATTACGTCTTTTACCGGTCAAAACCTTCAGCGCTTGGTGAGCATCTGTTTTTAGGGGGCAATCCACTTCAGAGTGGCTGAAGGATGTATGTGATTGGGAATTTGTGGTTCACCGTCTGACCGCATGTTCATCATAGGCCCAGGAGACAGGCGAGGGCCATGCATGCTTAGCTCTGAGATGTCAGTGGTTCCAGATTGGAATCCCGGGTGATGCATTGTGCTTTATTCATCTTCATCGTCGCGACTATCGTACACAGGCAGCAAAAACGTAAAATGACCAAGATACAAGTAGACAAGCAACGTAAAATAATCAACATACAAGTAGAAAAAAAAAACGAAACCACGTGAAACAACCAATATACAAGTAGAACAACGACGTAAAATGACTACGATTCAAGTAGACAAACGACGTGAAATAACCAAGATACAAGAGAAAAACGACGTAAAATAACAAAGATACAAGCAGAAGACGACGTAAAATAACCAAGATAAAAGCAGAAAACGACGTAAAATAACGAAGATACAAGCAGAAGATGACGTAAAATAAACAAGATACAAGTAGACAAACGTGAAATAACCAAGATACAAGTGAAAAAACGACGTAAAATAACTAAGATACATGCAGAAGACGACGTAAAATAACCAAGATACAAGCAGAAGACGACGTAAAATAATCAAGATACAAGCAGAAAACGACGTAAAATAACCAAGATACAAGCAGAAGACGACGTAAAATAACCAAGATACAAGCAGAAGACGACGTAAAATAATCAAGATACAAGCAGAAGACGACGTAAAATAATTAAGATACAAGCAGAAGGCGACGTAAAATATACAAGATACAAGTACAAAAAGACGTAAAAACAAGATACAAGTACAAAAAGTGTAAGATAACCAATATACAAGTGGAAAAAACGATGTAAAATAACCAAGATACAAGTAGAAAAAACGTTACGTAACTAAGCTACAGTAGAAAAATGACATAAATTAACCGAGATACAAATACAAGTAATCTTACGACGGTGAGCCTCCATTCTCCGTGATAATCTAGGATAATTTGTGTGGGAAACAGCTTTCAAAGAAAACTGCATGAAATTTCGACACTAAATTTGTGCAATACCCGTTTTCACTGCCTTGATACAAGACTTTTAATGAAAGCTCACGCTGTTCGCAATTATCACGAGATGTAAAACTGTCATGTTTTAACGATCTTTTGACGATAATTTATCAGACTTTCGAAAGTAGCAAGGGAATGTAACAACATTTATATTAAGAATTAAATCCAGACTTATTATTTCTCATCGTTCACGATTGCTTCAATGTTAAAGATCAAATTCCGATAAGAACTTGCACGGAGCAACATCAAGATAAGACGTACCTATGGTCCAATTTTCATTCCACAGATAAGTTAAATACAAATCATGAAATTAATATCTCATACCATCAACAGAAAAGAAAATAATGTTCCAAAAGTCACAAATATAAATTTCAATTAATAATAACATGAGAGCCTCCCCGATGGCGTAGTGTAATCTTGGTTTTGCTGGTTCGGTACCCAGTGGTGGGCCATTGCATAGTGATTCGTATTTCACTTTAAACTGTATAGAGGGAGTGAGGAGAGGGACAGAGGAGGATAGAGAGATAGACTACTTTTTCTTGTCTTTCCCTTCTTCTCTCTCTCTTCTCTTTCTCTTTATATATACAGAAAATCACAGGATATTTTGGGATTATTATTAGAAGAATATAATATTAACCAAGGCAAACGTATTCACAGAATACCTGTGCACTTTTCTAGCTGGTTGACAATATTAACACACATGTTAGCCTCGCTCTCGTTTTGACAAGTCTGGAAGAGCCCTTTATAATAATAATCATGTGAGAACACGATAAACACCGTCTTAAATAAAAATGTTTCCAAGCTGGAAACACTGGAAATCTAAAAAAAAATGTGTCTACAATCACAGAACGTAAATTGATTTTATATAATTTTGGCATCGAAGGTGTAAATATCAGCTCAAAATTCATGTGAGAACACGATAAACACCGTCTTTAATAAAAATGTTTCCAAGCTGGAAACACTGAAAATCAAAAACAAATGTGTCTACAATCACAGAACGTAAATTGATTTAATATAATTTTGGCTTTGTAGGTTATAAATATCAGCTCAAAATTCAGGTTTATGATTTCTGGTGCGAATATATATTGTCAAAAATCAGCTTTTGTTTAGACTATCAGTGTTTCCAACCTACACTGTACTTCACTAGAATACAAGGCAGAACGTATGAGCTCGGGAAGGTGCTTTTAAAACATGCAAACAAACAAACGATGAAACAAAAGCAAAGACCTTGAGAAAAATGCTTGGAAAAACATTCCACCAAACAACTTCCTACCTTTTAATGTACCTATTTGTTTAATTACGCTTAACACATTCTACGGCTGGGGTAAAAAACCTCATGATATACCAGAGAAGGACTTAATGCTTTCAACATTAAGTCCCATACGGAAGTGAGCATACAAATTCGACTAGCGTTTTTTTAAAGACTGGCGTAAAAATGTTTATAGCCCACTTAAAGGCGACACTGTATAAAAAGCAACTTAAGAAGGCTTTTTCAACGTATGCGTCAGAGGAAAACGCTCATAAGATGTCCAGCGTAATGAGCAAGCAACAATGAACGCGAACAACAATTAGAAAAACACGGCGACAATCACGAAATGTCGCAAACCCGGGTTTAATTACCACGCTCTGAATGAAATGAGCTTTAAAAAAAGTGGAATTTATTTTTCCTCCTCTCCTAAACAAGAACTCCACCGGGCTTAGAGCTAATTTAAAGAAACCTGCTGACAAAACATCAGAGCCAGAAAGAGTGTAGAAGGGAGGGGGGACGAAGGAAGAACAGGATGAGAAGGAAAAGGGGATGAGGTGGAATGCTTAAAGAGGGCAGGAAGTGAAGAGGAAGGCGATCTACACAAGGTTCAACGGTCATAAAATGTAGAAATATTTTGAAGATTTAGTGTTTTAGTATTGCAAGAGCAAAGCGTTTGCTCCTTGTTAAAAGGCAACATTTTCAAACCAGATCAGTGACCAAGGACGTATTGGGGGGGGGCAGGGGTCCGGACCCTCCGAAAGAAGTAGTAAGTACTAAAATTAAATAATTAAAATAATAAAATAACTAAAATTAAATAATGAAAATACACTTGTCTAGCACTTGTTGTATAATCAAGGTTAATTTATTTCCGCCGAACTTATTGGAAGGCAAGGATTATATTGGGATCATTCGACTTTGAATGACAGTACCCAAGAAGATTTATGCAAGGTCTGTACTACCCATATTATGCAGACAATATTACCAAGAACTTTACTTTTCGTTAACTGGATCTAACATCCTTTCTTGATATTCAATAAATATTCAATTCTTTATCTATGACATTTAATTTCCTCGCCAAGGCATTTCTCACTTTGTTTGTTTTTTCAAATTTTGCCGACCTTATATTTACATAAGCTAGATAATGAAGTGCTGTTGTATCACAAACCTTATAACGTCTTTTTACCTATTCAAGTAATAAAAATATAATACGAATTAATTTGAATATTTCAATTAATACTATTATTAATCATATTTTAATTATTTTAATATATTAAATAATTTTTTATTTAAACATTGTTATTATTATTATCACAGACGCTTGGTTGGGACCCCTCCGAAATGTATTTCTAGATACATGCCTGCCAGTGACGTCACCAGAGAATTTGGTTTAGGCGAATTCACCTTTCTCTCTATTTCTCAATTTACTCTTTCTTTCTCTCGTTTTCATTATCCTATTCCTTTCTATCTCTCTCTTTCTCTCTCTCTTTTGCCTGAGTTTCTGTACCTCTTTCTACCATTTCCTTTCAATTTCTGTGTCCGTCCCTCTTTCTGTCTTTTCTTACTCCCTATCTTTTTATCCCTCTTCTGTTATTATATATCTCTCTCTATACCTCGTTTTCTCTGTCTATCACTTTCTCTCAATTTCTGTCCGTCAGTACGTCTCTCTCGCTTTCTTTCTTCTTCTCTATTTCTATCTCTCTTCACATGAATATTCACTTGAAGGCTCTAAAAGGAACTCTACCTCCTCGATGGCGTAATGGTAACGTTGTCTCTTTGTAACCAGGAGGTCCAGGGTTCGATACCCAGTAGAGGCGCATAGCGATTTGGATTCTACTTTAAACTGTAGCTGCAATCCCGATTAGCCTGTCTGTGCATAAATTTGACTTGAAAACGAAACTAAAAAACAAATAAAAAATAAAACTCTAAAAGGAATCCGTAGAAAAATATTTGTACCTAAAAGGGATGAGGAGACAGCTGAGTGGAGAAGGTTACATAATTTAGAACTTCGTAATATGTATTCATGTCCAGATATTATTAGAATAATTAAATCATGAAGACTTAGGTGGGCAGGCCATGTGGCACGAAAGGGAGAGGAAAGAAGAGTTTACAGGATTCTTGTTGGGAAACCTGATGGTAAAGGACCTATAGGAAGGCCAAGACGAAGATGGAGGGATAACGTTGCGATGGACCTAAAGGAAATCGGTAAGGATGGAAAAGATTGGATGGATCTTGCCCGGGATAGGGACTGATGAAAGGCTAGTTTTGCTGCAGCCATAAACCTTCGGGTTTAAGAACGCTAGAGAGTTAGTTAGTTTAAAGAAATTCTAAACAGATGTTTTTTTTCAGAGTTTAGAGCATCAAAGTTTGGAAAATGATTTGGCTGGAGTAGGCAAAAGGTTCAGCGCGGACAAAAATTCAAAATACATTTTAGGAGCGGACGAGGACATTGACAATTTTATTACAAGGGTACCCGTCACAAATTTATAGGTTTTGGGCTGAAACTGCATTTGAGCGAAATCGGTTACGTTTCCAGCCTACCGTAACAAAACATCCAGAAACAGATATTTTATTCTAAGAGCGAATCCAAAGCGCACCAATTAGAAACGTGTTCTAACACGGGAATAACGAATTCAGCACGCATCTTTGTAGTAACGGTGGCGTGATGTATGATGCGAATGGGGAAAGGGGAGGAGAGGGCAATTATCAAGTGTTTGTGCTGCGCCCATCCCGACACAGAAACCATATGGTGTGTTGCCACCGAACAAGATTTATTTATGGGATTGGTACTGCGATGGGCATCGGAGATGAGAAGTAACAGTACTTCGTGCTCCTATCTCGAACGTCACGAACTAGAAAAAAAAGTGATGCGTCCTTGAGGGAAACCCTAGCCACCATGTCATAGCCTCGTGAGGATTTGTTTATAAAGATCATGTTGGTTAATCGAATATCAGTGTTGCCATATGCATTTAAAAGTTACAAAAGGCTGATAGCCGAGGACTTTAAGTCATGGACTCTCAGTCTCTCCCCCGAAGTGCCCTGGTTCCAGTTCCGACCTAGGCAGGGGTGTTCTGTGTCAGTCAGATATAATAGTCACTGATCCTAATCGCCGTGAGGAAAGTGAAGCTAAATAACAGCAATGCAAAAACAAATGTTACAATATTTTTGGGAAAACAGTGTTGCCAACAATGAAACAATACATTTTGTGACCATAAATGACGTAAAGAAACATTTAATATTTTAATCCAAACTGATGGTGGGTAATATCCTGTTATCTTTGTGTGCTGTTAGAATGAACACACACATATACACACACACACACACATGATTGGATTGAATGATTGATTTGGTTTATTTTACTTAGCTTTTCTGCCACTTTTGGCTGATTTGGTTTATTTTACTTAGCTTTTCTGCCACTTTTGGCTAATCGCAAAGATGAGGATGAATGATGACTTGATAAAATTGATGAAGAGACCTCACAATGAACACCCATGCCCAGGTCGGGATTCGAACCCGGGACGCCTGGCTTCGTAGCGCGATGTGCTAACCACTCCGCCACAGAGACCGGCACCCACCCATATGTCATAAGTGTGTACTTATGTTCGTGTATATATTGTTTTCTACATGTATTGCAATGTTAATAAAAAACTTACATCATGTGCGTTTATAAAACTAGTTCACGTATATTTTTGGCAATTATATTTTAATATATATCTTTTAATTTTTAAATAGGGATACTATGTGTTCTGAGTCTTCCATGACAACCTGCCCCTTGATGAAATCAAGGAGTTCCTAGTTCAATTCCTCACGGAAGCTCTGTGTCTCTCTGCACAGACTTAGAGAAGGAACGAACAATGATGCTGCCACACTTACGGAACATAAACAATCCAGCAGTTACGTCTCACTGGATCCAGTTCTGGCAACCACCAAAAAAGGAGGAGGGATGAAATATGATTGATGCCTGGAATTCCCCAAGGAAGAACCATTATTTGTCCGTCTGTCGGAACTGTGACCTTCACCAAGGTCACTCCTGGAAGGACCAGTTTGGTCCTCGGACGAATTGCCGGCGAGTTATGAGCACCTGCGTTATCTTGCATCAACCTAGGTTATGTGGATGTGCTCATAGCGGAACTTGGGATTGTGGTTTTTTGCTTGGGAAGCAGATAACCATCTTACCTCATCCAGACGCAAAAAAAAATACCTGCACATTTTTTGCAGAGGGGGAAACAAGTAATATTTTTTTACAAGATGGCAAGCAAAAGTCCGCTGATTGAAGTCATCTATCAGTCATATTTGTAAACATCAGTCAATGAGAATAATAATAGGAAATTACAATCACTAATATGCAGTGGCTCAGGAACAATTTTAATTTGGGGGGGGGAGAGTACAAAGTTCAACTTCCACACCCAAATTATACGTATATTTCGATACTAAAGTAACTATTGCACTGATAGTTAAGCAAACATTTTTCTTACACTTTCTGTGCAATGAAATATGAAACTTGACACTATTGATTAAACAAAGCTACCCTTAAATTACTTTCCCAGATTTGTAGCTAACAGTGAACAATTTTGTTTCACGAGTGGGACAGACGAAACACTGCCTCTTCACTTTATTTCTGTGAATTTTCAAATTATGAAAAAGAAATATTTAAGACAAAGAAAGAAGGTAATTGACCTTTGAATATTCTAGTGGAGTTGAGGGGGAAATGTAAACGTTAAAGGAGAAATTAATTGTTTTTTGGTGTCACTGGTGGGACACAATAGAGAACACAAGTAAATCAAAATGTTAAAATAAATTAACAATATGTCAAATACCTTCTGATTTTTGTATAATACTTGAATTTTTATGTAAATGACAATTTTAGATTGTTCACTCCCGTATTTAATTTTAAAAATTGGAGGTTCAGCTGCTCTCTCACATGGAATGCCCTATATATATATATATATCAGTTCCAAAAGTGCACCTATCCTACCAAAGATTAATGTAAAAAATAATTTAATGTGAACAACAGAAATGTTGTTAGGTCCACCGATGGGAAGGAAAGTCCTGTGTGTTATTTTTATGTGAATTATTATTAGTAGTGTTACGCATAAGTTTCCACAGGCACTGTTAACGCAAAACTGTATATTCACAATCTAAACTTCACCTCTGTGTAAATGATCCTTGTCTTGAGGAAAATAAATCAACTTCGTATTACACAACACAAAGAAGTACTTTGCTTATTTAATTTTGGACTTGGTTAATATTTCTGGGTGTAATAAAAGGAGAAATTTCGAGCGAAGCGAGCAAAAAAAAAAACGAAATAAATTTTTATTTGTATAAAATTTGATATTGAGGGAGACAATTCCTCTTTGTGCCCCCTACAGGTGCTCTTGGCTGTCTGGAAGGTTTGAAAATTAATTCCATCTTGAGTATCCTTTTGTCCTGCTACTCTTAGATACGGTTAGTCTTTTCTTTCTTTTACCTCAATGCTTGCCCCCCCTAGAATTGATTTCCGTCCAAGGTTGAGTAGGGGGAATACTTTATTTTCTTAAGAGTATAATATCGTTTAATAACGGCGATAAGATCCCTCTGCACTAAATTTCTAGGTGAAAGTATAATAATGTAGGGACATGGACGTCTGGAAGGGGGAGCAAGGATGGCCACACCTCCTCCTTAGAAATTGAATGTCAACCTAAAAGTATATATTTCACACGTATAATTTGATTTCAGTCATAGTAACTTACATTAATGCGATAATTTAAAATTCAAGTGGTTTCTTGAGCTGTCTAGAGGGAGAATATTATGCTCATCTTTATTTATTCGTGTACCCATTATTATTATTGAGGGAAAAGAGAGAAAGAAAGAAAGACAATGAGAGAGAGAGAGAGGGAAAAGACAGCGGAAAAGAAAGAGAATATGAAGAAATAAAGAACTAAAAGAAATAAATAGAAATATAAGGAAATAAAGAGAAAGGAAGGAAAGAAAGTTTGTCAAAGTTAGTGGTGTACCCAAAGGGGGGATTGGTGGGGGGATCTTAAAACCCCCCTTTGCCCAGAATTCCTAAAAAAAGAGCGCACCAAAGACAAAATGAGGGCTGACTACTAAAAAAAAGAATTGCGTAACATCCATTTCGGAATTCCTGGGCACGTCAAGGTTCAAGTTTGAGTCCACTTTATGCTCTGATAGACTAATCGTGACTACGCTTAGGAGGATCCGAACCCCTGTGCAATGTGCATCGAGTAGGATCAAACCCTGGACCCATTGATAACAAATAATGCAAGAAATGAAGAAAGTAAAGAAAGAAAATGTGTAAATGATCAGGAAAAATTGGGAAAGTAACTTTCGTATAGAGGCAACCGATCTCAGGGCTGAGTGTATCCACTACATAGGATTTCAAAGCAAAATGACCAGGTTGTATACTTGGAATTATATTAACAAATAACTACAATAGGTACTTCCTAGAATAGACGATTGTAAATAAAAACCAAGAACGTTAGCAAACAAGAGAATTCCCATAACATACCTTTACTGATAATGTGCACCAGCCTAGCACAATAAAAACATTTCTATCTCTGTCACGTTACATAAAACGTAATTACATAACGTTTAAGAAAACGCAGAATTCTAGCGAATCATCTACAGATTAATCCGATTGCTAAATTGTACCAACCATGACTGTTTGGATTGCGCCTGTGAGCAGATAATAGCCGACAATTAAGGGTCATAGATCAGGCTTGTTGTCTTTGAGATATCACGTGGTCTACGTTTACTCTCAGATACAATGGGAATGATAGCGAGGTAGGAAGGTATCGTTCGAATTCTAGACGTACATTACTTTGCCAGTGTTTAATGACATACTGTGAGTGTCCTAGGATAAAACTGACGTGACTTCTCTGACAGGTAAGGTTGTAACGTGCTATCTCTAATATTAGTCATACGCAGTGGTGTATTTAGATGGGGCGGGGGCTAGAGAACTGGCTTTCAAACAAATTAAGAAAGACAGAGACGTAGAAACCCATCTGAAATTCTTCTGCAACCCCGACATTTTCAATCATATTTACATTTTAAAAAAATAATATATTGTTAAATATTTTAATCTCAAGTTTATACATAGTTAACTTTTAAGTTTTGTCAGTTCTAGAAATATTCACAACATTCCATTATTAACTTAGCTACATATGGTGTCGAAAATTGTACTAAATAACCTCTGATATGATTCATCTGTTATGTGAAACTAAATTTATCTTTTATTGGAAAGTTGAAGGGAGAAGTTTTTAGTATATTCTTACTTTTTCATGTGCAGGGCCGAATTAAGACGAAACTGGGCCCGATGCCGTCACGTCAAAACCTAACAATGAATCACCGTCGATTTTTTTTCTGCAGAACTAACTTCCAAGGTGAAAAATTCACTACGTCGCACTTACCGAGCAATAATAAAGTGGCAACAATTGCCAAGATATTGAAAAAAAACGCAGCTAAATTACTAAGTAAACTGCTTAACGTAAAATTGAGAGCATTAACTTGAAATCTTCGGTGAACAATAAACACAACAACGCTATAGTTACGTCACAGCGCAAAGAATAATAGTAACTGTATAATAAGTAACGCTCTGACTAGGCGTCCGAAATTTGGGCTCCAAATTTCATTCTAAGATTTATTTTCACGTTAATATAGCACAAGAGAACTGTTCAGCTTTCGGAAAATTCTCGTCTGTTTTCATCTGGGCCTATTTCAGGAATGGGCCTAATGCTGCAGCGTCAATAGCACCCGCCTTAATCCGTCGCTGTTCATGTGTTGTGTTTGTCTTGAGCAGGTCCCTTTACAACATAGCACTTTTAACTTTTCTCAAGGGGCTCCCCTTGTTTTAACATTCTAAGCAAGAATTTTAGGTAAGCGGATATTTCCCCGTATACATTGAAGAGTGCAAAATGGCCATACTTGCCGACGCATCCAAAAAATTTAAATCAATCAATCATTAAGGCTTTAGGATCTTTTGTGATATATGTAAAACATGAGAAAATGACGTCGCACTATCAATTAAACTCGCCGTTTTCTTACCCGCCGAAAGTGCAAAATTCCTGGGCTAGTCTATTTTTCGGTGGCCAATCGACTATTAGTACATATTATGTTTGTTTTTTCCAGAATGTCTAGCAAATAGATTAAGATAAACGAGACCAACGTAAATCGTTTCTTAACGGAGAGAAAAATCAAGATGAAGAAAGCAGAAGAAGCAAGCGGGAAGGAAAGATGCCGGGGTCTACGAAAGAGGCTGAAAGTGAACAAAAACTTGGTGATGTTGAAGGCTTCTGTGTTCCTCTTATATGGAGGTAAGTCACTAACATCAACAGAGTGCTGTTGTTAATATTTTTTTGATATTTCCTGTATTCGGTTTTCAAGAAAACAGAAACTGGAAAATGGTTCTGCAAAACAGAAAAATTGGTTTGTAATCCAAAAACAAAAATAGATTTGGTAAAACAAGTTTTTGAAAAACTAATTTTTGGGTTTCCAAAGAAATGGTTTTAGCAGCATTACAACATATCTATCCATATACACATGATGTCAATGAAATTATGATGGAGTATTTATTTTAAATTGATGAGGAAATCAATACAAGTAATGAATGCTTCTGATATTAAACTCTGCAAAAAACGGTAGCAATAACTATACTAATCAAGACAAAACTGATGAAAAATTGACATGCATAACGAATCCGAGGTTCTGGGATAGAGCATTCGTTATGCATATCTCTTCAACAATTTCATATAAATCATCATTCATCTACATCATCGCGAATAACATCCATCCAGTGTCATAAGAAATTCAAAAAGAAATTTCATAATCATCTGCTGGTAAGGTAGCCAAGCACTTTACCACGACCAACTTTTAAGTCATGAATATATCCATTGTAATAAGCAACTGTGTGCACAATATATCCATTGTAATAACAAGCTACTGTGTGCACATGACTTCTTACAGCTATTAACATTCTAAACTTCTTTATTTTTTCAATTTATTACTATTAATATTATTGCCATTAATGTTTCATTCATTGTTCCAGCTGACTCTGTCATACATATACTACAGATGTATTCAATTTATATTTTTATTTTTGATTCATATCCATTAAGCTTACATGTAATCAATCAACGTATATTATCGTATTATATTACATTTTTACTTTGTAATAATCACCCAGACAAGGGTCTGTTGGCCCTCGTGGCCGAAAGCACGCCCGCTCTAATAAAGACGATTTATTATTATTATTATTATTAACATGAAGAGTCTGATTATACTATGATTCTGGTTCTAAAAAGCTACATTTTCCTACGCTTCTTTTTTCAAACTCTAGTCTGTGTTCTACAAAACTGTGTTCTGTCATTTTTCAGCCATGGCAGCGCTGTTGCCATATCTGACCATCCACATGCAAAACGTCGGTCTCTCTGTGGAGGACATAGCAGTGGTGTACCTGGCCCTCCCGTTAACTACGTTCCTGAGCCCACCTATTACAGGTAAGTGAAATTTCCCCTGAAGAAGAGTACACTACACCATATAAAGAATATAATTACCTGCTCGTTCCTTAAATCTTTACTGCATTTTACAATATGTACAGTCACCGGCAATAAAATTGCGACACTAGATCGAAATACTCACTCCCCTCGCTACATGCCGTTACGTGTGTTGCCTATTGTCCTTGCATTTCTCAATACAATAGAAGGAAGCAATGATGTTAGAAGACAAAACAATATTGAACTTATACTTTAACCAGAGGCGTATCGTGAACGCATGCGGTACATGCTGCGCATGCGTCAATTGTGGGGGAAAAGGACAGCTTGCTCTGCGACGACATTCATGAGCATTTCTACATTCTAATTTCTTCATATAGGAGAAGTACACACGAGAGCGCTGAACTAAGCTTATATTACATTTCTTGGATCTGAAGTGAAAGAAAGTAATAATTATTTTCCCACAATTGATGCATGCGTCACTTCAGATCCAAGACATGTAATATAAGCTTACTTCAGCGCTCTCGTGTAAAATAAATATTTCTCCTATATGAAGAAATTAGAATGTAGAAATGCTCATGAAAGTCGTCGCAGAGCAAGCTGTCCTTTTTCCCCCACAATTGACGCATGCGCAGCATGCACCGCATGCGTTCACGACACACCTCTGACTTTAACGAAAATATCTTCTGGTTTAGAAATATGCATTGTTTCCGAACCTCAATGCTCTACAGTGCCTTTATTTGGGCATGGTGCCGTTCGATCGAGTGGTCGTGTGGCGGCTGGAAGCACACAGCTTGCCGCGAGATCGGGTGTGGGTGTCCCCTCAACTCAAGTATTTGGTAGCTATCCTAGCCGAGGTTTTGTTAAGTTTATCTTCGATAAGCACACCGAGGAACATTGCAATAGAAGTAACTCTGAAAATGCATTTTATTGTAGGGGATTGGAATGTATCAGAACTGCCGATCATTTGGTAGACATGATATTCTTGATATTTGATTATGATAATCTTATTCTCCATCCACTGCAAGAACGAAGTTAATGTAGGCGAGAGTTGTCCAAAACGGGGCCGGCGGGTCAAATGGTGACGTTCGGTTTCTCACTGATTAATGCTGCTACCTGGGACCCAATGCCGTACTAGCATTCCTGGCCGTCTATGCCAGTTTGAATCGAGTCATGGACGCGGCAGCCCGACCTTTCTTTTCTACGAGGGTTACAAGTTTTCGTGAAAAAGGGTTTTCGATTTTCCCTCTATACTTTGCTGGGTCTTATCAAGCCACCTTTGAACACTCAAATTTGGTAAGCATAGCATTGATTCTTCCAGTTTTAAGTTAGATTTTGACATGCTGCTTGGTAGGCTGTCTTACAAAAAATCTTCCTGTCTGATAATTTTATTACATTTTTCATAGCTAATTGAACTTAGCAAATGCAAAATTTTGTTATAATAACTTTTTTTGAAATAACAAAACTGAACTTTTGTTCTTTCAAAAATGTTATTGTAACAAAAATTTGCATTAGAATATACATTCTTTCGTATGAGTACCCCATTTTACCCAACCGGTTGTCTAAAACGGGTACATTGCATATTTTCCAGAAAATATTTATCCTGCCTCCCCTCGTTTTTTTTTTACACGAACAACCTTGTTTCATGATAATCTAGGACCTACTCAGAAAAAAAAAGTTTTTCAACATTTTTTAATTGATAACTTTGCTTTCGGCAGACCAAAATATGTGAGTGTCTCCATTTTGGACTACTCTCCCTTAAGCAAAAGCACGTGACTTATGAGAAATAGTTCCTTTCTCACGTGGTAGTTTTGGTTGGTGTTATTTTAACCATGAATGTATTGGTCGCAGTTGTATAGTTCATAATATAAAGCCTTACAACTTCCATCAATATAGGAGCTACGTTGACTGGTATGGCTTTATCGCATGCTCTATATTCCTACGCACAGCAGTCATTTAAGTAACCAATAGGATTTCTCTTAAGCCACGTGACTTTATTTCCATTGATTTAGTTCTTGCAGGGGACAGAGAAGAGAGTATGTGGAAGTTTCTACATCATAACGAGTGTTCTGTGTGTATTTGACACAGTCAACAATGTGTGCTGATAACCGAGATTTCTTGGCTTGAATTTCCCAACAAGTATTTGCTGACAACGATTGCAGAAGGAGAAATCTGTTGTAACTCGAGAACGTGGTGAATCGAAAGATAGCTGGCTGCTGCTAAGTGTGCCGGAGGGTCATTGACTGATAAGGGACAACGTATCCACGTGCCTGTGTTTTGCCTCTTTGCAGATAGGGGTCGAGAATGTGTGGAGCTCTCAAAAGATGTAGAATCAGCGCGAGGGCATGCGAACCCCTACACACCAAGGCTTTCTTTCCGAGATACTGACCCGATCCGTATCCTCGAATATCTGGGTTCCGGATAATAACGGATCGTATCCGGTTAATTGATCTGATTTATTTTAATTCGCTTTTCTGCCACTTTTGATGATGAGGATGAGTGATTATACGATGAAGGGACACTCTTAAAGAACAACAATGTCCAGGCCTGGATTCAAAGCCGGTATCCCTGAGCGTACCCAGTCCTGGGATCCGGGTATTTTTCAGAATCAGTACTCAGGATCTAAAAATTTCAAGCGACCCATAGTACTGGGGCCTTCCCGATAACGTAGTGGTAACGTCGTCGCATTGTCATCAAGGGATTTTGGGTTTAATACCCGGTGGATGAACGTAGAGGTTCGAATACCACTTTACACTGTACATCCAGTCCCAATTAGTCTTGTGGACTTGAACAAACACACATTTATAGTACTATCCTCAACACTGGGTTTCTTATTTAGTTTTTGGCGATGTAGAAGCAAATATTTCTTCCAATGTTGTGGAAACGGAGGAAAAATGGGCTAGGTTTGCAAATGAACGAATAAATTTCCACCAATTATTAACAAGACTCCACAGCAAGACCAATTTCGCATTTTATTTACTATAATAACTTTTCAGTCTAGTTAGGCTAATCAAGAATATGGTAATAGAAGGGTTTAGGTTTCTAGGACCTAAGAACTTTAGAAATGTGTCTTAAAATTACCGAAACATGACCTAAACCTTAACATTGCTAAAACACGAAGCTGTAGTGGGTCGAATACTACTTCAAATTGTAGGTCCAGCCTCGATTAGTTTATCTGTGCATAAATCAGACAAACTTTGTCTTCGACCAAGAGTTAGCAGAGGGTGATGGACTAACCAGAATGGGGAATTCTCCCTCACCGGCCGTCAAATATGCGCAACCACACACACACGCACACACACAGACACAGGTTTGCCGCCCCCCCTTCCCAAGCACATTAGCATAGCCACGTCCCTATTTTATATGTAAATTCTCGTTGGAGGCACTGTATATTATGCCGCTCCTGATAATTCGTCGATTAATATATCATTTTCAACTTTTTTACAGGTTTCTTGGTGGACAAATTCGGAAGATTCAAACCAGTGGTCGTCCTTTCGTTCATACTGAATGCAGTCTTCCACCACTCCCTTCTCTTCATACCAAGCGTTAAAACATTGAACAGTTCACCAGAGGCGTACTTCTCCAATGCATCACAAATATGGTGGAACCCTTGTACGGACAGCCCCTGCGCAATATACCACGGCGTCCAGTTACAGGTCAACGATTGCAGCTGCGTAGATCCGCCATGGGCCAATTTGACCATGAGCAGCTTCCAACTCCATATTGCCACTTCCGAAGAACTCGTTTGGAATTTCACTTATGGGCAAATTGACGCCAATATTACCAGGAACTTTAGGTGTGGAGCCGCCTTCGTGTCCAAGTCGTTCACGATTCAAGAATCGAACTGCTCAATCGCCCGGTGTATGTTCGCTCAGAAGGGTCCTGAAAACTGTCCACTGCAGTATGAAAAAGCGAGCAGGAAGATATTCTGGATCTACTTCACGCTTCGGTTTCTGGCGACGTGGGCGCTGTCCGCAGGAGTCACCATGATGGATCCCATAATACTCCTGATGATCGAGAAATTTGGCGGCCAGTTTGGAAGGGAGAGGATATTCACCACGATTGGAATGGCTATTTTTTCTCCGTTCACCGGGATACTTATAGATCAGATGAGTCGTGCACTTGGTAAGTAAATAAAAATTCAGTTAATGAAGAATTCATTTTATGTTATCATCAACATCCACACTGTTTTCCATTTCTAGTTAGGAGTCTGCAATTTGCCTATTGTTCCACCCTTTTTATTTTATTTTATCACCCTTTGCGGTCATGTCTTCAGCCTTCAGCCCTCATTCCTACATGAGGTCATGTCTTCAACCCCTCATTCCTGCATGAGATCATGTCTTCAACCCCTCATTCCTGCATGAGGTCATGTCTTCAGCCCCCCATTCCTACATAAGATCATGTCTTCAACCCCTCATTCCTGCATGTGATCATGCTTCCCACAAGTTTTAATGTATTCAGCAACTCATTCATGCATGAGGTCATGCCTTCAACCCCTCATTCCTGCAAGAGGTCATGTCTTCAACTATTCATTCCTGCATGTGATCATGCCTCCCGCCCACCATTCATTCCTGTAAGCTTTAATGTCTTCAGCCCCTCATTCCTGCATGAGGCCATGTCTTCAACCCCTCATTCCCGCATGAGGTCATGTCTTCAGCCCCTCATTCCTGCATGTGATCATGCCTCCCGCCCACCATTCATTCCTGTAAGCTTTAATGTCTTCAGCCCCTCATTCCTGCATGAGGCCATGTCTTCAACCCCTCATTCCTGCATGAGGTCATATCTTCAGCTCCTCGTTCCTGCATGTGATCATGCATCCCGCTTACCATTCATTCCTGCAAGATATAATGTCTTCAACACCTCATTCCTGCATGAGGCCATGTCTTCAACCCCTCATTCCTGCATGAGGTCATGTCTTCAGCCCCTCATTCCTGCATGTGATCATGCCTCCCACCCACCATTCATTCCTGCAAGCTGTAATGTATTCAGCCCATCATTCTTGCATTAGGTCATGTCTTCCACCCCAAATACTGGCCTTCCCTTTGGTCTTCTCCTCACTCCTTGTGCAGCATATTCATTCTTTTGAAACCTTGTTGGTCCCATCGTCTCCACATGCCTCCTTCTTCACACACTTCTCTACATCTTGCTCTTTCCAGACACTTGCTTGCACTGAGAAGTATGAATACATTAGCAAAGATTTTTCGTTTAAAAAATATCAAACTTGTGCAACCCTGCATGCAAAAATGTACGAGCAAAAACAAATAAAGGGTAGAGGAACCATCCTCCTACCTCTACACTATACTAATCAACCACTACCTCCAAAGCAGAGCACAACTGATTATTAATTATTATAATTATAACTCAATAATTACATTACAATAATACGCATTATAATTGAAGTTTTTTTAAGTCCACTTTATAGGTTAATCGAGACTGGACCTACAGTTTAAAAATAGGATCCCGGGTATTGAAACCAGAACCCCTTGATTATACAAAGCCATGAGGAGAAGGCCACCACAATCAAGCGGTACAATGCAGTGAAACACAATAAAACGAAAGCTTCTGTGCGAGTGAAATTCAGTGTCCTTATTCCGTGCATATTTCTTTACCTTGAACTGCAGAAGCTACAGGCAAGGATTCTATCTCTTATACAATGCTGTATAAATCACAATGCTATCTCGACAGTCGCGCTTAATCTCAGAAATACCTCTCCAACTAACAACCACTTCCGATAACATCGGGAGAAGCTGAAAAGTTTCTTCAAGCACTCTTAAAGATTATGACTTATTCAAGAGAGAGAGAAGAGAATTTACCGTTAAATTTGAAATATTCTTCCGTGAAAATTTATAAAAACGGGACGGACCGTTTATTTACATTTGAATACTTTATCATGTATATAGATAGATAATGGTTATAAGTTGCAGCTGCATAAATAAATTGCATAAATTCCAGCTGCTCAGAGCTTTGCTGTTCCGTAATTTTTCAACAATCTTAAAACCTGTTTGCAACAATCTTGAAAATAGCCATAAAATTTAACAAAATAAAATGAATGTGCTTTTATTGGCTGTACAAGGTTATGGACGAACGCACGCACACAAAAAATGCATGTGTGCAGGTTGAACTTTGTACTCCCCAAACCAAAAACGGACCTGCGTCACCCCAGCTGTACACACATTTCTGGTGACGCCCATGCCAAGGTAGGAAGTTGCCCCTTTTGCCCACTCTAAATCAACCTATGGAGAGAACTGAATACCTACACAGCATTCACAATATTCAACGTATATACCAATATGAATTCCATAGTTTTTTTACTACTGTTAATCTTTATTTATTCCCGCAGCAAAGTAGCCTACTGAAGATAATTATTCGTGTGATATTAATAGAATAATAAGCACTTTGAAGCACGGCTTCAACTTTGGGCCTAACTTTGAGGGGGTGGGGATCTGACTTGGGTCTCTGGGGGGAATCAAAGTTGGGTATTTAGGGGCAGAATTAAACTTAAAACTTAACTTCAGTAGGACGGAATCGACAAGTTTTCAATCCCATAAAAATAGCGTTCAAAACTATTTTGCTATGTAACTTATGTACTTTTGCATAATATATAAAAAAAATACTCTTCCAATACTTTTCTCCTCAGGTTCCAGGAGGTTAAGAAAACCATCCTTAACTTTTAAATATAGCAACCTGAATTTTTTGGGGGGAGGGGGGCAAGTTACGCCTATCCTTTGAAGTAACATTTAGGATCCAATTTACTGCAGGTTACGTCGACTATTCCGCTGCCTTCTACACGCACGATGTGCTCCTGGGTTTATCATCCCTGGCTATCATGATGATGCCATTTGAGGGGAAGCTTCCTGCTGACCATATCCTTAAGGATCTGAAGAAGATCGTCAGGATGACCCACCTCATGCTGTTCATCCTGTTCATCTTCATACTTGGAAACTTTTGGGGCTTCATCGAGTCCTTCCTCTTTATCTACTTGAAGGAACTCAAGGCTCCAAACTATCTGCTCGGTAGGTACTCTTTAAAGGACTTGTAATTTTAGCTACTCAGGCATGTCAAACGCATGACAGCCAGTCATTGAAATGTTAGTTTTTAAAAGTAAGCGAGTTACAGTTATTTTACTCAAAAGTAACTCAGTTATAGTTAGTTACAAGTTACTCATGGGCATCACGATGGGATTGGACCAGTCAGTCTATCACCCCTGCAGATTGGTATCGTTCATTTCAAGTTTCAAAAAACTTTTTTTCTTTCACACTATATAGTAATACTTATTTAAAGAATAAAATATCATGTTTCCTCTAAAAAAAATAATAGTTCATAACAGAAACAAAGTTAAATTAATCAGTATTCCAACACAATGTAAAAAATGTGTTGTGTTGAAAAATTGTATGCCAAAAGCAGAAACTAGGTCACAATTTCATGTTGGTTTTACGAATATTCATCGTAACATGTATCAACATTCAATTATTGGAAATCATTTTGCAAGTGTAGAAAATGCACATGAGAAAACATTTCTCTTATGTTCAGAAAGATACACAATGGCGGGTGCATGTAGTAGAATTAAAAACTAATATTTAATTTTAAACTTTCTTTTCAGGTTTGACACTGACTGTGGGATCCATCACCAGCATACCATTCATGTACGGATCTCAGAGCATTGTGAAGAAGTTTGGACATGTCAACATAATCGTTGTAGCATTCTTTTCTCATGCTGCTAGACTTATGGGTTATTCATTTATAAAGTAAGTTTATGACTCATCTTATCATATTTTCACTGTCTCGAGTAAGGCATAACTTACACTACATGCCATCATTTCGCAAGTAGCTGAAGTCCAGTTTAGGCATGTACTTACTTTTTAGTTACTTAAACTTTCGCCACATCATGTGGTTTCTTCAGGAGAAGCAAGAATAGTCAAAGTTTAAAACATGTGAAGGTAAGTTGGGTTAAAAAAGCATGACAATGCAGAGGACAGGTCACTGCTTCCTACTCCATCTAAGGCTGGCAACTCAGTACCAAACTATATTTATTAAGTGATGAAACATAAGTTAAGTCCAAATTTGGGGGAGGTGAGGATGTAGCCCAGGGTTTTGGGCAGATGTAATATATGTGTACTCAACAGTGCCTTCAGACAGAAGGAACTGGCACCACTGATAATGGCAACATGGCCGAGAGTAATCGGTCCTTGTAACTTCTTGAGTTATTGTTATACTTCGTGTTGTACAATAAAGTATGTTGTTAAGTTAACGTTAGTCTTTATAATAATAGTAAGATGAGACAGCAGGTGCTTTGAAAAGGTCCACGCAATGAAAAACACAAGACATGCCGTGGCACTATTAGAAATCAGTTGCCAACATGAGGAGTCTCAGTCCTGAACAGTGACCGTGTGGTCTAAGGCATCATGTTTTGGGCTTTGGATACAGGATGCACGCAGGTTCAAGTATCCTAGGAGAAGCTTAACAACTTTGCTTCTGAGATTTCGGCCTGTGTATGGGATCAGCGGCCACCCACCACCGTGAGGAAATTGGGGAGCTACAAACGAGTAGCATTACCCGGTCATGGAAGCCTACAACAACGACTGGGGGTTCGTCGTGCTGACCACACGCCACCCCGTAACTAGTTGGATTATCTCCCACCTCAGCAGGTGGGGGAGAGGCTGGCAGTTGGTAGGTAGTAGGCCTTGGCCCTCACAAGTTACTATTATTATGAGGAGTCTCTACTACAGGCCTCCACATATATAATTCCTGGTCTGAACATAAGTAATTGAAAGTTTCAAATAACCATCAATTTATAATTATAAACACTTTCATTTTTTTCAGTGACCCATGGTGGAGTTTTCCATTTGAAGCACTGGAAGCAGTGGCAGTGCATCTGATGTGGATTGCTGCTGCTACTTACTGCAACGTTCTAGCTCCCAGAAAGCTCATCGCAACGGTTCTGGGAATCTTAGGAATGGCACATTTTAGCTTAGGTTTGTATTTGAATATTTTCGTTTTCCATTTTTCACAAAGACTCTCCTCCTTTTACTACCTATTAAAGGTTTCCACTTTGATATTTTTGACTTGAAAGAGCTCAAGGGAACCTGTACCCTACAGTAATATAAAGTATGACCACTAATTTCCTTGTTTTTAAAATATTATTATTGCCTTGGCAATAATGTTATAATGTGAATATGAGCCTTATAATATCAGATTTAGTTCCTTTCAATTAATCCAATAGTCCTTCCTTACGTTACAGTATTGATTTGGAAAAAGACAAGTTCACCTTAAGGTGCCAGTTTCTTTTCGTAAACTGCTCCGAAATTCTGAAAAATTACATCTCTAGAGATTCTTTCTAGTTTGCTCTATTACTATTGTACGTAGTTTAGTATACTCTAGTCTATTACTAGTGATTCTTCAAGTTCTTTGCTCTCACTAGATATCTGAGACACAAAAACAGGATTCCAGCACCGCAAAACTACTACTACTTCTACTTCTACTTCCTTTTGCAGGTCTAGGTAACCAAAGCCCCTTCTGCAACTAAAAAATTGACCATTCCATCATCGATATGGTCTTCCTAAACTACTACTTCCCTTTGGCCTGTAATTCAATAATTTTTGAGGCAAATGGCTATCTGGCATTCTCAGAACATGTTGATTTCACTTAACTGATAATTTTGAATTTCATCTACTATTGCTTTGACCTTTCATTTTTTTTTTTGGAATCATTCACTTCTAATTTTGTCTTGTAGAGTTACTTCACTTAAAGACCTCAAAAATCTAATTTGTGAACAATTTATTCTGGTTTTATCATGTTGATGAAGGCCCCACGTTTGCTAGCATATAGAAGAACAGGTTTTGAAACTTTGTTATGGTATCTACATAATTTGAATTTCTTTCCTCATTTATTTTTCCAACATTTGAAAATTCGATTTAACACTTTCCGGTCTGACGGTTTTCAAGCGTCTTTTACCTGTGGACGGATGTTTTAAGGCATTTTTGTAAAAATACAGAAAAATACACTATAAATGGTACCACAATGTATTATATATCAAATGAAAGCTTAGATTCTGTTCTAATAGATAATTCAATTAGATGTTACATTTTTATAATTTACACATTGCAATATTTATTGAAAAATTACGTATTTTTTTGTATTTTTGATAAGTCAGCATAAACACGCACAGTGCACGTTTAAAATAACAACGAAATAACGATAAGCCTTTACCCAACCAACATAAGATGCTCTATGGTGGCGAAAAATAGAACAAGCGTGTGAAATGATAATTGCATAAGGTTCGGGCAACTAAATTTAAACGCAACAGAAATACGGCGATCGTATCCTAGCCGATTGGCGACCGGAACGGGTGTTTTACTCTACTCGCATCACACCCGATTCCCGACCGGAAAGTGTTAATCTATGGATTCCCAAATATACAAAACCTGTTACCTGTTCAATTATTTTATTGTTCAATCATTTTTACACTCTAGGAAGTGTTTTACCATTTATTTCCATTGACTTAGTTTTATCTTCTGAAATTTTCTTGTAATTTGTAAGAATTGATTGTAGTTTTAAAATATACCTTTGTGAATTATCTTCATTCATTGCCATCAACATCTGGTCATCTGAAAATATTACTGTTTGTAGTATTGTATTTGCATATATATTCCAGGGAGCTTTAACGATTTCCGTTCCTGAATTGTTTTATCAAGATACAGGATAAATAATAATGGAGAAAGACCACATCATTGTCTTAATTCTTGATTTATTTTAAAGACCCTCGTTATTCTTCGCTAGTTTGATTTTCACTAGTGTTGTTTCATAAAGGCTTTTTATTGGATTTACTAAATTACTTGGAACTTGATAATGTTCTACGACTTTCCATATTTTTCCTTTTTACTTGGTTATATGCCTTTACAAAATCCAAAAATAAGACATAAAGTGAGCAATTAACCACAAAACTATTGCAGATATCTTAACAACTGCAGAATTAAATCACACAAATATTCACTTGAATGTTCTATAAGGAACTGCAATAAAAGTTTCCCATGCTCACTGCATCACACCATGAAGGCACATACGGGGATGTGGAGGTAGGATCCACGCAATCTTGGCCATTTTTTGCAGGTGATGTGATCAGGACCACACTCCAGTCGCCTTTATCCCCTTCCCTCCAGGTACAAATTTATTAGTCTGGGTGAGCCTCAAGGCTGCATTATGCAGGGACAAGGCTGGAAAATTTCCAACCTTAGATCAGCCACCCTGTGAATCAAGCTGGGTCTCCCACGTGACAGTCACAATGTTCAAAATTGGAATGGGATAGTGATTTTGTACCATAGAAATTAAGTCACAGGCCAAGTCGCACATTAATATTCTGCATGCAAGTACTAAATCATTGTAGATTAGAGTACTGCATTGAACCAATTTCGCTCGCTCAAACTCGATCGAATCTCCCACGCTCGAATATATAGAACATCAAATATCATTTCAATGCGAGAATAATCTGTAAAATTCGTGCTGGTAGTTTCAGACCATAATCATCTACTCATTTTCATAATTATATTGCTATGCATTGGTAAGATAGGCTAAATTACATATTAAGATGGAGGTAATGAGTATGTTCACTTTAGTTTCAATTTCAATGCATCTTTCACTTCACAAAGTATATTTGAAGGCCCACTACCACAGACAAATTACGGTTGTACGTGAAGTACTGGGCTTCAAGCGTATACCGATCATTTGAATGTTCGAGTGTTATTCGCTTGAGCAAAGAAACAGTCGATTCCGTAAGCAATCTAGCGTCATCTGTGTGAACTACTAGAAGATTGAGCAAAAAAGCCTCGATGCTGCACTCTATTGTAGATACAAATGAAACAGTACTAATGATGCACTGTAAAAATTTATCAACATCACGTTTTTCTGCGATAACATTTTTCAAACTTCACAGATTCAAGTGAATTTTTTATATGTTGGGCAGTAAGGTAGGTGCATCCATATCAACAGGTGGTAGACCAGATCAGACTATTTACAAGATTATTAAAAATCTTTATTCGATTTTTTCAACCTGGCAAAAAAAGAAAATGACACTTTTATTCATATCACCGTAATGCATGAATGCTTTAAGGAACAATCACAAAAATGCAGGTTCCAGGCTGTGATTGATGCTAAGGGCTTTGAAACCAACTACTAGAGTGGGTTGATACCGGTGACTAGTTTGGTGATTGTTCCTCAAAGCATTCATGCATTACAATAATAAGAATAAGTGTAATTTCTTTGCCAGGTTGAAAAATTTGAATAAAGATTTTTAATAATTTTGTAAATAGTCCAAAACGTTCTACCATATGTTGATACTAATGTACCTACCTTGTTGCCCAACATATAATTTGACTTGAATCTATGAAATTTGGAAAAAGTTATCGCACAGAAATGTGATGTTGATAAACTTTTTCACAGCACTGTGTACCATATTGTTAATTTTCTACACTTGCCATGCAATTAATATGCCCCTTAAAGATTTTCTAAACAAATCTATGGGACAAATACACTATGTGGAAAAAAGTCATTGGACACCCCGGTTTCAACTCTGAAACGAACTCCTCACGGAAAAGAGAGTACAGACGGGTATATATACGGCAGCAGGAGGCTTCTCAGATCATTCGCTGATAAAATGACGGACAGGAAAGAGCTCAGCATGTTTCAAAGTGGGATCATAGTAGGCTGCTCCACAGGAGGCATGAGTATACGTAGCATAGCTGATGCCCGACAGGTCCCTAAATCAACTGTAGCCTTTGTCATCAAGAAGTGGAAGGAAAAGGGTCACTGCAGCAATGCACCACGAAATGGAAGACCCACGAAATTGGACGACCGGGACAGGAGAGTGCTGTAGAGGGAGATTCGGGAAATCAGGACCCGTCCCTTGCATTCGATTGCAGAAGAGTTTCAAAGTGCGACCAATTTGACTGTTTCGACGAAGACACTTCGCAAGGAGGCCTATGCGATCGGTTATCATTGTCGAGCTACTGCCCACAAACCTCTGATAACAAAAAACAATAAACAGCAGAGCCTACGCTGGTGTAAAGAGCGGGGAAACTGGACGGTGGAGCAAAGGCGGAAGGTCCTATGGAGCGATGAATCACGCTTCACACTGTTTCGATCAGATGGGAGAGTGTGGGTATGGCGATTACCCGGAGAACGTCTGTTACCCGAGTGTGTAGTGCCCACAGTGAAATATGGTGGTGGCGGCATCACGTTCTGGGGTTGTTTCAGCTGGCATGGGGTGGGTCCACTGGTAACTGTGTATGGCCACATGACGTCTGCATCCTACCAAGATATTCTCGACAACTCCATGCTCCCCACGTTGTAGCATTTCTATGGAATCGAAGAATGTGTGTTCCAGAACGATAATGCGACTTGTCATGTTTCCAGGGCTACCATGGAGTGGTATGCAGAAAATAATGTGATCCGACTGGATTGGCCTGCTCAGAGCCCTGACCTCAACCCTATGGAACATCTATAGGACGAACTGGAGCGCCGATTGAGGTCGTGATCGCCTCGCCCTTCTACACTTCCAGGGTTGATGACTGTACTGCAGGAGTAATGGCGGAATATCCCACTCAGTGTACTACACGACCTTGTGGCCAGTTTACCACGACGTGTAGCTGCTGTTATCGCTGCCAAAGGTGGACCGATATCCTATTCATTGCAAGAAAACTGATGGTATCCGCTGACATGTGGTGTCCAATGACTTTCTTCCACATAGTGTATATCAAAAATATTATAAACTAGTTTTGTCAGTGATATTAAAATAGAACTTATATATTTGTGTATTCCATTAAAACTTATGTTATTCTACTGTTGTTTTTTTTTCAGGTAGAGGGAGTGGAAGTTTTGCTGGAGGTTTTCTGCTGGGAGCAGTAGGCACCAGGCAAGCCTTTAGAATAATGGGATACCTCGCAATCCTTGGAGGAGTCACATACAGCACACTCTATTATCTGTGGTTGAGAAAATCTGAAAACCAGCAATACATGGAAACTGAAAACCGTAAGTTCTCAAATTTCAAGTGAACAATTACAGAAAACACACTGAAACTGGTGATATTTGACAAAAACATGGTTTGTATCTTCAAACATATGTTGTGAATACTAGCAGTGGGACAATTTATATTGGTCAGTGCGGCACTCGAGCCCACCCAATATTATTATTATTAATATTATTATACTTAGCATGGTGTATTGTAGGAGTGGGTAGTACAGAAATTACTGAATCAAATGCTTATTGTTTAATGGTTGTCATATTAAACGTACAGTTGCTTTTCTGGGAGAGCTGTGGTCCATCCTGCTCCTGTCCCTTAATGTTGTCACAGCTATTTTATTTTTTCCAAGTTTCCAAGGTTAACAAACGAAAGGTTTGTGTAATTATAAACTTTAAAGAATATTTGTAAGAATTAGGTAACATCACACCTTGTTCCCAACATATTACCAAAACGCAGTGGTCAGAAGTAGCGAGCTACTTGTAGCGTCGCTACTGTAGCTAGCTACAAAATTTGTAGCTGTAGCTGTAGCGACGCTACATTTTGAAAATTGTAGTTGTAGCGGTAGCGAAGCTACAAAATTCCTGTAGTTGTAGCGAAAATTTCGCTACAGCTACATTTTTCTCAGCATTTTGAGGTGAATTTTGAATGTGGCAACAGCGTCAGAAAAATCGACAATAACCCTTAATTTTGCAGGAGGTTCATAAAGACAGTCTATTACATGGAGATACAGATTATATAGATTGTAGATTACCGTATAGATGTCTGCGTAATTTATTTAATTAGTATCTGAATAATTCATATATCCAGATAAGTAACTGACATACGTGTATATGAATATATTCCGGCTAACAGCTACGTTTCTTTAGCTGCATCGCTATTTTGGGGAGAAACATGCCTCGATTGCTGCACCACTGGAAAAAAGTGCCTCGTTTGCGTCACCCTCGGAACAAATCCTGTGGATATTCATGTCATTAATTGCTGTGTAAGACACAACTTGCAGTGCAAAAACGAGCGATGGATTTTCCACTGCACTGAAAAGGGAATAGTGCCAGCAATAAATGGCTCAGTACGTTAACAGCGTTGATCATCGTCAGTATATAGGATCTCGCCAGCAAGAAAATATTGTTACAAGAATAATAGAGTTTCTGGAATTACAATTATTTTGGGATAGTTTTTTGTTCACAAATTTTAAAATTACAATACGTTTAGAACACTCAGGTTTACACGACAGTTTCCTCAATATTTTTTTCATATTGCAAAAAGTATGTACGAGTTATAGACTTTCCTGCAGAAACGACAATTTTCTTTAGTTAATATACATAGTTTTCAAATTTATGTATTTCTCCTACTTTTACGTCACTTTTCTGTAACTTTAGATAATCATGACATCATCATCATCATCCTTCGCTGTTTCCTGCCTCTGGCTGGTTCGGCATAGAAGTCAAGCCTCTCCATTTTTTCCTGGTCTTTCACCACTCCTCTCTTTTCAAGGTGATCCAATCTTGTCCTCTTCTCCTAACACTCTCCACTATCTGCTCTTTCCACCGACATCTTGGTCTCCCCCTTGGCCTTATTCCCACTCCTTGTGCTCTTACTGGTAGTCTTTCTGCATCCATCCTCTTCATGTGTCCAAACCATCTCATCTGTGCCTGATCTATTCTGTCCTGAAGCTTCACAACACCCACTGTCTGTCGGATCTCCTCATTTCTTATTCTATCTCTTCTAGTCTTCCTCAAAAGACTCCTTAAAAATTTAATATCCACTGCCTGCATATTTTCTTTGTCTCTCTATGTCATTGTCCAAATCTCTGCTCCATACGAAATTATTGGCACATAGTATGTGTTATATATTACCTTCTTGAATTTCATATGTACATCCCTGTTCCGTATTAATCTTCGAATGCTTTGATAGAGTCTACCACCCATTTGTCCTCTTCTGTTTACCTCCTCATCTATTCTTCCACTTCCTCAATCAAGACAATGAGGATGAATGGTTTATTTAATTATTCTCTTATCTATAGTCGCTTTCTGCCACTTTCGGCTAATTGTGAGAACGACGAAGAATGATGAATGATGAGCAGTGCGGGAAATGGAGGAGCAGGAGGATCTCATCCTCGAAACTTGGCGTCTTTCCTAGTTTTTGTTTTTAGTCCATTTTATGCATAGATAAGCTGATCGAGACTGGATCCTAACCACTATGTGCCTCCGCTGGGTATCGAACCTGGGGCCCTTTTGTAGTCAAAGGGCTCCAGGTACTTTTCATTCAAAATGATGACTTCATATCAGTCTATAAAAAATGAAATATTTATTCTCAAGAAAAATATGTTGATGTGAACATAAATATGTAATCCTAAAAAATTTTGTGTGTATAGTTGTAATAATTAAGTTGGGTAACACCCTAATTGCAATATTCATATATCAAATTTGAATTGATATGCCACTTGCATAGGTTTGGTATTCTCACAAACTTTAGTAAAAATAAGTAACTGAAGTAACACTGCTATCAAAATTATGGAATGACTGCAATCATGATAATAAATAACAGAATCCACCTACCAGTAGTAGGGAATTTTTTAATACCCATATGGTTTTCATTTTTTTATGCAGAAGTAGCACGCGAAGTAGCGAGTAGCGAGTAGCGAACAGGAGTAGCGTAGCAAGCTACTTTTAGGTAAATGTAGCTGTAGCTGTAGCGAAGCTACATTTTGGAAGAGTAGCTGTAGCTGTAGCGGAGCTACTTTTAAAATGTAGCGTTCTGATAACTGCCAAAACGTATCAAAATCATAGTTTACATCTCCAATTTGATTTGTGTTGTATATTATTTATACTATACATGGTAATATAAATTAGGAGTAATATTAACAAATGAAAATTATATTAAAGAGGAAATAAAAAGTAGGCTTAATTCAGGAAATGCATGTTACTTCTCTCTTCATAAACTTTTGTCTTCTCGTTTAATATCTAAAACTAAAAGTTAAAATATACAAAACAGTAATTTTGCCTGTAGTATTATATGGATGTGAAACTTGGTCCCTTACATTGAATTAGGAACATAAATTGAGAGTATTTGAAAATAAGATCCTTAGGAAAATCTTTGGACCTAAAAGGGATGAGGAGACAGGTGAGTGGAGAAGGTTACATAATTTAGAACTACATAATTTGTATTCATGTCCAGATATTATTAGAATAATTAAATCAAGAAGACTTAGGTGGGCAGGCCATGTGGCACGAATGGGAGAGGAAAGAGGAGTTTACAGCATTCTTGTTGGGAAACCTGATGGTAAGAGACCTGTAGGAAGGCCAAGACGAAGATGGAGGGACAACGTTGAGATGGACCTAAGGGAAATCGGTAGGGATGGAAAAGAGTATATAGATCTTGCTCAAGATAGGGAAAGATGGAAGGCCTGTGTTGCTGCAGCCATGAACCTTCAGGTTTAAGAAGGCTAGAGAGTTAGTTAGTTAGTTAGTGGTAATATAAATAAAATTAATATAATGGTTCATGTAAGGGAGGGTAAGGGGTTATGACAAGTATTATTTTT
Source organism: Lepisma saccharinum (assembly GCF_977018435.1). NCBI lineage: Eukaryota > Metazoa > Arthropoda > Insecta > Zygentoma > Lepismatidae > Lepisma > Lepisma saccharinum. The sequence continues at coordinate 93,204,985 of NC_139236.1, forward strand.
CTTGCAAAGTTACAAAACAAATCTTTGAGTTGAGCTTACCAAAGATTTTCCACAAGTTGGGAGCACTGGGTACCAGCTGAACATGAATGTTAGGGTATAAACTGCAACTGGTCTGTGAAGCAGCTTTTTGTTGGGTGATGCATTGAGGCATGTCGTGTTTCAATTGCTTTCAAGTAGTTTTCCAATGCTTGATCAACACTGAAATTTTGGAGCTCCCACAGGGAATTGAAACTGCACCAAAGGGAGCAAGCACTATTGGGAACACTTTGGATTGTGTGATAAATAGGGTGTTTCGAATTTCCCCTTACAAACCCCTAGGGCTTGTAGTGGGGGCTAAGTAGATGGGGTTCTGTAAAGGAACGCATGCACCAGGCAGTAGGTATTACAAAATCAAATCAAGTATTTAAATCTCCTGCTTCTGCTGAATCAAAGTGTTACTAATGTAAGTCCAATTCAGAAAAAATAAACAAATGTTTACAGGTTTCCTGTACACAATGACATGCTATGTGAGGTCATGAAACAGGTGTCACGTTGGTTTTCCAGTTCTGGTTGCTTGTTTGTCATTGCATCCTGGTTAGGGTTACCAGGCGTCCGGTTTTTCCCGGACATGTCCTACATTTTAGCCTATGTCCGGCGTCCGGGAGGAATTTGAAAAATATCATAAATGTCCTACATTTTGAGCGTCACATAATATTAATTAGGAAAATAGGTAACAGAAAGAAATCATGCAAGTTACAAGTCTATGGACTACGCTTCCAAACTCAATAGTGAAATTTAGTTTGATTCAGTCATTGAGTCATTGCCCAAAAAGAAAAAAAGTTTGTTCTGCTATTAAACAAACAGGAAAACGGAAGCACTTAATGAACAAATTTTTGGGACCACTTTCTGATAACGTCACTGTTCAATGCCTGAATAGAATTTCTTGCCTTAGGGTATATACTGATGGAACAAGGTGTTGCCAATTCTTATTCAATATTCAATATAAGTAGTAGTATTTACGGTATTATAAACTCACGAAAGGAAGAGCTCCCCTCAAGCAGGTTTGGCTATACTTAAAACAAGCTCAACATGCCCATATGAGCTTTTTGCTCTAGTGTGGAACCCTGCCTAATCCAAGGATTTTGTAAAAATGCCCTCGGGAATTTTTCAGAAAGGAAGAGCTCCCTCAGATTGATTTGTTTATATTTAAAACTATGCCAAGTTCTCTTATCATCTTATTGTTTATAGTATGTTTTTTTGTCAAAATCCCAGGAATCTTGAATTGATATTTATTGAGTTTTAAGACCCAGTAGAGTGTGGTGCATGGTTTTTATTGTTTTGTAATTAAAAGGTTTGGGTTTAAGTTTTTATAAAATGTGAAGCCTCTCCTGATGGCAAAATGTTAATATTGTTGTTTTGTAAATAAGGGGCTCCGGGTTCGAGTCCTGATAGATTGAAATATGTGTGGCAAAATAATATTTCTATACGTGAGATTTTGAGAATAATTACTGCTAGTTGATAGCTCCCAGATCTGAAATCTTGTAAAAAGTGTTTTACAACAGAGCAAAATTATTTTATATTGGGGATCACCAGCTCAGCCACTAACTGCTGTTATAATTGTTTTGGCTACACTTGAAATTAAGCAAAAAATACTTATATTTTTTATGAAAGCAAAATTGCCCGCTCAATACAATAGGGGAAAAGCGGGCAAGCATAATTAATTGTTTGCATGTTTTGCCGGCACGCAAGAGATAAAATCTACACAGCTAAAAGGGGGCATTAATAATATTTCTGTGTGATACACTGAAGGGGTCATTAATCTTTCTGTGCGACATGTAAAAATGTAACAAAGATCATTGAGATAGAGATACACATTTTCTGTGCAACATGTACACTGAAGGGGCCATTAATTTTTCTGTGCGACATGTAAAAATGTAACAAAGATCATTGAGATAGAGATACACATTTTCTGACACAGTGCTAATGAACTGTCTTGCCTGCTGAAAGCAATTCTAGTTTTGTATTATTCTGATAATAAAAGCATAGCCAAGACTTAGAAAATATTATGACAGAAACAAAATCCAATTTTGTCTGTATTAGCTTCTGGGTCTTAGAACCCAGTAAAATGTGGATATATTCTATATGGAGAAGTGCTAATATTGCGGCTTTGTAATCAGGGGCTCTGGGTTCGAGTCCTGATAAGATTGAAATACATACAACTGCCCACATATGAGATATTTACTGCTAGCTGATATACAGTTGAGGTTTGTGTGTTGTTGTACAACAGGATAATAGAGCAAATATCTTCTAGAATTGCTCTGTGACCCTCTCATTTCTTACATCATAAACATATGATTTTTCTCCTATGAGAATAACACTACATATAGTGTCATCAGGTAATGCCTCATGGAATTCACAGATAATTTTAATGTTTGTCCTGTCATTCACCACAACTTGTTTTCTTTTTGAAGTGTTGATTACAAACATGGGTCTCTGTGCTTTGAATTCATCTGGTGTGTAATACATGTCAGTATTGCCAGCAGTGACCCTTTTGAATGCCGAAAATGCCTCATATAATTTGAGGAAATCATCCTTGGACATGTCTAAATTATAATTTTCTCTAGGAAAGACCTCATTTCTGCCATTTTTAAGATATATGTTCTTGATGTTGCAGTTATCAAATTTACTTGAATTTTTTTCCTGATTATTGTGTCTCCCAGTCTGAAACAGTACCACCACAAAATCAGGCATGTCATATTGTATGCTGGAGAATGAATTTGTAGCATCAAACTCATAATATGTACCAGATGCGGGCTTCTGTACAGATTGATATGTGTAAAATTGCAGAGGAACCTGTGGATTTTTTATTATATCTGCTTTGTATTTAAGAGCATAACTGGCTTCATATTCAACAACTGGGATTCTTAGCTCCATAGTCTGAATAATGCATTTGCCTTCATCAGGTAGGGTATTAGGCAGAGCTTCCCCTGTAGAGTTTAATGTACTGTACCTCATCAAAGCATTGTTATCATTTGCAGCTCTTCTAAATGTAATTCTTAAACCACCCTTCCACATAATATCTTTATAATCTGAGAAGAATCCTGGCAACAGGCGCATGGGGAACAACAATGTGTGGTTTTTAGATAATATTTTCTCACCAGCTTCAAATCCACCGATTCTGTAGTACGAAGCCTCGTTTTTGGATAATTTTAGTGTGGCCAAAGCTGTGGAGGTAATGCCGGGATAATCTATTCTGTTTATAACAACGCCATGCTTTCTGATCTCAATTTCAGAGAATAGATGCGGCACAAAATTGTCTACCAATCTTATATTTGAATTTGCCGGATAATCTGTACCATCGAGCTTTACAACATCAAATTTGATGTATAGATCTGCTCTGTGAGGGTGTATAAAGCCATCCCCTACATCAAGATCAACCTCAATCTCTGTGTTGGGTTGATTTAAATTTGCAAATGTCCTCCTGTTTGGGGGGAATGATTGTAGCTCATAACTCTCAATATTTTCCATTGTATGTATTTTTATTTAAATATTAATCTCTATGATTGCAGTTGTTGTGGCTCCAGCAAAATCAACTAATTCTTCTTTTTCATTAGTGACCATCAATTCAATATTATCTATTCTGTTATGACACACAGGAATATATAATGTTGGGGATGGATTGTAGATGATGGGCTCCATAAATTCAGAATTAGGTTTGAATGTTGCAATGATGCCAGTTTGTTTGTGAGTGCCTATGCCATTTGATTTGGTGATCATACCCTCGGCCACATTACAGTGAATATTCAGAGTCTCTATGGCTAAGAATTTAGGTATATTCATAGCAGTGTGTTTGATGCCTGGTTCAAGTTTTGTGTTGTTCTCAAAGCCTAACAGCTCTCCTATAGTACCCAGATCCACTGTTTCTGTAGCAGATACAATCTCTACTCTGTGAGTGACAGAATTTTGACTTAACACTACACCTCTGGGTAATTGAGCATTTAGAGTGGACAGATTATACTGCCCTGGAGTGATGACAATTTTTTGATCCCCTACTGCAATTTTGTTGTTGTGGTGTGTAATATTAGGGATCAAGTACATGCCATAAAATGCCCTGAGAGCTATTGTTTTGGGATACACAATGTCATCATGTAATTTGAGTTTCAATATTGAATTTTGGCTAGTGAGATGGAATACCCCCATGATGTTTTAAATACCACAAGGCTTTTTGAAAATTTTCAATTGATGGTTTATTTATTTGAGACATATATCTAAGAACTGATAAACACAAATGTCCGCAATTAACATCTTTGAAGTTTTGAACACGGGCATTATTGTAATAAAGATTAGCTGATTTTAGATATTGTACTAAATTTTCAGGTGGAACACCTCCAAATGAATCAAACACAAATGCCTCATCTTTTAAATATTTAAGATAGCAAATCCAGTGAGTGCCCTGATTTTTGTACTTATCCAAATTAACAATGCCACACTCTTTGTTGAGTGGTTGTTCAGGTAAAGAATCAGACATGTACACACCTCTAAAATGTTTGATGCCCAGTGGCTTGATTAAAGCTTCAATATCTTGGTTTGTAAGCGGCTCTTGTTTTTTTTAAACTTATTCATGGCTCTCTTAACACCTTTGCCTTTTTTCTCCATGGCAAGGTTATGGCGCCTCTGCTCATCTAATTCTGCCCTATTTTTCTTGGCATCTATTACTGTTTTTGCTATGGCAGCTGATCCGCCGGCCAAGCTCCCAACAGCCCCAAGTGCTGCTAAGATGGCAGGGATGGTAAATATAAATCCCCCCACATGTGATTTTTTTCTTGATTGCTGTAATTTTTTTAATTGGGGGGTACTAAGCAACAATTTCATACCATGGCCTTTTGCAATACAAGAGCTTTTTTTCTTGCGCTGTTTTTTGGTCAAAAGGCTATCAATAGTTTTAAGAGATTTAAGACCTGCATAAGGTATTTGATACATAACACCCTTGGCCTTCATCCTAGGTTTATTATATACATATTCACAACCCCCACCCCAGTTTTTGTTTGGTGCTCATAGCTATGGTGGTTCCCAATGCTGCTATTTTTTCACTTAAAGAAGCATCTTTGCTTACAAATCTGCCAAATGCAGCCTCTTCTAATTTCTTGTCTGCAACATGTCTCTTATCAAGATCAGAATGTGTGTTGTATGCTATGTCATGGTCTCTACAAGCAGCATCGAGGGGATTAACACCAGGATCACCTCTGTTTAATCTATGGTCCAATTTTGTGCCTGGACCACAATACTGATAGCCTGGAATGTGTAGTTCAAATGGCAACTTGTTTATAATGTCATTAACCAACCCCCGACCCTCAGAAATATTCCAAAATTTGGGGGGTAGAGTATTAATAATTTTTATGAGATATCCAATCCCCTTAGTGTCATTCACTATAAAATTAGACAATTTAGTGCTTATCATGTCCATAATTCCAACCTTTTCATTGTAAAAATTGTGGTTGCCAGCATTTTCCTCCCCAGCTATTACCAATAACCTATCTACAAGTTTCCTGACATCATCAACCCACACAAATTCTTTAGGCAGGGTGTTGTATTGTTTGATTCCACTACCTGTCTTGATCTGTGACCATATGGGCTTGATTAAATTGTTGTATTTTGCCCCACTGCTAGACTTGACTCTTTTTTGTGTGGGATCATTGTTCTGGTATAGAGCATCTGATTTTATTAATATTTCCTTGTAATAATCATAATCTTGATCTGTATAGCTGCCAGGTCTCTTCCTAGTCATCAGTTCCCACAATCCAGGTGTTCCGGGGTACTTAACAAAAGCACCTTTTTCTCCGAGACGAGATTCTGAATATACAATCAGATCATCTCCCATAAATGTTACTCTGAAATTGCCAATTCTATGTATGATGCTACCATCAGGCTCTGTGTCAGCATATAAGCCAAACACCTCATCTTTATTGTCTTTAGGTGTGGTTAAATATTTTTGAGCAAGAAGACCCAATTCAATAGGATCCTGAGTAGCTTCAATTCTTCGAGGAGCAACAGGACTAGGTGTATGAATACTGGAAAGTGGGGTGAATGGATAATCTAATATGTTCCTTGCAGCTACAGGTACAAGCTCTGTGATCAAATTTTGATTTTGCTCTGTAACAGTTTTGATATTCTTACCTAATTCACTAATAGCATCAATTATGGGCTGTTCTGTTTGTTTGTGTTTTTCATAAATTCCACGGTTCTCTGATTTCCATCCCTTAAATCTTTTTACAAGATAATCTCTTAACTTAAGATCATCAATTATTGGCCTTTTCATGTTTATTTATATATGTTTCAATGTCTAGAAAATTGTTGATTTTATTTCTGTATTTGCCACTATTAGGTGTTCTTGTCATATCAATTGTGACAAACCCATAACTGTCCTGGTTCCAGCACTTACTGCAAAACTTGGAAAAATCATTGTAGCTCAAGTCCCCACCTACATATTCATCATGTATGTGTTTGAGGTTGGTATGGTCTTGATGAAACACACATATAAAATTGCTATTGTCTCGGATCAGCTGCTTCGGTATTTTAGAAAAAGTCTGTGCCAGGTAGAAACAATCAATGTTTTTGTGTCGGCCCTGTGTAAAGAAATTTCTAACCTTGTTTTGATTATCCAGTATAATGTCATCAAACACAACAACAGAATTATCGAGACATTCATGAAGTGGCTTAACATCTGGTTCAAAAGTGGCTATATCCAATCCATCATTTAGCTTCATCAGCTGCTGATATTTTAATTGTTCCAAGCTCTTAGAAAAGACATACAAGTGCCTGTTTTTCCATTCTAACCAGTTGGGTGCCAATAAAAAATTATCAACCATTAGTGTAGTTTTACCACAAGCCGATGTCCCAACAATAAGACATCTAATATTTTCAGGCAGCAAGTTGCCATTTCTCTTATTCTGCTGTTCAGGTTCTGGCAGCCTTTTTATAACATCCCAGGTGCTCATATTATCACTTTGTTTGCATCGATCCAGCTGTGTTCTGGAAGTCCTAGCCATTTGACAAGTAACTTGTTGCCTTTTCTGCGGATGATTTTTTCTATGAGATATGTGTCAGGCTGTTTAGTTTTGCTGAGCTCTTGTTCATAGAACCGGCCTTTGAGAATTTCTCCTCGGTGATCTTTTATTATATATGTGTTAAGGGTCCCGGGTTTAACTTGAACCACTGTAAATAATTCTGTACTCCAGTTTCTTGTAAAACCTCTTTTGAATAAGTGCTTATATTTGCTGATTCTTACTTGATCACCCACCCTGTATTTGGCCTTTCTTGTTGTTGGCTGGTATCTAGGATAATAAACAGTGCTGATCAATTTTTGCTCATCAGATGAAGTTACTTCAGAGGGTTTCATGTTGATTGTGGAATGGACCGAGTTGTTATATTTATGTAGAAGTTCTGGAAGAATATTAATCCATTTATAATTACCTTGGAGGGTAAATTGTTTATACATAAGATTTTTTAAGGTTCTGTTGAATCTCTCTACAATTGAGGCCTTGAGGTCACTGTAACTCGAGTAATGTTTTATTGCCTGGCTTTTAATAAATTGTTGGAACACAGAATTATAAAATTCTTTGCCATTATCTGTTTGCAAATAGCGCGGGGATCTTCCACTCTGATTGATGATTGTCCTGATGGCTTCTGTAACACATTTTCCAGTCTTGGATTTGAGTGGCACAGCCCAGGCAAATTTTGAAAATGTATCTATGACAGTGAGTAGATACTTGTAGCCCTTGTTGATTTTGTCTAAGTTTTTCAACTGCCCACTTGACAACTCAATCAAGTCGCTCTGCCATAAATCATCTATGCCCTTTGTGACTACTGGGAGCCTCTTAAAATTATGTCTGGCTTGTCTGTGTAATTCATCAACAATAATTTGTCTAGACATAATACGTAAACAAGAATATTGCAACTATAGGGTGTTCAGCAGCTGATACTGCAGGATTTTCTAAATATAATTTATCCCCTATTTGTATTTTAAATTCCAGAGAGCCATCATCTTCAACATAAGATGTTTCTAATGTATTGGGATCTGTAAAATCCTCTAATTCTACACTGGTGATTTTGACTTTGTTATCAGCATTTGTTATTGATAAGGTGGGGTAGTGGTGTGCCTGTGGTTGCAGCCAATATTTGATCTTGATTGGTCTCAATGTGCCCCCAACAAAAAATTGATAATAAAATTGTGCAGGGGACAGCATATATATTTTGCCACCTGGTGTAAATGGAGAATCATATTCTTTGTTGGGGATGCTGTACAATTCAAGAATTACTGAATGTTTTGGATTCTCGATTATGCCTGTTATTTCCTTTTCTGCTGTAAGCAATCTGCTTGTTACAGATTCAAGGTGCTCATTGATGGTCCTAACAACATCATCATGGCCTGGCTTGATTTTTATGTCCACAATAAGTTTTTTGTATTGTTGCACAATCTCTTGAAGCTGGGTGGCAAAAACAGACAGAGCATTTGCTTGATTGGATTCCATGGTTCCTAGCTGTTGCTTGATATTAGCTACAATTTGCTGTAAATTTTCAACAACTGCCAATTTTGAATTTTGAGCAGTAAGATCATGGACCTGTCTTCTGATATCCTCAAACAGGGCATGCAGTTCATTAATATGTTGATTTGTTGGTAGAGTGGCCACTGTCTGAGTGAGTTGTTTGATCTCTGTTTGGATATTCTTGATATCTTCTGATTTCAATATCCTATTCACTGCCCTCTTTATATTTTTAAGTTCCTGTGATGTAGGCAAATTTGATACTGTATTTTGTAAAAATTCAAGTGCCAGTTTCACATTGTTTAATTCAGAAGCATCAGCCACATTTTGCATAGCATTTTGGAGCAGGGCTATATCTGCCTGAGAGGGTGTCGATTGTTGTAAAATTTCAAGTTTTGTTTGGATATCATCTATCAAGTGATGAAAATGAGATAGTTCAGATTCAGTGTTGAGGTTTTCAAGCTTTGTGATTTGTTGCTGGACACTAACAAGAGTGTCTACAATCCCAGGCAATCTGGATTCTAGTACATTTGCCAAATCACTTTGCACTGCTGCTATTGTACCTTCAAGATGGGTTATGGAACTTTGAATTTTTCCAAAATCTTCATATGTTTCAAGTTGCAGCTTGATATTTGCAACACTCCGAGTTATTGCACTCAAAGCATCAGAAGATGGCAAGTTGTTCATAAAATTTTCAAGTGTCTCAATTTTTTCTTTAACCTCGGCTATGGCATTGTGCAGAGGATCCAGATTAGGTATTTGGAGTGATTGAATCTGTTCTTTTAGAGTGGAAATCACTAGATCAAAATCTTCTTGTGATTTTATGCTTTTGACAATTGTTTGGAGCTGTGTCTGGACATTATTTATCTGCTCTTCCAATTGCTGTTTCAATTGCTCAGAATTGGTGGCCTGGGTCTTAAATTTGGCTTGAAGAGCTGCTACAGCTTCTTCTAAACTTTGAAAATTATCCAATGTGGCCAGATCAGTATATTTCTGAAGCAGCAATTTGAGTTCAGAATCAATTTTAAGAAGAGGGTCCATGCATTGTGATTGCAAATTTGTAATTTCTAATTGAAGACTGGCATTCAGTGTGGTTTGTAAAGCTTGTAAATCACTTCTTAATTTCTTGACTCTGACATCAAGCATCAAAATCTCATCACTGTGATCTTCATGTCTTTTATTTTATTTTATTTTATTTATACATACTCCCCATAACAGAGCTATTGCTCCACTTACAACGGGGGCTTACCAGTAAATAAACTATGGTACATAATATCCATATACATAAACATAATATTAACATATACATAAACACAAATATTAACATATACAAACACATAAACCAATTGCATATACACAAATAATTAAATGATATTAATGCCTATTTTCAGTTTGTGTTATATTATATTGTATTATAAAATTATATTTAGCATTGATAAAATAACTTAAAATATAGAATTACAATTTTTTAGACAAAATACTAATTAAGAATAAATTGTTTAATGACAGATAAATATTTCTTGTAGGACATAGCAAAATCAATATTAACATTATTTTGTATTAGTACATTATGAGCTTTACATATTTGAACCATTACTGAGTTCTGATGTACAATATTTTTAGAATTAACCAAAGAAAATGGCAAATAAGAACGCAACGTTCTAGGTTTAATTGTGAATCGTATCAACTGAAGACAATCTTGAGCATCAATTAAGTTATTTATAAATTTATAAAGTAAAATATGTTTGGCTAGTTCTCTTCTTGATTGTAATGAAGAGAACCCAAATTCAGATAAAATAGTATTATAGGATATTCTTTCTAAATATGAAGATCTTTTAAATTTTTTGTAATATAAATATCTTACGAACTTATTCTGAACATTTTCAATTAAATCACGGTAGCATTGAAAATAAGGATCCCAGATGACACTAACATACTCTAACTTACTTCTTAATATCGAATTGTATATTGAAGCAATAGCTTGAATATTATTAATTTCTCTGGTAGTTCTAAATATAAAGCCTAAAATTCTAAATGCATCCGATACTAATGTTTGTACGTGCTCTCTGTAAGTAAGCCTTGAGTCGAGTAAAAGTCCCAAATCCTTTATAAGTTTAACTCTATTTAAAACTATTCCATTCATAGTATAGTTATGAGTATAAGATAAGTTATGTCTGCTAAACGTAATAGTTCTGCATTTACTTATATTAAAATCTAACTTATTGGTGACACTCCACTGAAAGCAATTGTTTATATCTTTCTGTAATTGCGCTAAATCACTTATATTTGTAATGGATTTAAATATTTTTAGGTCATCAGCATAAAGCAGATAATTAGAATTTTTTATAACAGAGGATAAATCATTAATAAATATTATAAAAAGTAAGGGACCCAAGTTTGAGCCTTGCGGAACACCAGATGTAACATTATATAAAGGGGATGATTCAAAATTGTAGGTGACATAGAATTTCCTATTTTTTAAATACGATGCTATTAATTTTAACAGTGGAAACGAAAAACCGAAATTTGCTAACTTATATATTAATATATCATGATCTAACTTATCAAAAGCTTTAGCAAAATCTGTATAAATAGTATCAACAGAGTAACCATTGTTAAATGAGTCTGCCAAAAATTGGGTAAATGAGATAAGATTAGTTAAGGTTGATCTTTTGGATATAAAACCATGCTGATGGTGAGTTATATACGGTTTAACATGATAACAAATTCTATTATATAAAATGTGTTCAAAAATTTTTGCTGGTGTTGAAATTAAAGATATAGGCCTATAATTGATGATTTCCTTGGCATTACCAGATTTTGGTATAGGAGTTACTTTACTTATTTTCCACCTATCGGGGAAAATTTGGGTGGTTATAATCAAATTAAATATGGTGCATAGAGGAAACAATAAGCAATCAGTACATCCTTTAAATATGTAAACGGGTATACTATCTGGACCACTAGCTTTCTTCGATTTCAGTTTTCTAATAGAAGTTTTACATTCAGATTCAGTAATACTATCTAATACTAATGGTTGATTTACTATCATAGGTACTTCACTGGGAATTGAGTAAGTTGGAATAGAATCATTAAAAACGCTCTTAAAGAATTGCGCAAAACCATTAGCTATATCTTTGTTATTGTCAAGTGATACTCCATTATAGGTTAAACTACACTGATTATTAGTTGATTTCTTTTTACCTTTAATATAACTCCAAAAAGACCTAGGATTATTTTTTATGGATTCTTCAGAATTCTTTATGTAAATCTTGTAAGCTTTGGTTATCATAGATTTTGATTTTCTGCGTAATTCAACAAATTTCTTCTGGTTATATTCTGACAATTTACGTCTATGTCTATAATACTCTTTATATTTAAGTAATCTTATAATATCCAGTGTAAACCAAGGCGGGTACGATTTTCTCTTATTACGCTTCCTTATGGGTACATTATTACCAATAATTTTATCTAAAATTTCATAAAAGTAGTCCAATGCTACGTTGGGATTCTTAAATAATGTTAAAGGATGCCAATCAGTTTGATTAAGATTTCTATATATATTGAAAAAATCGGCATTACGGTAATCATATGTATAAATAGAACGTGACTTAACATTATGAATAGTTTTGTCATAAAAGCGGTGGACTTGAAGTAATAAGGGAGGATGATGAGCATCAGGGCTTAGAAGAGGGCCAAATATATCATTAGGCATTTTTGTTTTAGCGGTTATTTATTATAGAGTATCTGATTCTTAATTCTATAAAAAAGGGTATAAGCTTGTCATATGATCCAGGGACCTCAATATATAAGCAGTCACCAGCAGAAACAGTATATACAGTGCCAGAAATCATGTTTGAGTGATTAATTCTATAAATATTTCTCCCTATTGAAATTTTAACATCACCCTCAGGAGTTGTAATAAATTGCAATTGACCACCTACAGGTAATTGGTAATGATTTAAATTATTGTTAAATATGTACAATGTTTTGCCTGTTTTATCATCAATATCTGTAAGTATGCTGTTCAGATGAATAATTAACAAGCCACTCAGTTTAGACAGCATATCAGGAGAGGGTTGTGGTGTTGGCAGCTCCATAATAGCCTGTTTTTTGAACCCAAATAAGTTCATAGGCATGTTTATTTATTTCAAATCATGCTCTGTAATTGGGCATTGATTGCCATTTTTCAAATCACAATGACCCCACGGTAGAGTATGTATGCCACATGATAAAATGCATCTCTTGTCATCATGTGGGTCCAGAGCCACTTTTCTTACAATATTGCTAGTCAGCAAGTGATCCACACTCTGAATTCTATTTTCTGATGTTTTGATTAAATTCTGGGATTTGATGCAATTTTTATAATCTTCAAATTGGAGCTTTTTTTCAACAGTTACTTTGCCAATACCCTTGGCTTTTTTGGCAGCAACACCACTACGTGTTTTAAAAGTGTACATCTTGGCACTTAACCCAGCAAATTCCACAATAACATCACCAAGTGTCTCATCTTTTAACTTGCCAGGCACCTTTTTGTTGTGGTGGTGTTGAATCTCTTTATGTTCACTGGTATCAAAGTATTGAAACAATTCAGGCTGTGCAATATCTTGATAAACATCTTCTGTTTTAATATCAAGAATAAAACTATCCGTGTCCATATACATCAATTTTATATTATCACCATAAAAAGGTTTCAACACATCATAATACAATGTTAACATGTGTAATTTGGCCAATTCCAATATTGCAGCCCCTACATAAATAGGTTTATCAAACTTAATCTTTGTTTTCTTCATGTTGAAAAGTGCCATGTGCTCATCATAAATTCTTCTATAATTGAAATTAGGCTTTGCAACCAATTTTTTGCTCAGGCTGGGGTCAGTAATTATTTTAACATCGGTATGTTTTCTGACATTTTCAATTGTTTTGCCATACACAGAATTCACCATCAATTTAAACAAGCCCTTATCAAATTGGCTCTTTGCAGATGTTCGAAGCTCTGTATTTGTATCAATGTATGGTTTCAACCATTCTGAGTGCCTGAACCTCAAAACTTTTCCAATTTTGGTCACTTGAACACCATGTTTCATCAGGAACTGGAGGTTTTTGTAATATATGACATAATCCTGTTTTGGCTCCAGGGTCATCATGAGCTTCTTCTGTTTGGAGCCAGGTGAGCACTGAACCTCGGGAATTGGGGGCAGATCAGAAAATTTATTGTGCAAATCATCAGGAATTGTCAGATCAACCTCTAAGAAGAGGCCATAGTCACTGTCATCAAAGTCCTGAAGATCCTCAATATTGAAATCTTCAACCCATTCAAGCCCTGCATATGGCAGTTTTTGCATCATGGCATGACCATAGAGGCTGTTTGCATCTACATACACTATATAATTTGATGGCCGTGCTGGATCATAATCAGGCATATATTTGTTATTTGCTCTGGCATATCTCTGAGAACATTGCACCATCCCTCCTCTTATACCTTTCTCCATAAACAGATACTTATTTTGATCTGGGATCAAATCCAATTGCTTTTTAGTGTTTAAAAACATTGCAGCCCATGCTAAGCCCGGGGCACTGAAAAAATATATTGGATCCAGTCTATAATTTTGCATAGAAGATTTTCTGAATGCCTGCATTATATCAGCTAAGAGGGTCACATCAAGTTTCAAATATGCCATGTGATAATCACCAAATGTCTGGCATTTTAAATTGTTCCACATCAATTGGGCATGGCGATAATCATCATCAGTGATTCCAGATCCTCTGATTTTGCTGTAAAACTCTTGCTGTGGTGGCAGAGAACACTCATCAAATTTAGAAAAATCTGTAACATAATCATATGGATATACACCCTTCCGCCTAATTAATTTCAGGTCTTGATTTGGAAACAAGGCACGTGTGATTTTGAATTGATCATCAGATAATTGATTTGCCAGTGTAGGCAGGCTAGCTGATAAAATTCTGTAAGAATCAAGAAATCTTATGTGAATAGGAACACCATTAACTTTAATTATCTTGCTAATAGATATATATTTTTCATCATTTTCAGCTAAAATATTTAAATTCTGCTTGTCAAACCCCTCGTACCTGATCAAATGATGAAAATCATAATTGGATGCTCCATGGCAAAATATGGGGACAGATCTTGGTCTCTTGATCTTAATATTGCAGCTATTACACAGGGCCATTAAGAATTTACCATCTGTATGAGAATGGTGTTTCACCTTGATATTTGTATCTGAAAATTCAGAATCACATACCGGGCATTTTTCTGCATTGTTGAAATCCTCAATCTGATCCTCTGTTAAAGGCAACATTGGTTTTGATTTTAATAAGATGTTAAATACTATGTCACGGCACTCATTTTCTATTCTATGTGCAAATATTTTGATGGCATTTGGTCCCATGTATAAGTGTGGCTCACTAGCTACACCATCCCGTATAACTATATAACAAAAGCTGGAAGGTTCATGTAGCTGGTATGGTGTAATTGAAGATTCTTCAGGATCTGGATTGCAGAATGCAAGAGATTTGAGATTTGATTCAAAATCACAGACAATATATGCTGGGTGTTCCAACAAAGCTTCAAATTTTTTGAATTTGCAATTTTCACTTGGATTGGGCATCACCATATGAACAGGTTTATGATTGCCACAGTATTTCAGATGCTCAATTAACTTGTTTTCAGCAATTTCTGCATTCTCTTCCCGAACCCCCTTCACCATTTTTTGACCATCAAATACAGTTAAACATCTTCGGCACAACTTGAATATTGTATTGGATTTGTCTAGTTGTGTTCTCACTAAAGCTGCAAGATTATGTATCAGAGTGTAATGATATGTGCCATCCCCTTCAATTAAGAGCAGATCAATCGGAACAGCAGATTCATCATCAAGTGTACTGATTCTGAGAGGTTCTATCAAGCAATTGTCACGACCAGTGGAACAAATAAATACATTAATAGATAATTGTTTGCCATTAATATGCTTGGCCCTTTTTTCAAATTTATCAATATTCTGAACAGACATTGGATATTCTAAACCCTCCATTGCATCGTCAAAAAGATGCTCATGTTGTTTGTAATAACTTATTCTCTGAGGATTCCTTGAAACTGGATACAAAGCAGCTAATATACACCACAAAAAGCATTTCTGGTCGGTATTTTCTATATTAACCACGGCTCTTCTGTTTTTAATATTATCAGGTAATGGCAGATATGTAGATTAGGGTGATGACTTTTTTACAACCTCATTTCCCTGTATCATAATTTGATGAGCTTTCATTAAAGATTATATAAAATCTTACTTTCAAGGTGATTAGATAAAAAAACCTCACGCACAAAATGATTTTAAAAAAATATTTATCAGTTTTTTTGCCCATTTTTTGAAGTCACTGTAAGCAGATATAAAATTGAACACAAGCTTTAGAGTCACATATATACATCATTATATAGGGTCATCAAACACACAAGGAAGTCAATTATTCATGATAATGTCATTGGACAGGATGAATCTCAGTGGGAGATTGTCCTTGTTGCGGCAGGAGTCGTGCAAGTCTTGCATAACTGATCGCACGCTCACAGTACTGGTTGCTTCGGGCAATGTTGATTGGAGATTCATCTGTTTTCCAGTGGGTTTTCAAGCATTTGAGACATGTTGGGTAGTCATTCAGAACTGCAGATAGTTCATCAAAATCTTCAGCGCGGAACAATTGACTGCTGAACCAATGGTCAGCCCATGAGTAGGAAATGAATGAACAAATTTTACGCAGCCTGTTCCGTGTTTCAGGCCTCAGAATAAACTCAAGAAGGGCTAGAACGGCACGAGAGTTCCATCGTGCATTGCTGATGTTTGGGATCTTGAAATTTCACGAAGGGGATCTCATTCCTGTCAGTGAAGTGACGGAAGACACGAGTGAGGTGGTAGAGAAGCTTCATGTCGTCTCTCCAGCCGCCTGTTTCCTTAATCTCAGTTTTACCGTTGCTGAAGGTTGCTTTCAATTTATCATAATTGCTCATCAAATCCTGCGCAAAAAAGTATTCGATGTTTGGTGATTTAGTCGAACCATAGAGCTCATCGTCCATGACAACGCGAAGAACGCGATCCAGCACATGGTGCTGGCAACTGATGAACTTGGGTTTGGGGTGACCTTTCTCTTCGAACATTTGCTGCAGCCGAACAACAACGCCTGTCTTCTTGCCGGTATTCACGCTTGTTGTGTCGGCAACAATCATCACAATTGATCCCCACATGTTGAACTCCTCTAACACATCCTGGAGTCCTTCTGCGATTGTTTGAGCTTTCCCATATTTCAATTTGAGTACAGACAACTTAATTTCTTTTGCTTCATTCTTGAGGACCACGGCCTGATATTCAAAGCCATCAATGTGTTTGCCGTCAAAGTGTATGCTCCACTTCTCCAGATGAAGCGTGCTCACCAAGTGCTTCTTCATCTGAGCAGCTCTCGTGTAGATAGCCTTGTGGATTGCTGACTGACATGGGGTTGGGATTTCAATGCCCTCACCAGAAAGCTAGCGGCACACCTTTGCTGCTCCGTGGGACGACAGCTTTGAGCTTGTAACAAGGCATCTTGCAATGCCTGTTGGGTTATGCTTCCTTGTGCTCGTTGATGCTTCATTCTCATCCTCCCAAGGATTGTCTTTGCTGTTGTCGGATGAGTCCGTATAACTGTCGGAACAATCAGATGGCGCTGAGCTGGTAAGTGTTGACACAGTCACTTCCATTGCCTTCTTTCGCTTGGATGGATGGATGATCTTTGCACTAGCACGTTTGCAACTGGAATAACCAACCTGACCTTTGCTCTCAATTTGCAGTTTGTAGAGGTTCTCATCCTCTTTGCACATCCATTCGCCTTTCACCTTGGTCACGTCAAACAGTTCATTCAATGAATCAAAGTTTTGTTTCTTTCTGCATCGCTCATAGTCTTTCAGAAGGTTTGCTAGTTTTGCACAAATGGCTTGATCAGATATATGCGGGAAGTTCAATGTTTTGCTCCATAGGGCTTTAAGCTCCACAGCAATTAGACCGATCCTCTCTCTCTCTCTCTCCGTTCTTTGGCAGTGGATTCAAGAAATTTGAAGCGTCCAATGACGTGGCTTTTCAAGGGCATGCGACTCCGTTCACTCAAGAATGCCAAATAAATTGCCACGTTGCCTCTTCTTGAAGGTGCTTGAAACTGGACTAAGTTCTTTGTCCAGGTTTCCTTGTTCTTCTCTGTGTTAGAAGAGCTCTTCTTGAATGACATGTTGTCTTCTACTCAGCAAGCGAAATAGAAAAGGCCTTAACGTAAATATTAAATACGTAACAAATTAAAGAAACTGTTATTGAGTTTCCATATATTTTATTTAAAAACAAGCAAAAAAACAATTATAGAAAATAAAAAAGACAGACACAAATAATATATTACATGCTCAATTATAATTAGCAAGACAGTTCAATGTAGCTCACCAGATAATACAAGGATTTATTTATAATGTACTCTGAATAATGCACATTGCGCAATAGTTATAATAAGGCAATAATAATGTTGACACCAAATTAATTTAATTAAAACTCAACTATCCGCTTTGAACACATCGCTTATATAGCAGTTTATACCACACTGCGAAACAGCTGAAGAAAATGTTAGTACTGTACAGAAGCTTCCCGAGTAATTACGTCACCGTGACGTCTCAGTCCGGCCGGACGGCGCACAGCGTTCTATGATTTTCTGGAATATTCCATACAATTCTCTGGTGCATAAATTATTGCACAACTCCGTTTGCTGAATTATATTATATATAAATATTGTTAATACAATTTTATGAAATGGTAAAATGGCATACATAAAATTTAAAAATGGTTTGTGCGTGACCTTTTTCAATATTTCAATGGAATATACCTCATTTTAGTCATTAATAGGCAAAAGTTCATCCATTTGTGCTACAGGAAATAATTTTTGAAAAAAAAAATGAAAAAGTCATCACCCTAATGTAGATCCTTGTAATGGGCTGAATTCAGAAATATTAACATATAACTTGTGTGAAGATCCGCATAGGCTCCATCCAGACTCTTTTGCTGCAAATTCAGAGTGTTTAATGTTCAATTGATCCATCAACCTGCTTATTATTCTGTCTGAATTTGCATTTGAATAAACCGGTACAGTTTCTGTTATGTGGGGCTGTGTAAATTTTGTGCCATTTGGTTTCTTATATTGTGCAAACAATTTGAGAGAGAGCTTATAAGAGCCATTTTGTGCATTTAGAATTGCCTGCACATCAGGATTTACACTGTTCAAAAAATTCTGAATACCACATCTTGGCTCTGATACAAACCGGTAATCCCTAAGTTGGGCATTAAAACTGCTGTGGATGGGTTCATAGCGTGGCTGCTTTGCTGCTCTGGCATTAAGAGGTGCTTCGTGCTTTCTTTTCAGACCAGATGTAGATGGTTGTGGGGGCAATGTTGATGACTGTACAGAGCAAGTATCTTTATGTGTATATGTGAAGTATTGCATGCTGTATTTTCTATTGCATTTGGGGCAAATTTTTGTGGGAGTTCTGTATTTATCTGGATTACAAATCTTTTGGTGTCTGGCCCAATTAGAGCTAAATATATTTTTATTGCACTGATTGCAATATTTTTGATTCGGCATTTTTGTTGTTGTTTATTATATATATTTCCTGGGTTTCAATTCAAAACTTTATACTGAATAAAAAATATCAGTTGGGTTCAGCAGTGTGATTTGTGTGTGTATGTGTGTGTGTATGTGTGTATGTGTGTTAATATTTTTGGCTTTGGTATTTATATAAAATTTCCTGGGTTTTAAATCTAATCTCCATGCTTATTATGACAGGTTGTAAAACCAATAGCTTACAAGTGGAAAAAGAGAATAAATATTCATTCACACTGACCCAGCGCAAATACCTGCACAAACATGCAGGTCTAGAATGGTAATAACAGGCTGGGACAAATATAAGTTTGACTCTAAATATGAGTGGATTACAACAAATATCAGATTTTATATTGTTCAATATGAATATTTAAACCAAACAAGCCTGTAAGTATGAGAAGCACTGTATCAACACATCTATTCTCCTCAGTCACTCTCACAATACTGGCTGATGCAATACTCGGGAATTTCTGTAAGTACTGGCGCTGAGGAGAAACATGCAAAACAAAAATCAATACTACCGTCTCGGGAATTGCACACACTGACACAGAGGAGAAACATGCAAACATATAATATAAAAAATAAGAGAGTCACGGAGCAATTCTAGAGGGTCTCTGCATATTGCATTGTTTTAATATTAGATAAACAATTGAACCTGGTTTCCAACCAGAAGTAAATATGTGTGTGTGGGTATGGGTTTTTGGCTTAATTTTAAGTATGTCCAAAACAATATAAAAATTAACAAGCCTATGGACAAAAATCTGGCTGATGCAACTTTTGTAAGTGTGGGGAAATCAATCTGAGGGAGCTCTTCCTTTCTGAAAAATTCCCGAGGGCATTTTTACAAAATCCTTGGATTAGGCAGGGTTCCACACTAGAGCAAAAAGCTCATATGGGCATGTTGAGCTTGTTTTAAGTATAGCCAAACCTGCTTGAGGGGAGCTCTTCCTTTCGTGAGTTTATAATACCGTAAATACTACTACTAATATAATTTGATTGTAAAGCAGGGGTATAGAGAACAAAATTATTCAGGGTGTCTGCCAGTCAAGAAAGTCATGGTAGTGAAGAAAAAGTAAAGAAATTAACAAGTAGGTCAAGAAGTCAATAAAAAGGCAATAAATTATTCTTGTGGTCAAGAATTTTTGATATCATCATGACTGATTTGTTGATTTAGTTTATTTTACTTCACTTTTTTCTGTCCCTTTGGCTAATCGCAGGGATGAGGATGAATGGTGGTAATATAAGATGGATGAAGGGACAGTCACAAACATATAAGGACAACCGACACAAGACCCACATAAGTTTATACTGGTTCTGAGTAGACGCCAAAGCCTCGCTTATTTGCCAAACACAGTTCAGGATGCATTAATACAAGAAAGCAGATCTAATTCTCTTCTTAAATTTAGCTTCAGTTTTCACCCTAACTGGCTCTTTGGTAGGGTTTTTCATTAAATAAATATTTATTTTCTTGATTACTAATTTTCAACTTTACCTAAGTAGGGGTCGAATAAATAGACATTAAGAAAAACGGAAAAAGGTATAGAAAAGTCAGAAAAAGTCAAGAATTCTGTATGTGTTATTTTGGTAAACACCCTGGACACTACTCAAGATGAAACTTCTCGAACCATTTTCAATTACGGTAACTGCTGAATATTTGTTTGCCATTACAGGTCATAATTCAAATGTTGAGAGAGTACTTTCATTACCATCAGCACAACAGACACACGAGATAAATTATTTTTTCATGAAGTCCGTAAAATGTTTGTTTGGTACTGGTCCCTATAATTTTAAAGAGTTTTGACTGTCCACTCTAACATAAATATAGTTTGGCTAAACCTGAAATTTTGATAAAAATTGTCTCCTCTGAGAAGTACCGCTTAAATCATGTAGTGAGAGGTGCATTGATTAGTATGATTGCAAGTTTTGAAATTTTGCATTTGAAAATTCATTAAGAATTCATTTTTTAAAACTGAAAAGTGTCACTTTTCAACTACTTTCTAAAGTGTTCTATAGAAATATGTACTATTTATGGAGAATGTTTTGTGTCCTACATTTTGACTTAATGTCCTACATTTCCCTTACAGTGATCTGGTATCCCTAATCCTGGTCCACTATAAGAGCAGCTCAATGTGATTGATTGATTTAGTTTATTTTACTTCGCGTTTTGTGCCTCTTGGCTAATTTGCGAAGATGGGGATGAGTGATGAAAGGATGAAATTTATGAATGGACATTCACAAACAACCAAGCCCGACCGGGATTCGAACCCGGGACCCTTGCAGCTCAATGTGATAACCACCAAAATTGATGGAAACACTGCCACCTGCAAAGCATGCTCTGGCATACATATTCAACAATACCTAGTATGTGTGCGGCCAGAATTCATGTTAGCAGATCTTCGTCTGACTCACAGAGATTGTAGAAAAACTCTTCAGTAGCCCCACAGGAAAATGTTGAATGGAGTGTCTACCTTGAAACAACTGATTGTACAAGATATCATTGCTCTTTCACCCAGTACATGCACGAATTGTTCTATTGTTTCTTAACACTTCGGTTGATTTTGTTGTACAGAGTTGGACATGAAAAACTGGCCCGCCTCATCTTGTCAGCCATTCTCAAACTTATTCTTTCTTGTACACTCATCCATGCCACTACTCTCCCAAACTAGCCATGCCACGGCACCCCTCTCATCATATCTGTGCTGGTTCTTGTTTTTCAAGCTCATTAATTTAGAAGAAAGTTTTGTTTCAGACCAAGTGATATGAGGTGGGCCAGTTTTTCGTCCCAACCCTGTACCTGCTGTATGGCATGTTTCAAAACTCTATCTACTTGATCCACGTACAAGCACCAGGGGTTTGTAATATGAATTATGAAGCAGCCTGTGTGTGTGCTGACAGCCTTGTCGGTTCGATTCGCAAGGTGGAATTTTTTCAAGCAATGTCCCTCCTGGAGTGGCTCTGGGTTTCACCCAGCCCTAATAAATGGGTGCCTTGGGGTTGGCATGTGGTCTTGATTACTTCACTTCCACATATGTCCATAATTATAAATATGTGGGCCCCTACCCACACAACACATGCCTTCATTGTATGGTGCTTGAACAGCTTTACCTCTACAAAATTATTATCCTTAGTAATCTACGTTTGAGAGGTGAAAATAAATTTCTTAACTTTCTTGTTGTAACGAAGGAATAAAATAGTGGGGATATTTTGAAATATTTCTGGAGAAAATCCCTACTCTGCTATAAGGCACACTGTATACACCATTTATATGCTTCACATAAGGATTTAGGATATCCGCTGAGGAAATGCAAAAGTCTCCCAACTGCAACTACGTCGCCTGTCTTATTTACTCTTCACTCTGTGAAGAGTGCTGGTGTACTTTTATGGATTTAACATGCTGTACCATTTTTCAAAACATGCGCACTCTTTTTCAGATGGTGAGGAGGCCAAACACTTAAAACATGAAGAGGACAATAAAGATGTACCTAACAATCATAGCATCACATCTCCAGAGCTTATTAGCAATCAGTCAAGTGAACTGTGCAAGAATGAAGACAGTGATTGTAAGGATAACACACTTTCATTAGTGAATGAGATTCGGACTTCACTGCATCAACTAGATAAGAATGAATACATTAGTGATAACAATATAAAAAAATCCACTGATGAACTAAATAATCATCTTAACTCGTGCAGTGATAAGTGTTCTTTGAAGAATTTACAGGAACCATCACCTTCTGGTTCAAGGACAGATGTTACAAGTAATGAAAAAGAAAATGAAGAGGAAAGAGAAATTACACTTGTTAAAAATGTGTGGGAAAGAAGAAGTTGGTGTGTAGAACAAGTACCTGTTTAGTTCCTAAATAGCTAAGAGAAGTGAAAAAAAGTTGTTGTTTTTTTGTTGTGATCAATAAATTATGTTCACACAGGCACGGCCATTTAAAGTGATGCTATCCATGCTACACACATTTCTGTGAGCATACTGTGGATTGTGGATATGTTGCATTTCAGGAAGAAAAATCATTCTCTTCCACCTATCTACAAGTGCTTCTACATGCACCATGCATCAGAATATATTGTTAACAATATTTATAAGTGTTATAATTTACAAAGATACAACTGCAACATAAAGGTGAATGAAGTTGAAGTGAAGAATCGATGGCTTCCCTACAACCTCATAAATTTAAAACTTTTGTTGCATTTTTCCTATCAACAACATCAGATGATGGATTTTCTGCAGCTGATATTGATATTCGTTATTTAGCATCACTTTTCTGCCTCTTTTGGCTTATCAGTATGATTGGATGAGTGCAGGAGCGATTCCTCCATGTAGGAAGTGAGGTATCTCCTACAGTTCATTTATACTTACTTCCAGTTCCCTACTTTTTAGGAGTTTAATATGCATTGTAAAATTAAGAGCGTAATGTACATACAAATTGACTGCGTTAGCTACTTTAGAGAGTTGACTGCTATCGCTCTCTCCAGCTGCAGCCCCAAGACAATTGACACCCAGGCTTTGCTGCTGCTGAGGAACCTTGCTGGTTACACTACAGCCGATGGGTGAGGAGTGGAAGGGACAGTACAGGGGAAGGGGGAAGGTTGCGCAGTTAACAGATTCATTGAGGAACCTGCAAGAGTTTCCTCAATCAGCGATGCCAACCCCAGCAAAATGGTACTAAGCCTAGCACAGTTTGATCTTTGTTGTCACCTAGCACCCTGCTTCTGCAAAATCGAGTTGCTGGAAGAGAGAAATCGAATTCAAAGGAATATGTTTACAGGAAATAAAAATAAAATTATGTCCAAATCTTATTTCTACTTCACCAGGGGACATGTTTCAAACAAATGGGAGTATGCCGACCCAGCGACAAGCTTATTAACAGCACTCCACAATCCATCCTCTATCTCTTCTTTGTCCTGCCTGATTTAGTTCACGAGGAAATTTTATGGCAGGAAATCAGTAGAAAGTAGGGGTTAAACAAACAATTTTCTCCAACTTTTCAAGTTCTATGCTAAACCCATTTAGTTTGTCGAGCCATTGTAAACTATTTTGTGGAAAAATTAACAATATTACATAACTGTAGTGAATACCATTAGGGAACAGCCATTTTGTACCCTCTTAGCAAGTGTGTATTCCTAACTAATTTTGGCATGCTGATTTCAGATTTGCCACTCATTTTTCTCCATCACGTACCATTTTCAAGATACGCATGATGTCATATATGATATAATATGGGTAATTTATACACCACTGAATTCAGCTTTTCTTTTAACAGCATTTTCTAACGTATATGTATGCAACCAAGTGACAAATATTTGCAGTTGACACTGGCATTTGTTTCTGTCAGAGCGAAAAAAAAAGTGTATGATATGGGTAGAATGGAATGGAATGTCTTTTAGTCGTCTCTTGTGTGTTGGTATGAGAGGTTTATTGTAATGCTGTTTGCTACAATAAAGGATATTTATATGTATGGTAATAAATTAACATGCAGTTTACAGCGTTTGAATTGTTCAGTAACACAGTCGAGTGTGCTGTGATAAACTTCATCGACTGAAAGAACCCCTTAGCTGTGTATATCATCCTAACACATTGTGATACATTTCTGAAAAATGTATGCTAAAATTGCAATGTAAAAACATCACAGATTGTGTAAAGATAGTGTACCGCTGGATGCTGCTGGGATGAAAGATCGCCCATGGAACTCACATGGTACATGTCATAGTTGTGGAGTAACACTAAGAGACTGGTTGAATGGCATTCATTCAATGCCTTTTGATGTATCTATGATATGGCTTGAACCAAGAGACCACGTGACTGATTGTTGTTTTTGCCGCACCATATTATTCCTCTAAGAATAAAAGCATATGCATATGTCGATGTGCCCTTCACATTGAAGCCGGTACGACATAGTGAGGGATTCCCAATTCCTAAAGTACCACCCACGACAGTGGAACTGAACATTTCTCGTGACTAGGAATGTTCAGCATCTCAAGCAGCACACAAAGGGAAGTCACAACATGAAGGATTTTTAAAATATAAAATATAGTGTTACATAGAAAAAGATAAGTAGGTTAGTTTAGATCTTTTATTTCATTTGGAAATTAATTGAATAACATTGTCCGATGTTGGCGCACCTGGTACTGCACTCTGATATGACCAATGTTGCCAGTACACTTCGCAATTTTTCTAAAAAGAAAAATTATGAATATGGCATGATTAACATCATAAATCGTCTGTAATGCATAGAAAGCATAACAATTTATCGTTCTTTTAACAATTCGATAAATACCCATTGAGACCATCGACACACATTGAAAATTATTGCAAGCGACTCCATATCTGTCTTTTATCCATGTTTTTCCTTCGTACAATATTTTTTTTTTACACCTTGCAAGTTTTTATTCCATACTGAACGTTCAGGCAGATAATTATTTTCGTGATTAATGTATAAATAATATCCATTAATATAAATAAGTTATTAACTAATACAAGGTTCATGTCTCTATCTCAAGAGTTAAGTACATTCAAAGTCTTGGTTCAATGAGTTTTGGGACACCCTGTATATCTCGGAAATGTAACGTGATAGACACGTTTTGAGACTTTCTTTGAATTACTCGCACCGGAATTAGTAAAGAACATGCTATTTCATCCAGGATACAGAAAAATTTTAAATTTGTTTCCTACTGTAATAAATAACGGAAGTTCAAAACTCAAAAAGTAGATGCATAATTGAACATAAAACTACAGTTATCTTAAAAATATATAATAATAAATTCTAGCACAATTTAGAAGCATTTAGCATAATTTCAGAGTTTAAGCAGCACTTTTTATTATCCTCAATTGACAGGGAGGGTGGAACAAAATAAAATTCTTGCAAAATCTGAAATATCACCAATATTATTTTTGTAGGTTTTTGAAGGTTCACATTTAAATATTTCATAGTTCAAGGAGGGGGGGGGGGACAAGGGTCTCTTGCTCTAACTTGTGCATGGGCCTGCAGCCAACATTCTAAATGCAATAGATAGTACAAGCAATACATGTGAATGTAATTGAACTCATTTTCCAAACCTTCCCCGGTTTACCATAACTTCTTCGAAAAAAAAAAAACAAAAAAAAACGAGTGATATGATGAAATTGATGAAGGGACACTCACAAAGAACCAGGGACCTCTGGCATCGTAGTGCACTGTGTGAACCAGGCCCGTACCCAGGATTTTTTTGAGGGGGAGGGCAGACCCATATTCAAATTTTCATAAATTTTCTCTCATATTATACAGTAATAAATATATATATATATATATACCAGGTGTATAAGCTTAAATCTGCTGTTTGCTCATAGATGGCGTTAGTGAGCGTATGAAGCTACCATGAGCACGCCATACCTGGTGTTTTTATGAGTTGGACATCTGCCAACACAAATCAGTGCACATCGTTAGCAGGTGCAGACAACAACAGACAGTGTTCCTGTGGTAAGCATGTCTAGTTTTGTGCCAGAAAAAGAGCATATGCGGGAAGCTCTGCTTTTCTGCTTCCATTTGAAGAAATCGGCTGCTGAATCGCATCAAATGCTTGTGGAGGCCTATGGTGACAGTGCTGTATCGGAAACAACGTGCAGGGATTGGTTTCGTCGGTTCAAAGACGGCAATTTTGACCTGAGCGACAAGAAGCGTGAAAATCGGCCCAGGAAGGTTGAGGACCATCAATTGCAGGCTCTTTTGGACGAGGACGATACCCAAACGCAAAAGATGCTTGCCGAGCAATTGGGTGTTACTCAAGCAGCCATTTCCATGCATCTACGTGCCATGGGAAAGGTTCAAAAGATCGGAAAATGGGTGCCGCATGAATTGACCGATCGGCAGCTGGAGAGACGCCAAAACGCATGCGAAATCTTGCTTGCCAGACAAAAAAGAAAGTCTTTCCTGCATCGGATTGTGACTGGTGATGAAAAGTGGATATATTTCGAGAATCCTAAACGCAAGAAATCCTGGGTTGATCCCGGCCAACCATCAACATCTTCCTCGAGACCAAATCGCTTCGGCCGGAAGACGATGCTGTGTGTTTGGTGGGATCAACAGGGCATCGTCTACTTTGAGCTGTTGAAACCTGGTGAAACTGTCACTGCCCACCGCTACCACCAACAACTGATCAAATTGCACCGTGCTCTGTGTGACAAAAGACCGGATTATCAAGAAAGACATGACAAGCTGATTTTCCTCCACGACAACGCCCCATCACACACGTCAAGACTGGTCCAAAACTACTTGGAGACACGCAACTGGGAGGTGCTACCCCATCCCGCCTATTCACCAGACCTGGCCCCTTCCGACTACCATCTGTTTTCGTCGATGGGCCACGCCCTCGCTGAGCAGCACTTCGATTCGTATGCAGACGTCCGAAAATGGCTTGATGAGTGGTTTGTCTCGAAAGAGAAGGACTTTTTTTGGCGTGGTATCCACAAATTGCCCGAGAGATGGGCAAAATGTGTAGCTCGCGAGGGCAAGTACTTTGAATAAATTTCTTGTTGCTTTCTATGAACAAACCATGTGTTTTTCTGACTACAAACCAGCAGATTTAAGCTTATACACCTGGTATATATATATAAATATATATATATATATATATATATATATATATATATATATATATATATATATATATATATATATATATATATATATATATATGTATGTGTGTGTGTGTGGGGGGGGGGAGCACAGGAGAGGGTGGGTAGAGAAATGTGCTCATTTTGATACGAAATGTTGAAGAACAGCATTTTCTAGCCAATATGTATGCAACCAAGTGACAAATATTTGCAGTTGACACTTGCATTTGTTTCTGTCAGAGCGAAAAAAAAGTGTATGATATGGGTAGAATGGAATGGAATGTCTTTTAGTCTTGCATCAATGGTTATACAACTAAAATAGCCCAATATTGCAAACTTCTAGAGCCTGCCTCTGTCCAGAAACAACCTATTCATTTGTGCAAGGTCAAAATCGAAATTCATGCAAAATTTGAAAAAACATCAACATAATTTTGTAGATTTTTATAAATTCAAATTCAAAATTTTCATAGCTTGAGCCCCCCTCTACTTGGGTACGGGTCTGGTGTGAACCACAATTCTATAGAGGTCGGGGCTGATTGAGAAAAGCACCTTCATATTAGGTTCTTATTTAATTTACAAATTTTACATTCTTCAAGTTTTAATTTCTCCTATGCCTTTCACTCAGTTTCATCTGAATTATATTATGGTACAACAATTTTGCTGCTTGTTGTTCCTGCACCTCTACGTCTAAATCTGGCTTGCAAAACGTAGTGTTAATCAGTTACAATCTTGCTAAACAAAAATCACATATCACAATCAAAAGTTCTGTTTATAGACACATGTTTAAATAGATAAATATAGGGTTTATCAAGGATCACTTTTACTGTTATATTCTGGGTATTCTTTGAGACTTTTCTACCCCTCTAAAATCCAACTGGTCAAACAACAAACTTCAGAAAACTCCGTCTTTTCGCCTCCAGTTCTGGCAGGGTCTTTCCATGTCAAGTGAACCAATTAAAAACACCTGGCCATCTCTAATTTTATTCATACTTCATTGTCATGAAGTACTACCCTAAAATAGGAAAAACTGCAAAATTGCAGATTTGTATCTGTTGTAGTTCTCAAGTTAGAACCCTCTGAAATATGGAAAAAAGCACAATTTTCGGCACACATGCAATCACAAAAAACTCATAAATCAAGCTAGAATTGACGGAGTAGGTTGGGATAAGAACGAAATTGATGTTTCTGCTATGAGCTTTAATTACATATATCACATGACTAAGCCGCGCGTCAGGCTAAGTTTGCAGCAGGTTTTATGAATCAATCCGCGCGAGAACTGAGAACAGAATCTTCCGTGCCAGTCTTGCCTCAACCGCCGAGCTGCTTACATCGCAGACACTGAGATAATCCACAGTATTGCCAACCGCACAACACATCAAAACCCACATGCATGTCAAGTCGAATGTATTTTTGCTTCGCTTTGTCTCCTGAAACATAAAATTTTAAAAGTACTTTCTGCGCATAGATTATTTAATAAATGTGTCATTAATATAAGAGCGAAATAACTTCTAAACATGAGAGCATGTGTGTATATTTCGAGCATGCAAAAATAAAAATAAAAAAGATAAAAGTAAACAACGATAGGCCCCTCTTGAATTTAATGACAAATTATTGTTTTTGGTTTAGAAAGAAATACATTTATGAAAAACGTGGTTGCAATACATCCGTTCCTGTAACACACACGCAATTCAAGTTATACCACCAAAAAAGCATGATTTTTTATTGGTGATACATACAATCAGGTGCATTGTCTGTCGCTATTACTCTGGTTTCAATTTGTGAATCACTTCACTAAACCAGGATTCAAATCTTGGTCTGTCCATTTCTTGCGGATAATCACCCTTCCCTTTCTTTGCGCGGAACAGTAAATATGCACCTTCAACAAAGCTTTCATTGCCGCCAGTGGGTGAAACAATAAGCTTCCCCCTTCCCCTCATCATTGGTTTCTTCAGCCCTGGCGGTGGTTTTGCATGGTGGTATCATTCCATGTTTTATTCCCCCTTCCCCCACCGACCGAGTTGAAGGACGTCTCGTCCAAATAATAAACATGTTTCTTCTCACTGTGATATCTTTTAATACCGCGGAGATTCTTTTGTCGTCAAAAAACAAACAATCATTTCCTCTTGCTAAACTCAAACAGCAAATCATTCAACACCCGTGATACAATTCGTGCGCACATTGATGGCAAATCACCTCACGCCCTGTTTTACTTTGATCTTGCTGCCGCAAGGAGGATTATGCATTCAAAACAACTTGCTTGTCTTTGAAGAGCTTTTCCATTCGGACGAAGTCCAAAATAACATTCGGGTAAAACCGCGTGCTGAACAGTAGATTCAGCCATTCTCGCCGCTCTACAATAAACATAGGGTTAAAATAGTGGGATGTGCAACACTGGTATCACCGATTCCACACGTTCTGCAACGCATTCAGTCTCGCTCGACTCGCTCTAAAGTTTCAGTGTCTCTTCAACGCAATACACATTGCAGTTGGCGAATCTAAGGTTATAAGTTCGTCTGCACAGTAATTGCAACCAATTAAGTCCATACCTGCTAATGGATGTACTATTTTGTCTGTATATTACAAATTAAATAACTGTTTTCTTGCAAGTATGCAGTTGTGTCGGAATAGAACCCATCTCAGTGGAACTATGTTCTTGCATGCAGGTTTGGATCTACATATGCGAAAACCTGCTGCAAGGTTGACTTGACGAGTGGTTTACTTTTCAAATTTTTTTCATTGCAAGGTCATTCAGAATTGTTTTGAAAATCAAATTTTTCAAAAACCTATATTTTGAAAATTTTTAAAAGTGCACATAGAAACATACATATTTCAACATCAAGTCTTAGAAGTTTTGTTATGGGATCGTAGTTTTTGACATGTATAAACAAATACTATACGTACACTAGGTAAGACCATATGACACGGGAATATTGCAATGTAAATTCCAAATGAAAAAAAATTGAAAAGTAGTCATGTGATATATCTCATTAAAGCTCATAGCAAAAGTAACAATTTGGTTCTTAACCTTCTATGTCAATTCTAGCTTGATTTATGAGTTTTCTTGTGATTGCATGTGTGCCGAAATTTTTTTTTTTTTTTTTTCTTCATATTTCAGAGGGTTCTAACTTGAGAACTACAACAGATACAAATCTGCAATTTTTCCTACCTTACCGGTACTTCATAACAACTAAGTATGAATAAAATCAGAGATGGTCACGTTCAAAATTTACCAAAATTTGGTTCACTTCACATGGAATGACCTGGAAGTTTTAAGGGGGAAAAAATGGTGTTGCTACACACCTGATTTTTGTCCAGTCATACAAGACACCTTTTGCTCTCAATATACTGTACCCTTCGGTCGCATTTCAGGAAGAGGCAGGGAATCGGAGACCCATTCGCTTGCTACACGGCAGCAACCATTAGGCTTTGCCGTGCTTGGCCTTGTTGAGAGTGTCACCTGTTTCGAAAACGACTTGAAACAAAAACATTTGGCAATGTAGAATAGCACGAGAATTTCTCCTCACCATGGAAGTGTCATGATTGTTCAGCGGTTCATGTTACACTCCCTGGCTTTTGACAGAAAAGACAAAAATAGAATTTCGCTTTCACCGAACAGCCTTTAGGTTAACCACAATTATAAATTGATGAAATAAGGTGATGGTAAAACTATGTAGTGCACCAGCCTGTCATGAATATCTTTCCTGCTGTGCATTACATTGCAATCAATAGTGAGATCTCTCAATTACATAAAAAACAAAAAGCTGCAATACACTGTAACAAGTCACAATAAATGTGTTATGTGGGAGAATTATTAACTCGTATAATACATACTACGTGCTAATAATTAATTATGTATGGAGCAGAGACTTGGACAATGACAGAGAGAAACAAAAGAAAGATGCAGGCAGTGGAGATGAAATTTTTAACGAGTATATTGGGGAAGACTAGAAGGGACAGAATAAGGAATGAGGAGATGCGACAGACAGTGGGGGTGGTAAACTTCAGAACAGGATAGATCAGACACAGATGAGATGGTTCGGACCCATGAAGAAAATGGATGCAGGAATTCTACCAGTAAGAGCTTACAATGCACAAGGAGTGGGAATAAGGTCAAGGGGGAGACCAAGATGTTGGTGGAAAGAGAAGATAGTGCACAGTGTTAGGAGAAGAAGACAAGATTGGAACATCATGCAAAGAGTGGAGTGGTGGAAGACCAGAGGAAAATGGAGAGGCTTGACTTCTATGTCAAACTACCCAGAGGCAGGAAACAGTGAAGGATTATAATGAAGAATGTTAGGCATGTAATTTTATTGGTATTGTTGGCAACTCTGATTCTGTTAGGTGGATTTTTATTTTAGCACATCAGAGAGATACATATCCTGAAGTATGGGCCTGCAGGATAGAAAATTTTCAGTTGGAATGGGAAAATATCCAATTCTACCCACTATTTCTCCATCACATTTCTGAAATGAAAACTTTTACTTTAATAAATTTTCAATACTTATGGCATTTTTTAATACAGAACTATGCAAAATTCCTTGGATATTTGGGTTCCCATAAACATCAAGATGGAACTGGGATTGGAACAGAAAATAACACACCCACTTTCAGTACGAACATTTTCGGACCGAGCTTACCTTCAAATGGACTTACAAGAAATGCCTGTTTGGATTTGTTATTCCAATATTTTACCCTACATACCATTGGTTCATGGAACTTCAATATTCATGCTAATTTTTCAGTGGCTCTTTGGGTATGAGTGGTGGCACCACAATCTGGAACGTAGAGGTTTGATTGATTTGGTGTTTTATGTTCACTTTATGCACAGTATGGTTAATCGGGACTGGACCTACAGTTTAAAGTGGGATCTGAACCACTACGTGCCTCCACCAGGTATCAAACCTGGGCCCATGATTACAAGGCAGGAATGTATAGGTGGGTGTTATAACTTACACGTAGGGATGTACATACTTAGTTTATGATGAACATGTCGGATTACTCAATGTAATGTTCATTGTAAGAAATTTCAAATTGCATTTTCCTAACATACTTTGTTATGAAATAATGCAAAATAACCCTAAAATAAGCCATTTAGATTGTATTTGACAAATCAACATTTTCTCCAGTTGGGTTTAGTGTGTGAACTATGCAAAATCTGAAATATTAGTTAATTTTGTGTACATATGTGCATGTGTACACGCAGACACACACACTCACACAGAGGGAAAGGGACAGACAGACAGACTTGCAAACTATATAAGCATTCAAACATGTAAACTAGATTATCATCGTAGATGCATTGTCAAGAGAAAACAAAATACATAGTTGCCGTTAATGGAATAACTCTTGTATAAATATTCTGCTGGAATAAGACCATGTGTATTTATGAGGCTTATCCATACAAGATGATAAAATCTTAACACTAAAAAACTTCTTACCTAACGTGCCGGGAACATTTTTGTTAGAACGGACAAACTTTTAAAGTGTTTCGTATCATGCTGTTTTGTGTGTTATGTGTGGTTTTTAACAAGAATGATAAAATCTCTTCTTCCAGCCACCATACTGGTGTGAAATAAATATAAATTATGAAAACTAAAAATAAAATATAAATTCATATTCCATGTAAAGTGTTGCTCAGCAAATGTTATTGTTAGGGTTTTGACGAAAATACAAAAAGTGAAATAACACATTGTAATGTTAATTTTTCATGTTTTGAAAGGCGAGAGGTTAATTTTGTTACAGTTTAGTCACAAATGATGCAATTGATCTGCAAAATGCGAAATGAACTCTTAAACATGAAATTTTGGGTATATTTACTCATGCAACACCTGCTGAGGCCTGAATTTATCCTGCAAGTTACGCAAATCATGGCAAATTGATTAATTCTGCTGTAAATATTTGAGAAACAAAAATAGACTCCTTTACAAAGCTACAAACTTCATACTCTGATAACTATAAAAATGTGCTATTCAAGGTGAAATGTTAATTTTGTATAATAAGTGTAGTTTTAAATCAAATTTAGGGTTTTATTCATCATTTTAACACCGATATGCCATTTTATATACCGCTTTTGATCCTGAAATATGCCCAGTTTTTGTACCAATATCTTGATCTTTCTTTCACCATAAATATGTGGCTCTAGTTATTGACCAGTATCAGTGATCAAATTACAATACTTACCAACACCAGTATCAAGTAAACAGAAACATTATGCAAAATATTTTGAATTCATAAAAAAAAAAATCACAGAATAAAAGCCGTAATTAGTTTATTCAATCTGCAGAGCATCTACCACAAAATATTCAGATACGTAATAGTACATACATACCAACAAAACTACATCACAGCAATCAATAACATTTATATTACCTCCAAATAAATATATATATAAACAAATCCCTATTATCATAGGAATGATTGGATCCCAACATTACAAACATGCATTCTAAGTGTAAAAATAACAATTTTCTGAATAATCAAACTTTTTAAAGATGAGCCCAAATCATCTCACAGACACAACCATTTAAAACAAAGAAGTATAGTATTTGACCAATAGTATCCAGCTTCTCCGTAGTTTAATTGGGACAGATGTATACTACAATAATGAGCCAATCAATATAGAAATTAGTATACTCAAGTATTTCACTTTATTTAATTGCCCATAAATGTATATACACAAAGAGGTCATGCCAGATTGTAGCAATGCACTCAAAGTTTGATGTGAATTTGGTAAACATAATGCTAGTCTAAAATCACTTGTAGTTTCGTTAATTACCATTGCTTTTCTGCCACTCTTGCCTAATAATCATCATGGGGATGAGTGATAATTAGATGGAATTGATGAAGGGACACTCACAAAAAAAAAACACTCATGAATGGGAACTTCGATAGCGAGTCATTTGGCTGTTTCAGTGTTCCTGTATAGTTCTCATTCAGATGGTTACTTACACAGGTGTAGATCATGTTGGTGTGTTTGGGTTCCAAGAGATGAAGTCTGCAACACAAGTTCAAGTTTTGTGTAGTTAGTGTCAGAAGAAAAGTGGACACAATAACTACAAGTGTTGCAAACTTTTGTGGAGACTACATGTTCTATGCACAATGTATAGAGGCACATATTTTTGGTAAATAAATAAAAAAAAAATCAGTACAAAAACAGTCAATTTCAGGTTCAAGAGTGGTAAGAAAAATAAAATTTCGCTGTTATAACGGTGAAAATGTGTTTATAAAATGACATTTTGGTTCTAAAAAATGTGAATATAATCCCAAATTTTGATTTAAAAACTGCACTTACTACACAAAATAAACATATCTCTTCTAATAGCACATTTATGTCATTACCAGAATATGAAGTTTATTCTTGTGTAAAGGGGCCCATTTTTGACTCTCAATATTTACAGCAGAATTAACCAATTTTCCGTGAATTGCATAACTCACACGATAAATGTGACTTCAGAAAGTGTCACGTTGGTAAATATACTCTAAATTTCGTGTTTAAAGAGTCTATTTTGCAGTTAATTTTGAGACAAAACAGGGTAGGAAAATGCACCTCTCACCTTTCAGAAACATGAAAAATTAACATCACAATGTAAAATAACATTAACATTCTCATAATAATGCATTTTCCTACCATATTTTGTCATGAAATGTTGCGGAATAAACTCTTCAACATGAATTTAGTGCTTATTTACTGACATGACACCTTTTGAGGTCTGAATTATCCTGAAAGTTATGCAAAGCATGGAAAATTGATCATTCTGTTGTAAATATTTGAGAAGCAAAAATGTACTCCTTTACACAGGAATAAACTTAATACTCTGGTAAAAGGTAAAGTGCTCCCCTGTGCTTAGCACCATGCCATGAAGGCGTATAGGGGGTGTGGGGGTAACGCCCCACACTTTCTTGATCCGGTCGTGAGTGGGGGTGATGTGATCAGCATCATGCCCCTGACCACCTTTACCCCCCAGGGTTTCCCCCAGGTCCCATGTTATTCGACGCTGGGTGGGCTCCGGGGCCGCTTCCTCGTTAGAAAAGTTCCCGGATTTGAACCGGCCGGGGATCGAACCCGGGACCTTGAGCATGGTAGTCAGACACGGTACTGACTGAGCCACAGCGGCCACTCTGGTAACTAAATAAATGTGCTATTAGAAGTTACATGTTAATTTTGTGTAATAAATGTAGTTTTTAAATCAAATTTAGGTTTTTATTCACAATTTTTACACTGAAATGCCATTTTATATATCACTTTTGATCCTCAAATATAACTAGTTTTTGTACAGAAATTTTGATCTTTTATTCACCGTAAATATGTGGTTCCAGAAAGCACCATGTGTCTGTTGTTATGGAACGGTGGAACAAATTAGGGGAGAAATGGTATTCTCCACATGACATCCCAGGGCATATAACTGTCATGCAACACCATACAGATGCAGATAAGAATGTTCACAAGGACTTTTGTACAGGCACGTTACATCAGATAAAATACAAGGAATAGAAGGCTTCTTCAGTTTGGTCCAGTTTGGTCCACACCAACAACTAAAGGATTTGGAGCAACATACATACATTCCTGGAATATATTCATGTCACACTAAAGGTAAATACGTTGCTGTCCATAGTAAAGGAAAGGTTTTCTTTTTCATGTGGAGAGACCATTCACTGGCACCGCTTTTCTTGACATGCTACAAAAGTTTCTCATTCCTCACTTCAACAAATGATAAAAACTTTCCAGTAGGAAAGCACATTCCTTCATTACCAAGAAGAAGTTCAAATATACCTCGACACTCATTTTGCAGGTCCAAATTATGTCAGAGTCCAGATACCTTGGTCATCACATTCACCGGACCTCACACGGCTGGATTTTTTGAATGGAGATTCATGAAAGATCGCATATATGTGACACCCTTATCTGCTCATGTCAATGGGTTCAGACAATGAATTACAGTAGGAAAAAATTGACTACTGGTGGAACAACTTGACCTTTTTCAACGGAAGTCACACAGAATTGACTATTTTGCTTCGTTTCTCTGTCATATAGAACTGTAACAGGGTAAAACTTAAAGTGCTTTGCAACATTCTGGTACATCACAGCATTGTGTCTGTCCTCTGAACACACAATTACGTTCTTTAGAAGTTGTAGAGTGCTTTTCGATACATTTTGCATATATTATTAACAATTTTGAACATTCACGAGAGTTACTTTAGCTGCCTTTTAATATGTAGTTCTACAATCTTTTAACCCTCCTATAGATACCTGCCTTTTGCATTTTTACTGCTGCCAACTCTACACGTAAGTGCTACTGTTTTAATATCCCTGATAAAGGGATATTAAATATTATATCACACGATATATTGTAATATAATTTTCTGTCATGCCATTGGAACCTATTTTTGAATACATAAGCCAAACTTTAAATAATTAATTTCTTGTAATTAGGGCCTAGCCGATACCAGCGCTGATGTATTGCTATCGGAGAGTACCAATACCAGTCGATACTTTTGGGAATCTTGCTGGAAATCCTGGAAATTATGCAAAATGAATTTTGTGTTTTGTGATTTTATGTGAAATTATGAATAATTTGAACCTAATCCATGTACATTGATGGTACTGTTCCAATTACAAATTATATTTTAAAATTTATAGATATTTTGAATTACCTTAAATTGTCTCATCTTCCATTATATATATATATATATATATATATAAGAATATTCGTATTTGGTCAAAGCGTTATTGGCTCAACTCTACTTATAATAATTGAATTATCATAAGTTATACAAGGAGTATAACTAGAACTAATATCTATATTAAAATTGCTGACAAACAGGTTTGAATACTGTTGATCAAATACTTTCCTTTGTACTTTTTCCCTTAGAAGAATCTACTAGAAAAGTCAATTAAAAGTAACATAGTAATGTCTAGACACAAGTATATACTAGCACCCAGGTATTACAAAATAAGAAAATACTTTAAAATAACCCCACTCATAAATATAGATAAAGTTCCAACAAATAATAATTTACTGTGATGGATACGTGGTTGTGTGTAAAATCATCAATAATTTATTTCACTGCAAAACTATATATTGCACATCAAAAGAATAAGGGTTTAACTGTTCATTTCTTTTACTCATTTTATATTCACACTAAGCAACACATGTGAGAAATGCATTTAACTGAACAGTAACAATAAATACACGTGGGAAGTGTCTATTTGTACTGTACACGCTGCCAATACTAACGGTGCAATTAAACTTGAACTAAAAACCTTCAAATTTTCATTGTTTGCTTGGTAAAAGGCTTTGGACAAGTGGAGTTGTCATTATGGTGAGGTTAGTTGGATTGGACTCCATAAGTTTTTCACTGGGAGGAGACATGAAGTTATTTATATTTGGATAACTTACTGGAATTTGTTGCCTCATGGTACTTTCTTGGGTACCGTGTGGGGAGGGAAGAAGGTTTTCAAGGAAGTGGGAACCAGGTTCCGAGAGGATCTGATCAGATGTCACGCATCTAGAAAGTTCACTTTCCGAGATGTTCTCGACAATGTCGTCATTATACAACGTACCACGTCCGAAAGCCTGTTCGTGGCTCGTGACAAATTCCTTCACGGCAGTTCTGATGGCAGCTTGGGCCATGCTGTTCTCACACAAACTGGCATCTGCCTGGTCCATGCTTGGTGCCACGTGGCTGTCCGTGGGTGCCGTGGTCGTGCTGTTTGCGGCAGCCCTCGCAGCAGCCTGAGTTTTCCGCAGTGCCTTCCACTCCTCTGCGTGCATTCTCCGCTTGTGGGCGCAGCAGTTGGCAGAGTTGGCGAAGTCACGGGGGCAGAAGGGGCAAGAATAAGGGCGGCTGCCGGTGTGGAGTCTGTCATGGTTCTGCAAGTCAGGAAAATCTGGGAATTAATATCTACCAGTATTCGTCACATATAAAAGGGCAGGAATGGCAAAGAAGTCTTCAGGAGAAAGCATAGATGTTCCAAAAACCTAACAGTTGCAGTTATGTCACTGGTACATGAGTATCATGCAGATAACAAGTGCTCTTCTCTAAAGTTATTTAATTTCTTCGGATTTGAAAATTGCAAAAATGGAGCAGTGGTACATGACTGAGACTGGATGTAGACGTAATGCTGTTCTGATTATGAGAAAAATTACATTAGTGTTGTAATCACACACCCTGATTATCATAGGAGATCATCCTGAAAATTGAGATGCATGTATTCTTATCAGTGTGAGTATACTTCTTTTTAAGTTTAAGTGACATTGTCATTCAAAGATTTTGTTATTTGTGTGAATGAATATGTCTAATTGCGATTTCACTTGCATTTGTTTAATGTGCAATGAATAAAATGTATAACTATGCTAAGATAGTACTTTGTGTCCAAATATCATGAAGTGCCCCTGTAGGTTTATTGCGACAATAATAGAGAATGATAAGAACATGAAACTAATGAAGCACGCATAGAGAAACATCGATGGGCAGGTCGAGACTTGAACTTTGAAACTTCAGTGGTGATTAGAACACCACATATATCAAATTACAGAATATACATATTAATGTTACTATCAACTACGGTGATTGAAAGTTC
Organism: Lepisma saccharinum; assembly: GCF_977018435.1. NCBI lineage: Eukaryota > Metazoa > Arthropoda > Insecta > Zygentoma > Lepismatidae > Lepisma > Lepisma saccharinum. Next base: position 93,244,358 of record NC_139236.1, read on the forward strand.
CCATTACAAACTACTTGAATAATTGAATTAAGACTAACATATAACACCCTGCTCAACATATATGTGTTGTTAGTGCACAAGTACATGTTACATGCAAATACACTATACTACTGAACCACCTTTAAAAGCCAATGAATATAAAGATCTAACTACAAATTACACATATATGGTGGTGCAAATCAGTTAATATCTTTCCAATTTATCATGACACGAATCTTTTTAATTATAGGACCACAGCTATGTTATATACTAAAATGTGCTTTGTAGTTAATATATATCACAATTGATAAATAGACATATGTTTGCTTGTTTGTAAGTCCACTTTATGCTCAGATAGGCCTACAGACTGGACCTACAGTTTAGAGTGGGTTCATGAATAACTATACAACCAAGGAAATACTGAATAAAAATGGACATAGGAAAAAAAAACGTTCTTCTATTTATTTACACTACTGGGGGTTCGTCGTGCTGACCACACACCATTCTGTAACCAGTTGGGTGGAAGTGAGGCCAGCAGTCGATAGGAAGGCACTGGTCCTTATGGGCTGTTATGCCATAGGCAATAAAAAAACAATTTGTTTTTAAAGTGGGGCCCTTGATTTGAACTAAAATGTGGGAATACGTAAAAAAACAAGAAATTTAATAACATGTTGCTTTATTGGGCCCACAAAGGTGGAATGTGCACTAAATTCACTATGTACTAGGAATGTAAAATTGGAGTCACACTATAATTTTTTAATCTGTTAATTATAGAAATTTTATTTTGTATGGTTTCAATATTTTCAAGTTCCAATTTCTGATACAAGCAGAGGAAAAAGATCTGTCCCCTTGTTGTGATGATATTTAAGGCTTTTTTTTATACAGTTGGAAATAACTGCTACAATTGATAGTTTTAATTGTGGTTTAAATTTACTGGTGGCAAGGCAAAAATTTAATCATCATCTTTGATGGGCACACATTGATACAGGTCAGTTACAATTTAAAGATCACAAACAGTTCACTTACCTTAAGGTCCTTTGACCTTCGGAAAGCCTTCCCGCAGATCGGACACTGGTACGGCTTGTCACTCTTGTGAACCACCAAGTGGTTCCGAAGAGTTCTTCGAGAGGACAGCTGGAGGCCACACTGGGGGCACTGGTACGGTTGCTCCCGGTGAATGTCAGCGTGGATTTTCAGTCGATATTTTGTTTTAAATCTGAAAGTAAGGGTAATTATTACTACATTCGAACAAACATTACCACACAAGTTTCATTTAGTTTTTCACACTACTCATACTGAATAATTCCTTACTTCAATCTGTGGGCACCAAGTGATGCACAATGTGAACAACAATCTCCAACAACACCAATTATACTGTGGTAATTTACTGATTTTTTGTTCTACCTGGCATTACATTCATTCTTTAAATAACTCTCAAGACATCGGAAATGAAATGTAGAACCTTAAAAAGGTATAGTCACTACAGATAAAGTACAGTTTTCTCATAGTTGTACTATGAATGTGACCATATGGACGATCTGCAAGAATTTGAATATTCAATTGAACATGTAAAATATGTAAAATATACATCTTTGTGAAATGCACAAGCAAGTACTATTTAATATGTAGTGAACATTCAGCTATAGTGAAACAAAAAAAATAAAATGTTCATGAAAAATTTCCATTGTTAGAACAGTACTCGAAAAAAAAACAACTTAAATTGAAGCAACAAGTTTTGTTTCAGCAGAATGCAGAATGGTTGAAAAAGAAATGGAATGGGTGTAGGTGTCAGTGAAAGGTATGGAGGGTGTCAGGAAAGTTCTAAGGTTTTTTTTACAATGTGTGGACTATGGCAAATCATGTGTAGAAAAGGCACAAAGTCTAGACAAGATTACAGAAAAAAAAAGTTCATGAAAACAGTATGGCCTAAGCAGCCACAGATAACAGACTCTTTCAACTTACAGTAAACTGATTTTATGTTTCATACTGTATTGTTTTTTATATTCTTTAACATTAATACATTGTGTCATCAAACTGCTTCTGCCTTAGGACTTCTATTTCCTCTGTCACTTCTAACTTCAATTCAGATTAAGAGAAGGCATTTTAGTTTTAGTAAACCAATTATTATCTGAATCTGTAGGGGTTTATTACAAGCAAATTGACTGTATTCCTTCAACATACAGCTTCTAGCTGAAATCTCTTCATGAACATATTCCAAAAAGGGGATAACTGTGCTAATCTCATGAAAAGGCGCAACAAAGTGTGTTCATTTTCCTTGATTTCATGTCCTAAAATACATATCAGAAACAATCGGTATGAAAACAGCTTAAAATCTCTTCCGTAATGATAACTAGACCTCGGATTTTTAGGTTCTAAAAAGTGTGCTTTTAGGTTCCTAAAATAGGCTCTAAAAATCCCAAAATAGGTTCGAAAAACCCTAAAATAGGTTCTAAAAATCCTAAAATAGGTCCTAAAAATCTTAAGTTAGTCTCGAAAAATCTTGAAGTAGGTTAAAAAAAAACTAAAATAGTTGAAAATTCCCGAAAAATGCTGATTAGGTATAGTTACAGGCAATGAAATTAGGACACCTATATCCAGAAATATGCACTACCTTGCATAACGTTATGGGTGTTGCCTAACCCTACGGTGATGGCAGAACTTACCATTGGAAATTTGCTATCAAAATCCACTTTTCGCTGTATACTTAAGCAAAAAATCTTTTTTCATGTTATCCACAGTCAATCTCCTCACAGACAAAAAATAATCTTTCAACGAAAACATAGTCATTGGTGCAAACTTCAATGCTGAAATGCTAGTTTGCAAGGCGTGAATGCCAAAAAGCACCGAAGTGACGCGGAAGTGAGCAAAACCATACAGATCAGACCACTTTGGATTGTACAGGCATAGTGGCACCAGACATTTTGCTTTCTTTAGAGCTTTGAATAATCACCATGGACTTCGAGGAAGGGAATTCTACACAGAATACGTTTTAAACACGTTCGTCATTGAATATTTTCGTGACCAAACAAAGCAAATGCCTTTGTGTGACAAAAAATCCAGTAAAACCTTTAAAAATATATAAAAACCTAAAAAAGGCTTGAAAACCTAAGAAAAGGCTTGATTCAGGCACGTAAACCTAAAATAGGTTCTAAAAAGCAAAATAGGTTATTTTGGTACTATAAAACTTCATCAGTTGTGTTTTTTAACGAAACGCTGACATAACTTATTAATTCTTACATACCTGTAAAGGAAAAAAAAATAGGTTAAGAACCTAAAATCTGAGATCTAACGATAACATATATTGCTCATGTCAGATCTTCCCCTCCACGTGTCTACATTGCCTTGGTGGCATGAATGTCATACATCCTCATGCTTATTTCTACCTCACCCCTTCATATCATTGCTCAACTAAGAGAGAATTCACACCGAAGAAACACACGGCACGCAACATGCAACATGCGACACGAGTGTTTCACACGTAAGAGACAAGATGCATGTGACACGTGACAAGTGACACTGGTTTCTTTGCTCAGTTTGCATGATGGTCCCGATATAATTGCATTAATCAAGTTTATTAGTCACCCAAAAATAATGTAACAAGAGATATTGTTACATGTAAATTGTGTTGTTGTAAAATTTGTGCAAGTTATTGAAACTTGGGAGAGGCATGCTGTGCATGAGAAAACTGAGAAATAACATGCACTGACCTCAAACTCTATACGCTAAACTTTTCAGCCTGAATAAAGCGAATACCTAAACACTAGAGAAATGGTTCTCAATCTTCGTGAAACCATGTCACGGTATTTTTTTTTAAGTCAATGCCCTTAGCCGAGGAATTTTCCTTGTAAATCTTTACAGTATTTAAGATTTTATGCATGAATTAACATGTACCTATGAAATTAAATATTGATAAATAAATTCTAGCACAATCATAAGAGTAATAATAGTTTGATTACGTGTGTAGGATTGTTGACAAATATAAACATATCGAAGACAAAGTGGTAACGTCGTCTCCTTGTAATTAAGTGATCCCGGGCAGATCCAGTTCTCATTAGTCTATTTGTGCATAAAATGGACTTAAAAAACAAAAACTAACAACTCAAATATGATATCGGGATTATAATAGTTGTCAACCAGTTTCAGCAGAACATTTCGGTGCTCAGTATAGTTGATACGAGGGCACGGCATTGGGTCATGGCCCGGCGGTTGAAAAACAATGCACTAGAGTACTTTAGCATGTTGACTAATATAGTTTGGACTAAAGTGTCTCCATAAGCTGACTTTCTCAAATAAAAGCAGTCAGGTAAATGGCCAAAACACGGGGCCTCTTTACGTGATGTTGAAGGCAAATTACAGCCGATAGATAACTGCATCAAAAAACTGATAAAGCGAAATGAACGTTGTGTTTAAATCTTAAAACATTGTACATATCGATACTTTATTATATCAACAAATTAGAGGTTCAAACATAATGCCGGTTGGGCTCTCTTCTAGAGTCTAAATACAGCTGGTTGGAATGAAGCATTCACTGCGCATGTGCGAACAACAAACTGAAGCAACACGATTCACGGCATTGAGAAAACAGCACGTAAGCGACACGTGCATCTTGCCGTGTCTCTTTGGTTCGAGTTCAAAAGATTGCATTGATTACTGAGTGTTGGCTTCCAAGCGACACGTGTCTCGTGTCGTGTGTTTCTTCGGTGTGAATTCTCCCTAAGTAAGGGTCCTACAGTTTTAAAGTTTCATTCATTCATTTGTTTGTTTTTATCACAGTATGTAAAGGGTTAAGACAACCAGTCTTTCATATAGTACAACTGGGAACTGCATCACTGAGGCTCGGGCACCTAGTATGCAGCCTGTGGAGCTTCCACGTTCCTGTGTGTTTTATCAATCCGTGTGCTTTCTATTTTTGTTATTTAGTGCCGATAATTGGCCACATTTACATAATTGTGATGATGAGGATGTGTGATAATTAGATGGAACTGATGCAGGAATAATCACAAAGAACAACCATGCCTAGGCTGGGAATTGAACCTGGAGAACCTTCAGACCAAAGATCAACCACTTAATGCATCTGCATGCTGAGTGCCATTTCACAGTATCTCCTTTCATAAATGGCATAACAATTTTAGTACCAAACTGTTTTAATTTGGTCTTGTGTGGATGTAATCTTTCATCTATGCTGTAGTGACATTTGATGTGTCTGACCTGGTTCTCAATAGATGTCAGTTTTTATCAATGGGATATTGATATTTGTTCTTAATGGGTTTTAATGTCATATCTGAATTATTTTGAAGCAAGTACATTAAGAAACACAGTACAAACAAAACTTACATCTTTGGCTCCAAGCTTTCCTCATCAGGGAATTGTACATCACTGGAAGACGGCATCCTTGGTGGTTAAAAAAATTAAAACATAAGTGGCCACGGTGGCTCAGTCGGTAACGTGTCTGACTACCATGCTAAAGGTCCCGGGTTCGATCCCTGGCCGGTTCAAATCCGGGCACTTTTCTAACACCCACCCAGCATCGAATGCCATGGGTACCTGGGGGAAAACCCTGGGGGGTAAAGGCGGTCAGAGGCATGATGCTGATCACATCACCCCCAACCACGACCAGATCAAGAAAGTGTGGGCCATTACCCCCACACCCCCTATATGCCTTCATGGCATGGTGCTAGGCACAGGGGAGCACTTTACCTCTTTTTCATCTGCATAACATGAGTAATTCTATATTTAAAATGTAACGTCTAAAACAAAACTTTTAGTGTGTTAAACACGTAAATTCTATCACAATGTAATTGTGTAATCTCACTAAATGGTTACTAAAGCATGTGGGCTTTTCCAGTTGCTAGAAAATTGTGGTTGATTAGAGACGATTCAGTGCTTGTATTGGTTGTGGAATTTTAACAAGTGTAACCAAGAAAGGTTGATCGATATTAAGTGTCATCATATGCTTCAGTGCTTCCTTTAAAAGTGAAAAGCAAAACTGAAGCATAAAATAACATTATTAATTTAGTTCATTATCACTTTTGGCTAAATGTGAAGATGAGGATGAATGGTGATAACACATGGACAGGACACAACACAGGCACCACAAATGATTATATTGGCCACGAGTCCAGACGTCTTGCTAGTCTGCAAAAAGCAGTCCAGGGTGTACTACATTGAAGGAAGCTTGATATTTGGGTGCATCATGGAAGGATTACACAGTCTGTATGAAACTATATTAGCAGAAGCTGTGCTTTGTGTTGATTACTAGGATATATAAACTATAGTGTGTATACCTATCAATCATTCCTTAGATCCACGGATGAGGTGGTCTCACAGTAGGTCATTTACATCTCGTAGTTCTCCACCATGAAAGTAAGGATCATTTGATCGTGATAAAGCCACGTAACCTAACACACTCACCCTTTCTTGCAGTGCACACAGACAAAAGGCTTGTCCTCACTGTGTATTGTCATGTGTTCCTGCAAAACGCCCTTCTGAGCAAATGCCCTTCCGCACACCTCACACACAAAAGGCTTCTCTCCCAGGTGCACATGCTTCTTGTGAACGTACAAGGAATTCTTTGTGCCGAAACTGGAAGGGAAAGTAATTATTAACATTTTGGTGACGATCAAATAATTTATACTCTCATATATGGTTAAACACTAGAAGAAAAATACACTAAAAACAAGGTTATTTATTTTTATACATTCTTCATTGATAAATGAGAAATATACGAGGGTTATTGTACTGGCATGAAGTTCCACTAGACTGTAAGCAAACCCTCTCAGAAATCACTCTTAAAAATGAAAGCCCTACTTACACCACAGCCATGATGGTCCAGTTGGTAGGGTGCCTAATTGATTTCAGGTTGGAATCTTTCCAGCAATGTTTCTACATGGAGTGGCTCTGGGGTTGCCCAGCCTCTAACAAACTGGTATGCGGGGGCAACTCTATGGAGTACAGGTAGCAGCCTGAGTATGGTATTGCTCTATGTGTCTGGAATTTCTTGAAGTTAGCAGTTTATATTCTAAAAATGCATGATTTCAAGATTTTTTCACTGTCAGAAAATTTTGAACATTTCCCATCCCATCTAGTTGGGGAATGGTAAATTTATAACTAACCAACTAACTCTCTAGCCTTCATAAACCTTGGTTTATGGCTGCAGCAACACAAGCCTTCCATCTGTCTCTATCCTCGACAAGATCAATCCAATCTTTTTCATCCTTACCAATTTCCTTTAGGTCCATCTCAACGTTATCCCTCCATCTTCATTTTTGGCCTTCCTACACGTCTCTCACCACCAGCTTACCCAACAAGAATCCTGTAAATTTCTTACATCCCAAAAGTCCAGATTTAAAAAAATTCTCATCCAAGCCACAAATTTTCCATTCCGCACACCTCTATTAAATAGTAAATGAATTGTCAAAAGTGAAACATGAAGTTCAGTCTTAATATTGAGCAAATAAATAGACCTCTGGACTAATGTGAGGGAGCGAGAAGGAAAAAGCATAGAACCAGGGCAGCTCAAGCGAGAATTTGCAGTTTCCGTTTCCAAAGTATCCTGGACCACGATTCAAGGCCAGGGTACAATCAATCAACCTGCAGTCCAAGGTTTGCCAAACCGGGGAGGGTTGGGGACCATCATTTTACTTGTTTTATCCTGGCATATGCCAGTGTCGAGCCTGTAGCAGCATCCCTTGAGACACCTTCCTCTGACTGCACAACAGGTCAGTGCCAGCCTTGAAGAAGGGAGAAAGGGCCTTGTCGTGCAACAAAAGAATGAAACAATCTAAAGGGAGGCTAATGTGTTTCACTATGACCACCCAAGTCCTGTATTTATATTAGATATCACAAATTAACTGACAGTATTTTATACTTATTGTGCTTTACTAGTTATTCTGGCAGATATTTCTTTTCTACATAACATTTCAACTGTTTCTAGAGTGGCCAATTTTTCTGCATTTCCTGGGAACTCCCAAATCAGAGTTAATTTTTGGGGTCCTCCCAGCTCCTTTATTGACCTTCTATTTCTCCTTTATATTTAATTAACAATCTATATAAAATACATCCCGATGTAAGATGAGTTAGGCAAGACAACTTCTAGTTGACTGCAAGGTCCTTGCACAAGATGATAAAAAATATGCTTAGTTCTGCACCTTCTGTGGACAAATACATATAGGTTAGGACAAAGAAGCATGCAAATTTGTAAATACAATGTAAATTAATCATTTATCTATTGTATTTTATGGTTCTTAGAAGCACATAAACACAACTCTCTTGGTCACCCCAACTGTTTCCATTTTCATTGGGTGAGTAAAAATAGCTTACTTACTTACTGTTACTTACATTAACAGCTTGCTTTTTATTCTATTACTTAATACTACTTTTGTTGTAATATCTTGAGTATAATTCTTGTAGTAATGATAACAACTGTAATGATATAACCATTACGTCCAGAATGGAAATTATTATTATTATTAAAAAAAATAATTTCCAAATTTAATTTCTTTACGAGATCCCCTTCTTATACTGCTGGACAATGAAAACCGGACACTTTAATATTTGACATCTGAATTGCAATAACAGCTCGCAGGTATATTACAGAATGTTCGGCAGATCATGTAGTACCATATGCACCATTCATAGGCTCGGACTTTGTTTATGCATTCGTACTTAATTCAGTTTCTGCAACATTTAGTTAGCCCTTGTACCAGAGCTTTTATCGACCCATTGCGTTATCACAAAAAATGCAAGTGTCCGGTTTTTTTTGTCCAGCAGTATATATAAAACTGATAAACTTTGTATTTTCCATACACAAATACTATTAAAACAATGAAAACTGAAAAAAATGCATACCGTTTGTTGCATATATCACATATCCACTTGTAACGTTCCTCTACTGGCCTGTGGATGTTTTGGTGATGACGTAGCAAAGACTTGTTGTGAAATCGCCTGTTGCATTCATTGCACACAAAAGGCCACAATTCTTTCGGCCAATGGGATATGGAATGGGACTCCATTGCAGCACGATTGAAGAAGCACTTCTTACACTCATTGCACCTGAAATAAAGTAGCTTATTTATACATCTGAGTCACACATATAACTCACAAGGGAAATGAAGATACAAATAATAAAAAAATAATATATGTATTTTACACAGAAATTTATCATCTGACATCATAGCACCACATTTCAGCCACTTTTTACAATTGCGATGATGAGTGATGATAAGATGACATTAAGGAAGAGACACTTGCATCCATGTCCAGGTTGGGACTGGAAGCTGGGAACTTTGGTGGTAAGATCGGAAGTTGATCACTCACCTGGTACCATGGGATTGAACCTAGGACTGCTCACACCAAAGGCAACAGTGCTAACCTCATGCCTCAAACCACTAAATACCATACAAAAATTGCATATTTGGGCTAAAAGACAATTATTTATCAAGTTTTTCTTGTTTGCTGGGGAGGGAAGGTAGTAGGGTATGGACTGGTGTCCAACCTCTTTCATCCCATCTTGAACCACCACTGGGTAGACCAAGAAAAGTACAGAAAAGAGAGATTGGGGCCACTGACCCAATGCACCCCATCAAGAATTAAGGTCCATTTTATTAATTGACAGATTTTCGATGTTCTATGTAATATAAAATTGGTTCAAGAGCATGAAAAACACAAATAACAGAGATACTTGATCCCAAAGTATGCCCCACGTAAGTAAAAACTTGATATCAGAGTACTTTCGCTGCTTTTTATTAGTAAAAACCAGTTTGTTGTATGCACACTCAAATAGCTAAAGAACACGTGCAAAAGATCACACTATCAAACCTAGCACTCCTAACTTAACAAAAACATTGAAAATTGCTATCAGCACCCAACCTAATAGTCCTAACATAATGACATAATATGATAAACACCAATAAATCTAACACTCCTAACAATACGAGGGCCACTATTTATATTTTGAGCCTAACAATGAAAAAAACAGGAATTTGGCATTGAAAACTGCTTTATTGTTTTTCGAAGTATTCTCCTTTATGGTCAATACACTTTTGCATTCGTTCGAACCATTTGTCAAAGCAGTTTTTCCAATCTTCTTGAGACACCTCCATAATATGGTTTTTGAAAGCATCAACGGCATCTTCCGCCGACGAAAATCGTTGTCCACGCAATTTATTCTTGACATTCGGGAACAAGAAGAAGTCATTGGGTGACAAATCAGGACTGTACGGCGGATGACCCATCAATTCAATTTTTTGACTGTTCATAAAGTCGGTTGTTAGACGAGATGTGCGACAGCTGGCATTGTCTTGATGAAGAATGATCCGACGGCGTTTGTTTGTTTTCCGTATTTGACCGAAGACCTCTGGCAAACAAATTGTTGTGTACCATTCAGAGTTGACCGTTCTACGTTCCTCTAAAGGCACAGTTGCCACATAACCAGTTTTCCCGAAAAAAAAAACAGGCGACCATTTGTTTCGATGTGCTTCGAGCGCGAACAACTTTTGTTGGATTGGGTTCATCTTAAAACACCCATACAGTCGACTGCTGTTTACGTTCCGGCTCATATGCATATATCCATGATTCGTCACCTGTTGCAATCTTATATACGTCTTTTGAAGCACCACGATTGTATTTATTGAGCATTTGTTTGCACCAATTGACGAGAGCGTCGTTTTGAGTTTTTGTCAAATTGTGTGGGATCCAACGAGAACATACCTTTCTCACAGATAAATGATCATGTAATATTTTATATATGCTGGTGGAACTAATGCCTATGGTTGCCTCAATCTCACAGTATGTCACATGACGATCTTGCAGTATTAGGTTTTGCACAGCATCAATGTTTTCTTGAACAACAACTGATTTTGGACGACCTTCGCAAATCTCGTCGGTGAGCGAACGGCGACCACGATTAAATTCGTTATACCAGCGTTTCACAGTGGCAAAGGATGGGGCTTTATCGCCAAATGTGGAAGTAAGTTGATCGATGCACTCTTGTCTTGATAATCCACGTCGAAAATCGTAAAAAATCATCGCACGAAAATGTTCACGAGTTAATTCCATTTTATTGTTGTCGCGCAATCTCCAAGGCAACATAAACAACACAAATGAAGCTATTGACAAAACATGTGAAGTACGTTATGGTCAATAATGCCAGACGATTCCGTGCAAACGTCAAATCGCGCCTAACTTCAATCAGTGTTTCCAAGGCTCAAAATATAAATAGTGACCCTCGTAATTTCACTTGTACATTGATTTAATATGTTTTAAGTTCTTCGTGTTTGATTTACTTTCTTTTATAATATATTTACGAAATGGTTAGGCAACCATCTATCTGTCAATGTTGTAGAATGTCATGTTGAGTGCTATATTCACCTGCACGAAGCCTTCGGGCTGTTCTGCTTCACGGTAACAGACATACTTTATTTCACAATGAAACATTTCCGCGAGCTAAAAACAATGGAAAATATTCATAAACAACATAATCTTATAAATACGGAGAAACTAGTACTCACTTTTATCCGCGAAGCTGTTTTTTCTTCTTTTTCGATTCGATTCTTCAATTACCCCACGGTCCACCTAACAAACTGGCTAAAAAACAAAATATCTCAATTCAACCACAAACTAACATACGTGTTCCCCAACAGTGCCGATGCTAAAAATCTGGTGACTTCAATAGTGCAAGCTGACAGTGCAAAATTAGTCAGCATTGACATAGTAGACATGTACAGTTCTATCCCCACAGACCTAGCGCTGCGTTCAGTTGAAAGATGGCTGACAACAAACACAATCCCTGCTCTAGAGGTACAAGAGATAACCAGGCTATTGGAAGTTTGTCTAAAACACAATTACTTTCAGTTTTAGGATAAATTCTACAACCAATCCGAGGGCCTTGCGATGGGCAACCTGCTATCAGCTCCTTTAGCCAACATCGTCATGCACCTAGCTGAAAAAGAGATACTCTACACATCCGATATGGAAGGTACGCACACGACACAATAGCCGTATACAAAAAGACAGAAGAACTCAACCTTCTAGTGAACAAGCTAAATAGCATCCACCCCAGGCTCAACTTCACCGTAGAACAAGAAAAACATGGTAAAATCAACTTCCTGGACATCACCATCAGCCGTGCACTTAACAAATTCACAACCACAGTCTACAGAAAACCGGATGCAGGCAACCAGTACATACATGCTCTCTCTAGCCATCCCCCCGAGCAAAAAGCCAATGTGCGGCTGAACTTTTATCGCAAAGCCTTCTCCTACTGTTGCAGAGAAGAGGATCTACGAGAGGAGATAGCCACCATCACTGAAATAGCCCTGAAACATGGCTACACTGAATCACAACTTTCCACTTGGTGCAGTAAAGCGGAAATACAGGTCAGACACCCTACCCAACCACAATCAACCCCCAGCAGCCAATATAAATGGTTTGCCTTCCCCTACCATTCCACCACTTCTAACTGCATATCCAAAGCCCTTCTCCCATATGGCACCAAAGTAGAGCACAAACCCAATTCCAAAATAGCTGATAAACTGAACAAACACAAACGGTACTTCCTCTCCCCCTTGATAACCCAGGTGTATACGATGCAGTGTGTGAATGCAAGGCTCATTACATCGGCAGGTCCATCAGATCTGTCAATGAAAGAATCCAACAGAACCTAGCAGATGAAAAAAAAGCTAAACATATCAAATACAATAGCCATAAAATTCAAAAGGTTCAAGTCAAACACACCGACCACACGCTCGTAGACACCAAAATCAAGGAAACTCACGCCATAATGCACTTCCTGCACGAGCTAAACATCGATAGCGGGCAAGCGCACCACACTTGGATTCCCCTACTACAACAGTTATCGCCCGGAAATAGCAGACGACGACACAAACCCAGATGCACAGTTAACAACAGTGCACCTAGCGGCAGCCAGAGAACTACGAACAAAAGATGCACGCCAAGCAACAGTACAGCAAGTTCCAACGAGGATGGTGGCAGTGGCCACTGAAATTAATCGAAAAAGAAGAAAAAACAGCTTCGCGGATAAAAGTGAGTACTACTTTCTCCGTATTTATATACTACCGCGTCTCTCTTTCCCCAATTATGAACATAATCTTCATACACCATGCAAAAATATTTCACTTTCTCGAGGGGATACAGAGTGTCAAGGGTACCAAAGAGATCTTCTGGAACAGAATTGAGAGGCTTCGTCTCACAGACCTGTGAACTCATAACCCTTTACAAATATAGCACTACACACTGGAGAACAAAAAATGAGCACTGTTTACCTGAAATTTGTTGCATTCTCATGTTTGAGTCTGTGCCTCATCAATGCCCGACGGCAGGTCATCACTCGTCCACACACACACGTCACTTGTGCTTGGGTGTCGTGTTGGTCCATACAATGAACGGAAAGATTTGTCCAAGAACTACAGACTTCCTCGCACACATGGCACTTCATGTGATAATAGCTTGCTAAACTTATTTCCTTCTGAAGACGTTTGCCGAGAACTTCGCCGTTGGATTCTTCCTCGTCGTCGTCATCATCGTCAATCTCGTCCTCTGAATTGAACAAATCATCCACAGCCTCATTGTTCTGAGCTTCGTCACTGTGCTCCTCGGTAGTTTCATCTTTGTCCATTGCTTTGGTACAATTAGCACTGCTTGTGCTTGCCACTTCACTTTCGGGATTTGTACTCTTAGGGCTTGGCTGGGCTATTTTATTCCTTGTCACATTCACCCTCCTTGGTCTTGGAGTGTACTGCTTCCTTCCTTTCCTCCTTCTCTTCGACTGCCTTGGACTTTTCCTTCTAGTTTCTTCCACTGTTCTCTCTTCGCATTTTATTTCCATTTTATCATTTGAAGAATCAGGGAAGGAATTAACACTTAATGGAGGAAGGTCTATCTCTTCATTTACCTGAAATAAATGAAAAAAAAATAATTAAAAACTTGTTAAACCTTCTTTATTTTCTAACACCTTCATATTTGCTTACTGTTGTTGTTTGCATTATTATTAATTACATTGAAGAATATTCATTATACACAATAGAAAGAACTAAATTTTATGTTTTAAATGCAGCACGTTTCAGCAAAATCAGACTATTTGCCAGCGAGTTACAGTCTTTCAACATCAAAATGATCTTGAACTTGATGGGTCAGGTACTGTTGACTTAAAATATTGTCCAATTGTATATTGAGAAGTAGAGTGAGCTTTTTCGCATAAAAATAAAAATATTCTTGCTGAAAATAGAACAAGCTACAAGTTGAAAATTTGGCATATCATGTTGTTATCAAGTGCAATCATGATCTGTAAAGAATATATTTATTTTTTCATTTACAAAACTGTAGTGTAAACAACATGAGTGTGTGAAAGAATTCAGAACTGCAACTTTTACGAGCAAATACACTCAGTAAAGAAAAAAATAGCATCACTGTATTCTTATTGCGAATGTTGAAATGTTTTGAATTCGCTTCTATTTATCTTTCCTGCACAACTTGAAATTGATTGGTTGAAGCTTTTGTCTGGTATTAGTCGTGGAGTCTTATTCTTTTGTTTGTCTAGTAATTGGAATTTCCATTAGAGGGCTTTGTAATCAATTAATACTGTCCTATTGGCAGGAGTTCAAAATGCACTTGTTACTAGTGGTGCTCATGATGTGTTCTAATTTGCAAACTGTGCTTGTTATTGGTTGCGTTATTATTGTTTGGGAGTGTTATGGTGGTTAGTAGTTAATTTAGAACAGGTTTTCTAGAAAAACATTGGTGGGAAGTGTGTCGTTTCCCCATGTAAGCCAGGAATGTTCCTTGCTTTACATAGGGATGGTCATTCTCAGAAATAAACCCTAAATTGGCTGACAACTTCATGTGCATAAATCTACAGTTAGCAGTCATTGCAAATGCAAGAAAGAAAATCACCTGTAGCATGCATCTTTGAAAAGTCACGAGCTGACGCTGGAAATAGATGACAATATGCAAAAACCTTTTGTAGTGTAAATACTAATTTTATCAAATATTTTATGAACAGAATGTAATGGTTGAATAAGTGCTGCATCGCATCTAAATTGAGGATAAAATTTCGTTCGCTATTAAATTTACGAAAGTAAAACAACCGATCTTTCTGCCATACAGGGGATAATAACACTAAGCAAGTCACAAATAGCATAACTTTTCAAAAAGGTGAGGGTATATCTTGAGCAATAATTCAGATATTAACAAAATTGCATCAGAGAGAAAACCTGTAGCAAAAGTTTTCAAAGTTCTTGTTAAAATAGTTTAACAACCACTAGTCACACAATGTTCGAAAAATGTATTTACCGGCACTTTTTGTGTAACTTGCTTTGTACTCCGTTATACTGTTGTGAGTAATACAAATGTTTTCTACCACGGAATAAATATCTGCAAATTCAAATTGATTACACGTGATGAACATTTCATGTGCTCCTCGAACAATTTAGAATAAAAAGTTGGCAACAGTGACAGCATGACTCATGTATCTGGAGCTGGAATGAGAGTTCAGCAAGGTGGGTCTTTGGAAGTGTGCAAGTTGTGCTAATTACCCATGGGCTTTCGATGCTTGAAGCTCCAAGACCCAGGTGGGCAATTCTACTCGATAGGTGGGAGAGGGAGGAAAACTAGGCTCGGCGACTAGGCAGGCTTAGTAAGCGAAACTGGTCCGCGTGCAGCACTCTGATGCGAATCACCCTCTGTATCATAAAGGTTATCCAATTTCCACTATATCTCTCTGGTCACAAATTATTACTTTTAGGTGGACAGATAGATCTGTATTTGGCAAAAAAATTAAATTTAAATGTTGAACTTTTTTTCCAAGTGTTATCTTTCGCAGTTTAGGGCAAAATTTGGTTTTATTTATACATGCGTTTGTACTGTTCCTTCTATGCTTAAGATTTTCACATTGCTTTAGTCCTGGAAGGTCCTCCTCTGTGGCCGTGTGGCCTAAGATGCTGTTCTTTGGGCTCCGACTGTGGGATGGCATGGGTTCAGTATCTGGGTTTTCGGCCTGTGTATAGGACCGGTGGCAACCCACTATCGTGAGGAAATTGGGGAGCTGCAAGTGAGTAGCATAACTGTCTCGGAAATCTCCCACAACGACTGGGAGTTCGATGTGCTGACCACACGTCACTCCATTACTGGTTGAAGATCTCGACACCTGGATTGTGGGAGGGAGACTGGCAGTCAGGAGATCGGCCTAGGCACTTCAAGGGCTGTCAAGCCACGGGTTATTATTATTAGTTCTGGAAAATTGAGACAAATTTTAGTTTAAATGACAAAAATGAATTGAGTTGGTGTTTTATTTCCACTTTATGCACAGTAAGGATAATTGGGACTGGACATACAGTTTAAAGTGGGATCCGAACCACTTGTGCCTCCGCCGGGTATCGAACCCGGGACCTCTTGAGTACAAGGCAACTACGTTACCACTGCGCCACCAGGGAGGCTGACAAAAAAAGAAAAATTAAGGCTTACGTTTGTGAGAAATGATAAAGTTTATTTCATTTGGAAAAGTATTTCATCTCAGCAGCCAGGAAATATGAAATGTTTATTAAATGATATCACTCAAATCACATTTCCCTAACAATGCCAAAAAATCCCTTTGCGACCTCAAAATATTGTTTTGTGCACACACTCATACATGCCCACTAACCCCCTTCCGCTGCAACACAACAGGTGCTTCTCCCTGAAAAGATTCCCGTTCTTACGAAACTTCTCTTCTGGGATGATCTATGCACCAAATTTTATTTCAGGATGAGGTTAAACACTGTCAGTCATGTCTGCGCCAAACTGCAATAAATGATGCATGATAATCTATTTTGAATCAAACTATCGCCAGTTAGACTAGAAACGACAGACGTAATAGCGTTTAGGTTTTTTCTTTTTGATCAGAAGTAATGTTATCTCCAATTTATATTGCAAAATTTGGTCTTACTCTGAAAAATAGTATAATTCGCGTTATTTCGCGATTCCGAAACACTGGAAAGTTGCGTCCTTAACCTAACCAAAAACATTTTAAACACTTTATTTGTTATCCTCACAGTGTTATCGTTAAAATGAAAATCTCACATCCCTACTATAAGTGATTTGTTGACTTTGTGGCAGAGTGTAAAGTGGATAACTTTTGATCTGGCCACTGTATTCCTGGGTAAGAGTCCTGGCAAAAGCATGGGTGCTCTTGTGTGTATCCTTCCATCAATTTCATCTAATCATAACTCATTCTCAGCATTGAGATTAGCCAAAAATTGGCAGAAAAGTGACATAAAATTTAAAAACATCCTTCATTGTTGAAGCAATACGTTTATGCAAACATTAACATCTATAGGATGACTTTTCAAACTTGCCACATATTAGGAAAACTAATTGCTGGAGAGAGATGAAATAGTTTCTTTCTTGTTTTTAGAATAGCCTATTAGGATTCTTAGCAGATGTGAAACTTATGCATTTTTCACCCAATAATGAAAGCTAACAGTAGAAGAAAAAATCAAAATTTTACAAAAAAATGTCTCTTCAGCACCCCTTTAACCACCACAATAGGCCCAAGTGAACAGAAAAAACAGCACTGTGTAGCAGTGGTATATTCCTAGAACCATGCAAATGTGGTTTGAAAATAGGTGGATATTCCTTGGGGTAAATATAATAATATATGAAAAGCAGTGTTGCCATCTTATGGAAAAAAAGTGTCTGGAAAATCGGTTCTATAGATGCTGGATGGACAAGAAGGAAAAAAAAAAGATAAAACTTCAACTAATTTTAGAAAATGATTAGATCCCTAATTGTCGCATGTTGTGAGTACATTTTTTTATATAATTTTGTCATTATTAGATGTAAAAGTTGAATTGAATTGTTGTTTTAAGCCCACTTTATGCACAGATAGCTAATCAGGACTGGACCTACAGTTTAAAGTGTACAGTTTACATATAAAAGTAAAACACATGAGCAAGAAACATTGGTTGAAAAGTAATAAACTATTCATATTAAACATCACAATTCTTGGGAGGAAAATCGACATTTTCAAAATCAGTTTGTTAAAAATAGTAACAATAAATATATTTTTGTGTCGTATATGTGTAAATGAAAAATGCAGACAGAATTTAATTATCATCTGCAGATTTCAAGAAATGGTGTCTTAATTGCTGTCATGTGATGGTGGTATAATGTGCAACCAGCCATCCTTTAAAGGCTAAAGAAAGTGTTGAATGCTCATGTAAACATCAAATTATTTACCCTCATTTCTTACTTCCTTACCTCTGCATCATTTTCAACTTTAATCTCCATTTGTTGAACGTCAACATTTTCCTGATGTTCATTTTCCATTTTTAATGTGAAACACTGCTTGTGTCTTCATGGGCTAACATGTATGCTGTTCAAACTAAAACATGCAACTTCTTGTATGCTCTCTCCTGTAGAATACCTGGAATGTAAAGTAAATTATAATGATGAGAACAAAATAACTTGGTTGTGTTCAGTCACAGGTTACAAATAGAAATAGTGCATGAAATATGAGTATTGTAGATAGAACAAATTAATGTAATCTAGCTGAAGATAAGAAATTCTTTGTCAAATGTTCATTTTGTGAACTTTGATTTGTAGGTCTAATTCATAGTACCGATTGTATAAAAATTTCAGAAGTTCTACAGATACATAAGGAATAAGCTTAAAATGTTGGCAATGGTTGTGGAAGTCAGTTTGAAGTTCGGACAAACTAATTGTGTGTTGTGAGCTGCTGAAAGGAATTTGTGAGGAATTGTGTCCTGAAAAGATAACTGTGCAAGAGACTATGCTCGTAAGCCATCTAGCCAGCACCCAAGGCAGAGTGGTTAGCACATCGTGCTACAATGCCAGGGGTCTCAGGTTCGAATCATGGCCTGGGCATGATGTTTGTGAGTGTCCATTCATCAATTTCATCATGTCATCACTCATCCCCATCTTCGCATATTAGCCAATAGTGGCACAAAAAGTGAAGTAAAATAAAGCAAATCAATCAATCGGAAGCCACCAGTGTGTGCTCTCTCTGCACAGAAAATTTTATATATACATGTGCATAAGATGAAGGAAAGTGTGGAAATACTAAAGGTCTTTTCTACTGTTACGGTGGCTGGTTCTAATGCTGGAAAGGGAAGTGGGGAGCGAGGAAGCGACCATTCTAGCATGATAAGAAACGAAGCAGCCAGTAGAACGAGGTTCATGTAGTACTTTTTCTCACCACATCGGAACTCTCAGCGCCACCGCTGTTTGGTTGGTCTGCAGCATAATCCCCGCTCCTTACTTCCCTTGTCAGAACTAGGACAGGCCGCTGTAAGGGTAGAAAAGACCTATAATGCACAATCAAACATACTCAAAACCTATATTGATTGATTGAGTTGACGTTTTAAGTCCACTTTATGCACAGTAAAGCTAATCGGGACAGTTTAAAGTGGGATCCGAACCACTACTTGCCTCCACCGGGTATCGAACCTGGGACCCCTTGATTACAAGGTGATGACGCTATCACTGTGCCATCGGGGAGGCCCTCAAAACATATAAATAGCAACACAGTAAACACGTATGGGCTTTTTATGAATTTTTTACCCAAACAGCATATGAGTGGTAAAATCATGTTACACAACAAGCAATGTAAGTAATCAGAAAACATGTTCAGTACATGATTATCAGTATTACACAATCCAAACTTATGCCTATTGTGCTGTTCACAATCACATAAATCTATACGTGCCCTGCATATTCTGATATTAACCTCTCACTTTAATGTTTTTTTAATTGCTTTATTTTACTTCGCTTTTTGTGCCACTTTTGGCTAATTTGCGAAGATGGAGATGAGTGATGACATGATGCAATTGATGAATGGACACTCACAAACATCCACACCCAGGCCAGGATTCGAACCTGGGACCCCCAGTGTCGTAGCGCGATGTGCTAACCACTTCGCCATGGGGGCCGGCTCACTTCAATGGTGTTATACTGCACATTGGTTACACAGTTGTCAGCTTTGGAACTTTAAATGCTACATGTTATGTTAGTCCTTATTTGACACTTAGTTCCACACTATTCTCGACCAAGCACAGAGCTTTGATTGATTGATTTTTATATTACCGACATTTCAGCGCACAGGCTATTTTTGCAATGTCTGAAACAAAAGTTGCATATTTTACCAGAGGTAGTGGAAAGTATGTGTAAGGTAGTTTCATGTGGCACTGGAAAAGTAATTCCAAGTTTGTTCCATCAGAGACCCATGCAAGGTTAATGTGCCATAATCTGAATGTGGATCAACTAGGGTAGTATTTAAAAGAGGGATGAGGGGCTATTGGGAGTAGTATTGTTAATTCAATCATTAAATTTGACTGAGAAAAGACGTTAGTTCACTTTATATGGTGCATAAGGGGTGACGGAACGACTTGAGATGACCGGACCCCTCTCAGATTTTCTTCATATTTGACATACTCACTAATTGAGGCCTCCTAATCACGAATCTGAAGTGAAAATTTGTCGGAAATGTCTAAAAATTGCAAAAAAGGTGAAAATAAGGAGTTAGTTTTCGGAATGGAAACTGTCGATTTTCGCAAAATTTTTTGTTTCACAACCAAATATATATATTCCTGATACTACCACGACACCAAATTTTAACTATGTTTGCCTAACCTAACCACGTGCCAATGGTTCGTCATTGGTTCGCAATTTCTAGACTGACAAATTTTAACTTCAGATTCGTGATTACGAGGCCTCAATTAGTGAGTATGTCAAATATGAAGAAAATCTGAGAGGGGTCCGGTCATCTCAAGTCATACCGGGGTGACCTTCTGGTAAGCCAAATAAAAGTCAACCGCCAAATAGTACACCTCGGTAACTGCTTTGGTAAATGTTTACTATTCTTCGGACACCTATAACTTCTGAGTTTCGTCAATTTTTGACATTTGTACTTACCTATCTGCTTCGCGGATCATTTTTTAACGTGTATTCACGTTTTTTTGATCAATTTTTCTTTTAAAAAAAAGTGTTTTTGTAACTGAAGAACGTACGTTTCCACAAATGGTTTGTGGGGCTATGTGTCAATGGTTCGTGGGGCTATGCGAGAATGGTGTGTGGGGCTACGCATATTTTTTTCGAAACCAATTTTTAACTATTGTAACCTATTGTGACCCTACCTAACCTAACCT
Source organism: Lepisma saccharinum (assembly GCF_977018435.1). NCBI lineage: Eukaryota > Metazoa > Arthropoda > Insecta > Zygentoma > Lepismatidae > Lepisma > Lepisma saccharinum. The sequence continues at coordinate 93,265,492 of NC_139236.1, forward strand.
TACCGGAAATGGTTCGTGGGGCTATGTATGAATCGTTCGTGGGGCTATACGTCAATGGTTGAATTTCCGCTATGAAACATTCCCACATCACACAAAACACCTTCCAGATGTTAGACAATACTACAGGAACTTATTACGGTAAGTAGTTTCTTCTGTAGAAATGAAGAAATCTGTCCGAAGGATAGTAAACTAGTACCACAATTTTTTGCAATGATTAGCGTTCAAAAACTATGTTTATGAATACCCTGAATTTTAACTATACTTGCCTAACCTAACATGAATGGTTCGTGGGGCTACGTGAATGGTTTGTGCGGCAAGTATGTTTTCCACATTTACTGAAGACGCCATATTGTCACATGTAAAGCAACGATCCATGGAACGGATAGCGAACTTCACTTGTTCACATCATCAAACATGGCGCCGTTAGTATCGACAATCATAGCAGTAATATATGTATTTCGCATTTTCTAGACGTGGCCGCCAATTTTTAACTGCAGATTCGTGATTTTGAGGTCAAAATTAGTGAGTATACCAAATTTGAAAGCAATCTGAGATTCTCCCGGTATTTTGTAATTATACCATTTCAGCTGCTGGAAGTGTATTTTTGGTTCTAAATAATAGTTCCTATACAGGTAGAGAACTACGAACTGCGTTAAGGCAATTTCACCTTATCTACAATGAAAAAAACCTATGCTAAGCCATTTCCTACTTCACAATAACATATCCACGTGAGTATGTACGCACACAACACACAGATGGAAGTAGTGCACCTAAACTGCAATTAGACAACTGTGATAGAAAAATGATTCTCCACAAAATATGGTAAATATCCAACAAAGCACTTACATATGATACTTTGTCCACCTTCACAATTGGGTTGAATGAACAAACTACCTTCCAGCGAATCCGCTCTTGTATTTAGGTTTGGCATAAATTTGACCGTTCTCTAGACACATTTGACCGTTCTCTAGTTTCGTAGAAATCTATTATTCTAGTGATCACTTCAACGAAACAGTGCCCGGACCCCTCAAATAAAACAGCAGAAAGAAAATGCATATTCAAACAACTTGATCATCCTACAACTGTAGGATAACAACAAATATGGCACACTCATCTAAGCTATGTACTACATATTCCGTATATCAAAGTTACACTACTGTCACCACATACTTGGAATGTAATCAAATGTGCAGAACTTCAGATATTATTTATGTATTTCTTTCAGTTCTATTTCTCACTACACCGCCATCTTTGTAGAACCAATGTTGCCATATAATTTTTAGGACTCCCCTATCGGAGTACTAAAAATGTTATAGTATAACTTGCATTGTTTACGAATTTAATGGTCTCTACGTCAAGAACAGGCTTGGCATGTTTAAAACAAAAGTGTTTAAAAGACACGGCTTTGTTTTTTTTACAATTGTTTTAAACATTTTTTTTAGAAGTGTTTAAAACACATTTTGGTACTTGATATTTTATAGTCTGTGTTAATTTTTTTGTTTGGCAACCCTGCATTTTCATTGAATCTGTGTCAATTAATCCGTGCTTTACGGGTTTCACTTATCGCAGAACACTTGAGCAACCTTATGTTCTGACGTCATAGGAGAAGACTTCTTAACCTTTTGTAAGCCTCTCTGTCCCGAGCCGATTTTGAGCAAAATGCAGAGTTTCAATTAAATGAGTGAAGATCGGAGACTAATTGCCCTAGAGAGATGAGTGATATACCGTTGTACGCGGAATGAACCAGAGATTCAGACTATATGAAATTTATGCAAATTCGGCGTGTATGTGGCGGGGGAGGGGGCTAACTCTCTAAATTCCAAAATTTCGGGAAAAAAAATTGGTTCCCCCACCCTCCGCCCAAGAAAAAAGTACATGACAGTGTCGGCATGCACATGGAAATGATCGCTAACATGTAAGGAACACAAAAATACTTGCATTATTATCATATGACCAATGTAACTGGAGTTGTACCAGTAGACCTAGTGGCCGGGTTCTAAATAATCATTTGCGGCTCGAATCATCATTTGAGGCTCGCAGTGTTGCCAACTCCTCACTCGAAAAAATCACCAAGATTTTTTTGGTCTAACCTAACCTAAAGCAAGGAGTTGGCAACACTGCTTGAGAGTTCTGCAACCGAAAGTGGGGCTCGCAGTGTTGCCAACACCTACTCGAAAAAAAATCGCCAAGGTTTTTGTCTTGGTCTAACCTAACCTAAAGCAAGGAGCTGGCAACACTGCTTGAGGCTTGTTTTACAGTGCATAAAGCAAGGTTGCCAACCTACTGGTATTTTTGCCATAGCCTTTTACAAAAGAGAGAGAGAGGGGGGGAATTAAACAATCGATAGTGCTGCCAACACCTACCTACAGCTTTTTTTCTTGGTCTAACCTAGCCTAAAGCAAGGAGCTGGCAACTTTGCTTGAGGCTTGCCTTACAGTGCATAAAGCAATTTTTGCCAACCTACTGGTATTTTTGCCATAGCTTTTTACAAAAGAGAGAGGAGAGAGAGAGAGGGGGAATTAAACAACCGACAGCTGCCAACACCTACCTACAACTTTTTTTTTTCTTTTTACTTAGCAAAAGCTACTATTTTTTTTTTTAGGCTTAGCTAATTTATATACTGGCGTAACATACACACACTAAACAAGGAGAGCCGGCAACAAACACGCACTGCTGTAAAAGAGAGAGAGATGGGTGGATGGCAACACAGTATGTGTGTGCGTGTGTGTGTATAATATGTAGCATTATTAACTGGAGAGTGTTGGCAAACCACCTGCAACTAAAAAAAATAGAGATGCCAACGTTAGTAGACCTAGTGGCCGGGTTCTAAATAATTTTTTGAGGCTCGAATCATCATGTGGGGCTCGTCGTAGCCTTTTATGATGTATATTTTTGAGGGCAGAGTTGGCAACACTGTGGGCTCACTGTAGCCTTTTATGAGGGGGGTCTATTGCCCTCTGTTTACATCTGGCAACACTACTGTAGATTTTTTGACAGTGTTGTTAACCTACTGGGTTTTTCACTGTAAATTTTTATCAAAGGACCTGAGGGGCCTATGTACTTTTTATGTCTGGCAATACTGTTGGGGGCACAGAGTTGGCAACACTGTGGGCTCACTGTAGCCTTTTATGAGGGGGGGTCTATTGCCCTCTGTTTACATCTGGCAACACTACCGTAGATTTTTTGACAGTGTTGTTAACCTACTGGGTTTTTCACTGTAAATTTTTATCAAAGGACCTGAGGGGTCCATGTACTTTTTATGTCTGGCAATACTGTTGGGGGCCTAGTGTTGGCGACTTGTGGGCTCACTGTAGCTTTTTATGAGGGGGACCTATTGTCCCCTTTTTATATTTGGCAATTTTATTGGATGTTTTTTTGAGGCTTGGGTTTTGCCAACCCATCCGAAGAAAATTCCACTATATGATCTTTCACTGGCTAAGCTAACCTACAAATAGGAGTTGGCAACACTGACGAGGCTCGAATTATTATTTGAGGCTCGAAATCATCATTTAATGCTCGTCGGTGTTGCCTACCTACTCTACAAAAATTCCACTATATGATATTTTGAAACTTTTGAATGCAACTTATCGTAATTTTCCAACTGTGGGACCAAATGTTTATATATCGTGACCTTTGTAAACCTCTTTCGGGAACAATGTGTCGCACACACACACGCGCGCGCGCGTGCCTGTATTGTGACGCAAGCAAACAAAAAAAAAACTTTGCGTGTCATTACAAAAAAAACTTTGACCGTATTCTTAAATAACTAACAAGGACAATGAATCTTTTTGGCTTCCGCAAACAGATCAACATGGAGACTGCACCGCCAAATTTCAATAACCTCTTACCTTCCGTGTTATCTAAACTCAATGGTTTACTGATTGTTCATCTCAACAGCATTTGGACGAAACTGAATGACGATGTGGGCAAGATGTTTTATGTTTTTAATAACAATTTACATTTCTACGAAATTCCGATCGACGGGAAACTTCAAATCACCGTGAATCCGGAAAACGCAGGCGAAATCAAAATTTCTACCGGCAAGAATATTTTTCGAATCAAGCACGACAAGATGCTTTCTAACATTACGTACGATGTTTCTGCAGGAGATTATTTTTACATGGAACTTCTCGGAGATTACGACAAACTTATTTTTTTTTTGTAGAATTACGAATCGTCTATCCTATTATAAATAACCGTTAACCAAAAATGCCTAACGACATTTTCGGCAACACCAAGCGTGTAGACCACGCAGAAGAGATTCTCATGTTGGACATTCGAGTTAAGAAGTTGAGGACCGATTTGATTGCTTTGCAGGAGACCTTAAACAAAAGTTTAGAGTCGGAAATCGCTACGCTCCAAACGCAATGTCTCGACCCCATTCTGAAAATCGATTCCGAACTGAAAACGCTCATAAAAAATTATGTCGACGTACCTTCTTACGACAGCGTTCAAAATATACAGTTGAGCGTGGATTCGCTTCAAAATGATTTGGCCAAATTACAGCAATTTCAATCGAAAAATGAAGATTTGGAAAAACTGAAACTCGAAATCGAAGAACGAACTTCCGCAATAGAAAAGAATTTCTCTGAACTTCAAACCGTCGTGAACGATATAGATGCAGAACACTTACATGTCGTCGTTTCCAAATTACAAGAAGAATTCACCGGCACGTTGGAAGAAATCAAATCCAAGTTACAGACTTTGGAAGATACCATGACGAACCTACCATCGTCGGACGAACTGCAGGTCATCGGTAAAAGCGTCGCGAACATAAAAATTCAATTGGAGGCGTATCGAGATTTCGAACACATTCAAACCACCATCGCTACGCTTCAGGCGTCCTTGGAATTGATCAACGAAGAAATTAAAAATATTCACGCTGAAGCAAGAGCGTTGACGAGCATTCAAGACACGTTAAGCACGGTTCAGCAGAAGATCGAATATTTAGAAAATTTGAACGTCGAAACGAATCTCGCTCATTTTCATCACGTACTCGACAACATACAAAGTGACTTGGAATCGTTACGGACGAGCGTGCCTTCGAGCGAAGATTTGGAAAAATTGAAAACGGCGGTGACGGCACTATCCGATTCGAACGACATCAAAAGTTCATTGAGCGATCTCGAGAGTAGGGTGGCCAATCTCCCCACCTCCAAAGAATTGCACGCTTTGAAAAGAAACATATCTCGAATGCTGAAACGACTAGAAACGGAAACGGCGAACGTGGAACAGATTCGAGACGAAATTAGTTCGCTGGTGTCGACGCTGCCCACTTCGCAGAGCGTCGCCGACCTTCACACGCAGTTTACAGAGATGCGAAGGATTGTGAACGATCTTACCGAGAAGAGCTCGAAATTGAATCAAGTCGAGAACCTTCAGAACATCGTCGTCAACATCAGAGATCTAGTCGGAGTGCTGGAATCCACGCAGGAATCGACGCTGGCCTCTTTCGGTGCCAAGTTGCAAGAACTCAACGAAAACTACAAGCAGTTGAACGTGGAAGTGAAAATCAAACCGTCGTTTTCTGCCGTAACGGATACCATAATCGAGCATTTGCTGCCCATCGAAAATAAACTCGGACACGTTCACAGTAATCTGCTCGGCGTCGACACTAAATTCGCCAAATTGTTCACCTTGCAAGCCATCGAAATCAACAGCGTTCCCAATCAACAGAGAATATCCACGTTCGTCGAAGGTAACAAACTGTACATGTTACATCCTTATCATCCGTACTACAAGTTTCTCCTCGATGGCACGATTCAGATAAACGAATTTTCGTACTGGTCTCACGGTAGAAAAGCTAGCGTTCCTACCATGACTTTGATATCGAATCGTGGTGTCCAGAAAGCAGGAAACATTCCTCTGGCACGTTGGAACGAAACGCGCAACATATATGAAATACACGAAGACGAAGATCTTTCCGTTTTCGACGTGAGTGCCGGCGATAAGCTGATCATTCAAAACACGAGCGAAGTGCCACCCTCTTTGAATCCCATCACGCTTGTGCTTCTCTTGAAACGTAATCTCTAAAAAATGTCTAGGCAAGCCATCGTCGAAGAATTGCATAAACCTGCACGCCGTAACTACGAACGTTTGGCTGTGGTAACCAAGGGCATCGACGACCTCTGGCAAAGTGACCTCGTGGAGATGAGTAGCGGCATTTTGAAAAACGTACATAAATTGAACAAGGGCAACAAGTACTTCCTCACCGTCATAGACACATTTTCGAAATTCGCATGGGCTCTACCTTTGAAGGCGAAAACGGGAACATGCGTCACGGAAGCATTCAAATTAATTTTTCGCGAAAGCGGCGGCAGACAACCACGGTTTCTGCAAACGGACAACGGTAAAGAATTTTACAACGCCGTATTCCAAAAGTTTATTCAAAAACACAAGATTCAACATTATTCGACCTTCACTCACATCAAAGCCAGCATCGTGGAAAGATTCAATCGAACCTTGAAAACACACATGTGGAAACGATTCACGCTTCGGGGAAATTACAAATGGGTCGACATCCTGCCGGAACTCGTCGACACCTATAATGATACGGTACACAGAACAATAGGCATGAAGCCAGCCGACGTTACCAAGTCCGACGAGCAGCGTTTAATTTCTACAGTTTACTGTCCAAAGTACACACCCACGACAAAAAAAGCTAAATACAAAATTGGAGACCAGGTGAGGATCAGCAAATTCAAACGCACCTTCGAGAAGGGATTCACAAAAAATTGGAGCACGGAACTCTTTACGGTGGTTCGAGTTCTACCCGGAAACCGACACACGTATATAATAAAAGATAGTAGCGGCGAGATTTTGAAAGGAAGATTTTACGAAGAGGAACTCTCTAAAACAAAACACCCCGACACGTACCTCATCGAGAAAGTATTGCGTAGGAAAGGTGACAAACTGTTTGTCAAATGGCTGGGACTTCCGGAAAAGAGTTGGATCGACGCGAACGAAGTGATCTTGTGAGTACGTGGAACGTGGTGAAGCGTCTACCGGATCCGGAAAGTCAAACGAGAAAAAAAAAGAACGGCAAGTTGCTTCCCGACAGCATCCGCTGTCTGATCGTAGGTCCTTCGGGGTGTGGGAAAACGACACTGCTCGTGGACAATTTTCTCCTCGCACCGAATTGGTTAGATTGGAAGAACAGGCACCTGTACGTGTTCTCGAAAAGTTTGGAGCAATCCAAATACCAGCAACTGATGAAACTGTACGATGGTCTGGACATTGCAACGTTCGCCTCGGAAATAAAACCACTCGACGATTGTCGTGAAAATTCAGTCGTTGTGTTCGACGACGCCATTCTGGAAAATCAAAATGAAATTCGCAACTTTTTCACGCAAGGTCGTCACAAAGGAATGGATTGCTTCTACCTAGCTCAAACGTTTTCCAAAATTCCAAAACAGTTAGTACGCGACAACGCTAATTTCATATGTTTGTTTCGTCAAGATCACACCAACCTCAAGCACGCGTACGATGACTACGTAGGCGGAGACATGAACTACAATCAATTTTCGGAACGCTGCTGCTCTACTTGCTGGAACGGTGACGATTTCGGATTCGCGACGATCGACATGACGAGGAAACCCAACGACGGAAAATACAGAAACAAAATCAACGACTTTCTAAACGTTGCAACGTTGTGAGAAACAACGTGTATAAATAACGTCATGACGAAACGAAAAATCGAAGACGAAAATCTCAAGCTTCGCGATTACCTCGCGAAACGCTTCAAAGGTTGGAAATCCGAGAATCGCGGATTCTACGAAGAGAAGAAACGTCAGGATCAACCTGTGATCGATGCCATCAGCGGTCTAGGTAAAGAAATTAAAAGTGTCACGGAACAAAATAAAAATTTGATCAACGAACTCGTACCGCTTGCAGCTAAAAGTTACGCCGTACTCACACCCATTTCGAGCATTCCTTCGACGCCGTTCGAACTGAAGGATGCACCGGCACGACGTCGAGCCATAGGCAGCACGTCTTCGGATAAAATCGAGTTGGGACCTTTGGCACGAGACTACCTGAGCACGGGGAAATTCGACAAGGATGAAGTGTTCGGATTGTATCCCAGCATGGAAACCAGCGAAGGCGGCGGTGTGGTGTGAAAGATTGGGAAATCGAAGGTGACCTTCGAAGGCAACGACATTAAAGTCAATTTAGGCGACAAGGATAGTTGGAACAGGTATCCGGGTACGGTGGGACTGTGGGAACTCGTCGCCAAAAAGCAGCCGAAAGATTACACCGACGAAGATTACCAAAGTTACAAGGAAATTCTCATCATGACGGATGCCTTGTACCAGAACAACGACGCCTCGCAGAATAGGGTAAAATCGAGCAGCGGCGAGAAGTACAGGAATCTCATCAAACCGATTTGGAACCAGGTCAAAACAGGCAGCGGCGTCAAACGCTACAACACGTTACCCAAAGAATTCGTTTGGGTGGACGACGTTAGGAAACTCGTGGACCGATTGTTGGTGATAGCCGGCGAAGAGAATGCAGGCAACCGTAATTTCTACAACGAGAAGGTTGGCATCGTGGACATGATCAGCACAAAACTTTCCAACTTCATCGTGAACGACGACAAGGGCATAGGTTACCTGATCAAAATCATCAACACGCTGCCTCCGAAATTTTGGAACGTGGCCGAAGGAAAGGGACTCGTGAACGACATCATCAACAAGTTACCTTTCGAGATGCATCTACCTGGCTACCAGTACTGCGGACCGGGTACCAAACTCGAGAAAAGATTGGAGAGAGGAGACAAGGGTGTGAATCCGTTGGACGCGGCATGCAAAGATCACGACATCGCCTACAACACCATGCAGACGGATCTGGACGCACGTCACGAAGCAGACAAAAAATTGGAACATGCAGCTTTCGAAAGGTTCGTGAGCAGAGACGCATCGCTGGGTGAACGGGTTGCCGCACTGGGTACCACCATCGCCATGAACACAAAACAAAAATTGGGGTGGGGTATATAAATAACATACCGTAAAAAAACTACACAAGAAAAAATCTCAGAATATATATATAAATAACATACCGTGAAAATAACACATAAAGCATCAACATGAAGCCCAAGGGTATCGTGTACCAGATACCATATTCGAATCTAAAAAATCTAGGTGCCCTCGATGGGTTACTCACCAAGAAACAACGTGAGAAGAAACGTTCTTGCTTGTCGAAAGGACACGGAATGAAATTGCTGCTCAGCACACCTCAATTGAAAAGATTGCAGCGTTCGCGGAAACAGCAAAAGATCGGAGGTTTCATATTCAGCATCCCGGCCATCCTAGCAGCATTGGGGGCTGTTGGAAGTTTGGCTGGCGGAAGTGCCGCCATCGCGAAAACCGTCATCGACTCGAAGAAGAACAAGGCGGAATTGGAAGAACAGAAACGTCACAACCTGGCCATGGAGAAGAAAGGGGGGAAGGGCGTGATGAAGAAGTTTAAAAAAAAGAAACAACAGCACTCACCAACCGAGACATTGAATCTCTGATCGAACCGTTACAAATCAAACACTTCAGAGGAGTTTTCATGTCCGACTCGTTACCTTCAAGCGTTAAAAGAAGAGAATGCGGAGTAGTCAACTTGGACGGTCAAGAAAATCCAGGCACGCATTGGATATGTTACCACAAAAATGATGATAAAGCATTCGTTTTCGATTCTTTCGGAGGTGTTCCACCTACAAATTTAATTTATTATCTGAAAACGAACAAAACCTCTATATACTACAACGACGAACGCATTCAAAATTTCGGAGACGTGAACTGCGGTCATCTCTGCCTCTCCGTGCTCGCGTTTCTCTCTAAAATAAATAACCCTACGATCGAGGATTTCCAGAAAGCATTGTGGAACCTCAAACAGCATCACTAGGATGGGCGTGTTCCATCTCACGAGCGAATCTTCAATCTTGAAACTCACGCTGCACGACGACATCGTCTATCCTAAATCCGTGGCTCTGCGTGCATTCTACAGCATGTACCTCATACCTAACGTCACGCAGCACAACAACAAAATTAGCGTCGGAAGCGAACACATCGTCGTCACGCCAGGACAATACAATCTTTCCACTTTGCAAGCTCAATTACCCAAAGGCACATACCTTTCTCAAAATTCGGTCACGCACAGAGTGGAAATCCTATCCGCGACGGAGACCGTGGACCTGGGCACCATGGGAGAACTTTTAGGTTTCGAGAACAACCACCCAAAACTCGAAGCTGGCATCAAGCACGTAGCAACCAACATTCCTAAATTCTTGGCCATAGAGACTCTGAACGTACACTGCAACGTGGCGGAAGGCATGATCACGAAATCTTCGGACGGATTATTAGGAAGTCACAAGCAGACGGGAATCATAGCCACTTTCAAACCAAGTTCCGAGTTCATGGAACCGATCATCTACACGCCCTCTTCGCCGATCTATTTTCCAGTATGTCGCAACCGCATAGACGACATAGAGTTGGTGGTGACGAACGAGAAAGGAGACGTGGTGGATTTCGCAGGTGCCACTACGACGGCCATCGTAGAGATCAACGTATAATAAATAACCATACATGTAAAATGGAGCAAATCGAAAGTTACGAATTGCAGTCTTTCCCTCCCAACCGTCGCACGTTCGCCAATCTGAACGAAGCAAACAGGGAGATCGAATACGACGTGGACGTAGGCGACGGGTTCATTCATCCTCACAGAGCGGACCTTTATCTTCAATTCGACGTGGTGAAGAAGGAAAGCGGAGACGCGTTTCCCGCAGCAGCAAACTTGATACTCGTGGACAACTTCGTGCCTCACCTGTTCTCGCAGGTGGAGGTGAGGAAACACAACACCGTCATCGACAGATTAGATTATCCAGGCATCACGTCGACGGCAGTGGGAACGTTGAAATTATCCAAAACGGACGCAGCGTACTACCAGGCCGGGGGATTCGAAGCCGGGACCAAAATATCGACGAGAAGTCACACGGTGCTCTTTCCCATGCGTCTGCTGCCTGGTTTCTTCTCGGACTACAAGGAGATCATGTGGAAGGGAGGACTAAGGATCACGTTTCGAAGAGCGGCCAACGACAACGACGCACTAATGCGATACGCTACTTTGGGTCCGGACGGCACCACGCCGATAGCCAACACTTTACCCGAAGCAGCGAAATGCGTCATCCGGAGCATGGAATTGAGAATGCCGGTGGTGGAATACGAAACGAACTACGCCCTCAAGTACAAAGCGGAGATCTTGAAAAGTCCGCAGGTGCCGATTCACTTTCACGGTTACCAGTGCGTGCAGAAGTTGGCGTCGGGAAGTCACATGGAATTCGACGTGACGACGCAGTTCAACAACATACAGTTCGACATGCCAGATTTCGTCGTAGTGCTTTTTCAGACCGGACGCGATAACGATCAGGAAAAAGATTCCAGCAAGTTCGACGACTGCAAGATCAAGAACGTTTATCTGAAGAACGGTAGAAAGGAAGTGTTCCCGCGCGAGAATTACAACCTCGACATGACCAAAGACGATTACCTCAAACTTTACGAAGCTTACACGGCTTACAAACGCGTGACCGAGGGAAGCGTGGACGTGTACTACGCGCCCAGCGAATTCAAAGCACGGAGACCCATGACCGTCATCAACACCACGAAAAGAAAGCAAGTGGTGGTCAACGATCGTACCAACATCAAGATTGTATGCGAGTTCCACGATGCCTTGCCTTCAGATACTCTGTGCAGTGTCATTCTTATTGCAGAGAAAACATTTGTGTATGACGTCAAGAATGAAAGAGTGACTGAACAGTTTTAAATAAATAAAAAAAATAGCACACAATAAGAAATGTGGAATTTTATATATATATAAGTACAAATTGCAATTAGCAGTTTCCAGAAGTTTAATTTTGCTGTGCCATGCATGCATGTAATCGAGGAAGTGGAAGTAAATTAAAATTGTTTTTTTTCGCATTGCCTATTACTTTTTGTTGCACTCTGGGCAGGCCTTACTAGTTTGGAGGCGATAGTGGCCCCACGGAAGTGTATGGACCCCACATTCAAGAATACACCTTTTGTTGTCGTGTGCATCCAGAGCAACTTTCCTAACAATATTAGTTGTAAGCACATGATCAACGCTTTGGATACGATGCTCTTTTTGTAGAATGGGCGATTTTGTTCTGAGGCACTCGAGGTAATCCTCAAACTTGAGGTGCTCCCGAACCACTTGCCTGCTTACACCCTTTGCCTTTTTTGTTACAGAACCCTCAGCCCGGATCGCATAGGCTTTGGCACGAAGTCCAACAAACTCCTTAATCACATCCCCGTCTTTCTCGTCCTTGAGTTTGCCGGGTATTTTTTTGTTCCGGGGCAGAATTCCATACCGGTTTAGCTGGGGATAGCCCGATGTGTCGAAGAGCTTGACAACAGCTGGAACTTTGGCTATATCACCATACGCATCGGCCGTGCGAACATGGTACACCAAGCTGTCTGTGTCTGTGTAGAGGAGCGAGATATTGTGGTTGTAGTGTGCACGTAGTATGTCGTAATATGTCTCGAACATGCACAACTTGCTCAGATCCAAAACTGCAGCTCCCACATAGATGGGCTTGTTGAGTAGCACCTTGCCCCGGTTCATGTGAATCAGAGACATCTGTTCGTTGTAAATTGTTCGAGACCTGAACAGCGGGCTTGCAACAAGTCGACGACACTGTGTTTTCTTCGTCACCAACCTCACATCAACGCGATTTCGCACATTCTCCATGGTCTTCCCAAATACCGCATTGTTCATTAATTTGAAAAAATCGCGATCAAGTTCCGAAGTGGCAGCAGTGCGATGGTTGGTGTTCAGTTCGATGTACGGCTTCAACCATGGAGACTGCCTGAACAAGAGCACGTGATAAACTGCTTTGACCGAGACCCCTTGCTGCATTAACCACTGGAGGTTCCGGTAGTGTAGCACATAACGCTTTTTGGGCTCCAAGTCCATAACGAGCTTCGGTTGATCCGAGCCAGGTGGACACTTGAATTCCGGAGCAGGCGAAAGGTCACAGAATGTATCCTGCAGCTTCTCGGGGAAGTCAAGGTCCACCTCGGCAAAAAACCCAAACTCGTCGCACTCTTTTTCGATGTCGTGGTATAAAGGATCAACCCACTCAAACTGTCCTGTTGGGAGTGGCTGCATCATGGAGTGCCCGTAAAGATTATTCACGTCAGTGTACATGATGTAGCTTGATGGTTGGGAGGGGTCGTAACCAGTGGCTATGTGGTGATTGTTGGCGTGTGCGAAGCGTTGCGACACTTGGACCATGCCGCCCCGGATAGCTCTCTCGATGAAAAGCATGATATCAACATCGAAGATAAGTGAAAGTTTAACTTTAGTCAGCAGGAGCATGGCCGACCATGCCAGTCCAGGAAGGCTGTAAAAATATACAGGGTCCAGGTTGTAAATTTTTATCGCAGTCGCCCGAAACGCCTGGAACACATCGGCAAGAAGCGTCACATCAAGCTTCAGGTATGCATCGTGGTAATCACCGAAAGTTCGGCAACCCAACTCGACCCACATAGACTGAGCATGCTTGTACTCCTCGTCGGTAATACCTGAACCTCTCAGCTGGCTGTAGAACTTATCCTGGGGAGGCAGCAACTCTTCTTCGAACTTGGAAGGGTCTGTGACGTATTCGTAGGGGTAGACCCCTTTACGTCTGATGAGTGCGACATCTAAGTTCGGGAAACTTGATGTGGTAATGGCTAGTTGGTCGTCTCTGAGCTTCCCAGCAAGAGCATCGAGGCTTGCCTGGAGGAACCTCAGAGAGTCGAGGAACCGAAGCTCGATGCTGCTGCTTGAGTCGGGGATCGGCACCCACTTGCTGATGCTAATATAACGCTCCTCGTTCTGTGCCAGGACATTGATTCTCGCATTGTCGTACCCTAGATGTGTGACCAAGTGATGGAAATCATATCCCGAGCCATTGTGAAAAAAGACCGGTATGAAGCGCGGGTCCCTGGCTCTCAAGTTACACCTGTTGCACCACGGGCCAATGTAGCTTCCGGTCCCATAATGGTCATGGTGGTGGACCTTTTTGTTATCGTCAGTGAAGACCGAGTTGCAAACAGGACAATTTAGAGCCATTTCGTGCTGATGCATGTCTTCCGGAGACAGAGGCAGCATGGGCTTGGGGGCCAACAGCACCTTCCCTATCTTGATGGCTTCCTGTTGCATTCTCTCCAGGAAGTGTTTGACCGGGTCGGGACCGCGATACACATAGGGCTCGGAGGCAATATGTTGGTCTCGCCACACCACAACATAGGAGTAACTCGAGGCCTCGTGGATTTGGAAAGGAATGGTAGAGGATGTTTCGGGGTTGGGCTCGCAGTTAGACAGAGGTTGAAGAAAGGCCTCGAAGTCTGCTACAATATAGGCAGGATGCTTCACCATAGCACTGTGCATGCGAAAGCACTCTACTGCACCAGGTTCGGGCAGGATAGTTCGTGCAGGCTTGTTGGTACCACAGTAGAGCATGTGGCGAGCTAGCTTCTCAGCAGCAATGTTGGGTCCTCTGATGCGCCGGTAATCCTGCTGTTCTCGATTATGAAATGTAGACAAGCACCTGCGACACACCTCGACGTGGGTTTTGTCTTTGCTCCGTTGGCTCGAAACAAGCCGAGAGAGGGAACGGATAAGGGTGTAATGGTGATGGGTCTCGTCCTTGATGAGCAGGAGGTTGATTTCTCGTACCTCGTTGTTGTTGCTCACGTTGCTCACCCGGATGGGGTGGACCTCATGCTTGTTCTCGGTGAGACCGTAAACATTGATGGCTAATTGCAGGCCCAACAAGTCACGAGCACAAACCTCAAACTTGCGAATATGCGAGACTTCTACAGGGTAGGCAATCCCGGCCATTGCATCCTCCAGTTCCGACTCATACTGCTTGTAGTGTGCAACATAGCGTGGACTGCTTTTCCAGTGAACAGGGTGCAATGCTGCCAGCACCGACCAGAGGAAGCATTTGGTGTCTTTGTTTTGAATATTGAGAATAGCTTTCCTTGCTTCAACCTCGGGTGGCAGGGCAATATAGCTAGACCCTGCCAGTGGCAGGGACTTGCTAAGTTTCAGACGAAGTTTGTGGGGGTCGCCACACAGCGAACCGCCAGAGCCTTTAGCCTGATGCTCCTCGTGCTTTGCCACAAACTCCTCGACAAACTTGTCGTAGATGCTGTCGAGGTCAGTGACATCTGCCTGATGCAGTGTTTTTGCTTTTGTCGCATGGAAGAATTTATATATTTCATCAGACGGTTTCTTATACTTGCAGCATAGCACAGCATAGAATTTAGTGGAGTGTGTAGCCAATGCATCGTTGAGGATGGATATTATCTTAGCTCGCTCGCTCTCCAGAAAACTACGCACATCGCAGAAGCTGTCTGATGTTATGTCAAAGTCTTCTAATAAATGCTCAAACGCAAATCGGTCTGCTTTCTTCGCCAGCTTGACGCGTTTGGCAGGTGGCGATGCATCGAGGGAGGTTACTTCTACCTTTCGCTTGGAAGGTTGCGGTAGAGATGTTCCAGTGCTCTTGCAAGTAAGCTGGTGTCGCTTGAAGTTGGCAATAGTAATATTTTTTCCACACTTAGAGCACAGTTTGGTCGCACATATTCGCTTTCCCAGCACACAAGTACGACAGTGCCTTTGAAAAGTTTTACTTGACACAGCAATTTGGCACGTAGGGCAATTTTTTACAGAACGCATAATGCAGAGATTTTTTGGGGTATGTTATTTAATACCTAATGCTGTGCAATGCAAAATATAATTGTTCACTTTTTTTTAACTATTTTCTATGACCTTATTTGGTTTTTTTTTTCGCCAAATTATATGCTTCTAGTCTCCTATACAATACAATATACGTACAATATTGTCAACAGTATCATATTTGAGCAGGTCGCTTGTCACCTAAACACTACAGCTCACAGGTTGGTAAAATCTGACATGAAAGCAGATAATACGCTTAAGTCTTATTTATATATAATTTTCACGGGCGTACAATATTGTCAACAGTATCATATTTGAGCAGGTCGCTTGTCACCTAAACACTACAGCTCACAGGTTGGTAAAATCTGACATGAAAGCAGATAATACGCTTAAGTCTTATTTATATGTAATTTTCACGGACGTACAATATTGTCAACAGTATCATATTTGAGCAGGTCGCTTGTCACCTAAACACTACAGCTTACAGGTTGGCAAAATCTGACATGAAAGCAGATAATACGCTTAAGTCTTATTTATATGTAATTTTCACGGGCGTACAATATTGTCAACAGTATCATATTTGAGCAGGTCGCTTGTCACCTAAACACTACAGCTCACAGGTTGGTAAAATCTGACATGAAAGCAGATAATACGCTTAAGTCTTATTTATATATAATTTTCACGGACGTACAATATTGTTAAGAGCACCAGTTTTTGTAGAGCTCTCTTTTTCCATCTTTCCTCTATACAGTGAAGCTGTAGAAGACACAATTAGCTAACCTAGCATACAACATACCTTCCTAATTAATATGGATATTGTCACACATTCCTCTTATTTTATACTGTTGTAAATGGAAAAGATTATGTACGGTAAATGTTTTGTACATTATAGGGAAAAAATGCAAAATATCCCCTAACTTTAATTCGATCCACCTCTGAATCGAATTTTTTACATATTTTCACGCCGCCATATGTTGTTCTATTTTGCTTCTTTTACTTGCCTTGCTTAATTAACTCTCGCTAATTAGCATTTTTTTGGAAGAAGTCAAATAGAACAACATATGGCGGTATGAGAAATATGCAAATTAAAGAATACTTTGTAATATAAGGGCCCTAGCAATTAGCTTCGTCGACTAAGAGTACTCTTTTAAACGTCTTCAGCTAGATCGTATTACTACGCGAGGACGTTTAAAATGTTTGGGTGTTGAAAAAGTTTGACCCTACTTTTTATTTCTATTGTTTGCTAATAGATGGCGCTAATAGTACCCTCTCCTCTCCCTCTCCCCTCTTCTCCTCTGCTGTATGACAAATAGCACAAACATAAAATCAAGATTTTGGAGAGCAAAACATAAAATTTGCATGCATCTGATGTCGAACTAGGAACTTTTATCTTTCGGGGAGTCAACATTATTTTTTTACTCAGTCGTCATATAACATGAACACACGCAAACATTCAGATGTGCTTTTATTATTTTGTGTTCGGTAAGTACAAGTATATTCTTACATAAATTATTGTTTAATTTAATAAATTGTAAACTCGAAGCCTGCTATACTAACACTCCTTCTGTGTTTCATTATACTATTGAAAGCGAATGTTGCGTGCATACGGAAATAACACAGAAAAAAAAAGCGGATGGAAGCAAATTAAAATCAGTGGAGCAAGGTTAGTATTACGAGAACGTAAAAACATGTGCTTTCATTCAACTTCGAAAAATAAGAATGAATATGTGCATACAGAACACATATGCTTTCTTTTCACAGTTGTAAAATCATATAAATTGTACATGAAGTAAGTTACGGGAAGACTCTTTCTTTTATGTCTGTGTATATGTTGTACAATTAGGTACAAGTATTGTACAATTAGGTACAAATTGTTGTACAATTATTTTCCCCAGTTGTCCAGTTGGAGTTGGGGGCATAACACTGGTACTATTTGTAATCACAGTGCTTACTCATGTATTTTGTTTAATATTTTATTTCAAATTCACTGTCAGAAACTAGTGTTGCCAGTTCCTGGATGTAGGTTTACCTACTCTGCTGGTTGTCACTGTCAAGCTTCCAGTATTCGTACAGCATAAAAAGCCATAACCCCCCTCTCAAAATATATACATTGTATACGCCAAGATGCTCAATAGCCTAGCAACACATCATAAAAAAACATGCCAAGAGGACCCAATGGGTTTATAAGTCAGTGCTGCCAACTCCTATTTGTAGGTTAGCTTAACCTGTGAAAGATCATATAGTAGAATTTTTGTAGAGTAGGTAGGCAACACCGACGAGGCTCGAATCATTATTTGAGGCTCGAAATCATCATTTAATGCTCGTCAGTGTTGCCAACTCCTATTTGTAGGTTAGCTTAGCCAGTGAAAGATCATATAGTGGAATTTTCTTCGGATGGGTTGGCAAAACCCAAGCCTCAAAAAAACATCCAATAAAATTGCCAAATATAAAAAGGGGACAATGGGTCCCCCTCATAAAAGCTACAGTAAGAGCCCACAAGTCGCCAACACTAGGCCCCCAACAGTATTGCCAGACATAAAAAGTACATGGACCCCTCAGGTCCTTTGATAAAAATTTACAGTGAAAAACCCAGTAGGTTAACAACACTGTCAAAAAATCTACGGTAGTGTTGCCAGATGTAAACAGAGGGCAATAGACCCCCCTCATAAAAGGCTACAGTGAGCCCACAGTGTTGCCAACTCTGTGCCCCCAACAGTATTGCCAGACATAAAAAATACATGGGCCCCTCAGGTCCTTTGATAAAAATTTACAGTAAAAAACCCAGTAGGTTAACAACACTGTCAAAAAATCTACGGCAGTATTGCCAGATGTAAACAGAGGGCAATAGACCCCCCTCATAAAAGGCTACAGTAAGAGCCCACAGTGTTGCCAACTCTGCCCTCAAAATATACATCATAAAAGGCTACGACGAGCCACAAATGATGATTCGAGCCGCAAATGATTATTTAGAACCCGTGCACCTGCACTACTTGTACCTCCAAAAGGAATGGTCGGCATGCCACTGATTCAAGCTTCAAAATGCAGCGGTACCTTGAAATGACTATAGCTCAGAAACTAAATGCCCTAGAGATATGAAAGATATACCGTTGTACGCAGAATGAATCACAGATTTAGACGATATATAATTTATGCACATTTGGCGTATATATGGAGGGGGAAAGGGGGAAATCCCCTGAAAATACCTTTTTTTTAAAATTGGGTTTCGACCCCCTTGCCCACCCGAAAAAAAAGGATATGAAAAGTTCAAAATGCACATAGAAATTATCGCTGGCATGTAAGAAACAGAAAAATGTTTGCATCATTGTCGTATGACCAATGTAACTTGAGTTGTACTCCCAAAAGGAATGGTCGGGACGCCACTGATTCAAGCTTCAAAATGCAGCGGTACCTTGAAATGACTATAGCTCAGAAACTAAATGACCTAGAGATATGAAAGATATACCGTTGTACGCAGAATGAATCACAGATTTAGACGATATATAATTTATGCACATTCGGCGTACATATGGAGGGGGAAAGGGGGAAATCCCCTGAAAATACTTTTTTTAAAAAAGGGGTTTCGCCCCCCCCCCGCCCCCCCGAAAAAAGGATATGAAAAGTTCAAAATGCACATAGAAATTATCGCTGGCATGTAAGAAACAGAAAAATATTTGCATCATTGTCTTATGACCAATGTAACTTGAGTTGTACCCCCAAAAGGAATGGCCACTGATTCAAGCTTCAAAATGCAGCGGTACCTTGAAATGACTATATAGCTCAGAAACTAAATGCCCTAGAGATATGAAAGATATACAGTTGTACGCAGAATGAATCACAGATTCAGACGATATATAATTTATGCACATTCGGTGTACATATGGAGGGGGAAAAGGGGGAAATCCCCTCAAAAATACTTTTCTTAAAAAAATGGTGTTTCCCCCAGCCCCCCCCGAAAAAATGTCAAAATGCACAAAATGCAAAATTTATGCAAATTTGGTGTATATATGGAGAGGAAGGGAGAAAAACCCCAAAAATTATTTTAAAAAATTGTCACTTCACGCAAAAAATGTCCTCGCACTTGGGCACAAAACGACACCTACGCACAATATTCACGGACGAAAAGCTAGAACGCAGTAAAAAAATGAGCACCGATTCTTGCAGCTGCTTGAAATTCTATTTTTAGACAATGCAGGGTAACCCCTGTCGCAACTTGTGTACACTTGTGCTAAAAAAGCAAAGGTTTCCTTCAGGGCGTTTCGAAATTCCATTCTCACAACGCAGATTCAGCAACCAGTCTTCCCCCTCCCCCCACCCCCTCCCCCTCACGGAAAACTTTCATTTTGACATCGGATACTGATAAACAAGCTTCCTTCGAAAGCAGTTCACAGGCGGGAGTGAAAAGCATTGCTTTAGAACAAGAAAGCCGGTGTTCCTTTGTCGGCAAAAATTTGACCTTGAAAAGAGACGCAAAAGAGAAGTCCCTTTTCCCGCCTTTCCCCCTCCATTTTCATGAAGACAAAAAAAAATGCAAAAAACATTTCTGTTAAATACATGTATTAGGAACAATATAAAAAGAATCGAAATTCTAGCCAAAAATAGAAAAGTTATAACGTAAAAACTACGACCTTGACACAGCGTCTCGATCGAGACGCTTGGGACAGTGAGGCTTACATTTGGGAATCTCGTTCGTGACGCTTGGGCGGCAAAAGGTTAATTTTAGGCTAATGCCTACGTTGTTAGGTTAGGCTAGGGTTACCAGATCGCTATAAGGGAAATGTCGGACATGCTGTCCCAAAATATTTTCAATAAATAATACGTACATGTGTCTATAGAATATGTTAGAAAGTAATTTAAAAATGACACTTTTCAGTTTTAAAAAATGAATTCTTAAAAGCGAAATTTCAGAACTTGCAACCATAGTAAATAATGCACCTCTTAGTACAAGAGGAGCCAATTTTTCTCAAAATTTCAGGTTTAGTCAAAATATATTTAGGTTAGAGTGGACAGTCAAACTCTTGAAATTATAGAGACCAGTACCAAACATTTTACAGACTTTATGAAAGAAAGCATTTCTCTTGTGAGTCTGTTGTGCTGATGGTAGTGAAAGTACACTCTCAAGATTTGCACTATGACCTGTAATGGCAAGGAAATATTCATCAATTACCGTAATTTGAAATGGTTCCAAAAGTTTCATCTTGGATAGTTTTTAGTTCAATAACAGGGTGTCTACCAAAACAACACATCCAGAATTCTTGACATTTTCTGGACATTTCTAGACTTTTTCCGTTTTTCTTAACGTTTATTTATTCGATCCCTACTTAGGTAAAGTTGGAAATTCGTAATTAAGAAAATAAATATTTATTTAATGAAAACCCCTAGATGAAAACTGAAGCTGTAACTATTTAAGAAGAGAATTAGATCTGCTTTATCTATTAAGCATCCTGGACTGTTTTCGGCAGACTAGCGATGCTTTGGCATCTGGATTGATTGATTGAGTTGGTGTTTTAAGTCCACTTTGTGCACAGTAAGGCTAATCGGGACTGGACCTACGGTTTCAAGTGGGATCCGAACCACTATGATTCTCCACCGGGTATTGACCCCGGGACCCTTTGGCGTCTGGACTCATCCAGTATAATCTTATGTGGGGTTTGTGTCTGTTGTCCCTATATGTTTGTGACTGTCCCTTCATCCATCTTATCTTACCACCGTTCATCCTCATCTTCGCGATTAACCAAAGGGGCAGAAAAAGTGAAGTAAAATAAACTAAATCAACCAATCAGTCATTGTGATAACAAAAATTCTTGACCACAAGAATAATTTATTGTCTTTTTATTGATTTCTTTACTTTTTCTTGACTTCCATTACTCTCTTGACTGGCAGGCACCCTGAATAACTTTGTTCTCTATGCCCTTGCTTTACAATCAAAATATTGAATAAGAATGGGAAGCACCTTATTTCATCAGTATAAAACCAAAAGCAAGAAATTCCGCTTGCATTGAATAGTAACATCATCAGAAAGTGGTCCGAAAACTTTGTTCATTAATTGCTTCCGTTTTATCGTTTGTTTTCTAGCAGGACAAACTTCTATTTTCTTTTTGGGAAATGACTGAATCAAAATAAATTTCACTAATGAATTTGGAAGCGCAGTCCATAGACTTGTAACTTGCATGATTTTTTTGTTATGTATTTCCCTAATTTAATTAATATTATGTGATGCTCAAAATGTAGGACATTTATGATATTTTTCAAATTCCTCCCTGACACCGGACATTAGGCTACAATGTAGGACATGTCCGGGAAAAACAGGACGTCTGGCAACCCTAGGTTAGGCAGGCTAGCTATGTATGCACAAGGTAGCAAAACTGTTCCGCGACAAGAAAGACCCGTGATTTACTGTAGAATTCGAAACTTCTCAGTTCTTTGTTTCGTACCGTCCTATAAATTTGAGACTGGTGGAAGCTGGAAACTAATATCTGAATACACAATGCGTGATTTTGATCATGACGTGAATTTTTTTCCCCTTGCGATACGATTCATTGGTTTGTATAACTGAATGAAGCGCAGATGCTTACTTTTGGTAACATAATTTTGTACTTGGAAAGATAAATTGATCTGGAGAATCTATTATGACACTGCAGGTTGTTTTCTGCTATATAAACTGTTCAGGCAGAGGGAAATATTTCACACTGATTTTTCCAGGACGAGGATAGTAATTCTATAATATTTAGTTTCTTGTAATTTAGATGAATATGAATCCTAACCTACTTCAGCAGTGGCGGAAAAAGGAGGGGCTATTACCTCCAACTTTTGTCCCTGCAGTAGAGGTGTGCGGGATCTCGAAAAGTCGGGATCGGGAAAAAAAATGACTTCCCGATTTTTCGGGATCCCAAGGAGTCGGGGAAATGCCGAATGGTCATTTTAAAAAGTCGTCAATTCTCGATGTTTTCTGCATTGTAAATGTCTGGAACTTATCGGAAATTGTTAGTATTTGTACCAGAAGTGCAAAAACAAGGGCTTAAGATGGAAATTACGTATAGAATTCGAGATTTCAAGAGCTTTGGGAAATTTCGAACATATCCCGTTCCGAGAATTTCCCGACTTTGTCGTGAAATTGAGAATTTTCCCCGTCCCGAATGTCGGGATTTAAAGAATTTCCCGCCCCAACCCAAAAAATTCTGCCCCGCAGTATGGTAAACCTTATCTCCAAAGGGAAATAAACTGTCCTTGCCGCCACTGTACTCATACAAATGAGTATTTTATCTTTAACGACTTTAACAATAATTTACTGGGAAAACGTTGACTTTCTTTTGTCTAAAACATGTTTAAACATGTTTTTTTAACTCATGTTTAAAACTATGTTTAAAACAAAAAAAAACATGTTTTAAACAAAAAGAAACAGTTTGTTTTGTTCTTTTTTAAAAAATCACAAATCTTGGCAACCCTGGTCAAGAAGGAACTAGCAGATGCAAAAGCCTATGGGGGCTATTCACCGTATGTTTACATTTCTGTGCTTCCTTGGCGCAGGCGGGAACCTTACTTCCGGTTTTCAATAGAATAACATTGAGTTCAAAGGTGTAAAGGCAGTGTCTTAAGAAAAGGCGACAATCATTGTGTGACATTTGGTTACAACACGAGGTTGGGAACAAATATTTTTTCTCGGGTACCCATGCATAGTTTACAGACAGATTCGATACGGGAAAATCAGTGGATTCAGGCAGTAAAGCGAAAAGACTGCACACAAACACGATGGAATGGGCTCTATAGTCGACACTACATCACCAGAGTAATTCAAATGAAAATACTTTACGTGTTTCGAAAATCATAATTGTCTAACTCATATATGTTGACTATATTGAAAAATTGAAACTCTTTATAATAATACAGAAATCCAAAAATTAAAATTTAAAATTTAATGTAATCAATGTAAACTTTATTAGTAAAATTTATACTAACTTCTAAAGTATTTTCTTGAACGACACTTGCAAAAGTTAGTAATAAAATACAATAACTGTGCATTTCAAATTGTTGTGCTGGATATCCACTCGAATAGCATTAATAAATAATAATATATTTAGAAAAAAAATTGTTTATTTCATTAGTTTAGTAATTATTTATTGTATAAAATTTATAACAGTTGTAATTATTATTATTATTTCTACAATTTCTACTTTTATTACTGGCCTTTCCCCCTACAAAAATTTCTGACGACGCTCTCTCTAAGTCATATGATAAAATTAACGGGGCTGTGATTGACTACACAATGTCGAAAATTATACATTTTACTGTTGTAAAATTGAAGTTTTCAATGTTTATTGTTTATAATTTATGTAAGCTTTATTTCAACCTGCAGAAGTCTTAACACGAAACTGTTGTTAGAAGATCAACATTGACTTGGAAAATACTACTATTTTTCCGCAAATCTTCATCCAAAGGATTCGGAAAATTGCCAATCTTTTCTAGGTACCTTTGTTTCTCTATATCATTCAAAAATTTCAAGTGATCCATTTTGTTTCCGATCTTTTATAAGAAAATAAGCTCGGTGACGATCTGTATCCCACTTGTTTACGTTGGAAAATTGCCCAAACCGGAAGTTCTTTCCCGCCACCTATAATCGAATTGTCGGATCGATTATTTTTTGTTTACTCAGGAATAACCCCCATTGGCTTATCTACTACCACAGTACTACTACTCAAGGAAGACCGTGTCCGAAAGGCGCAAGACAGAACTTGAAGCGAACATACTTCGAGAATGGTCTCAAAGTTCAGTCTCGAATTCTTGGACTCAGTGCCGGGTCTACAACCCGCAAAACCCCACAGTGCGGAGGGGCGGTAATAAGTAAGCCTTTAGTGGGGCCCTCAGCCATTGACATAGTAGAGGGTTCGTATATGCACATATAAAAAATAAACGTAGTTACTCAGAGGTACAAAAACGAATACAATATCACAGGTAAAGTTCAAGTTCCCTGTGCATGTAGCAACGTGCAGGCAGACAGGGCCCCACATATTTTCAATGCTGGACATCTTGGAGGTGATGTGATGAGCACCACGCTCCGGCCGCATTTACACCCCCCTTTCAACGGGTACCCTGTGATTTGATGTTGGATGGACCCTGGATCAGCTTTTTGCGGGGACAAAGCTGGAAAAATTCCGACCTTAGATCAAATCAGGCTACAATTTCACGAGAAATGCTGTGGTGAAGGTTTCTTCAACCTACCTTTTATCAGAAAAGAGTTTTGACTGCATGATTGTAACAAATGTACCATTCTACAGCTGTGATTTATATATATATATATATATATATATATATATATATACACATACACCTATATCACATCACTACTGGTGCCGAAACTGGGAGAGAGGGGCCCGGGCCCATCCCGTTCTCGTTTGACCCATTATAAGGAGCCCAATGCATATCTTCCAACATATTACATAACTTTTGCACACAGAAACTTCACACACAACAGGTGGGAAATTTCGCAGGATTCTGCTCTGAAATGGGCCGAATCAATAATGTGGGACTATCGCTCAGTTTGAGGGTATTTCTTGTGCTTGTGCGTTTACTATTTCAGTATTTCCATTTTCAAACAGACAATGAATTAAGGAGAACGCATGGCATATTATGAATGAATATGTGCGAGAATAGAGGAAGAAGCATGTGAATACTGCAGTCCTCATGCTCTTGAATGAGGCAGTCCATTGACCATTGCAAAATAGGCTCCTTTGTTTCCTTTCGGAAATGTCAAAAATCGCTCGCCCAGAAGAAAATTTTATCTTGGGCCTTCCTTATTATGTAAATATGTGTGAAGATATTAAACTCCTATAAAGGATTGTAAGTATAAGTATTATAAACAGAATATGATAAAAAATTCTCAGTCAAAAGTTACATGTAAAGTATTATGTTGTATAATTACATAATCACAGTAGTGCAGTAAATTTTTTGTCCAGCTAATAAAGTTCTATGTACCCTGATATATGTTTTGTTTTCAAAGACAGTTATTGCAATTATTATTTTTTCAAAGGTTAATTCAAGCGTATTAGGTTCCACCTTAAGGTAAAAAAAATTGCCCCTCTTCCCGCAAACAGAAATAAATCAGTATTTATGCCTTACTTAGCTTTACCCCCCCAAAATCTCTTTGGAAATCGGCGCCTATGCACATCACTCCCTTGCCATTTAAAAAAAAAATTGAGTTGAATTCAATATGGCGGCCACTAATATGGTGGACGTCCGCTTGGAACACACCAACGTGGTTCCCCCTAAGCCTAACCTGTTTCTATCATGACCAATTGTACCCAGCCTAACTCCTTTACTTTTTATAGGGGGTGTTAACGGACTTTTGAATCACCCTGTAGGCCTTCGTATGTGAGTTTGTCAACATGAGATCAAGAATTACACACACAGACATTATATATGTGTAATACATGTATAATGTGTGTGTGTGTGTGTGTGTGTGTGAAGGTAGGTAGAGAGGGGACCTTTGGTAATATTTTTCTGGGGGGGCGGGGGCGAGATTTGTAGATCCGGCACTGCTTGGACTGGAAGCGAAAATCTTTCGATTGCAGCGCCTAATAGAGTCATGGCCATGTGCACGAACGAAGATCAAATTTTAAACTCTGATCGGGAAAGGATCACTGGAAAATTCCATTGCACAAAGACGGTTCAACACTTGATCGCGATCTAGGAACATAGTAGTGTTATTTGTGGTATTATAAACTCAACAAATGATGAACCCCCCTCAGGCAGATTTGGCTACACTTAAAACAAGCTCAACATGCCTATATGAGCTTTTTGCTCAAGTGTGGAACCCTGTCTAATCCAAGATTTTTGTAAAAATGCCCTCGGGAATTTCCCGAAACTACCGTGTACAAATGATGAGCCCCCTCAGATTGATTTGCCCATACTTACAAAAGTTGCATCAGCCAGATTGTTGTCCATAAGCTTGTTAAAAATATGCCCCTTCTTGATATTGTTTTGGATACACTTGAAATTAAGCCAAAATCCTCATAAAACCCACACCCACACACACACACCCACACACACACACACACACACACACACACACACACACACACACACACACACACACACACACACACACACACACCTACCCACACACACCCACACACACACACACACACCTACCCACACACACCCACACACACACACACATATTTACTTCCGGTCCACTTCCGGTTTGCCTACTTCCGGTCCACTTGTGGCCTATTTCTGGTTTATTTATATTGCATCATGTTTTGCAACAAATTATTACCCAATATTAAGCAATAAATTATTAGATGACATAATGTGATGATGTGTTATATTCTGATTGGCTTATTGTTTCAGATGTTTTCAATGCGGTCTGTGCTTAGGCTATATAAAGAGATTTTGCATTGCATATCAGCCAGTATTGTGAGAGTTGTTGAAGAGTAAGGGTGTGTTGTTGCAGTGCTGCTCATATTTTTTTAAACACAAAAATATTGCAAATTTATATAAATTGAATTACAAATCTATTTGATTTAATAGACAGAATTTTTGACAACCTGTCATAGGTTTATTAAGTATAGAGTTTTGATTTGAACCCCAAGAAATTTTATATAAATACCAAAGCCAAAAAATATTAACACACATACACACACACACACACTAAATATACAAAACACACTGCTGAACCCAACTGATATTTTTTTTATTAAGCATAGAATTTTGATTTGAACCCCAAGAAATTTTATATAATAAACATAACAAAATTCTAATATTTATTTTTGTTTAACAGGTACAACAAGTTCTGAGCACATAAGCAGTTTCTGAGGAATACAAGGCAGCAGCAGCAGCAAGCAATTAACTTATAGAAGGCAGTGTGTATCATATCTAATTGTTTGACAATTATTGGTTCAACAATTGCTATGAGCATTGTTTTGAGTATAGGATGCCTATGATTGCATCTCAGAGTTTAAATTGGAGACATTATAAATATTCAAATAAAATTATTAACAAGATATCTAAAAATAAGAAGATTGAATTTGTTACAACTGATAATGGGAATTTGTACAGTGGTGAAGATTTCAATCCAGAGTTTGTATCTCATTCCAACTATATATATTTGTATGAGCTTGTCATGTATTTTATAAGGCAAAAATTTAGAGATTGCACTTATGATTGTATTGTTGAGGCACTGGGGCAGAATAATTTGCATGACATATGCAACTGTGGGAGAGTTTTGTCCAGCCTCTCAGTGTGATTTCAGGCACAGGAATCTGGCAGTTGGGAATCAACCCGCAGCAGGCAGCCCCGATTATTTCAGCAGAGACAGCAATCAAGGTAAATAAATATTTGCTGCAAGTGTAATTTAATTCTCTTCTCATCAGTGTAGCACATTTCCTGTCTTATGCAGTTCCAAATCCCTGCCCCATCAGTGCTGCAGTCAGGCTCGGGTCTGTATGCAGGAAGAGGCAAGACATTTGTTTGAAATCTGTTTTGAAGCCTGTACCTAATCACAGCACAGCTCTGTCAGAGATAGGGACAATGAGTAATATCTGTAATTAATAATTCAGTAATCATTTCTAACAAGTTTAATTTTCAATAGGCTCTTCTCATTAGTGTAACACATTTCCTGTCTTATGCAGTTCCAAATCCCTGCATAGCAGTGCTGTAGCCAGGCTCGGGTCTGTATGTAGGAAGAGGCATAGTTGAAATCTGCTTGGGTATAATTTTTTGAAGCCTGTACCTCATCACAGCATAGCTCTGTCAGAGGATAGGGACATTGAGTATAAAATCTGTAATCAATAAGTCAGTAATCAATTCTAACAAGTTTAATTTTTAATAGGATCTTCTCATCAGTGTAACAAATTTCCTGTCTTGTTTCACATGCAGTTCCAAATCCCTGCCCCATCAGTGCTGTAGAAATATGAGCCAGGCTCGGGTCTGTATGTAGGAAGAGGCAAAACATTTGTTTGAAATCTGCTTGGGTATAATTTTCTGAAGCCTGTACCTAATCACAGCACAGCTCTGTCAGAGATAGGGACATTGAGTATAAAATCTGTAATCAATATTGTCAGTAATCAATTCTAACAAGTTTAATTCTCTTCTCGTCAGTGCTGCAGCCAGGCTTGGGTCTGTATGCAGGAAGAGGCAAGATATTTGTTTGAAATCTGCTTGGGTATAATTTTCTGAAGCCTGTACCCATCACAGCATAGCTCTGTCAGAGATAGGGACATTGAGTAATAATTAATAATTATTTTTGTCAGTAATCAATTCTAACAAGTTTAATTTTTAATAGGTTCTTCTCATCAGTGTAACAAATTTTCTGTCTCATGCAATTCCAAATCCCTGCCCATTATCAGTGCTGTAGAAATATCAGCCAGGCTCGGGTCTGTATGTAGGAAGAGGCAAGATATTTGTTTGAAATCTGCTTGGGTATAATTTTCTGAAGCCTGTACCTAATCACAGCACAGCTCTGTCAGAGTGTAACAAATTTCCTGTCTTGTTTCACATGCAGTTCCAAATCCCTGCCCAGCAGTGCTGCAGCCAGGCTCGGGTCTGTATGCAGGAACAGGCATGATATTTGTGAAATCTGCTTGGGTATAATTTTCTGAAGCCTGTACCCATCACAGCACAGCTCTGTCAGAGATAGGGACATTGAGTAATATCTGTAATCAATAATTAATAATTATTCTTGTCAGTAATCAATTCTAACAAGTTTAATTTTTAATAGGCTCTTCTCCTGTCTTGTTTCACATGCAGTTCCAAATCCCTGCCCATCAGTGCTGTAGAAATATCTTCCAGGCTCGGGTCTGTGTGTAGGAACAGGCAAGATATCTGCTTGGGCATAATTTTTTGAAGCCTGTACCCATCACAGCATAGCTCTGTCAGAGATAGGGACATTGAGTATGTATTATTACTGCACCTGCCCCATCTAACATGTTGCTGTGTTTCTTCAATACATTAGTCATAATCAATAAAATATTCAGAACAAATTTCTATAAGATATGATAATTTGCAATAATCTGGATGTATGAGATGTTTTATTTTCTGTATTTTTCAGGTTCTCTTGTTACAATCTTGTTTCTCTCTCCAATATTGCCATCACTATAATTCCACATGTTCTATGCTAACAATTTCAAATTTGAAAATATATCTGTAATCAATAATTAATAATTATTCTTGTCAGTAATCAATTCTAATATTTAATTTTTAATAGGTTCTTCTCATCAGTGTCCTGTCTTGTTTCACATGCAGTTCCAAATCCCTGCCCATCAGTGCTGCAGCCAGGCTCTGGGTCTGTGTGCAGGAAGTTTGTAGTTGAAATTTGCTTGGGTATAATTTTTTGAAGCTTGTACTTCATCACAGCATAGCTCTGTCAGAGATAGGGACATTGAGTATAAAATTATTACTGCACTATATTTTAAAACTTGCCCTATTTAATATTGCTGTGTTTCTTCATAATCAATAAAATATTCAGAATAAATTTCTATAAGATATGACAATTTGCAATAATCTGGATGTATGAGATGTTTTATTTTCTGTATTTTTCAGGCTCTGCAATCATAGGCATCCTATAATCAAAACAATGCTCATAGCAATTGTTGAACCAATAATTGTCAAACAATTTCAACCTTAAATCATAATGGCACCTGTCTGTATAAAAATTAACAAACAATCCAACAATTCTCTTGTACTTGTTGTATACAAGCCTTTCAAACTTGCTGATAAAATTGAGAAATAGGCATTGGAAAGGCCTGTCACTGGCAAGCACCCACTGCATTTCAGTTTCATTTTGCACTGTAAACAGGTCATACTCGGACAGGCCAAAGAATCTAAGCTTTAAATCATCAACAAGTGACTTAGATTTTATGTATTTTGAAATACATCTTCTCTCAAAAAATCCTGTGTCAAGATTATCCATGCAATTAGATATGATACACACTGCCTTCTATAAGTTAATTGCTTGCTGCTGCTGCTGCCTTGTATTCCTCAGAAACTGCTTATGTGCTCAGAACTTGTTGTACCTGTTAAACAAAAATAAATATTAGAATTTTGTTATGTTTATTATATAAAATTTCTTGGGGTTCAAATCAAAATTCTATGCTTAATAAAAAAATATCAGTTGGGTTCAGCAGTGTGTTTTGTATATTTAATGTGTGTGTGTGTGTATGTGTGTTAATATTTTTTGGCTTTGGTATTTATATAAAATTTCTTGGGGTTCAAATCAAAACTCTATACTTAATAAACCTATGACAGGTTGTCAAAAATTCTGTCTATTAAATCAAATAGATTTGTAATTCAATTTATATAAATTTGCAATATTTTTGTGTTTAAAAAAATATGAGCAGCACTGCAACAACACACCCTTACTCTTCAACAACTCTCACAATACTGGCTGATATGCAATGCAAAATCTCTTTATATAGCCTAAGCACAGACCGCATTGAAAACATCTGAAACAATAAGCCAATCAGAATATAACACATCATCACATTATGTCATAACCAACCAATCAGAAAACAACACATGTCTAATAATTTATTGCTTAATATTGGGTAATAATTTGTTGCAAAACATGATGCAATATAAATAAACCAGAAATAGGCCACAAGTGGACCGGAAGTAGGCAAACCGGAAGTGGACCGGAAGTGGACCGTAAGTGGACCGTAAGTGGACCGGAAGTAAATATGTGTGTGTGTGTGGGTGTGTGTGGGTAGGTGTGTGTGTGTGTGTGTGTGTTTGTGTGTGTGTGGGTGTGGGTTTTATGAGGATTTTGGCTTAATTTCAAGTGTATCCAAAACAATATCAAGAAGGGGCATATTTTTAACAAGCTTATGGACAACAATCTGGCTGATGCAACTTTTGTAAGTATGGGCAAATCAATCTGAGGGGGCTCATCATTTGTACACGGTAGTTTCGGGAAATTCCCGAGGGCATTTTTACAAAAATCTTGGATTAGACAGGGTTCCACACTTGAGCAAAAAGCTCATATAGGCATGTTGAGCTTGTTTTAAGTGTAGCCAAATCTGCCTGAGGGGGGTTCATCATTTGTTGAGTTTATAATACCACAAATAACACTACTGAACATCAAAACGAGTTTATCTTCTGATCGGCCATTCGCGACCGTTTTGGTGTCTGATCCTGGTTCACGATACTGACGCTTCGACTGAAGACAGTTGTTTTTTTAATATAAAAAGAGCGGAAAGTGATATCGAGGGCGTGGAAACGCTAGAGATGTTGGATGTACAATGCTGATAATTCGAGAACTATGTAAACTAAAAACTGCCAAAATAATAATAATAATTTGTGGTTCTGTGGTGCAAAGTCGTAATGTTTCTAAATACTGTACTTTGTATCCCAGAACACAAAACATATGGACGGGTTAAATTTACAGTGGTGTAAGCCACTTTTTTTTTTTTTTTAAAAAAAAAAAAACACTTAGACATAGAAACCAGATCGAGATAAGTTAATCTGTTAACAGAGAACGTGAACTAAATCAGAGATTCCTTCAACTGTCAACAGATGACAGTTTAAGGTCTAGTGATAAAGGAAACAGCTGTTGGGTTGATCAGCAAAGTGCTGTGAGTCAGACTGTTTTTTTCTTTTTAACAAAGTGACTTACACCACTGTAACTTTAACCCGTCCATATATAAATATCATATATTACGTGCAAGGTAAATTAGAACAGAGCAATGTTTACGATATTGCTACATGGTGTTGGAAATATGATTGTATAAATTTACGAAAATACATGACACGACAATATAAATATATAAGAATTAAGAAATGAAAAATTCAAATACTTACCACAGTACGGTAATAATAGAAATAATAATAATATATCTTTATTGAGCGGGCGAGGTTCAGCGTACGCTGTTCTCTCAAAATCGAATGCATTTCGTAAGGCATTAAAGTCCCGTAGAAGAAGGTTCCATCTCATCCTTTTGTGTTGTGTCGTCAGATCTTTTTTAATATTATTTTTTTTTTCACTCCACTACATCCTTGTACATATTGACAAGGTTGATTAGTATACATCTCTCAGAAGTTTGCAGCCCGAATTATTTTCTTCTCCTATATGTTGATACTTTAACACATCACATTACTCTAAGGGGTTCTTGATTGTCATTTGTTTTAGCCAACTAATCAGGTATAGCCTTACAAATTAATCTCGGATCAGTTCAACGGAATCTTGTGAACGTCGTTTTTGGTTGGTGCAATGCAAATCTTTAAACCAAGTTCATTTAGAGTGGATTAAATTTGATCGGCGTTGGTGCACGTGGCCATCAGTAGATAAAACTAAGAAAACATTATTTTTCCCGCGTTATAAACACACACTTGTTTTTCGCATAGAATAAAATAATATTTTTAAAAGTTCGTATATTTACATTATCACAAAATATAAGACCAACAACTGGAAGAATTTCGACTTCTATGATTTAAAATACAGACAGAATGCTGTTTAATTCATTTTTCCCTACCGACATCACTGACAGCGAAAGTGTCATGCAGTAGACAACAGATGGCTGTACCTGCCATATGTGTGGTTTCAACCAATATGTTCAAAGCCTGAGAGTAATCGAACAAGGCCCACGACTTAGAGTTCGTGCCTTGTATTAATAGTTTGCGGAGGGAAACTAATAATACACGACAAGGTATGTGTAATGTTCGAAACCAGAATGTGTATTATACTTTTCAATGATAGTTTTTAAAAGTCAAATGTTTTATGAATAGTTGCACATGAAAATAACATATTTCATCTATGTATAACATTTTGCTGTTCCACCTTCGTAATAATGTTGAGCCGTCCTGTTAGTCTTCAGAGTATTTGATGGGTCAGGTCCTAATTCAGTACTAATACAAGTTGTACCGGTGGATGAGAGATTAGTTTAAATTACATGAATAGGAACATTGTAGGCAGTAGGAGCGTAATTATAATGATAGGATCACCAAACCTTACCTCCCAAGCCTACGCGCTTAACCATATTACAGAACAGGGTGAGAAAATTATTCTGGAAAAAAAGTACAATGTGTAATCATAAAACTTATTCAGTGTGTGTTTATAGGTATGCTTGAATTCGATTCATGTAGAAAACACCTGTGTTACATGATGATATCTGAACACAATCGCAACTTGCGCCATTTTCTAAAACCTATTTTGCTAGGAGCGGTGGTAAAAAATAGAGGAGGTAGTATATGGTCTTCATTAAATGTGTAAGCATGTCAGACAATGCAAACATTAAATTGAACCTGAAAAATGTGTACCTAGGGCAAGCGAAAAGCCATATTTATCCATTGAAATAAATCCAAATGAAGCATAAACAAAGTCCCGGCCATCGTATCAATGTTGTTTTATATTTGTTCTTTTGTTCCTTTGTCGGAATGAAGCTGAACAAACAGAATAGTGACACAAAAGAACTAAACTGCAAATACAAATCACCAATACGATCGATTTAACGAATGGAGTAAAGGAAAGGGGGGTGGGGGGGATGTATAGGAATATTGAAGTACATACAACCTTTTATGGTAGTGCACTGTTCCGATGGTATCGAGACGACACGCTCTGTCTCGTTGTCGGTTAAATCACGATTTATAAACACATGTTTTGTTCTCGTTTCGATATCGAAGGGCAAGCCAGAGTCCCATCTCAGATCTCGGACTGTATAGCATAAGCATTAGGTAACATATTGGTGCAACCGAACCAACTTTCACGGCTTATAGAGGTCATTAAAGGAAACAACGTTTCTTTAGTGACTTGTTTCTGTTTGACGCTTAGCTTCGACGCTACGAACCCTCGAGAAGCAGGATTTTATCGTCCTCAGTCTAGAAAGAACGCTGAGTTGTTGTTTTAGGTCCACTTTATGCACAGTGAGGCTAATCGGGACTAGACCTACAGTTTAAAGTGGAATCTGAACCACTACGTGCCTCCACCGGGTATCGAACCTGGGACCCCTTGATTACAAGGCGACGACTCTAGAAGGAACTAATTAATGATTTGGTTTATTTTACTTAGCTTTTCTACCACTCATGGCTAATTTCGAAGATGAGGATGAGTGATGACATGATGAAACTGATGAAGGGACTCTCACAAAGAGCAACCATGCCCAGGCAGTGTTTCGAACCCGGGACCTCTGAAGATGAGGATGAATGATGATGCGATGAAATTGATGAAGGAACAATCAGACACAAATATTGATTGATTTAGTTTATTTTACTTTGCGTTT
Source organism: Lepisma saccharinum (assembly GCF_977018435.1). NCBI lineage: Eukaryota > Metazoa > Arthropoda > Insecta > Zygentoma > Lepismatidae > Lepisma > Lepisma saccharinum. The sequence goes on from NC_139236.1 coordinate 93,300,423, forward strand.
TGTGCCTCTTGGCTAATTTGCGAAGATGGGGATGAGTGATGAAATGATGAAATTGATGAATGGACATTCACAAACACCCAAGCCCGAGCGGGATTCGAACCTGGGACCCTTGGTCAGACACAAATAGACAGCACGAGCCTCACAAAGGATTATACTGGCAGTGAGTCCAGACGCCATAGCCTCGATAGTCTGTAAAATGCAGCCCAGTGTGTACTACGTGGAAGGGAGGTCTTGAGTAAGGGCCACCCCTTACACCTCGATTATATTTCAGAGTTTTACGGAATATTTTCAAACATAAAATTTCTTACTAGGTGCATATTTAATTCAGATCTTAAAGTAATTTTGTGAAATTATCTAATTACAATTTTATTATTACTTTACAGTCAGACTTGAATGATTATAATGATTTTAACCAGTAACGTAACACATTATTAAAACCTTAAAACGGTGTTTCTGACCAATATAGCTTAACGTAATGCTAATATTGCGTTGGGATCGAACTAACTAGAGACCTTTAGATTGTATTGGGTGGTGTAGTTATTCATCATTCATCTTTCAGATGGTAATCACTCGCTTGGCCTAAATGTGATATATGCAAGAGGTTACATTCAAGGTTATGGCAAAATAACTTAAATGTACATTAATTGGATTTCTGTACTCTCCATGACTGAACCGATATGGATTTGTCTAGAAAAGGATATTACTTGCCTCACAATTATATCGTTATTTCCACGGTTGTCCTCTCAATTGTCACATGTCTGACCTCCATGTCAGAATTCACCCTGTTCACGCACCATTGTCCAATAATCGTCCCCCACTTCCATTCTCTCTCGCCAACTGTCCTCGCTCCCTCTCGATTCCAACGCTCATTGCATACCCGTCTCTCAAGCCAATAACCTAACGTTTGCCTAATTGCTTATTCCGCATTCCTTTCTTTGTTTCCAGCTATGCTAAGAATGACAGAAGACTTGTCCCTTCTACCCAATACCTTGAGTACGATACCATACTGTTGGCAAAGAATTTTGCATGTACTTTCGAATTCGCGACAGAAAGTCCCTGGTTCAAATCTCTGCGTGGAACCGTCTGCTCGCCAATTTCATCTGATCACTCGTCCTTATCTCGTCGCGATCAGCCAAAAGTGCCAGAGAAACGACACTAATAACAAAAATACATACAAATACATGTCGAGTTGATCCATTAGTTTAAAAGTTCATTCTGTAGGACTGCACATTACATGAACTGTTTTCCCATAAGATGAAATATTAGTAAAAGAACACCACACCAATATACGGTGTATACACAACAGATAATCCCTTGAGACTAATGGGAATTAACGCTTTATGAGGTCGAAGCGACTCTGTAATCGCCAAGCTTCCAAGCACTGGAAGAAATGAAATTATTGGAAGCGGCAAAGCAAGCGTTCCAATTGATTCATTCGCCAGTCCTCTTTCCTGATCCAGCACTAAGCTGCCTTATCGCCATGATGCATTGACGAAAGGGTCAGTGCATATAGCTTAGCAGGAGATTATGAGCTTATTTATGCTACTACGGGTGTCACAAGCTCTGAGTTATCGGTGTGGCTTGCAGTTACACGTTATTAAGCGGGGAAGCATAAATTCTCGTTGGAATGTTTGTGCCAGGTAGAGATGGTACTGAGAGGGGACGAGGGTTCATACAATTTCATCTTATGCTTCAATCGAATTACACGAGGCTAGATCTCCTCCAGTTGGACTTGCACTAGTTAAGGCCGAATCACACGGAACTGGTATCAAGTTAGTTGGCACTGAACTGGCTACCTGCCCGGATGTGATGGCTGCCTGGCTGACTGCGACTGATTTGGAGGAGTAGGACATGTTCTAATTGCTACTGGCTTTCCTCGACTGGATTCTGTGGAACAACCAATCAGGGCAAAGTTTGACCATGTGAAGATAATCTGTGAGTTTGCAAAGGGAGTTTCTTGTCTGTGGTTTCCGATTGTTGTCTGTTTTTGTTAGTTTCCCGATAAAAAAAAACATAAGAAAACGAAAGAGATGACGTTCAGTGCATTCGTGTTCAGTTTATTAATATTTAGTTATTTATGCAAAGCGATGAGATGTGTACGTGACAAATATGATTACCCGAAAATGAAAATCCTTATCATTACCAGTGTATTAAAGTAAATGCTTGATTTTTTTTAAATTTATGAATGAATCCTGTGAATTTCATATATGAATATGCATACCCGAGTTTATTTTTTTCGAGCCAATCTCTAGTCCATACTTTTCCTTTATAATTTTTAATAAGAATGAGGCCGCTGTGGCTCAGTCGGTAACGCGTCTGACTACCATGCTAGAGGTCCCGGGTTCGATCCCCGGCCGGTTCAAATACGGGAACTTTTCTAACGTTGGAAGCGGCCCCGGCGCCCACCCAGCGTCGAATAACATAGGTACCTGGGGGAAACCCTTGGGGGGTAAAGGCGGTCAGGGACGTGGTGCTGATCACATCACGCCCCCCCTCACGACCGGATCAAGAAAGTGTGGGGCGTTACCCCCACACCCCCTATACGCCTTCATGCACAGGGGAGCACTTTACTTACTTTTTAAATTGTTTTAATAAGAGCACAAGTAGTAATTCTCCTACAACATTCAGGCCTCCCCTATGGCTCAGTGGTAGCGTAGTCGACTTGTAATCAAGGGGTCCCGGGTTCGATACCCGATGGAGGCACAAGTGGTTCGGATCCCACTTTAAACTGTAGATCCAGTCCCGATTAGCCTTACTATGCATAAAGTGGACTTAAAACACCAAATCAATCAATCCTACAACTAGGGATGTGACGAAGCTGAAAATTTACCGATGCCGATGTACTCACCGATAATTTTTGGAACCGATGCCGATATTTAACCGATTCCGATACATAAGATTATTAAACAGAAATGGGATGTTATTTTCAGCATGACAAAAATAATTTTGCTATGTACATTTCTATTGCATATCATATGTATGTACAGTGGTGGAAAAAAGTTCTTCCCCATAAGACTTTAATGGCAGTAAATAATGCCGGAAGGGTAGGCAACACACATTGCACAATTAGGTGATCGGGTGATTCTGTCTGTCTCAAGAGCAACTCGTCTTTCATGCAAAAGCCAACAGGCACAGGAAATGTAGAAAAGTCACGTGACTTGTCAGGTGGAATGTTGTTCGTTAGAAAATCGCCTTTTCTCAACCCAGGTCGCAGAACCGACAAGTGCTACACGTTATATCTCCGAAAATGATTCCCCTAAAAACGTTGAACGAAAGGCTAAAACACTTAATTACTGTATGTGCCGCAGTAGCACAGTCGTTAGGGTGTTTTATTACCATGCGAGAGATCTGGGTTCGATCCCCATCGGGGGATAATCGGGATTTTGTCCACCTGTTCAAGCTGCTTCGGTGCCCACCCAGCGTCGTATAAAGTGGGTACCTGGAGGAAACTCTGGGGAAGGGGGGGTATGGCGGCCAGGGGCGTGGTGCTGATCACATCATTCCCACCTTCGGCCTGATGAAGAAAGCGTGGGGCCCTAACTCCACTAACTCCACACCCCCTATACGCCTTCATGACTTGGTGCAAAGCACAAGGTAGTACTTTGCATTTTAATTTACTATACATCCCAATTTTATCGTAACAAAACTTCCCAATCTCTACGTGGGCTTTCTTCCAAGATCCGTAAGGATGTGAATAGGCTGCAATATTTCTTGACAATTCATACATGTTATATTTCCTTATAAGAACAACAGCCGATATATATTTTGTGTTTTTTTTTGGCGGGGAGGTATAATCCAAACATGTGAGGTGATCCTTTTCCCACTACTCACTCCATTCTCAGAAATAAATCGCAATTCCACACACTGAAAATGCAGCACTTTCTACATCTTAGCATGCAAATATCTACACAGTAGCAAAGTAATGTGTGGAAAGAGAAAAATTAACGATTTGTAACGACACTCTGGAAATCTTTTAGTTTATTTTTTTTTCAATTTGAACTGACATTCATAACATTCATTAACAATTCCAATATTGACAAAAGAATAGCTTAGGCGTTCTGCTACTTTCAATTCTTCATTATCGTAGTCACCGTAACTCTCTCCCTCTCTCTCTCTCTCTCTCTCTCTCTCTCTCTCTCTCTCTCTCTCTCTCTCATCCTTCCCGATGGCGCTGTAGTAGAGGAGTCGCCTAGTAATCAAGGAGTACCCTGTTCGATACCCGGTGGAGACACAGTGGGTAGGATCCCACTTTAAACTGTAGTTGCAGTCTCGATTAGCCTTTGTGTGCATAAAGTGGACTTAAAATACCAAATGAAAATAAAAATCAAAATCACCGTAACTCTCTACAAAGCCAGAGGATCCATTTTTGAAACCTGTTGAGGCTTAGATGTAGCATTGCATTCGTATCATTACCCATCATCTTCGTCGTCGCGATTATCGCAAGAGGTAAAAATGCGACACAAAATAACCCAAACAGAAGCTTGGAATCAATCTGAATATTGGTTACGTTTGATACGTGGTAGAATTGTTTTAAATATCATTTCCTGTGATGTAATAGGGTTTTTTGATTAGAGGCCATTTGTATAATGCATATCGTTGATGCGAACAATAAGTAGTTTCACGTTCACCACACTCTACGGTTGTTTAGAAATCGTAAGGATGAAGGATCTATAAATTTCCTCTTTCACATGTCAATGAAACTTTAAAATAAGTTCAGTGTAGGTCACAAAAGAGATTTACATATTGTTATGATATCTTTTAAACACCACGAAATCTAATTCCAATAGAATACGATACTACTCCTTACGTTCCTGTAAATGTTCACCATTAGTCTGGTGAAAGAAAGTAACTAAGATTTCCGTGTTTCCTTGAGGAAAGATAAGGCGCCTGCTTGTAGTAAGCAAGCACCAAGTGCTTCGATCAGTGACCTTCACTGCCAGAGTGACTCACAGCAGGCCTGCACCCGTTCCAGTGTGCGTATGAAACAGGTATTTTATTTCGTTCGTTCCAATCCACAGTTATATCAAGCTAACATTCTAATATTTTCGTAAAATATGTAGTAAACAAGTTGTATACATTGTGGTTTTCTAGAGTGTTGTTGCCTGCTATTTACACGCGGGAGATGGGGGTGTTGTAAACATTTCTGAACCCAAAGGTCGAGCACGAAGCAAAAGTTGTGTAAGCATTGGAGGTAAGAACAAGGTAATGGAGGTTGAAGAAAATGCTGGAATAAATTATATCAGAAATTGAGTCAAAACAGTTCTCATCACACATAGGGCTATCAGATCACTCTTCAGCGGAAAGTAGGACAAAATGTCTCAAAATGTTGAACACGATCGTATTTGCAGTAACTATAATAGGTTACTAGGACATCTTAGCATATAACGAGAATATGACACATCTTCAGCTGAAAAATTAATGTTGAAGTGAACGGTTGAGTTCAAAATTCCTCAACTGCTAATTAATAGCACGGCTGTATGTGATTTCAACTTGTGTATGTAAGACAGAACGTTTTTCGTCGATGTGGGGCCAGGAAGAGAAAACAATCCATGAATTCGGGAAGGAAAAAATTCACAATTTCGTAAACAAAGTCTGGAAGTTCTTGTTTATTAATATGTAAAAAAAACTACTATACACTGGGAAAAAACAGAATTGTGTGCCTTATTTCTCCAATAAGGAGAAAAATTACTTGTTACTTCGAACAAATTACCGACACTTATATCGATAAAACTTCACAAAGTAAGCATTTTATACATATATCCGGACTTTTTCGAATCCAGAAAATCGTGAAGTAATTTCTGAGCTGGGATTGTAATTGTTTTTCCGAACATCCAGTAGCAACCATGCACACTCTTTGATTTAAGCATACTTCTCCAAAGAACCACGTTATCTTAGGCTTTCCTCAGTTTTTCTGTTTCTCCATCTAATTTGAAGTTACGTGATGCTCAAAATACGTATAAGACATTTGAGATTTCTTTCAAATTCCTTCCGGAAGCCAGACACAACTATAAAATGTAGGACACGTCCGGAAATAAGAATGATTCTTATAAGTCTTTTTATTTTCTTATTTAGCGTCGTTTTTCTTTCACCTCTTGCTAATCGCGACGACGAGGATGAGTGATATGATGAAATTGATGAAGGGGCACTCACAAAGAACACCCATACGCACGACGGGATTCGAACCCAGGACATCAGACATCGTAGCGCACTGTGCTAACCACTCTGCCACGGACGGAATTCTTATAGCTCTAATCGTTCCTCAAGCATATTTCCTATCTTTAACTACACACGAAACATAAAGAACAATCTAAATAAACAGGTGCCAGTTCACACTCTAACCGTAAAAAAACATATGCATGTGAAAATGCAAAATAATATTTATTTTTAGGTAGTTGTGACATATTATTGTATATTAAAGAAATATATTAGTGATAAAATGACGGAAGTAGAGGAACATCTCCAATGAAACACTCATGCCTTATGGATATTTTTATTTCTTGCCGAACAAGGTTCCGAGTTCGAGTTTTGACCAAAATGGATTCATTGTGTATGTCTTTAATGTAATCATAAATCGTCGTCATGAATAATTTAACTTCAGAGGAAGAAATCTGAGGTAATTACTAATAAAAACAATAACAAAACAAATTTGATCTTAAAGCCCTGGCTTTGCGCTACATATTCCATCACGGGGATCATAGGCGTGCGCCCATGGGGCCAGGGGGAGGGCAAATGCACCCCTAATCATGGACGTCTGCAGATTTTTTCCACGAAGAGACAAGCAAGGTATTTTTCCATGGGGCATATTACCCCGATAATAGTGTTTCATTATCGCATTCCTGCATCCTCATTATAATAATTAATGTAAATCATTATGACTGAAATCAAATTATACATGTGAAAACGTACTTTTTGGTTGACATTCGTTTTCTAAGGGGAAGATGTGGCAATCCTTGCCTCCCTTTCAGACATCTATGCCCCTATATTATTATATTTTCACCTAGAAATTTAGGATAGATGAATCCTATCGCCGTTATTAAACTATATTATACTCTTAAAGAAAATTAAGTATTTTCAAGCCGATGAAAGTTCAAGGCAACTACGGGGGAAGGGGGTGCAGTGGCGAAACCACAGCCCCCCACAACCTTGAACGGAAATCAATTTTAGGGGCAAACATGGAAATAAAGGAAAGCAAGAGTAGCAGAATCTAAGAGTAGCAGGACAAAAGGATACTCAAGATGGATTTTGTTTTCACGTCTTTCTTGCATTATTTCTTCCAGACTGCCAAGAGCACCTGTGGGGGGGGGGGGGGGGGGACAGAGTTGCAATTGCCCCCTTGATTTCAAATTTTATACAAATATAAATACCTTTTGTAAAATGTCAAATATTCTAGTCAAGTTCAGAGCCGTAGCTAGGGGTCGGCGGGAGTTAACCCTGGACGCCAAACGATCTAAATGAAAAAAATTGTAAAAGAGAATAATATGGCGCTCCATGAATTTTTTTCCCCATATTAAATCGACATTGTTTTCATTTTGCAAATATTTGGTTCTGAAAATTTATTGGTCGCTTTGCTCGCAATTTGTTTTCTGTAATGCATTTTATATTACCGAGGAGAGAAGTACTGCTGCTAAAAGGTTTTCTCTTAAGTGCATGAACAATTGTTGGGAGGAAAAGGAACGCGCAGATTTGAGAGACAATTTATATGATTTTTACTGTTGGTATATATGTATATATATATATATATATATATATATATATGTGTGTGTGTGTGTGTGTGTGTGTGTGTGTGTGTGTTGTATACATATATATATGTATGTATGTATTTATATGTGTGTGTGGGGCGGGGGGAGGGGAGTATATATAAACACACCCATCAATGCAATAAAATTTAAACAAGTGAGATGAAATTACGTTTTAATCAAGGCTATCCCCCCTAATCAGAGGGTCTGCGCACGCCTATGACGGGGACTGACACTTTACGTATAATTGACACGCTTCGTACAATTTGATGATATCGCGATTACGTAATGGATGTGCAGCCACTTAACTGAAGCCCCCAAAATTCACATTTTATTACTAAATTGTAAATTAGCATAATATCACATAGTTTACCTATTCATAATATGCGCCGCTTTGGTGCACTTTGTGGATTGTGCATTAATCAACATCAGGTTAATCGCGGCAGGCAAAGTGGAGGGAAAATGACAATGAAGCACAACGAGGGGGCCCTTGGTTCCCGATTAATGAAACTTTGTCTACATGCAACTGAGTCGCTGCGTGAAATCGCTGAAAATGTCATTTATTAATTTCTTAATTTTGCTTATTTTATATTGCTTTTCTAGCACTTGGCGTCAACAAAGGCGATGAGGATGATTAATGAAGTTATGAAATGGATGATAGGACATGATGATCCATGTCTTACACAAAATTCAAATTTGGGACTAATGAATAGCGATTCGTCTTATCATTAGTCAAGTAGTTGTTTTTAACTCCAATCTTTTTCAAGGTCTTCTGGGTTGAAAGCATGTGTGTTGCGCGATGATGATTCGACGAAAACCACAATTTTAGTGAACTTTCTTGACAATGACTCTAATATCAGTAAAGAGAACATTTTCTTACGAATAGCTGTTGTTAAGAAACCAATTCCTGAAACTTTTTCTGGTGGTCTCACGGCACCCAGCTTTTGTTTGTTATGGCTGGGCTTGGGGGTATGACTCACACTGCTGTCAATACTCAATCATTCCCGAGAATCCAGGTCCGCCAGGCAAACCCAAGCGACAATTTTGTTATTTGGGTTACATAGACAACAGGCTTTAAGATGTTACGATATCGTTGGTCTCGTGGCCCAAGAACTACTTTCCATGACTGTACATATATATTCTCAAGAGATGCGAATGTACATTTGCACCTACAAAATGTTATGTGAACCTTTAAGAAGAACATGGATTCTCAAGATATTAAACATTAGTACACAAGCAGTTCTTTGAAATGCAAAATGAATTCCTGTTCTGCCAGATTCAACTTCAGAAACACGAGATTTGGAAGCACTTCAGGAAGTAACCTACTTCTTCTCTTATCGCAAATCTATTCAGCAACACTGAACACTCAATCACTGAATACTGATGCAGCAGGTATGACCAAGTATTTTCTCATGACTTGCTTCAGGTTTGAATATTCATTTTTGAATTTCCAATACAACAGAAGATTCTGGTTCAGCAATGTACTGTTTTATTCCCGATTTATAGTTAGGTTCATCCTCTGAATGAGTTTGCAATAATTTTATTACAAAAACTCTACAATAATGACGAATCATAACCAAATTTTCAATAAATCTTACAAAACTAGAATATAAAACTTATTAGAACGTAAAAACTCTAGTATAATCTGTACCGGTTTAAATATCGGATTTTTGCCGATTCCGATACCGATGCCGATATGTCAATTTCGGCCGATTTTCATACATCTTCGGCACATCCCTACCTACAACATTCTTCAAATTGCTCTTCCATTTTTACAGAGATTGTCTGCTCTGCGCAATGTCTTATGGGAACAAAAGACTATCGACAAGTACGGTAACAAGTATCGTCTGAGGCGAAAACTAGCAAATGGGTAGCCACTCCAGCGCCAACTAGGGCATTCCTACTGGAAACCCAGTTCCGTGTGATTCGGCCTTTATTCTCGTTCTCAAATTTTGTTTTAAGTCCACCGTGACTGTACCTACAGTTTAGAGCAGACCTTTAGCGAGGGATAGGATAGGAAGTGTGTGTGTGGGGGGCTGAACCTATGACGTCATGCACGCCATTCCAAGTTATATTTTGTAAAAGATAAAATACAACGAAGTCAGAATATGAGGCGGAGAAATTTACACTTGGCAGAGGTAGGGGAGAAGAAAAACATACAAGGTGTTACTCGACCCATTCAAGATTTTCAAGTGATGAAGTTACCCCGAGATATTTCCTTTAGGAATAGGCAAGGAGCTGCAAAGCCTTGCTTTATGCTACATTTTATGCGTACAGGAAAGCTATATGATTGACTTCAATATTTATCTCCTTCCTTCATCAATTTCATCATATCATCACTCATTCCCATCTTCGCGATTAGGCAAAAGTGGCAGAAAAGCGAAGTATAAAAACACGAACCAACCAATCAATCATAATATGAACCGAAGCTGTCCCTTTTTTAAGAAAACCTCCAAAACATTTAAAGTTAATAACCAATTTAACAAATAGTATCAACATTAAACACAGACCACAATCTTAATTAAAGAATAGTTGATTAATAAGACAACCATCAACTTACGCTTAAATCAATTCAATGAATCAACCTACGCTTTTCTGGGTACCCATTAACCAATTTATCGTAAACAACATCTAAAAATTTTGTTGGACTTACTGCTTTACATTTGGCTATTTACGCCCAGCATACATAAAGAAACCCTTTTTTATATAAATTTCTACATATTAAGTTCAAATACATTATTAAATAACTTGTTTTTGTGTAAGTACATTCACTCATTCTTTATGAATATTCAAATTTACAATTTTATATCAGCCTGTCTCAAAAAAGCAAGTTATGTATATATGACTTACAGTTTTTGGATATATATATATCCAAAAACTGTAAGCTCAACTTAAGAAAGTTTTATTGGACTTACAGCTTTTTTTACATGTGGCTGTTTATGCCCAGCATACATTATAACAAAAACTGTAAGAATGTGGAGATCATTGATTATATTGCGATATTCAGGTTAGTACTTAACCAAGTGTTCCTAGAAATGCGTCATTTAAATGAAGTCTTCATGGTCAGTAGTGTAGTCGTCTACACAGTGGGTGCACAGTGTACCTACAGAATATATGCAGATTCTGTTTCCCGGTTTTCTTTTGGGAACAGAACTCCGGTGTTGGGTTTCAGGCAAAACGTTGTTGACACATTAAAAGATTTCCAGGCGCGCAATGCAAACCAAACACTCGCGTAGGTTGTTCACGCCGAACCATTACGGTAAGCACTGAATGAAGAAGTTGGATAGCTTCGACAAACACGGAAAAACCACAGCGGATTCAATCTCACTTTGCAAGTCTCAACCCACGCGTTCAGGAAGATTCCACTCCAGCAGAAAATATTCCAGTGAATCGTGACATGTCATCGTTATTGTCACGTTTGAAACAAAAATACTGTATTATGTATGTTATGTATGTACAGAGTGTCCGAAAAGTCACGCAACCCGGTGTTTACGACCGTATAACGGAATAGCGAAACGGAATGAGAAGAAACGCTTTCTGCCAAAAGAATGCCCTGTATATTGGGAAAATTTAGAGAGACAAACATATGTAAGAACATGCATGTTTTAATAACAAATAAGCAAAGTGTTGCCAAAGGTGGAAAAAAAATATTTGCAAATCGTATGTATTGATGCACAGAACTCACTGAGGTAAATTATTGCAACATTTCACAATACCAACGAACAATTTGGATGGCCATCTATTGAATTTGACAGAAAAAGAACTTTGACGAAGTTTCAAAAACATTGCAGAAGGGAATAAATGGGCTGTTCCAAAAATTGATGTTTTCACATTATTACGAGGGACACTGGCAACACTGTTGCTGTCACGTGTCACTAACAGATGTGTTTCACCTCAGGCTATCACACTAAGGCACTTTTAACGACAAAGGAGAAAGTTGGTTATTCTCGAACATATGCAATAAATTACGTACACCTTGCAACCCTGAAATGTGGGTATCCCTAAATGCTTCTCTTACGCCAGAATATGACGATGTTCGGATATATTCTTCAACAATAAACACTCTTTCCTGTGTAGAATATGGCATTTTAAAAACACACACACGACGTCAGCATAAATAAACACAATCTAGAATGCCGTTCGCGGCAAACAGCAACTACCTAAGGCACAGAAAACATAGCAATTGATACACGTTCTTCTGTACCCACATTTCAGGGTTGCAAGGTGTACGTAATTTATTGCATATGTTCGAGAATAACCAACTTTCTCCTTTGTCGTTAAAAGTGCCTTAGTGTGATAGCCTGAGGTCAAACACATCTGTTAGTGACACGTGACAGCAACAGTGTTGCCAGTGTCCCTCGTAATATTGTGAAAACATCAATTTTTGGAACAGCCGATTTATTCCCTTCTGCAATGTTTTTGAAACTTCGTCAAAGTTCTTTTTCTGTCAAATTCAATAGATGGCCATCCAAATTGTTCGTTGGTATTGTGAAATGTTGCAATAATTTACCTCAGTGAGTTCTGTGCATCAATACATACGATTTGCAAATATTTTTTTTCCGCCTTTGGCAACACTTTGCTTATTTGTTATTAAAACATGCATGTTCTTACATATGTTTGTCTCTCTAAATTTTCCCAATATACAGGGCATTCTTTTGGCAGAAAGCGTTTCTTCTCATTCCGTTTCGCTATTCCGTTATACGGTCGTAAACACTGGGTTGCGTGACTTTTCGGACACTCTGTATGTATGTATGTACGTATGTATGTATGTATGTATGTATGTATATGTGTGTGTGTATATGTTTGGGATATATATATATATATATATATTTCCTCTTTCCCTACCCAAACATCTTTGTCACACCTCACTTTTTTTTATACAGGGTGAGCATTTTCAACTACACAGTTTGAGGTTGGCAACACTGCAAAACAGATGCATTGGGAGGGCGGTTTCCTCCTGCCTCATGTACACTGTGACTTTGGATTTCAGTAGGTATGGAACGTTGGCCGCTACAGCAACGTATATTTTGTGTGGAGCAGTTCGTGTTGACGAAGTCAATTTTAGCGGTGCTGCGTGCTTTCCGCAGGGAGTATGGTGATCAACAGTGCCGTGAACGAGTTCCTAACAGGAAAACAATCAGTGAATGGCGGAAACAATGGCGTGAAGTTGGAAGTGTTCAAAATAAACCGCATGGGAGAAAAAGAACAGCCAGAACACCAGAGAACATGGGTCATGCGTAGCTTTCAAGACCGTCTTGCACAATGTGTTGCCTGTCAGGGACGTCATTTGAAAGATGTTATTTTCAAGAAATAATTGTGTGTACATTGTTCATGTATACATTTTCTATAATCCAAATGTAATCAGCAAATCATCTGTCTTCATTATAAAATAGGTAGTCGAAAATGCTCCACCCTGTATTTTTAAACATTCTGTGGTAATAACTGCCAAGATTTTGTTTTATTTTGCCCTTCTCTTCATCTTTCTTTCCCCCCCTCTCTCTCTCCATTTATTTCTCTTCCTTTTTCTGTTCCTTTGTTTCGTTTCCCTTATTTTAAATTTGTTTTCTCTTTTTTCTTTCTTTGTATTCTTCTTTCTTCCTTCTTCTTGTCTCTTCCTTTTCACTTTCTCTCTTTCCCTGTTCCTGTATCTTTCTTTCTCTCGGTCTCCATGTCCTTCTCTATGTGTTTCTCTCTTAATCTGTTTCTTTCCCATAATTTCTTAATTTGTTTTCTTCTCTTTCTTTTTCCTCTCCCTTTTCTTCTTCTTATTCCTTTGTTTTATATCTCCTTTTCCCTTTCCCTCTCTCTCAATTTATTTATCTATATCACTCTATCTTCTGTTTCATTTCTTTCTTTCTTAATTTTACATTTCTTTGTATTCTTCCTTCTCTCTATATTCCTTCCTTAGTTTTTGTCTCTTTCTCTTTACTTTCTCTCTTTCTTTTCACTTTATCCCTTACCTTGTTTCTGTATCTTCATTTTGTCCTCATTCTCCTTTCACTAATTTCTGTATCTTTCCTTCTGTCTTCCTCTCTTTCTTTTCTTTTCTTTCTTATTTTGTAGTTTTCTTTTTCCTTTTCACGTTCTCTCTTCCATTGTGTCTATTTCATTCTATCTTTCTCTATTTTTTTCTATCATTCTAATTCATTCCATTCATATCATTCCCAATTTTATTTCTATAATTTCTCTCTTAAGCCAATCTTTGTTATTCTAGTTCCAGTAAAATTAGTCTGAAAATTTCTCATGTAGACAATTTGGGTACGCAGGAGAAAACGGGAGCTAGGGCCCACTTTAGCCCACCCTACGGCTACGGCAAGTGTACAATTTGCGACGTTCCCACGTAAGCAAATAGAAAACTCTTAATTGATGGTTAGGTGCAGGACAACGAAGGCGGCAAAAGGTCAGTGGTTCATAACCTCTCGCTGGACACAAAGCCAACTAGTTTCGAGCAGGAAGTTGCCGAGATAAACAATGGAACGTATCCCGCGTCCTGAGGGAAATCAAATAAAGCAATTACCGGAAAGCGTATCTGAGTTCGTACGAAATTGGACTCATAATTGTATCTGCAAGTTCTAAGCGCGCGAAGGAGAGATAGAAACGGATCATAAAGCCCTGCTAATTATCTAACAAAGGTACGGAATGAAGCAAGAACCAGGAGGGTGGAGGAGGGGTGCTTTTGCAAAAAGGTCGAAATCTGAGAAGTTTATCTCGGTTCCTCTTCGTCTTCTTGTTGGCGAAAGAATCGCCCGTATCGAGTCTCAAGCTCCACCCTGAGAAATTGAGCGGCGAAAAGGTACGCTTGTGTGCCTGGAATAAAGATACAAACACGGGGAATAAAGTGTTCGAACATGCTGGTTCAATTTGTATTCATGTTCATACATTATTACAATAATTGAATCAAGAAGACTTAGGCGGGCAGGCCATGTGGCACGAATGGTAGAGGAAATAAGAGTTTACAGGATTCTTGTTGGGAAACCTGATGGTAAGAGACCTGCACGAAGGCCAAGACGAAGATTGAGGAATAACGTTGAGATGGACCTAAAGGAAATCGGTGAGGATGGACAAGATTGGATTGATCTTGCCCAGGATAGGGACAGATGGAAGGCTTGTGTTGCTGCAGCCATAAACCTTCGGGTTTAAGAAGGCTAGAGAGTTAGTTATTTAGTAACATAGACAAGCACCAATTTTATTTTTGGGTATTTTACTATGCTTTTCTATATCTTTATGTTAGGATAAGCTGCTTCTCGTATTTATTCGAAGCGAAACTTTCACTCTCTCTCCCTCATCACTTTGTCTCTCTTTCCCATTCTCTCTTCCTCTTTTATGCTCTCCCTTCTTTTCCTTTCTATCACTATCTCTTTCTGCATTTATTTTTTATCTCTTCGACCTCTTTCCTTCCCTCTCACTCTCTTGCTTTATTTCTCCCATCTTCTCTTTCTTCCTCACTACCTTTTCCTCTTCTCCAACATTGTTTCTTTTCTCCTTACACTGCTCGTTCCCTTCTGCACTTTACAGAAAGTCAAGCTAAGGAAGTCAATCAGTATTTGTGTTTGTAATTTAGCGCCGGTTTTCTGCCAGTTCGGCTAATCACGACGATGAATAGTCACCGACGCCACCGAGAAAAGTATCATCTTTTTTACTCTTATGTAAAGTACATATAAATAAAGTTCCACTTGCAAACGCCTTGTTTGCTTGTGGATTTCTTGTTTTAACTCCAATTTATGTAGAAATAGTCAAATCTGGATTTGACCTTCAGTTTAAAGAGGGATCCGAACCATTGTGAAACAACTGGGGATCGAACCGGCAACTCCTTGAATACAAGCATGGTCGTATATAAGGGGAGGGTATAATACTAATGGTATAATCAATTAAACAAGATTTAGAAAATAGCCAAGATATTAAAGGTTTTGAAATTGATGTTAATATCACTATCAAGTACGTGTTTTTAAAATAAACGCTTAAATGTATTAAAACAATATTGTCAACGTTAACGTGCATTAATCAATTATTTACATGCAAATTGTTTAGAGAAAATGTTATTGGATCCCTCTTTAAACTGTAGGTTCAGTCGCAATTTGCCTTTCTGTGCATGAAGTAAACTTAAACAAGAAATCAATCAATCAATTAATCAAAATGTTGTTATTTATGTGTATAATTTAAAATTGACATGTGTTTGTTAATAACGATAAATATATAATTGGACGGGTGAAAGTTACAGTGGTGTAAGTCACTTTCTTAAAATGAAAACAAAGTCTGACTCACAGTACTTTGCTGACCAACACAGTAGCCGATTCCTTTATCACTAGACCTTAAACTGTCATCTGTTGACAGTTGCATGTATCTCTGATTTACTTCAGGTTTTCTGTTAACAGACTTACTTACATAGATATGGTTTCAGTGTGTACGTATTTTTTTTAAAAAAAGTGACTTACACCACTATAACTTTAACCCGTCCAATTATAACAATTGAGTTATAACTATTTAAGTTGTGCTATCCTTCGGCTACTGTAAGTTGAACCCACCCTTTACTTGGGCATATAAACGGCGATTAGGGGGGATAAGGGGGGCAGTTCCCTCCTCAAATTCTGCCACTTTTTGCCTCGCAGTATGGCCTCTTAATGCTAAACCCTGTCCACCAAGACAAACTTACCTTGTCCCCAAGTTTTGGCACGAATTCGCCATGACGATGACTAGAAGCGAACAGCGTTACTACTACGCTCTCTGGAGCCTCTGGGAAGCATTTGTTCTCATCTCGAATTTTTGCAAGGCTGACTTGGTCCCGGTATCATCCGTACAAATTAGGCAAAATGCAAATACAAAAGCATACGAACTGCCTTCGACGAGAGCCTGCTTATCCTTATTTGAAGTTACGTTGCATTCCGGTGAGGTTTAGAAGCGCTGCAAACACTTCGCCACTCTGTTGTGCCTCTTTAAGAGGCCGGCCCCGCGAGGGATGAAGGAGGAAAGAAAATGTATAAATCTCCGATTCTGAGGTTCATAACTTCTGTAATTGAGTCCAGGGGCGCTCGAATCAAAAACCCTTTCTTTGTCGGAGGAGGGATTCCCTCCCCGTGGCTGGGGATCCCCCGCGGACCCCGAGATGCGAAATCACCGCGTTTCAAAGAGACGGCGGAGGAGGCTGTAACTTTGCCTCACCCGAGGCTGATCCTTTGCATTGTTAGGACTAGGACTGGGAAGGGAGCAGAGAGAGAGAGAGAGAGAGAGAGAGCTGAGTCAGAAATAGGAGGCCTGATAGATGCAGGATAAGGACGAATGGAAGCAGAAATCAATGCGCGTTCCAGTACCGTTTTCTCTTGCTCACCTTTTGTGCAGAGAGAGAAGGGAAAGGAAAATGGGAAGAGATATAAGAGTGGAAATAGCAGGTGAAAATGGAAAGGTAGTGGGAAAGATAGGTAGTGGTAGGGAAGAACGAAGAGCGAAATAAGAAGTGTGGGGAAGAGTTGTTGATAGAGGGAGAAAGGAAAGAAGGGAAGAAGAGAGGAAGATAGAAAGAGGGAAAGAACAGAAAGAAATTAGAGGAAGGATTGATTAATTTGCTTTATTTTACTTCACCTTTTGTGCCACTTTTGGTTAGCTTGCGAAGTTGGGAATGAGTGATGATGTGATGAAATTGATGAATGGACACTCACAGACATCCATGCCCAGGCCGGGATTCGAACCTCCGGGACCCCTGGCATCATAGCGCGATTAGAGAAAGGAGTGAGCAGAAAAGAGCTAAGAAAGAATATGCATGTAGAAAAGTGGAAGAGAGGTAGGTAGATAGAGAGAGATAAATAGACTAAGGAAGATAAAGAAGTAGTGGATGAGAGAAGAAGAAAGAGAGTTGTGAATAGTAAGAGCGGATAATGGAGGAGAAAGAAGGATCAAGAAGAGGAAGATGAACTAAATGTGGGACATTTTGAGATAAGGACTGAAGAAGAAAGAAGGGTGTTGTGTTTGTGAAAGAGAGAGAGTGAGCATGTATTGGGATTTATTGAGATAGGGACTGAACAAGAAAGGGTGTTGTGAAGGGGGGAGAGAGAGAGAAGAGATAGAGATAGAGAGAGAGGGGAGAGAAGGATACAACGAGAGAGACACAAGAGATAGAAACTGAAAAACGGTGAGATAAAGAATAGTAATTGGGGAAGAAAATAGAATATGAGAGAGTCAGGAAATAGAAGAAAGACAACTAGAGACTAAGGAAAAGTAACGGGAAAAGAATACAGATAGAGATCATTGGCGAGGGAGAGAGGAAGAACTATAGCAAGAATGTGAAAGTAAAGAAGAGAATGGGAGGAAATACGAACGCAAAGGTAAAAAAAACGAAAAGTAAAAGAGAGTGAGGATGTTAAAGCGAAGAGAGGGAAGAAAATAAGTAGCGAAATATAACGAATATGAGAAGTGGTTCAGATAGAAGTAACGGAAGGATAATGGAGCGAATGTTCAATAAAGCGAATATGGAGACAGTAACGAAAGAGGGAGAGAGAGAGAGAGAAAGGGAGAGAGGGAGAGAGAGATTAAACCAGCAGAAACAGACACACATCCTACAGAGATACACACACACACACACAGGAGATAGAGACAAAGGAAATTAAAGAATAAAAATAAGAACTGATGGAAGAAGAAATCAATATGTGTGTGCGTAGAGCTTTCTTTTCCTCTTCCTCTGAGCTCTCCATTTCCAGCGAGCTAGAGAAAGGGGAGGGAGGGGAAACTCGCATTCTAGTTTATGAATTATGCGAGGCCTGGGAATTGATCCTATGAGGTAGAGCATCGAAGGGAAACATAATTTTTCCTCTTCGGAAAGATGAAGTATCTTTGGGATCTGCTACTCCGACCAATCTCCAGTACAAGGAATTTCAATCTTTACCTTTCTTCTCCTCCGCTTGTTATCCAGATGGCATTGTCTTCATCCAATAGCTTTGCGGTCAGGTTGTCTCATTATTTTCCCTTCTCTGAGTTCTCACGGCTACGAATAAGCGTTTGGATATTCTGAACCATCTCCTCCTTTCTTCTGTCGAAAGTTTGTTTCTCTGTAGTTATTAAGAGAGGGGACTAGGCAGCAACTTCTCCTTGAACAATACCGGGTGTTTCATAAATACTTGAGGGATTACAAATACCCGGTGTCCCAAAAGTCTTTCCCTGATTACAAACTTTATTCATATCCGCTATATGCAAGGTAGAGATGTGAAAGTGGTGCCAAAATGTTGGAAAACTAACCAAGTTTTTTTGTTGCAGGTTTCAGTAATGTGGCTGTAGTGTAGCAGTGTCAGTGCTCAGAAAACCGGAAATGTCCACAAATCAGGAAAAAGCTCAGAATGTCCTCAGGCATCACGAGACCCGGTCACCAATAACAGTGCAGAGGAACTTTTAAATGTACAGAATTCTTTCATCTAGAATATCTGCCATCAATAAGTTGGTATTTAAAAAATGGAATTTATCTTCATTCCCAAATCCTGTCACCAAGAAACATTGTATGGAAAGATACCACCCGATGTCAAGAGCATTAATTCCGGATTCCTTGGCACTGACATTGCTACTCTACAGCCACATTACTGAAACCTGCAACAAATAAACTTGGTTAGTTTTCCAACATTTTGGCACCACTTTCACATCTCTACATTGCATATAGCGGATATGAATAAAGTTTGTAATCAGGAAAGACTTCGTTAATGAAACCTGTCCAGAACGAACGAGGAACTCGGTTTTTTGACACCTACAAATGTTCAATGTATGACCACGGGTGACACGGCCCCCATCAACCCGATTGTCTAGTTCTTGCCACACTCGCATCAACATGAGCTTGTCGCTAGTGTCGAAGTCTAAGGGACGCTCCCTTAGGGCTGCGATATCACGCTGCATCGGTGAGTCGAATACCCTGTCTTTCATGAAACCCCACGAAAAGAAGTCACACGGTGTAAGGTCCCGTGATCTCGAGGACCAGAACATTGCACAAAACAGTGTGAGTGATATGGGTGATTTGAGTGTCGCATAGCGGCAGGGATGTGAACTCTCAGCTTAACGAAACATGCACGCACAAACTGTTTTCATTCCTATGGTGTTGATGCGTGCCGCGTCACCCGTGGTGCATACATTGAACATTCTAGCTGTGAAAAAAAAAAAACTGTTTGCGTTCCTTGATCGTTCTGGACTGGTTTCATTAACGAAAATTCAGTATTTTACTTGCAAGAAATTTTTGTAACCCTTAAATAATTTATGAAACACCTGGTATTTCCTTCTAGTTTAAAATTGAGGTCACTATTTTATGTAAATGGATACTGATCAGTTATAATAGGGAGCGGAAGTTGATGACCTAAAAAATATAGTTCTATGATCTATAGAATGTCCTAAAAAATAAAAAAAATGACGTAAAAATGCAAAAAATAACCATTACATTTGTTAGTTTCAGGTTAGAAATTGAAATGAATCGGAAATTAAACAAAATTCAATCTTACTTTTTAAAAAACAGGCACCATATGATACCATATGCATACACATTCAATTAAAATATACAACGAGGATTTACAATGGAAACAACCGAATAATTTTTAAAGAAATGAGCGAAAAAGTTGTATACACTGAATGAATTGGTGTAAAATGCATTAATTTCCCTCATCTTTGCCTGGTTATGTAGTGTAGTGTGTTTCAGTGGCACTGTAAAGAAAAAGAAATTATCCACGTAAGACAATTTTTGTATAGAAATTTAACAAATTGTATAAAAAATAGGGAAACCAAAATCAGGGACGCATCCGGGAAAGGGTTCATGACACGCCCCCCCCCCACCCCACCCAGGAAAAGTACGCCGGAAAGGTAATTTTTAACATCAGAAATTGTTTGAAATATCTGAGTTTGCCCCAGACGGACACCTAATAGTTTCCCCCGACACAACAAAGAGTGTCACCAGTTCAGCATTTCTTTTCCTCGTAAATTGCAATCCTGCAAGATATATAGATAATATTACCAAAATGAAATAAGTGACAAAATATGACGAAACAATACACCGAATATTGTGAAAAATGCCGGAAAATGCCGAAAATCGGGGAAAATGACATAAAACCTGAAAATTGGCAAAAAATGCAAAAAAAAATGCACTTTAAAATAACCTTTTTTTGGGTTCTAGAGGAAGTGTAATATTGTGTATATTTAATGGGCATCGTGTCCAAGACGTCAGGAAAAAGATGACATTTCATCAACTTCCGCTCGCTAGTTATAAACGATACAATTAAGGTTTCTCTTTCTGTTTCTTCGCACACCTCTAGCTACAACTGTGATACCACTTCTCTGTATATCCTGAGAATTCTCATGCATTCTCGTTTACCATATTCCAAAATTTCCCACACTGTTATCGAATTACCACATCTTCAAGTTCAGGTCCCCTTCGCAGAGGCGGTGGCGAACCCAAAGAGTCGTCGATTTTAAGTTGCCTTTTACTTAAGAAGATCTATCGAGATACAGGTTATTGCAAGCCTAAGCTGCCCTGAAATTTAGAGGGTGCAGTTGGCAACTCTGCTTGTCAATCATCGTAAGTCCTGGAGAAGATCCTTCCGGGACCGTCATCACGTTTAACTGGAAGGCTTTATGAGGGAATTACTGCTAGCAGAGTGAAGTCTGCTCCAGTTTCCTGCTCCACCGAGCCGGAGTAGGGTTGAAAGTTTTCAACGTCCTAATTTTTGTCAAGAAATGTTATATCAACACAGAATGCAATGTGAGAAATTATTTGGACCGTAACCGTGATTGAAGTGATACGGGTGGAAAAGATTTTCAAAACCAACATGGAAATTGCAACTGTAATCGAATTCTGTTCACTTCTTTACATATTTAAAAGTTTTTACCATTGTTGTTAGTTTGATTGATTGGTTGATTGGATTTATTTTACTTCGCTTTTCTGCCACTTTTAGCTAATCGCGAAGATGAGAATGAATGGTAATAAGATGAAGTGAATGAAGGGTTAATCACAATCATATAAGAACGACCCAACGAGAGCCCGATGGAGAATTGACATTGTATTTGGATGTCTTCAGAAAATGTCACCACTTCACCCCAGGTGTTACTGAAAGTTGCAAAGAGAAACTCAAAGATTGTTTGAAATCCATTTTATGTTCAGTCAGGCTAATAGGGACTGAAACTACTGTTTTATAATGAATCCGAACAAAATGAACTCACTTTGAACTTTACCGCCAGACTGAAATAAACTTTACACAAATAAAGATAAAAACAGAAACTGCACGATTGTGCAAAATTACCTGCAGAGACAAATGTGAAGTAAGTTCCATATTTTAGAAAGAAGCTTTACAGGTTGATCCCATCGCCGCTGTTTTCTGGTTTTCGAGACCTCTGCTAGCTACTTGTGCTTTTGAAGTTGCTCCCAAGTTATCCTCGCGGTGCTCGAACAACGTCGAGTTTTTTAGCTTCCACCGGGGAACGAACACAGATCCTCTCACATCAAAGGCGAGAGGAACAACCATTAGGCTAACTCTATTTTATTTGAAAAAAAAAATACATTTGTCCAATTTCTATGTTTTTAGGTCATATGCCAGAGTTGATTAACTGTATGTTTGCGGGTGTCCTTGGCTACCCCGAGCAGAGAGTACGTTCTGTATTTGTGGTCGACATCTCTTACAAAGTAATATGAGAACGGGCCGCAGTGTCTATCACACTCTAGCTCCTCATGAGTACAGGGTTGGTAAGGGTTCACCCGCAAAGATACAGCCAGTCAAATCTGAACAATACATTAGATGTTCAGCGCATTTTTTGAGCAGTGCAGTAATTCTGTCTTTCCGTTCTTGATTATTTTGTTATAAAGTTATTGCAAAACGTCGTCCTCCGTGGCGGAGTGGTTAGCACAACGCGGTACGGGGTCCCGGGGGTTCCGGATTCGAATCCCAGCCTGGATTTAATTGTTCTTTGTTAGTCTCCCTTTATCAGCTTCATTATTTCACCACTCATTCTCATCTTCGCGATTATCCAAAAGTGGAAGAATTGATTGATGGAATAAGGTTATTTTACTTCGCTCTTCTGCCACTTTGGTATAATCGCGTCGATGAGTTGAGTGATGACTGATGGACACTAACAAAAAGCACTCACGGCCAGGCCGGATTCGAACACTCCACCACTGAGATCGGTAGATCTGGCAGAAAACCAAATCAGTAAGTTATTGCAAAATGTTTACTTAATCAATGAGAGAGGTTTGTACAGTCACCTCACTTACTACGGCAGTTTGTTTCTTTATTCAGCACATTTGAAGAAGATACAATTCAATCTACAAGTGTATCAATATACTCTGTATAAGACACACCTTACTACTAACTTCGTTGACCCTGTAACCGTCAAACCCTTCCTTTAACTGTTCCGCAACAGGGTCGGCGCCAAGCATAGACTGGAAGAGGCCACGGCCCACCCAACATTAGCCTGGCTTTTTTTGCTGGCCCTCCCTGTCAAAATGTACTTTCGCAAATTTCGCGTTATAAATAAAAAACTGATGGCTTTTCTTTTTAGGAAATCCTCTCTTCAGGGCTGACATGTCTCCTTCCCAGTCCCTGTTGTTTTCAGTAGGATCTATATAACTTAACCAAGTTTGAATCTCTTACCTTGTTCTTCAAAGACCCTCTCTTCAAAGGGCGACGATTCCCCTCCCAGTCCCTACTCGCCCTATCTTAAGTACCACCTTCATATTCCATACATATCTTCTTTTTATAATCAATTCGTCTATCAACCAATAAAGGTGTCCCGGATTCGATACCCGGTGGAGGCACATAGTGGTTCAGATCGCACTTTAAACTGTAGATCCAGTCCCGATTAGCTTTACTGTGCATTAAGTGGACTTCAAACACCAACTCAATCAATCTATCAACCAATTAATGATGGACTAAGGTTTTACCCCCCCCCCAAAAAACGAATCAATAGTTGGTCAACACATAATAGTTGGTCAACACATAATAGCTTACTTGCGACGCCAAGGGTCCCGGGTTCGAATCCCGGTCGGGCTTGGTTGTTTGTGAATGTCCATTCATCAATTTCATCATTTCATCACTCATCCCCATCTTCGCAAATTAGCCAAGAGGCACAAAACGCGAAGTAAAATAAACTAAATCAATCAATCAATCAATCAATCATAATAGCTTACTATATACTGATCTTACTAACATTACTCACCATTTATCTCTAACAATTTATAATGTGTAGATCTTGATTGATTATTCTGGAGAACAGTAAGGGTACTTATAGCCATAAATCAAAATGCGTGTAATCTTAAATACTAATGTAAACGTTGAGGAAATGACGTCATGGTTTAATGCTTAAAGGCACCAGGACATAAACGCATAGCTCTGAATGTATGGGGGTGGAGGCGGGCTTTTTCAGGGGGTTCC
Organism: Lepisma saccharinum; assembly: GCF_977018435.1. Classification (NCBI taxonomy): domain Eukaryota; kingdom Metazoa; phylum Arthropoda; class Insecta; order Zygentoma; family Lepismatidae; genus Lepisma; species Lepisma saccharinum. The sequence goes on from NC_139236.1 coordinate 93,324,526, forward strand.
TTTTCCCTTTATAGTCTTTACATAAATAAAATTACAGTCTAGAGATAATAATGAATATACTATTTCCTTTGGTGGCGCATTCACACCGGACGTTCCGACGTCACAACCGTTCTGCAAGTCACCTGAATTAACTGAGGAGATTCATGGCACACCCTGTGACATTCCTCGCACCCTCTGAGGCCCGAAGCTAATTAATTACCCCTGGATTACTGTTCCTGTACAAACTCACACAGTTTGCACATTACTCGGAACGGTTTCACCGTCGCTTTTCCTTTCGGAGCGGGGAAACGTTGAGCGTGCTATATTTCCAAGGCTCGTTTGTTTATGCTGTTCATCAAGCAAAGGGGTGGGCGACAGGGTTGGTTAACACTCGCAGGTGAATGGGGAGAGAGGGGGAGTCTAATCTTCTAGGTTTACCGAGAACTAAGATTTGCGAACACTTTGCCCCCATCTTCGTCTCCCTCACCTGTTCGCAAACTCACCTAAGTTGTCATAAAGTTTGTAATTAGTAAGTCCTCCCTCCGAGCCGTGCATCATGTTGGCGGCAGATTTTCCCAGAGGTCGTTGCAGGCGTCTCTCCAGAAGGGTGTAGATCAATCCTCCCATTGCCTTCAGTTTTTCCTGTAAAACAAGCGGCCAATCGAGATGAATGCCGTGCTGGTTCTTGTAGTGAATGCACACATTACACCTGCTCACCCCTCTTCCTCAGTATTCTCTTAGTTTCATCGTGTAGCCGACCGCCGTGGCGGAGTGTTTAGCACAGCGCGCTATGATGCCACGGACCCCGGTTCAAATCCCGGCCTGTGCATGGGTATTATTTCAGAGTGTCCCTTTATCAATTTCATCAAGTCATCCTCATCAAATCAAGGTAGTAGGAAAAAAAAGACCATACACTGGACAACGAGAGAATAAGAGGACTGATAATGATATTCTTCCTCGATTTTTGTGGTCACTCTGTATAATGTCTTGGCTGGCTCCAAAACAAGATGTCGATATTCGTTCTTCTCTTGCTTCCCCGATGTTTCTCCGCCCTCGCAGCTGACGCAACTTCTTCCCTCGCTCCACAGACCCCACACAAAGAATGTTACAGAACCCGGCAAGAAAGTTGTTCAAAGTTGTGGCTTCCGAAGGCAACGCAGAACGAAGCAAAAAGTTGTCTAGAACTGAGGGCGTCAGTTGCAGAACCTCTGTATCACCTTGCTGCCTTGTTTCACAACTTCGGCTGCGGGCCTTCCTCGCTACAGACCCGTGACGTCACCTCCTCCGTCAAGGGACATTCAAGAGCTGCCCTGCTTCTAAATTTGAACACCGATAATTCTGATAACATTTTACAGCTTCCCTGTCTCCTTGCTTAGCTAATGGCTGAATTACAGGCATCAGTCTGCAGGCAGAATGTGGACATCAGATTTCCGCACGGCAAGATGTTCGTGTAATGAAGTTGGTTTTTTTTTCGCCCAGATTGTTGTACTGAGCAGGCGTTAGACGATTTCCTTGCCAACCGAAGTCATTTAATTGGCTGGCAGTTGCGATTATACTCTGTCCCGGAAATATGTGGAGCAAGAGAACGAAAAACATTTCTCTGCGCAAGTAGGGCTCGAGATGGCTTGACGAATGAACGTATTAGAGGAGACGTAAGTGCATGGAATGGAAAACGCGGCCGCAGCTGCCAGTTGTTCACAGCAGCGCGCACTGCTTTGTCCCCCTCGCTTTCTCCCCATCTCTACTGTTACGCCTGATCTTGCTCTGCAGACTCCCAGAGACAGAGTGTTACTTTCTCCTTGAAACTTTTTCCTGGCGGCGAATACTGAAGAGGTTTTCTCGTTTGTATAGGGTGTTCCGTATAGGACGCCGAATTAGAAAATTAAATAAAAATAGGAAAAATATCATGAAATGAGTTATATTTCACATATATGTAAGCAGTGACATCTCCCATTTACGTATGAAAGGCAATGTCAGGCATTTGTCCACCCCTACTGAGTCTGCATGCATTTATACACTCCACAAAAGTATTGATAAGATGATAAACCCTCTCGCAGATGTCTGTCCCGATGCCTCTAATCACCCGCCATCAGTTCGAAAAGGGTTCGTGGTTTGTTGGCAGACACCTGTGATTTCACAAACCCCCATAAGAAGAAATCACAGGCTGTAAGATCACACTCCGCCTACCAAAACCCACACCACACAGTCGTTGTCAGCGGATGGATGGAATTCACGCTCCTGGATTATTCGAGGATTTTTGGCAGGAAACTACAAGAAACGAGTCAAAACAATTGAGGCTACATTAATCGGCATGACAACAGATGCCAATATTGGTAAGAACAGGTCTGCCAACCTCGAAACAAAACAATAGCACTCGATTCACATTCGGCGTCCTATACGGAACACCCTTTATAATGAAGTGTTATCAGTGAAGATGGAGAAATTTATCTGTGGATGTTCTATTTTGTCTTGGTACTGGTTACTCTGCTGATTTTTGTTAAATTTTCAATACAGTCTTATGTTAACTGACATTATCCATTTCTTTGCTAAGACATCCAGAAGTCAAATTCCCTTCCAGGTAGTGCACTCATGTTGCAGGCCACCGAGGCAAACCTAATGCCTGATAAGTATTCTAAAGAAACGTACCTGTTTCTTCAAGATATGTAAAAAGAAATATCTAAAGAAATTTCAGTATTTTTTCGAGACTCCTAAATTGATTTCATTTTAAAGGAATATATTGGGTTGATGCATAAGTTCGTAGCCTTTTGTTTCCTACCGTAGCAAGGGTATTTTTATTTGATACTAATTTAAGATGAACAAAAGACATAAATTAATCAGTTATATATTTTCCTTCATTGTCTATGACTGTCTACCAATGCTGGGGTAGTTTCTCAATTTAACGTCTGAAGAAATCAGCTGATTCCGGGTTAAGAGCGTCGTCAAGCCAAGTTTGAAGAGCATTTTCGTCACCAAAGGAGCTTCCTTGAAGATTGATTGATTGAGAGCTGAAAAGGTAGCAATCCGAGGGCGCAAGATCGGGGCAACAAAGGAGGATGTGGAATAACTACCCAACCAAGCTCCCGGATAGCAGCTTTTGTCATGTTAGCGGAGTGTGGGTGTGCATTATCTTGTCGCAGCACTTGATGCTGTCTTCCTGGCCTACTCGCTGATTTGGTTGTTTTCATTTAAAGCGTGCGGTATCCTGAACCTTACCCATGAAATGCAAATGTCGCACGATGGTTGAATGGTCACAGTTCATCACATTTGCTAATTCTCGAGTCGACTGATGTGGATCCTTGTGGATAAAATAGTCTTGATTAAAGCCCGATGGTCTTTCTGAACGTGGAGAAACGCTTAAGTAAAAATGCCCTCTTTATAATGACAAAACCATGCTACGCCCTTTGTGGCTACGTACTTAAGAGGCCATATCATGGGCAGCGGAAAAACAGACCTTCATTCAGAACACTTTTACTCGAAAACTATTTGAGGCATTTGAATGAGCTTTGTGGTGAATTGATCAGAAAGGATGAATCTTAACAGTGATTATCGAAATTTTTTTATCACTTCCATATTTTAATAGATATTAGCTGTCAAATATCTTAGTTTTTGGATCGGCGTATAGAGCCCGATTCTAAGTTACTGTAAAAATTAAACCTTGCAAGGCTTTCTTGCACCCTTCCTGAGTAAACTGATTTTTTTGTTTTTCAAATTGAGAGGCCCATTGTGACAATACGCCATTGCAAACATTGATATGCATTTTCAAACACCTTTGAGAATGGCTTTATTCGAGCCGTGGCGAGGCTGGCCATCGGCTGGCGAGGTTATTTTCAAATCCTACAAGTTCAGCCGTCTGCCGATAGATGACTCTGACCAGGTTTTACTACTGTGGGCGTGGCTTGGATTACTTCTTCTTCTACCCTTGGCATTGTCTTTTCCCTTGGGGGCGGCTTTTGACCGTGCTACGACCATTTCGGAAAATCCAAAGTTGACTTCCTTCACCCGGCTGTTTTTTCATTGTGTTTCATTTGTCTTATTACTATTTTCCAAAAGAATAAATACATTAATACAGAGACTGTCCCAATTGAATCTTACATAAATTATAGCAAAATTAAATTTGTTTTAAGTCAATTACATGCTCAAATAGGGTAATCGGGACTGGGCCTACAGGATAAAGTGGGATCCAGACCACTGTGTAGTTCTACCGGGGATCGAACGTGAGACCCCTTGAATACAAGTCGAGATAATTACTACTAATTCCATGGAAACTCAAGGACTTATTTGGGGAGGGGTCCGGAGCCCTCCCCAAGAAAGACTTACCAAGTGCAAAAATTAAATAATGAAAATATACTTGTGTAGCATTTATTACATAATCGATGGTTATAAATTTCTTTGATTTGTTGTTTTTAAGTCTACTTTTTGCACAGAAAGACTAATCGGGACTGGACTTACAGTTTAAAGTGAGATCCAAACCACTACTTGCCTCCACCGGGTATCCAACCCGGGACCCCTTGATTACAAGGCAACGACGATACCACTGCGCCATCGAGGAGGCCCACTCTTTGAACTTATTGGAATAAAGATTGGAATTAGGGGGCTTAGAAGGATTAGAAGGACAGTACCAAAGATTTATGCTTGCACGCTACTATTTATAACAATATACATAAAATATTAATCAGGAACTTTACTTTTCGCTAACCGGATCTCTAACATTCTCTTTTATTCAATAAATATTCAATTCCTCATCAATTTGAAATGAATTTCTTTGCCACGGCACTTGTTTTTATGCAAATTATGCCGATCTTAGGTAAGCTAGATAATGAATACGTGCTGTTATTCGATCTTTTTACCTATTTATGTGATAATAATATAATTTTAACTTAAACATCATATTATTATTTTTCCTGACACACTTGGTTCGGTGTATTTCTAGATACATGCCTTGGGAGGCCCTACAGAAATTACAGCGAGAGGAAGTCAGACAGTCAGTCTGGTCCTCTTTCAAACTGTAAATCTTGTTCTTGTCCCGGGTTATGTAAACGCTCTCTCGTTTTCGTCTCGATCTCTGAATATAATTTCAATTATAGTCACATTAACTTCAACGCATTTTAAAAATACAATTTGTGTCTATACAAAGAACACGCTTGGGCAATACATTCACATTTAGAGAACACCGATATATTTCATAAAGAAGTAAGACAACTATGCTGAAGGTAGATATTTAAATTTTAAATATAATTCACTGCACATTCAATTATACTATATATAATGTTATGTTATAATAATGGAACCTACATCTTGCATTTTTTTTTAATTCTAGTTTCATTAATATTTTACTTTGGATATTATGTGAATACATTAATCGTGATGGAGGGAGAAAACACACCGGAACGACAAGTGACCGGCGACACGTGTCGCTTGAGAATTTCGCCAATCGAGCGTAGGCATGTGCGGCCTGCGATGTCGATACGGTGTGAAACGTTGCTGCTGATTGGCTCGTTCCCAAGCGACATATTATGTTGCGTGTCGCTTCGGTGAGAGTTCTCCCTAAGAGGGCGAGTGACAATGAATTCAATTACTTCTTCATAGCTTGTTCATGACTGAAATACGCTTCTCGTGTCGCATGTCGCTCGGACTGGGACTTTCTCTCAATATCGTGTATCATGTCGACTCTGTTTGTTGTTCGTTCATGTTTTGCTTTAAACTGAATAGGCTCTTGTTGCTTGAGGTGAATGTCCCGTGTCGCTTTGGAAAGAGCCAGTCAACAGCAACGTTTCTCAATGTAGCTGCAGACCGAAGTGACAAGGGACACATACGTCTAGAGAACAATCCAGTCAACAGCTACGTTTCACACAGCTGTAGAATAACATGTCACACAAGCCTGCGTTCAATTGGTGAAATCCTCAAGCGACACGGATATTTCACGCCGTCTGAAGCAAAATATTCACTGTGCATGCGCGAACAACAGGCCAGGGCGACACGATGGACGGTATGGAAAAGAACTCAGTCCTAGGGACACACAAGCAACAGACAACACAAGCTGAATGGTTGATTGCATTTATTACTGAGAGCCAGTTACCAAGAGACACGTGTCGCTTGTCGCGTGTTGCTTCGATAACAAATATCCCTAAAAGTAAGCAGCTTTTGATTTTATATTTTTTTCTTTGTTTCTCTTTCAATATTTTAATTATTTCACATTCATTTTTTTTGTAAACATGGTCAAGTGGAAGAAAAGGCTCCACAGCCTTAACTTCGCCATGTAAAAGAAGACGAAATAAATAAATATAAATACATTGTTTGAAAAGTAATAATAATTCAAAGGAATTTTAATGGTACACCTCTATGGTATGGCTAAATGATCGGGCAAGAAATTTTATGTTAATTGCGCAGTTCTTCCACATTTATGGTAAACACCAACAAATCCTGCTGTTTCACTACATCTAACACTAATGATCTTTCTTCTTCCTCGCCGTTACCTCATTTCTGCAGGTTTCATTTTTTTCATTAGTATTTCATACTCTGGGTCTCGACTACTTTAAACATATCTGAACGTTATTTATCTACTTCATTATTTACAGATTATCATAATCGAAATTACAATCATAAAGATGAATCGTAAGTGTCAACTGTGAACCTGTGCGCCGTCATTTCACATAATCAGGCGAATTCCGTTCTACGAGGTTCACGAGTTGAAACCAGCCGCATAGATCAGTCGCTGGGCAGGATTGTCGTTTGGAGCCTCCCTTTCCCCCGCACTACTAAGAACCGACATTTTATGCATACTTTCTTCTTATGCAATGGTTTATGATATTTACATATTACAAATTGTGAAATGATGAAACAATTAAAACTCATTAAATAAAACAACATCAACAATAATATACTAGACCTTGGTGGCGTCCCTTCATCATCATCGCGATTAGCCAAAGTTGGCTAAAAAATGACGCTAAATTACAGAAATTGAATAAAATATATAAATAATACTTGTTAAATTTGAAGATCAGTAAAGCTGGCGAATGGCAAAACTGTCATAAAACTAACAACAATAACAGCGGCGCAGCGTAGCGACCATTTTATATTCGGAAATGGTTTGCGTTCCTAGAAACTCTTCTATCCCTCTCCAGTAGTCGGGGTATCAACCCATCTCATGGTAGGTGTAAAGAAAATCCACCCACTGTTTATAAGTTAGACTGTAAATATTTATTTCCAACCAGAATACTTCCGATCGGCAGGAAATTTGAACACCAGACCTTGAATATAGTAGTTATTGTTTTTAATATACGAAGATAAAAAGATACTGGTTCGTCTAGAGAACAATCCAATCAATGTTCGTCTAATATTACTATGGTAGCCAAGCTAGGACTTAGGGCAGTGCAGGCAATCCTCAACATTATATTCTTGGTATCCTGAGATCCAGGCCAACCCGATTAAACAAACACTTTAACTACCCCTACTTACGTGGAATTTATACTCAAGCTCTCAGCCTCGAACCCCTGTCCTTTAGTAATTTCAACATTCTGAAAATACACAGTTTCATTTCATGCAATGTACAATGAGAAAGGAGGCATTCCTTTAAATTAACAGTTCCTGTCACGTTTCACACAGCTGTAGGATAACATGTTACACAAACCTGCGTTCAATCAAGCGACATGGATATTTCACGCCGTCTAAAGCAAAATATTCACTGTGCATGCGCGAACAACAGACAAGGGCGATACGATGGATGGTATGAAAAAGAACTCAGTCCTAGGGACACACAAGCAACAGACAACACAAGCTGAATGGTTGATTGCGTTTATTACTGAGAGCCAGTTACCAAGAGACACGTGTCGCTTGTCGCTTGTTACTTCGATATCAAATATCAGTAAGAAGCTTTTGAAGCACAGTATGAATAGTTAGTAGGCAAACAGCAGTGACAAAACATATGATTGATTGATTGATTGATAGATAGATAGAAAAAATTGCCTATAGATCCGCACCCTAATCATAACTTATTAAACATATCAAAACATATTTTTCATTCATCAATGTTTTACGCTTACAATAACCTCTAATTATTACTAAATCAATTTTTGTATTTTCCATCTAATATCTTATTATATTTAGCTCTTGCCAGTAGGCACTTTATCTTCTTATGTATATATATATATATTTTTTTTTGGCCTCCATCTCATCAGACTTATCATTCATTAATTTCCTCAATTATCTCATCCAACTCGTTTGTATTTCCACCCTTCTACATAGGAGTTGTAGCTTTCCTGGCGACGTCAATCGACGTTAGCTTCCATCGTATACATTGCTCTCATCTTCAGGGATGAGATGATGTGGCTATGTATGTGCTCAAAACTTTGGAAGATAACGCCGATTTAATCCGGCTGGTACACCTGTTCGAATCCTTCTACATGCTAAATTGAAACAACAATCTTTCGTAATCATTAAACAGGATGGAATAAATAGCGGGGAGGCTTTTATAATATTAATAATTTGAATTACATCCCCATTAAAAATTGAGCATCCTCGATGGCGCAGTGGTAGCGTCGTCGCCTTGTAATCAAGGGATCCCGGGTTCCATGCCTGCCCCAGTCCCGATTAGCCTTACTGTGCATAAAGTGGACTTAAAACACCAAATCAATAAATCATTAAGAATTCATTTTAAAATTTTATAATGAATTTCTGGTTAAAGATTCAATATACTAACCTCCATTATTAATTCAATGCCGAGAATTATAAAAATTTGGGGGTGGGGTGGGGGTTGTGTTTATATACACGAACGCTCGGGAGCCAATATAAGTTTACAACCTACATATCGGGTTTTCTCTACCGATTCAATATCTCCAATGTTGTTTGTGTTGCACCTGATTCAAAATTGGTCATAATTTATTTCGGAAATTATTTTTGGGAGGATAAAGACAGTCGATAGGAGAGGTTGACTGCCGTTCGATTCCCGGAGGAGAGTGTGAGGAAAGTGGACTCTCCCACTGCATGGGCTGCATCTACGTACAAGGGACTCTACTATATAACTACGTGGGAGCATAGAGACGATTTGCATCGCCTCTATAAATAAGCGAGACTGTGAATATGCAAAGAGCCACCACCACCCACCCACCAATACACCTTCAAAACACATTGCATAATGCAGGTGGGTGGCTTTACCAATTTCTTTCAAATACAAGTAGTTAATTATAGTAACAAAACATCTTTTTATACATAATTGGATTTTTCAAAATTACAATAAAATAACATAGCAACCAATTTTGTTGTAATTCTATAAAGAATAAGTTAACATAGGCCAGAATCGGTAAACTTCCCGTTCGGACAAATGTCGCAGTTGAAGTAGGGGTCTAGACAGGTAAAAAAACTGCTTACTGACACGTAATCTGACTTAAATTTGGCATAAAGCAGTCTATTTTCTAGTTTGAAGACCTTGTGACATTTGTCGAGCCGGGATGAAGTTCTTCATAACTAATGGGATAAAGAAAAAGGAAAATTTAATTCGTAACACTACTAACGGACTTATTACGTCATTCGCAGGATGTAATTAATAAACACAATAACTCTAATTACATGATTATTAAAAAGCAAACATTTCTTTGTAAATAATAATGTAAAATGCCTGTTTTTGACCAATCTCTCCCCTGTTGTAGGTTTGTTATCCATGAGATATCAATCTGGATTTTTTTGTTTCACAGGTATCAGTCATAGAGTAATTTTTACGCTGTAAATATCAATTTTTTTAGCTCCCCGATCGGAGACATCTGGGCTCAAAATTTTGAAAAAGAGAATCAAGAACCGATCAAAGAGCTATAACAGTAATTCAGCCGAAATACTCTGATATTACATAACTTAACTAATAAAAATATCCTAAACTTTGAATTTTGGTCAAAATCAATGTTGAAAAAATACACGAAACATACAATGTAGCTTGAAATGTACTGAAAACAATGTTTTTTACCCAAGCTATCATTTTTCTTAGATGAGTTATCATAATTACAGCATCTGTCTACAAAGGCTAAAAATGCCGCAAATCATAAGTCAAACAGGGCCGCAATTTTTAAACGAAGTCATATAAAGGAAAATACTACCCTTCCATAGGGGTTACAACAACAAAAATATAGGCTATATAAATAGAAAAAGTTGACCATTTTCTCAATTAATATCTTTTTGGACCACATGGTATTAAATGGCCATATTTTGCTTTAGACCTAATATTAATTAAAATATGCAAGTTTGATTAAATTAGCGCATATATTGCGTATCAGTGAAAGTTTTATAAAAATAGATCAAATACATTCACAGAGTCGGTTTTATGCAAGGATAATGTTGGAAAATTTTCCGCTTGAAATCATTCACACTGAGAATCGAAACCTGGGTTTACTACGTGGCAGTCCGATGTCATATTTTATCTGCTTTTCTCATATATCAGTATTTACTCAGTTCCATATTTTTTAACATTCACATTCAGAACATAAACATCCATGTCTTACTCGGGATTCGAACCCGGGACCCCTGCTGTCGTAGCGCGCTGTGCTAACTACCTCGCCCCGGAGGTCAAATAGTAGAATACTGGGAATCCTTATTCGTTGAAGAGAAGCTCTCACAATTATGTACGTTACAAGCCACATATTGTTGCTGCAGGACTCTATATTATCGTCTGGACTTTTGACACGAAATGGTAAGATCAGCTTTTGGCAATGAAGATGCCAATCGACCCGAACAGCAAAACCTAGGACATGTCTGAGGAAAGAATTGACAAGGGTTTTACGACCTGTCAATCACTAACTGCCCGTGTACCGGAGGAGGCGTGTTCTTGAGGGCCTCGCGAAGCGCTCCTGGACAAAACATCTGGTGGTGTAAACGCTGTGCGCGCTCTATCGGCAGAAGAAAGGCGAATTCGGAAAAGGCCTTTCCATGATATACAGTCTTAAATGTTATTTATACCACGGCTACAGATATCTTAATCTCAGGGGGATAGGTTCTTTATTTGAGAATTCCAAATAAGAAAGCGTTTTATAGCCAAGAGGATATAGTAAAATGCGGATCTATATTCTGATAACAATACAAAATACAGAGAAAATATTCTTTTCTTGTATCTATTTCTTCTATAAGAAAAAGGCTTCTTCTTCCTTGATTATCGAAAAGGCATCTTCTTCTTTTATCGTCAAAAGCCTTCTTCTTCTTTTAAAAGGCTTCTTCTTCTTTTATTGTCAAAAGGCTTCTTCTTCTTTTAAAGGGCTTCTTCTTCTTTTATTATCGAAAAGGCTTCTTCTTCTTTTATCATCAAAAAGATTCTTCTTTGATTATCTAAAAGGCTTCTTCTTCTTTTATTGTCAAAAGGCTTCTTCTTCTTTTATCATCAAAAGGCTTCTTCTTCTTTTATTATTAAAAAGACTTCTTCTTCTTTTATCAAAAATCTTCTTCTTCTTTTTAAAAGGCTTCTTCTTCTTTTATTATTTCTTCTATATACAAGAAGTCCAATTGCGTCGTCTAGCTTCCTTTTCTTTATGCCTTATATATGTTTCTTTCCTTTCCACGTGGGTCTTTATCATTACTTCCCTGGCAATTCTCATAACTACATTTACTAGATGGCGGTAAGTCTATGACCTTTGGATGATAGCTATTTTCTTCTTTTGAAATGTCATATCGTAAACCCAATGGATCATTACTTATAACTGGCGGTTGGATAGTTTCCTCACCCTCTTGTCTTCTTCGTTTTAATACATATTCCTTTACTCTCTTTCCTGCTCGCTTCCCCCGCTTCTTTGGCATTATCCAGCAACCAAGCTATACTTATATAAAGGAGTAGGGTCGACTAAACTGACACTAGCGCCACCTCCTAATTTAACGACCAATGGGGAATAACCAGGATCGCTAATAACAAGCGCTGCCAATGGCCCAGTGCGACTAAAAAGGAGCGCAACCGTAAAGTGCTTCGGGGTGTCTAATTTGACAACAGCGCCACCGGGGACAAACAACCAAAACACTGACGATGTTCTCCTCGTCAGAGAAATCAAAAGAGATACATTTCTGAATTCATTTGCTCACTTAATAACTTTCCTAAATGTTTCATATATGAGCATGTTCTTAATTATCTTAATTTACTATATACAACATTATATTTCTTTCTCTTATAGTATTTGAACTCTTCTTTTATATATTTCTCAATTTACTATAATATATATACTCCCTCTTCTCCGCTCTAAGTTTTTTATAATTTCCTTTGCTCCTCTTTATATAGCGTGCTGCCATCTCTCGTCGATTCCGAGAAACCATTTCTCCTTGCAACTTTCATTGTGTCATCGAAACTGGCACGTGACAACCATTTTCTTGCCCTGCTTTCCCCGTTAGCATTCTCCCGGTACAAGGGACAAATGTTTCGAGCCGCCTTCGCTGCCTTTGCCCCTATGTTAAACTCAGACAGAAGAATATGTCAGACATGTTTTGACCCCACTGGACACTTATTGTTATTTAGCCCATAAATAACACTATCTTTCTTCAAATCTGTAAAATCCAATGCGTATTCACAAGCTCAACAATGTCACTCCATTGATGAACATTAAACGATAAACAAAGTACTAAAACTGCAGTGTTTCCGTACCCAACATAAAGGCTACGAATTTATGCATGAACCCAATACTTGCACATTCAAGACTTCAAACAAATATGGTTTCAAAGACGTATGAGTATTTCTTCAAGACTTCTAAATAGGTCCATTTTAAAGAAATTGCGTATGTTTTTTCAAGGCTACTAAACGCATGTGATTTTAAGGAAATGCATCTTCCTCTTCAAGAGTAGCAAACAAAAGTAATTCTAAAGAAGCACATGCGTTGCTTCAACACCAGGTAATTTCTTAATACTTAGGGAAAACGTTTGAGGCGCAGGTCGATGTCCATCAGAGCACGGCTGGCGTGGAATTACTTCCTCGGTTAAAGACGCTAACGGTTTCCGTGGAACAGGCGTAAAAGGAAATTCAGCAAGGCGGCTTTTTGCGCCTCTCCGCGTCGACTATCGACCCCTTTTCTTTGGGTCACTTAGGCCCCCGTTACTTAAACCGCGTCATCTGGTATGCATTTCTCCTGAGAGGTGTTTCGCCACTCTCTCCTGATGGAACGCAGCTGCGGCCGCTCTTTGAAGGCTCATTCCGCTGCGGCGTGTTTGCTGAAATCAGCTCGACCTGGGATCGCGACTGCTGCTCTGCGGGAGAATGGGAGGGAGACAGACGGCGAGTCAAATGCAAGAGTAAGGAAAGAGAGATATGAAGTATGGAAGAAGTAGAGAAAAAGAGGTAAAACACATGGGAAGAGAAGAGAAAGTGAAAGAGGAGATGCAGAAGACAAGTCAATATCAAAAGTAACGGAAGAGAGAGGGAAGGGAGGGGAGAAAGAGGGAGGAGGGAGGAGAGAGAGAGAAAGATATAGGGAGAGAGATAAGCATAGAAATAATATAGAGAGGAAGAAGATGAAAAGCAAATGGAAGATGTGGAGAGAGAAGGAAATAGAAAGAGAAGAAGAGAGAGATGAGAGAGAAGGAGAAGAAACGAGAAAGAGAGGAGGAGTGAAAGAAGTACAGCAGGAGTAAAAGAGAGCTGGAAGATAGAGAGAAGTATAGAAATGGATCGATGAAGATGACTGGAATCAAAAGATGGATTTAGAAATGGGCAGACAGACAGATATATGGAGATGGGAAGAGAGAGAATAAGAAAGAAATAGCTAAAAGGTGTAAAAGAGAGGCATGGCAAGAAGAAAGAGAGTTAAAAGCAAGACTAACAAAGAATAAAGGACACAAGTACAGAAGGGTAGTATTAGTAAGAAGATAGTTCATATCCGGTTCATATCCGGCACTTTTCTAACGTTGGAAGCGGCCCCGGCGCCCACCCAGCGTCGAATAACATGGGTACCTGGGGGAAACCCTGAGGGGTAAAGGCGGTCAGGGGCGTGGTGCTGATCACATCACCCCCACTCACCACCGGATCAAGAAAGTGTGGGTTGTTACCCCCACACCCCCTATACGCCTCCATGGCGTGGTGCTAAGCACAGGGGAACACTTTACCTTTACTTTACCTTTACTTTACCATCATTCACGTTACGATTGCCACACTTATTGCAACTTTTAAGTTTAGTTAAGTCCACTTCCTGCACAGATAGGCTAATCGGAACTACGAACTACGAGGTGATTCCACCGGATATCGAACCCGGGACCTCTTGATTACAAGGCGGACGTCCTTACATTTGTTGCAACCGATCTCCGTGCCAGCTTGCGGCTTCTTTGCGGGGTTACTACATAGATTTACCACTACATGAGAGATTTCAATGTAACCAAGGGAAACTTATTGCAGATGAGATTGAGAAACGTCTGCTGAACGGCAAATGGTTCGGAAATAGGTGCAGGAAGCCTGAGGCAATTGATCCTTGAACATATACGCAATTAAATTACAAAGGGTAGTCGGCCGTTCGCGTAGCTTCTGGAAGCATCCTCCACTAACTACACGCAAAGGAAGAGTCCAATTTTTTAATGCGCTGGCGATGTTTTCTTCTGGCTTCCTCTTCAGGTATCGCTACAGCCTCTGTGCCGTGGCTTCAAGGCAACCTTTTGACATGGTACCCGTCCATGGGAATGCCTAAATTGGGAGGAAGTATATTGAAGCTCACCCTTGTTTCTCAGGTAATTTTAATCTCGTTCTTATGGGAGGGTGAACAGACCTAAGAGCTTTGTGCGAACAGAAAAGTGAGACCCCTTGTGCTTAATATAGTGAGCGAACGTATATAAGGGATCGGAGGCAAGGCTTCATAAATTCTTGGTCTTGATATTACGTTGAGGTTCTGTCTCATACAGGTAAAGTTCTCTCCTGTGGATTACGATGACTCCCTATACATTCTCAACATATACATAGAAAAGTAAACGCATTACTTTTTGTGCATAAAACTGTCGCCTCTAGCAAACATCTTAATTCATCAGATATGATCAATATTTTTGTCAGTCGCTGAAATGTATCAAAACATTTTATAAACTTTACCAACGAAAACTAAATTATTTTGATATTTTAAGATGTTTAATTTGAATTTTGTTTCTTAGTGTTGCTTTTCTGTCACTTTTGACTAATCGCGACGATGAGAATGAGTGATGATATGATGAAATTGATGAAGGATACAGAGATACCCATGACCAGGTCAGGATTCTAAACCGAGACCCCTGGCGTCGTGCTAAGCACTCCATCACGGATGTCGGCAAGTCTTAAAATAAAAACGTCCCTCCTGATGTATTGATTGATCTATTTGCTTTATTTTACTTCGCCTTTTCTGCCACTTTTGGCTAATTTGCGAAGATGGGAATGAGTGACGACGTGATGAAATTGATGAATGGACACTCACAAACATCCATGCTCAGGCCAGGATTATTACCCGAGACCATTAGCGTCGTAGCACGATATGCTAACCACTCCGCCACGGGGACTGGCAAAGTTTTTATTAATGCTTCCCTTTTATTATCGAGTGATGCGCTTAATAACGTTATGTACTGTATAAAGTATCAAATCTTACTTAATTCTTACCCAGCTTCTCATTAATAGATATCTGGGGCAAATCTGTAACGTAAAGGCGACCGACACCTTCGAATGTTATCTATGCACGTCAAGTGGAATCCGAACCAGTATGTGCCTCCCTCGGGTATCGAACTCAGAAACCATTAGTTACAAGGCGACGATGTTACCACTATGGCATTTGCATCAAGAGAAAATGAAGTGTTAAGATGGTTCAAGAGAGCCAGTGGTATAATTTTTATGTACTTCAATAAAGATTTAATGCATTTCCTTGCATTTATGCGTTTCATCGCATCATTAGTTCCTGTGACTGCTATTCTTGATAATATCATTCTTGTTAATTTGTTGCTAAAGATCTGGAAGAAATCTCTCGCCCAGAAAATGGGGAAAAACTCATATTTAATACTCTACCAACATTGGAAACCTTATTCTGAACATAAACATGAAGTAATTATGTTTTAAAAATTCAAAATAGTTTTGAAGTAAGTCTTGAAGCTTTCCTGGCGATGAAAATTTAATGAAATCTCTCGGGCTATCGACTACGTCAATTCTGGAACTAGGCCTCCTCGATGACGCAGTGGTAGCGTCGTCGCCTTGTAATCGAGGGGTCCCTGGTTCGACACTCGGGGAAGGCACAAAGTGATTCGGTTCCCACTTTAAACTCTATGATCAATCCCGATTAGCCTTTCTGTGCACAAGTGCAAGAATTCAATTCAATTCAATCAATTCTGTAACAGTTTCCAAACTTTCGAGAGCTAACGTCACTCTCATCTTCAGGGTAGAATTGACCTGGTCGTTACCCCGATAGAATTCACAATATAGTTTCGTTTTGGAAAAAAATATGATATTTTATGCATTTCTGAGAGTCGAGTAATATAACATACATAATATTTGCAAAAACACATGCAGTGTACTGCACATTCAATATCTGATGCATTTAGACATTAACTTGATACAAAATGTATGCACTACTTTTCTTTAATTAATGCGTTTAATTCTCTGTGCCTAATCTGACCTATGAAGATATCCAACCTTTTACTTGCGGAGAAAATATGTTTACTTTTTGACGTGCCCTCGTATAATCCCTCAGTTCATTCCCGCATTATCTCTAGCGAAGGCAGCCTAGATGTTTTAAACGGAATCGATGGTGCGGAATATGGAAGCGTTTTTCACCTGAGAACAGATGCTTCACATGGCTTGTTAGTTACCAGTCTGTTTCTCTCTTCTCCAGAGATAACGAATTTCGATACTCCACTCTGCCAAAACAGCTCCTGGGAGAAAAGAATCCATATTTTGACTGGCAACACTGCAAAAGATACCCAGCGATCAGAGTTATCGATTAAGTTCTTGTTACCTCTCCTCCTGTCGTCTTATTTCTTGGTTCTTGACGCATAACGAGCCTCTTCCTTTCCTCAGAACTGCTTCCGTCTCTCTCTTGGGTGAAGCCCTCCTAGCCCCCCCCCCTTATTAGCGCCTAAAGAAAGGGAAAGTCCTAACAGGAGGTACCATGCTGTTATTTCGTTCATAGTTTTGGACGCTGAGAAAGTGCTGATTGTGTTCTTTCGTAAGTACGGATTTCTCATCGATATCACTTGAGAAAACAGAGTGGGTGTCACCTTACGGACAAAATGCTAGGGTTCGAATGGACCAATCAACATGCAACTGTGCTGCACAGTCCTGAGTGCTGGTAATTTTATAGATTGCCATTCGTTTCTTTACCGCCGCATCACTTTTGTTTGTTCGAAAAAAACTTCGAATTTGTTCCAAGTCAGCTTGAGAGAGTCTAATCGGGTGAGTGAGTTTCTGTTTCTATTTCCACTTTATGCACAGATAGGCTAATTGGGACTGGGCCTACAGTTTAAAGTGGGATCCGAACCACTATCTGCCTCCACCGAGTATAGAACCCGGAACCCCTTGATTACAAGACAATGACATTACCACAACGTGCCGAAGGTTCTGGGTTCGATTCTCGTTTCATTGGCCCTACCATTTTCCTATTTTATTAACTCGAGCAAATATTTATTACAAAAATTAATTTTATTTGCTGTGCGAATTGTTTAGAAATATTTTGCTTTCGGTTCTTTTACAATAATTACCACGAAAAACATGTAAATGAAAGCATTGCTTGTGACTAATAGTCTTATGTTTTGTTTCTTGAACATTTTCTCAAAAAAGGAAAGTAGCAAAATGTATACTTTTCGCTGTACATAATATTTTGTCGAAAATAACACGTGCATGATTTAAAATGCAATGGCTTGTAAAATGATGAGAAAATTAAAAGAAACGTTATAAAAAGGAGTATTTCCGCCCAAAAATTTAATTTAATATCTATTTCAATAAATAATTAAATAACACATAATAAACAGTTGCTGGAGTTAATATGAAAAAGCAAAGGCAACCGAACTGGAATCGAACCCACAACTTCGACACGTGAAAGTGATACGCTACCACCTGGCCACCGGGCCGCTTGGCAGGTATCATCTTCACCTAGTTAGCAACCATGGAAAGCTTAAAGCACTTTATCTCGGAAATGGCTGACTAGTGCACGCTAGTACTTTGGCATATCAATAGCTGTGGGATACCCTACCACTACACGAAGTCCTGTATTATTATCGAAGATAGATATTGGCCCTAGGAGGCTGCTCGTCCCCAAGACAGAAATTTCTGGTTCCGCCCTTGGACCTTAGACACGCTCTAGGCACAGTCTCCTTTCTGTCTCTTCTGCCTCTGTTTCCACCACTTCCTTTTTAATACGTTATTTGTTTTCCACCGCTTTGCGTATCATAGGTTACGGTTGGCTTAATGGATACGATCCTAGATACGTTTTACAACACATACTGCGGTTGGTAGTTTGTCATTTTTGGGATATCTTTTTTTTTTGCAACACTGTATAACGGGCACCTGTATTTCCTTAAAAATATTGCATTTGTGTACAGTTACAGGTTCCACCCCGCTCACTTTTTTCTTTTCCGCACTTGCCGTAATGTAATTATTTAAATTGCTTCGTAAATTCACCGTCAGATGGCCAGCGTAATTCTCGCTGTAAAGTAGCGCCATCAGTGTTTATGTGTTCAGTACACGCTGAAAGATCAGAAAGCGGATCTCACTTATCGGACACTGTATTGAACACCGTCGTCTACTGACGTCACGATAAATGCTCTCGTTGTTAGGTTTTGAGCTCTTTGCGTAATTAATGCCTCTTTGGTCACGTCCCGAATAACTACAGTGTATGTATGCTAACTAACCCGAAGGTTTATGGCTGCAGCAACACAAGCCTTCCATCTGTACCTATCCTGGGCAAGATCAATGAAATCTTTTCCATTCTTACCGATTTCCTTTAGGTCTCAACGTTGTCCCTCCATCTTCGTCTTGGCCTTTCTACACGTCTCTTACCATCGGGTTTCCCAACAAGAATCCTGTAAACTCTTCTTTTCTTTCTCATTCGTGCCACATGATCTGTCCACCTAAGTCTTCTGGATTTATGCTAAGAAAACTACACCTAACAGACCTAACAGACTACGGTGTTCAATACGGCGTGCGATAAGTCAGATCTCTCGAACACCAACCATTGACCTTGGCTGCTGATAGCCAGGGCGTCGTTGAGGTATGAGCACGTGGATGTATGGGAGCAGGAGGTCATTCTAGCGTTGGGCGAAATTCTACCACAGAAATGGATTCAAGGTATGTGCAAATGATTGTTTCTTGTGAGCTATAGAATTGCTGAATCACCGACATTTGTCGTATTATTATTGAATGCGTTACGGGTTTTATGCTTGAAGCGATTTTGACTGTGCTTTCGTCCATCGAAGTTTTGGTCTTACTTTCACATTCTTGTTCTAGCAAGTTGTGTCTACAGCACGAAAGCCGCGATTCTGACACGTCGACTCCTAATTCCCAGTATCTGTTAAACTATGAGACTATAAAGTGTTAAAATTGCTGTTTAAAAAATCAAGTTCCCATTGTAAGGAGTGCTTAAGACTATACGAAAAGGACGGTGCAGGCATGTAGTGGTTCGGATATCACTTTAAATTGTAGGTCCAGTTCCGATTAGGCTATCTGTGCATAGAGTGGGCTTTTAACAACAAATCAATCATACGAAAATTTATACCGCACGTACAGACTAAGGCATGCTTTAGGGTCGGCAAGCGTGGCGGAATGGTGATTACAGAGCGCTACGACGCCAGGCGCCCGGGGTTCGAATCCCGTTCTGGTGAAGGGTGTTCTTGGTGAGAGTTGCAACGTAATCAATTTCATCATATCACCACTTATCAGGGCCTCCCAGTTGGCACAGTGGTAGCGTCGTTGCCATGTAATCAAGTGATCCCGGGTTCGATACCCGGTGGAGGCACACAGTGGTTCGGATCCTACTTTAAACTGTAGGCCCAGTCCAGATTAGCCTTACTGTGCATAAAGTAAACTTAAACCCCAAATTAACCAACAACCACTCATCAACTTACCGATTAGCCAAAAGTGCAGAAAAGCGAAGCAAAACAAACCAAATGTATGGTTTTGATTCATATAGAAATTTTGTGCTTTTTGTCTGTACCAAGAATATTTCGGAACTCTGAGCTCTGACAAGAGATAATAGTATTTTCGGCTGGAAATAAGTTATGAGAACGGGGCGCTGAAGGGAGTGCGACAGAAAATTAAGTGGTGCTCAAGCACAACTTTGCAACACCTTGGTGCCGACAAAACTAAAATCCGACTTTCCAGACATTTTCAGTTAACCTGAACTTTTTCTTTGAGCGGCGGGAAGGGGCATGGCTCCACCAATTTGAGGCAGACACTGCAAGAGAATTTGGAGCAATCTTGGATGCATTTGTAAACCGTCTGGAGGTTAGAGGACGGGGCCGACTGCGTAAGTCCGTTGTTATGGTGATTGGGACCCGCGGAGTCAAATACCGGATGCCCGGTCGCCGGCAGGAGCAATGGAGAATGGGACACTCCACACTGATTTGACACTGCAGTGTGACACTCAAACGCTGTATTGATCGGTCACAGGGAAGAGAGAGAGAGAGAGAGAGAGAGAGAGAGAGAGAGAGAGAGAGAGGTGAAAGGACGATAGAACGGGAAAGTTTCGTTCTTGCTGTTCGGTGACGTCAAATCGTCCTGCCTTGAGCGCAGCAAAGTTTCGCTTCTGGGAAAACGAACCGCAAGTGGGAGGCTGGTAGAATGGCTCCGGTACACCACACACCCTGTCGTTTATGGTACAAAAATAGCCATTGCATTACCAGACATGGGGCTATGTGCACGGGTCTGGTGCGGGGCACACCCAGCTTGCAACAAACTCCAAAACTAAATGCTAACAGCTCTAAACCTGGCCCTCCTAACTTAACAATTCCTGACCCACAGTTCCGATTAGGTTTAATAATGAATTTGTTAGGAGAGGCAGGTTTAGACCACTTAGCATTTAGTCTTGGCGTTTGTTGCAAGCTGTGTGTGCCCCGCACCAGACCCTCCATATGGCTATTATGGAGCAAATTTACAATACCGGAAGTATCTTCAATTGCTTTGAAAATCTGCATACTCACTAATTTTGGGCTCGTAATCACGAATCTGCAGTTAAAATTTGGCGGTTACTTCTAGAAATTGCAAAATAGGTCGAAATAAGTGGGTCTGTGAACGGAGTAAACAGCCTTGATTTATGAAGAAAACAACTATTTTTTGCAATGATTAGCGTTTCAAAACTATGTTCATGATGACCCTTAATTTTTTACAATGCTACCTAACCTAACCTAACATTAACGTGAATGCTTCGTGGGGCAAACATGTTTTCCACCTTAACGCAAGACGCCATTTTCTCACATGCAAATCAACGCTCCACGCAACGGGTCTCACTTATTGTACAATACTTGAGCAACGTTGCGTTATGACTACGTCAGAACACAGAGTACCAAGACCGTTGTGCGGAAAGGAAGAAGTCTTCATATCAGAAAACATGGTTTCCATGTTAGTGTATGGAGAATCATAGCGGTAATTGGCAAAATTATTTCGCTATTTCATTTCTAGACGTGATCGCCAATTTTTAACTGCAAATTCGTGATTACGAGGCCAAAATTAGTGAGTATGCCGAATTTGAAAGCAATTGGAGATAACTTCCGGTATTGTAAATTCTTACCGTTATTATTTCCATATTTATTCTACTAATCGTGCGGTTAATTTTCTGAAAAATACAATTATTATTGCATATGTTTCGATGAAAACTTACATTTTTCTTCATGGTAATTTGAATGTTAGATGGTTATGACTGTGGCCTATGGTGCTAGTGGTCCCTTGTTCGATTCCCGGTGGGAGCCCTTAAAATTTCGGCGTTGACCCAGCGTCGTGAGGACAGCGACAATGGGACTCGATGCACTGACCACGCGTCGCCCAATTGAACAGACGCTCTTGCAAGTCCTGGCCCTTAGAGCGCATTCGGAATGTCGTTCCTTCATTTAATTTAATTTAACCGTCACCCATCGTTGCAATAAGCCAGCAGTAGCAAAAAAAAGCGACGCTGACCTACATTTGACCTTCAGCATTTTCCTGTAGCACTGCAATTTGAAGGCTTCGAAAAGAAATACGCAGAAAATCATGAACAAAAATGCATTTTTATGGAAAAAGTAATTATTTATTGAATTTGTTAGGATGGGGCCAGAGGATTTATTAAGTGAGCCGCCCACATTGTCGCAGTCTCTGGTAAAAAGGCGACTTTTTCCACAGGGGCTTCATGTTATTTTTACACAAACCCAAACTAAAGGTAAAAAGGTAAAGTGTTCCCCTGTGCATAGCACCATGCCATGAAGGCGTATAGGGGGTGTGGGGGTAACGCCCCACACTTTCTTGATCCGGTCGTGAGTTCCTAACGTAACTTTAAACTGTTCCGGCACGAGTTTTTTGGAACGGAGTTAACTCTCTTACAAGACTGCGACAACATGTCGTCCATTCGTTACGGC
This sequence comes from Lepisma saccharinum, assembly GCF_977018435.1. Classification (NCBI taxonomy): domain Eukaryota; kingdom Metazoa; phylum Arthropoda; class Insecta; order Zygentoma; family Lepismatidae; genus Lepisma; species Lepisma saccharinum. The sequence continues at coordinate 93,346,969 of NC_139236.1, forward strand.
CAATCTTGAAAACTTTCTTCACACCTTCCCCTAACTTCATCTTGCAGTCAGTAACAATGGGGCTGATAGTGAATGGGGGATAAGGGTAGGCATTCACATGTAATATGTCCTGAAAACCATATGTGTTAGGGGTACAGTTTAATTTAATTTCCAGATTTTCCTGCCTGGGTCAACTGGGGCTTCTCCTCCTCTCGTTAGCGTGATTCAGCATAGCAGCAGCCTATAGCGCGATGAAGATGATGATTTGTGTTATTCCCTGTCCCACCTATCTTTGGAGAAGGCGAACGAAAACAAGTGTCTGTGCAAGTAGTGACGGAAGACGGATCCACCAATGAACACGCGAAGGGAAACAGTATTGCGTGAAGAAGGGGCGGGGGGGGGGGGGAGCTACTGCAGTTCCAGCAGTTACGAAGCAGCGTGTACAGCTTCGCTCTGCCCACACGTTTTCCTCCCCTTCCCTGACGCTGTGCGCGGCTTTGCTCCAGAGATAGTTGGGACAGGGTATATATAGCGTCGCTTCCCTGCCACTTCTGGCTAATCCTGACCTGGAGTTCTTTGTGAATATCCCTTCATCAATTTAATCTTATCATCCTCATCGGCGCGACTAGCTGAAAGGCAGAAAAAGCAACACTAAATAACAAAAACCAAAAAAGAAAAAAACAACAAAAATATTGTAACCTTGTATTCTGTAACGGAGAGAATCCGGAAACTACACGGAAAAGAATCTGGCATTGAATATTCATCACTCCCCTTCTTGTTTCAATCATAAAGTTTAACCCCCAGAATATATTCCATTGTTTATTAATGAACAAGCTGGGTATTTTATTTGTTTTACTGGGAATCATCTACGAAGGAGCTTGTTTCCGGAAAACTTGGGTCTTTCTTATCGCAGCCGTACGGACGGTAACAATTCCATTCACTGTTACATCTAAAGGTTGAATTAATAATGATTATGTTGGCTGCCTTTTCAACTGGTAACCGGAAATCTACGTATGGTCGATTTGTTCAGTTGAGTTCAGCTGATATCGTTTACTCTTCGTGTCTTATGAACATTGGTGTACCACCGTATCGCGGGGCCCTGGGCGAGATTAGAGTGCGAGACCCCAATCCATTTTTTAAATTTGAAATCTCAATGTGATACAAAATCTTTAGGCATACGTTAGCAAAAGTATTGTCAAATTTAAAAAATAATAATAAAAATAGAAATACTGATTATAATTATGTTTAATAATCTCGCTCATACTAAAAATGTTTTTCTCTGCTTTTCCTGGAGCTGAATTCGCTCACGACTTCGTTCTCTAGGGATAAGAGAACCTGGCAACCTTGGGCTTTGCAAATGGACGGGTGATGTAGCTTAACTCTGCTCTGTAAGTTTGTGTAACTTTTAAAGTTTTTAGTGAGTTATGGCGACTATTCTAACGCATGGATAACTGTAAGTACTATAGCCATGGGAGTATTTAAGGGGGGATTCAACGGATCCAACCCTTCTTTTGATTCAGTAAAAATATCAGCTTTCCTGTTTTATCAGCTTGTTCATAAACATTACTTCGGATTTATTTTATTCTCCTAAATTGCAGACGTATAGAACGGGATATGGATGGGAAGGAAATTACGTAATTCCATACACCAGATGGGACTGCAGACCAAATGTCTGCAATTTCCTGATAGTTTAGGAATTTCTGTGATAAGAAACTACATTGGAACTTAATAATAATAATAATTCCATTCATTACATTATTACATTACATTACATATTGAATTTGGATTATCATATAATTTAGACAATTATCAACTATAAGGAACAAATATACACGTATTACAGCTATTCAATAAATGTAATAAGGGGGGAACGCCCGAAGTAAGCCCTCCTTCTCCCGCCTACATTCGAGCGTATGGTCTTATTGTCCTCGTTCCTAAAAATATACCAGGACGTCAGTTGCTCCGAATTTGACGGTTCCTCCGACTTTATTTCCTCTATTTATTACTATTTGATTGCATTTTAAAATAGATATAATAATAAATTGTAATGCTATACAAGGAATATATACATGATATAGTAGTATAAAATTGTGCATCCCACCGCAACTCTGATTTCTTGACCAAACGACCACAAAAAGTTGAAAAACCCACTTTCTCTCCCCGTTCCGCGCCTCATTTATTACGCTGACGACGTTTCACGGGCGCAAAAAGGCAGTGATGAGTGAAAGATGAGCTCTCATCTCCTCATCCTCTCATCTTTGTTATTCTCTTTTTATTCTCTCATCTTCCTCTCATCCTCCTCTTATTCTCCTATCTTTCTCTTATCCTCTCATTTTTTTATTTTCTTATTTTCTTATTTTTTGAAAGATGAGTGCATCTTATCGTAATTTTCCAAGTCTGGGACCAAATGTTTATATATCATGACCTACGTAAACCTCTTTTCTCATTCTCTCATTCTCTCATTCTCTTATTTTTTGAAGGATGAGTGCACTTTATCGTAATTTTCCAAGTTTGGGACCAAATGTTTATATATATCGTGATCTTCGTAAACCTCTCTTCTTATCCTCTTATTCTCTCATCCTCTCATTCTCTCATTCTTTCTACCTTTAGAATATTGTCGTCAACATTAGAGATGAAGTTGGAGTGCTGGAATCAAGGGAACCAAAATGTTTATATATAGTGACCTTCGTAAACCTCTCTTTCGGGGGGGAACGATGTGGCATATACACACGCACGCGCTCTCATCTTCTCATTTTCTTATTCTCTTATTCTCTTATTTTTGAAAGATGAGTGTATTTTATCGTAATGTTCCAAGTCCGGGACCAAATGTTTATATATTGCGAGCTACGTAAACCTCTCCTCTCATCTTCTCATCTTCTCATTTTTGAAAAATGAGTGCACCTTATCGTAATTTTCCAAGTCCGGAGCCAAATGTTTATATATATCGTGACCTTCGTAAACCTCTCCTCTCATCCTCTTATTTTTGAAAGATGAGTGTATTTTATCGTAATTTTCCAAGTTTGGGACCAAATGTTTATATATATATATTGCGACCTACGTAAACCTCTCTCTCGGGGAGGGAACGATGCGCCACACACACACATACGTGCGCGCGCTTATGTATTGTAACACAAACAAACAAACAAATAATAATTGTTGTTTTTTAGGATGCCTGGCCCCTATAACCTCGCCAGGGTGCGTGGTGCCCAACCAAAAATGTAAAAGTTTTCTAATGGCTGCGGTTATAGATTACCGCACCTTTGTAGAGTTTCACGTGTTTTTTTTTTTCCCCCAAACTTCCATGAAACCCTACAGAGGACCTCCGTAATGCATGCAACGTGTACTAACGACTCTAGTGTTATTTGATGTTGTGATATTTTTGGATATAGAGTTTTATTGTGAGATATAGATAAAAATAATTATGTTTATTATAATATTTTCTTGATGAAGATGGAGAATGTATGTGTGTGTGTTACAAATAAAGTTGCATGCTTATTTTCTAGTGTGTGTGTATGTGTTTTTGATGTTTCGACAGCATCTGAAACGATAAAAAAGAAATTTTATTGTTAATTTTCACGTGTAAAAACAACAACAAAATTTTTGTGCAAATTTTCTGATTGTCTCGTGCTATAGTCCAAAAAAGATATTGTAGCTGATAGCTAATGAAATTGACATTTGTAACTGATCTGAACTAGTGAAATTCGTATTGTACCATTGTAACTGATTGTGCTAGTGCAGAAAATTTCTTATTGTGTAAGAAAATAGATGTTAAAAACTTGTTAAAACTGCTCTGTGACCCTCTCGTTCTTCACGTCGTAGGCGAAGGACTTCTCTGCAATCAGGATGACACTGCATAGGGTATCCTCGGGCAAGGCATCGTGGAACTCGCAGACGACCTTGATGTTGGTTCGATCGTTGACCACCACCTGCTTTCTCTTAGATGTGTTGATGACGGTCATGGGTCTCCGTGCTTTGAACTCGCTGGGCGTGTAGTACATGTCCACACTTCCCTCGGTCACGCGTTTGTAAGCCGAAAACGCTTCGTAAAGTTTGAGGTAATCGTTTTTGGTCACGTCAAGATTGTAATTCTCGCGCGGGAACACTTCATTGCGTCCATTCTTCAGATAAACGTTCTTGATCTTGCAGTCGTCGAATTTGCTGGAGTCTTTTTCCTGATTCTTGTCCCTCCCGGTCTGAAAGAGCACCACGACGAAATCTGGCATGTCGAACTGTATGTTGTTGAACTGCGTCGTCACGTCGAATTCCATGTGACTTCCCGTCGCCATCTTCTGCACGCACTGGTAACCGTGAAAGTGAATCGGCACCTGTGGACTTTTCAAGATCTCCGCTTTGTACTTGAGGGCGTAGTTTGTTTCGTATTCCACCACCGGCATTCTCAATTCCATGCTTTGGATGACGCATTTCGCTGCTTCGGGTAAAGTGTTGGCTATCGGCGTGGTGCCGTCCGGACCTAAAGTAGCGTATCGCATCAGTGCGTTGTTATCGTTGGCCGCTCTTCGAAACGTGACTCTCAGTCCTCCCTTCCACATGATCTCCTTGTAGTCCGAGAAGAATCCTGGAAGCAGACGCATGGGAAAGAGCACCGTGTGACTTCTCGTCGATATTTTGGTCCCGGCTTCGAATCCTCCCGCTTGATAGTACGCTGCGTCCGTTTTGGATAATTTCAACGTTCCCACTGCCGTCGACGTGATGCCTGGATAATCTATTCTGTCGATGACGGTGTTGTGTTTCCTCACCTCTACCTGCGAGAACAGGTGAGGCACGAAGTTGTCCACGAGTATCAAGTTTGCTGCTGCGGGAAACGCGTCTCCGCTTTCTTTCTTCACCACGTCGAATTGAAGGTAGAGGTCTGCTCTGTGAGGATGAATGAACCCATCGCCTATGTCCACGTCGTATTCGATCTCCCTGTTCGCTTCGTTCAGATTGGCGAACGTGCGACGGTTGGGAGGGAAAGATTGCAATTCGTAACTTTCGATTTGCTCCATTTTACATGTATGGTTATTTATTATACGTTGATCTCCACGATGGCCGTCGTAGTGGCACCTGCGAAATCCACCACGTCTCCTTTCTCGTTCGTCACCACCAACTCTATGTCGTCTATGCGGTTGCGACATACTGGAAAATAGATCGGCGAAGAGGGCGTGTAGATGATCGGTTCCATGAATTCGGAACTTGGTTTGAAAGTGGCTATGATTCCCGTCTGCTTGTGACTTCCCAGTAATCCGTCCGAGGATTTCGTGATCATACCTTCCGCCACGTTACAGTGTACGTTCAAAGTTTCTATGGCCAAGAATTTAGGAATGTTGGTTGCCACGTGCTTGATGCCAGCTTCGAGTTTTGTGTTGTTCTCGAAACCTAAAAGTTCTCCTATGGTGCCCAGGTCCACGGTCTCCGTCGCGGATAGGATTTCCACTCTGTGCGTGACCGAATTTTGAGAAAGGTACGTGCCTTTGGGTAATTGAGCTTGCAAAGTGGAAAGATTGTATTGTCCTGGCGTGACCACGATGTGTTCGCTTCCGACGCTAATTTTGTTGTTGTGCTGCGTAACATTAGGTATGAGGTACATGCTGTAGAATGCACGCAGAGCCACGGATTTAGGATAGACGATGTCGTCGTGCAGCGTGAGTTTCAAAATTGAAGATTCGCTCGTGAGATGGAACACACCCATCCTAGTGATGCTGTTTGAGGTTCCACAATGCTTTCTGGAAATCCTCGATCGTAGGGTTATTTATTTTAGAGAAAAACGCGAGCACGAAGAGGCAGAGATGACCGCAGTTCACGTCTCCGAAATCTTGAATGCGTTCGTCGTTGTAGTATATGGAGGTTTTGCTTGTTTTCAGATAATGAACTAAATTTGTAGGTGGAACACCTCCGAAAGAATCGAAAACAAATGCTTTATCATTATCGTTTTTGTGGTAACATATCCAATGCGTGCCTGGATTTTCTTGGCCGTCCAAGTTGACTACTCCGCATTCTCTTCTTTTGACGCTTGAAGGTAACGAGTCGGACATGAAAACTCCTCTGAAGTGTTTGATTTGTAACGGTTCAATCAGAGATTCAATGTCTCGGTTGGTGAGTGCTTCTGTTTCTTTTTTTTATATTTCTTCAAAGCATCGAGGTTACTTTTTTGTTTTTTGGTTATGCCTTTCCCCTTCTTCTCCATGGCCAGGTTGTGACGTTTCTGTTCTTCCAATTCCGCCTTGTTCTTCTTCGAGTCGATGACGGTTTTCGCAATGGCGGCACTTCCGCCGGCCAAACTTCCAACGGCCCCCAATGCTGCCAGGATGGCCGGGATGCTGAATATGAAACCTCCGATCTTTTGCTGTTTCCGCGAACGTTGCAACCTTTTCAATTGAGGTGTGCTGAGCAGCAATTTCATTCCATGTCCTTTCGACAAGCAAGAACGTTTCTTCTCGCGTTGTTTCTTGGTGAGTAACCCATCAAGGGTACCTAGATTTTTTAGATTCGAATATGGTATCTGGTACACGACACCCTTGGGCTTCATGTTGATGCTCTATGTGTTATTTTCACGGTATGTTATTTATATATATATTCTGAGATTTTTTCTTGTGTAGTTTTTTACGGTATGTTATTTATATATTTTTAAGGCCTCGCAGTCGTTACACAAATTCTATTACGTGCTTTGTTTTCTTGCCAAGAACTTCCTTTGTCCCCTTGTACACGATTCGAGTTTTGTTCTCGATTAAAATAGATAGCTTCTCATCCGATAACATGTTAGCGTATCGATCTGGTAAAAATAGACTGTATTGTGCGTTGAGCAACAGGCGTACCTTGGGACCATACTGGGTAGAAACAATTGAACCGGAAGTTATCGTGTAAGATTTGTCGACTTCCAATTCCCGAATTTTTACATACTCAAATGACAAATTTAGCATTTGTTTTAATGCTTGGAGCTCACTTATTTTTTCAGTTGTCATATCAAAAAAATTTCAGTGTGTGTGTTAGAGAAATTTAATTGTTTTTTTTCACGATGTGTGTTATTTATATATCAAGTTTTTTGACACGTATATATATATTATTATTTTTTTAACAGAGGAAGAAAGTTCGTGCTTCGGAAAACGCGAGGATGTGCGTAGTGATATCTTCCGTCTCCTGCATAGACTTGTACCAATCATCAGTATACCGTCTTCTTCCCTGCATCGCCTCGTACAGTTCGTCCGACCTATCGTCCAATTTCTCCCCTGCAGCCGAAAGCAGAATGTTGAGATCACTGCACCTCAGGCCGCAGATCTCCCGAAGATGGTCCTTGAGAACCATTTCACAAGGGATGCGAAATTCCGGCGTTGTTTTTGCTATGATTAGGAGTTTATTAACATCTCCGTTTACTATCTTTTTGAATATTTTAGATAGTAGCTCGGGTGGCAAATCAGTTATACGAGACATGTTTATTTTTTACGGTATGTTATTTATATACCCCACCCCAATTTTTGTTTCGTGTTCATGGCGATGGTGGTGCCTAGTGCGGCGACCCGTTCACCCAGCGATGCGTCTCTGCTCACGAACCTTTCGAAAGCTGCATGCTCTAATTTTCTGTCTGCTTCGTGACGTGCATCCAGATCCGTCTGCGTGGTGTTGTAGGCTATGTCGTGATCTTTGCATGCCGCGTCCAACGGATTCACACCCTTGTCTCCTCTCTCCAATCTTTTCTCGAGTTTGGTACCCGGTCCGCAGTACTGGTAGCCAGGTAAATGCATCTCGAAAGGTAACTTGTTGATGATGTCGTTCACAAGCCCCTTTCCTTCGGCCACGTTCCAAAATTTAGGAGGCAGCGTGTTGATGATTTTGATCAGGTAACCTATGCCCTTGTCATCGTTCACGATGAAGTTGGAAAGTTTCGTGCTGATCATGTCCACGATGCCAACCTTCTCGTTGTAGAAATTACGGTTGCCTGCATTCTCTTCGCCGGCTATCACCAACAATCGGTCCACGAGTTTCCTCACATCATCCACCCAAACGAATTCTTTGGGTAACGTGTTGTAGCGTTTGACGCCGCTGCCTGTTTTGACCTGGTTCCAAATCGGTTTGATGAGATTCCTGTACTTCTCGCCGCTGCTCGATTTCACCCTATTCTGCGAGGCGTCGTTGTTCTGGTACAAGGCATCCGTCATGATCAGAATTTCCTTGTAACTTTGGTAATCTTCGTCGGTGTAATCTTTCGGCTGTTTTTTGGCGACGAGTTCCCACAGTCCCACCGTACCCGGATACCTGTTCCAACTATCCTTGTCGCCTAAATTGACTTTAATGTCGTTGCCTTCGAAGGTCACCTTCGATTTCCCAATCTTCCACACCACACCGCCGCCTTCGCTGGTTTCCATGCTGGGATACAATCCGAACACTTCATCCTTGTCGAACTTCCCCGTGCTCAGGTAGTCTCGTGCCAAAGGTCCCAACTCGATTTTATCCGAAGACGACGACGTGCTGCCTATGGCTCGACGTCGTGCCGGTGCATCTTTCAGTTCGAACGGCGTCGAAGGAATGCTCGAAATGGGCGTGGGTACAGCATAACTTTTAGCTGCGAGTGGTACGAGTTCATTAATCAAATTTTTATTTTGTTCCGTGACACTTTTAATTTCTTTACCTAGACCGCTGATGGCATCGATCACAGGTTGATCCTGACGTTTCTTCTCTTCGTAGAATCCGCGATTCTCGGATTTCCAACCTTTGAAGCGTTTTGCGAGGTAATCGCGAAGCTTGAGATTTTCGTCTTCAATTTTTCGTTTCCTCATGACGTTATTTATATACGTCGTTTCTCACAACGTTGCAACGTTTAGAAAGTCGTTGATTTTGTTTCTGTATTTTCCGTCGTTGGGTTTCCTCGTCATGTCGATCGTCACGAATCCGAAATCGTCAGCGTTCCAGCAAGAAGAGCAGCCTTCCGAAAATTGATTGTAGTTCATGTCTCCGCCTACGTAGTCATCGTACGCGTGCTTGAGGTTGGTGTGATCTTGACGAAACAAACATATGAAATTAGCATTGTCGCGTACTAACTGTTTTGGAATTTTGGAAAACGTTTGAGCTAGGTAGAAGCAATCCATTCCTTTGTGACGACCTTGCGTGAAAAAGTTGCGAATTTCATTTTGATTTTCCAGGATGGCGTCGTCGAACACAGCGACTGAATTTTCACGACAATCGTCAAGTGGTTTTATTTCCGAGGCGAACGTTGCAATGTCCAGACCATCGTACAGTTTCATCAGTTGCTGGTATTTGGATTGCTCCAAACTTTTCGAGAACACGTACAGGTGCCTGTTCTTCCAATCTAACCAATTCGGTGCGAGGAGAAAATTGTCCACGAGCAGTGTTGTTTTCCCACACCCCGAAGGACCTACGATCAGACAGCGGATGCTGTCGGGAAGCAATTCGCCGTTTTTTTTTCTTTCTCGTTTGACTTTCCGAATTAGGTAAACGTTTCACAACATTCCACGTACTCACAAGATCACTTCGTTTGAATCGATCCAACTTGTTTCCGGAAGTCCCAGCCATTTCACCAAAAGTTTGTTGCCTCTCTTGCGCAAAACTTTTTCAATAAGGTACGTGTCGGGGTATTTAGTTTTAGAGAGTTCCTCTTCATAGAAGCGCCCCGATAAAATTTCACCGCCACTGTCCTTTATTATATACGTGTGACGGTTCCCGGGTAGAACTCGAACCACGGTAAAAAGTTCGGTGCTCCAGTTTCGTGTGAAACCCCTGTCGAACGTTCGCTTTAATTTACTGACCCTCACCTGTTCTCCAATTTTGTATTTAGCCTTTTTTGTCGTGGGCGTGTATTTTGGACAGTAAACTGTAGAAATTAAACGTTGCTCGTCAGACTTGGTAACGTCAGCTGCCTTCATGCCTATCGTTGCGTGCCGTGTGTGATTATAGTCGTTAACAAGTTCCGGAAGAATAGTGACCCACTTGTAGCTTCCCTGAAGCGTGAAGCGTGACCACATGCGCGATTTCAGAGTGCGATTGAATCTTTCCACGATGCTGGCCTTGACGTCACTGAAGGTCGAGTAATGTTGAACGTTGTGTTTCCGAATAAACTTTTGGAATACGGCATTGTAAAATTCCTTCCCTTTGTCCGTGTGCAGAAACCGAGGTCGTCTACCGCCGCTTTCGCGAAAAATTGTCTTGAATGCTTCCGTGACGCACGCCCCCGTTTTCGCCTTCAAAGGTAGAGCCCATGCGAATTTCGAAAATGTGTCTATGACGGTGAGGAGGTACTTGTTGCCCTTGTTCAATTTATGTACGTTTTTTAACTTGCCGCTACTCATTTCGACGAGGTCGCTTTCCCAGAGGTCGTCGATTCCCTTGGTTACCACAGCCAAACGTTCGTAGTTACGGCGTGCAGGTTTATGCAATTCTTCGACGATGGCCTGCCTTGACATTTTTTCTTAGAGATTACGTTTCAAGAGAAGCACCAGTGTGATGGGATTCAAAGAGGGTGGCACTTCGCTCGTGTTTTGAATGATCAGCTTATCGCCGGCACTCACGTCGAAAACGGTGAGATCTTCGTCTTCGTGTATTTCATATATGTTGCGCGTTTCGTTCCAACGTGCCAGAGGAATGTTTCCTGCTTTCTGGACACCACGATTCGATATCAAAGTCATGGTGGGAACGCTAGCTTTTCTGCCGTGAGACCAGTACGAAAATTCGTTTATCTGAATCGTCCCATCGAGGAGAAACTTGTAGTACGGATGATAAGGATGCAGCATGTACAGTTTGTTACCTTCGACGAACGTGGAGATTCTCTGTTGATTGGGTACGCTGTTGATTTCGATGGCTTGCAGAGAATGCAGTTTAGCGAATTTAGTATCGACGCTAACGAGGTTGCTGTGAAGCTGACCCAGCGTGTTTTGTACGGGCAACAAATGTTCGACTATGGTATCCGTTACGGTAGAAAATGACGGTTTGATTTTCACTTCCACGTTCAACTGCTTGTAGCTTTCGTTGAGTTCTTGCAACTTGGCACCGAAAGAGGCCAGCGTTGATTCCTGCGTTGATTCCAGCACTCCAACTTGATCTCTGATGTTAACCACAATGTTCTGAAGGTTCTCGACTTGATTCAATTTCGAGCTCTTCTCGGTAAGATCGTTCACGATGCTTCGCATCTCTGTAAACTGCGTGTGAAGGTCGGCGACGCTCTGCGAGGTGGGTAGCGTCGACACCAGGGAAGCAAGTTCGTCTCGAATCTGTTCCACGTTCGCCGTTTCCGTTTCCAGTCGTTTCAGCATGCGAGATATGTTCCTTTTCAAAGCGTGTAATTCTTTGGAGGTAGGGAGATTGGCCACTTTATTCTCGAGATCGCTCAACGAACTTTTGATGTCACTCGAATCGGATAGTGCCGTCACCGCCGTTTTCAATTTTTCCAAATCTTCGCTCGAAGGCACGCTCGTTCGTAACGATTCCAAGTCACCCTGTATGTTGTCCAGTACGTGATGAAAATGAGTAAGATTGGATTCGACGTTCAAATTTTCCAAATATTGGATCTTCTGCTGAACTGCGCTTAACGTGTCCTGAATACTCGTCAACACACTTGCTTCAGCGTGAATATTTTTAATTTCTTCGTTGATCAACTCCAGAGACGCCTGAAGCGTAGCGATGGTGGTTTGAATGTGTTCGAAATCTTGATAAGCCTCCAGTTGAATTTTTATGTTCGCGACGCTTTTACCGATGACCTGCAGTTCGTCCGACGATGGTAGGTTCGTCATTGTATCTTCCAAAGTCTGCAACTTGGATTTAATTTCTTCTAACGTGCCGGTGAATTCTTCTTGTAATTTGGAAACGACGACATGCAAGCGTTCTACATCAATATCGCTCACGGCGGTTTGAAGTTCAGAGAAATTCTTTTCTATTGCGGAAGTTCGTTCTTCGATTTCGAGTTTCAATTTTTCCAAATCTTCATTTTTCGATTGAAATTGTTGTAATTTGGCCAAATCATTTTGAAGCGAATCCACGTTCAACTGTATATTTTGAACGCTGTCATAAGAAGGTACGTCGACATAATTTTTTATCAGCGTTTTCAGTTCGGAATCGATTTTCAGAATAGGGTCGAGACATTGCGTTTGGAGCGTAGCGATTTCCGACTCTAAACTTTTGTTTAAGGTTTCCTGCAAAGCGATCAAATCAGTCCTCAACTTCTTAACTCGAATGTCCAACATGAGAATCTCTTCTGCATGGTCCACACGCTTGGTGTTGCCGAAAATGTCGTTAGGCATTTTTGGTTAACGGTTATTTATAATAGGATAGACGATTCGTAATTCTACGAAGAGAGGAATAAGTTTGTCGTAGTCTCCGAGGAGTTCCACGTACAGATAATCTCCTGCAGACACATCGTACGTAATGTTAGAAAGTATCTTGTCGTGCTTCATTCGAAAAATGTTCTTGCCGGTAGAAATTTTGATTTCGCCTGTGTTCTCCGGATTCATGGTGATTTGAAGTTTCCCGTCGATCGGAATTTCATAGAAATGTAAATTGTTATTAAAAACATAAAACATCTTGCCCACATCGTTATTTATTTCCGTCCATATACTATTAAGATGTACAATTAGTAGACCATTGAGTTTAGATAACACGGAAGGTAAGAGGTTATTAGAATTCGGTGATGTAGTGTCCATCTTGCTTTGTTTGCGAAAACCAAAAAGATTCATTGTCCCTGTTATTTAACACGCAGTGTCTTTTCCTATTCTTCAAAAGCAGACGGAGGAAGAGAAAGAAAGTGAGAGCCCTCGGGCGATGAAAAGTTGCAACCTGTTATTATGTTGTTAAGCCCGCTCCAAACCGAGGCTCATTAAATTCAACTTTTATTTTTCATCGCCCGAGGGCTCCCACTTTCATTCTCTTCCTCCGTCTGCTATTCTTCTTCAAAAACACAGCGGACTTCATGGCTATGAGGTTACGGTTAACACACGTCACATTTATCGCTTTTATTGTAGTGCCCCCACTCTCGCGTGTGCATTTGACAATGGAGAACACGTAACTTGTTGTCCGCTGCATCCAATGCTACTTTGGTTACGCGCGTCGTGTACAAATCATGCGATTTACTTGCAATGCGATGATCGGTGCTGAGTTGCCTTTTACCATGAAAAAGGCATTCTTTGTAGTCTTGCATGCTAAATTTGCTGGTACTTATTTTTCCCACCCCCTTCGCTTTCTTGATCTCTTTTTCTTCTGTAATCTTTACACAGTACATTTTGGCACGAAGCCCCGCAAATTCCCTGCTGTAATTACCAACCGCTTCATCTTTGAACTTTCCAATCGTCATTTTGTTTTCTGTCGAATGCAAGTGATGGCCTGATGGTAAGTTGCTAAAATCAAACAGATGCTTCATCTTAGTCAGATCATGTTCGAGGTTTGGTGTTTGGATTAGAAAAATGAAGCTATCCGTATCAATGTAGCATATTTGGATGTTATCTCCATAAAAGGGTTGAAACTGATCGTAGTACGATTGGTACATGTGCAATTTTGATAGTTCGAGAACGGTGGCACCTATGGCAATCGGCTTGTTGAGCATCACTTGCTTCTTGTTCCTCTCAACGAATACTAGATTCTCGCCGAAAATGGTGAAGTTTTTGAAGTAGGGTGACGCGACGATCTTCTCAAATTTCTTTTCGTCCGTGACCAACATTGCATCGATGTAATTACGCACGTTCTCCATCGTCTTGCCGTAGATGGCGTTATTGAACAGTTTGTACAGATCCTTGTCTGCAGGCGATGTCGATTGCGCTCTGCGTCGCGTGTTCTCGGTTATGTACGGTTCGAGCCACTTGCTCTGTCGGAACTTCAATCCTCTATGAATTTTCTTCAACTGCAAGCCGTGACTTATGTAAAATTGGAGGAGTCGGTAGTGCAGAACGTAATTCCGCTTGTTCTCCATGCTTAGTATTAGTTTTGGCTCCGATCCTCCAGGTGGCTTCTCCTTGGTGGGGGCCAGGGCCAATCCGTGATGTTTCTCGTGAAGCGTTTCGGGATAATCGAGATCCACTTCCAAGAAACAGCCCCATTCATTATCTTCCCTCCAGTTGAGAAAATCTTCGCAGGAGAGTTCCTCTTCGGTCATCCACGCGTAGTCGCTGATGGGAAGACACTGGGACATGGAGTGGCCGTACAGGTTGTTGACATCCCAGTAGACAATGTAGGTGTTGGGCTTCGATGCATCGTAACCAGGCGTATGAGGATTGTTTGCCTGAGCATGGCGTCGGGGACATTGGACGATGCCACCGCGTATCGCACTCTCCATGAAAGCATACTGTTCCTTCTCTGTGATGAGGCCCAGTTCCACGTTGGTGTATTTCATCATCGATTCCCAAGTCAATCCCGGCGTGGTGAAGAAATACGCAGGATCCAACTTGTATATCGTGATGCATCTCTTACGAAACGATTCGAAAATATCCATCAGAAGTGTCACGTCCAATTTCAGATAGAGATCGTGATAATCGCGAAAAGTTTGGCAATTGAATGCCGTCCACACACTACGAGCGTGTTCGTAGTCCTCTTCGGAACAGACGTCCTCCGTGAGAGAAGAATAAAATACCTCCCGGGGTGGAAGTTCCGTCTCGTCAAATTTGTCGAAATTGTTGACGTACTCGTAGGGGTAGACGCCCTTGCGACGCAACAGATTCAAATTTTCATCTCTCCCCGAAAAACATTTTTGCTTGGTGGCCACAAGATCTTCGTCGCCAAGTTGAGATGCAAGGCTTGCGAGGCTGGAGGACAGGAAATTGTAAGAGTCCAGGATTCGCACTTCCACGCTTCTTCCTTCTTGGAGAGGGATCCACACTCTCACCGCGATGTACTTCTCCCTCGTTCTCGGAATGATGCTGATTCGAGAAGTTATGTTGTGGAGCTCTTTGACGAAGAGATGTGTGTCGTACTTCTCCGTGTAGTGCAGAAACACGGCAACAAAATGCGACTCCTTAATTTTAAGATTGCACGAATTACAGATGGTGCTTAGAAATAATCCATTCTGGTGGTTATGGTGGACGACCTTGTAATTTTCGGCGGTGAAAGTCTGGTTACACTCCTCGCATCTTGTCGCCGCGTCATGTCTCCGTTGTTGTTCTGTTGTGAGAGCAGGTGGAGAAACGTAAGAGCCCTTCAGGTCGGGTGCAAGTTCTCTCGCGCATTCCGCTATCTTCTCAACAAAATGTTTTGCCGCATCGGGTCCGCAATACAAGATGACATCATTCAATTTTTCTCCGTAGATGGAGAAACTGCAAGGCTCGTGGTGAAAAATTTGGGTCGTGCTTGAGGTAGAGGGATCAGGGTCGCAAGACGTCATGGGAACTTGGAAGCTTTCAAAGTCGGCATAAAGGACGACGGGATGGTGGAGAAGAGCCTGGTGTTTCTGAAATTTCATCTTGGTTCCGGGTTCCGGCATGACATCTTCGGGTTCTGCATTCACGGAGCCAAAACACTTGTGCTGTTCTTTCATCTTCTTACCCCCGCGAAAAATTCTCAAACACCGATCGCAAATTTCGATCTTATCGTGATTCTTGCTGATCTGTCTTCCTACTAATCCTGAGAAATTCCGTATCAAACTGTAACGGCCATCTACAAGCAAGAGTCGAATTACATTATTCTGGGTTCTAGCAGGTCTTAAGACATAAATATTGCCGGAATCGTCAACCCCAAAGACAGAAATATCGATATCTTCTTTTTTTTCCTCTCTATAGTTTTTTTCAAATTGATTGATCTTATTTAGAGGCACAGGATAGGAAATTCCTCTCATCATATTCTTGTATCTTCCCTCGTATTCTCTGTAATTGGACAGGCGTTGGGGGTCATTATTATTAGACGGGTGTAATGCGGCGATGACAGACCATAAGAAACTCTTCTGATCATTACTTTGTATGTTCAACACTGCATTTTGCCTTTTTTGTTTTTTTGTTTTTTTTTGAGTGCTGCGTAACGGTTTGAAATTGCACACTCGAAGCTCTAACATGTGGTTGTGACCGCAAAGACTCCATCCACTTCCTCTACCTTCAAACTCTTCTTGTTTTTGTGTCAGGTGCTCAAATAGCCGTGTCACTATCTCGTCAAGATTCTCGTTATTGTCATCGTGTAAGGCTTCACACCCTACGTAAAAGCTAAAAGTACTTGACTCGGACGAGACAACTTTCTCATACAGCAGGGTCAAGACGAGATGAATTTTAATTGCAACATTAACGAGGCAATCACGTAATTTATCGACTACCAGAGATTTCACATTGTCGAGGAAGATGCTCGAGTCACATTTTTCGTCGCTTCCAGATTTATACGTCATGATGCGTGCATTTTTATTCAAAGCACCATCTTCATGCACATCAATGCGAGATTTTTTTGCCGGCGGGGCTACAACATCATGATCCGGTCGACGACATTTTTTCAAATGCCTAGCAATATTAGGTTTAGAAATCAACTTTCCACAGTTGCGACATGCCACTTTTCCGCAAAGACCGGAGGGACCTGGTTGCGGTTCCATTTTTTCTCTCTGTTATTTATATATATATATATATATACAGAGAAATTTTTTGGGGGGGTTGTGGTGATGGTAGTGGAAAGCGCACTGAAACAGAAGGAAAAAAAGTTGAAAAATGCTAGATATTTTTTCCTTCCACATATATATTAGACGCGAACAGTATGTATGTATGTATGTATGTATGTATGTATGTGTGTGTGTGCACTGTTGTAGGAGGTTAAAAATATACGACATGTAAGTGTGTGTCAATTTTTTATGACTCCTCTGAATATGTGTGTGTCAGACGCAAAACAAAAATATTAATATATCATGAAAATAAAAACTTACCTTTCAACAGAGATGGAGAGAGACTTCAAAATAAAAACTTGTAGCTCACTAAAACTTCCACGATGATATATATGTATACTGCCAGATAAACAATTAAGAATACTGAACTGCCACGATTGACGTTCACCCTTCAAGAGAGATAGAGAAACTTCAAAATAAACTTGTAGCTCACTAAAACTTCCACGATGATATATATGTATACTACCAGATAAACAATTAAGAATACTGAACTGCCACGATTGACGTTCACTATGATAATGATGTACAAAAAAGAAACTGGTACGTTATATAGAAACTCCTCTCCTTTTTCTCCTTCTCTCCTTCCTACTCCACGCGACTCTCTTTGGTGAAAACACAATGAGCGCTATAGTCAATGTCCTAGCAAATAAAAACCCTTGTTGACTGATTTACTCATGCTATATTTTTTTTCAACAAAAAACTTTTGTGATGCGCACAATATCCTGTGGGGGACAAATAACAATAAACGGGATGTTGACAGTTCCGCCCATGTATGTATTGTCGATCATTTCCCCCTCGGCATCTATTCCACGCCCCGTCAGGGTGTGGTGTGTGAAACAAACGATTCCCAGTATAAAACTCAAAAGCGGAAGATGCTGCTGTGTTTGCTTCCGCCACATCCCCCTCTGATTCAATTGTTATCAGGGATGTGATGAATTCTTCATTCAGAACCGTGGGAAAGCTGAAAAAAAATAGAATCTCTTCGGGCGAAAAAAAATGCAAGGTGAATAGGTTCGAGGAGGGGTTGCTGTGGATAGTTTGGTCCGTGATGAAAATGTTACATTGGGCGACGAAACACAATTGCTCCACAGGAACAGGAAAAATTCTACCGAGCGTCGCTATCCACGCAAACATTAGAAATTGCCTGAATACCTTGGGGGGGCTTGGCATAGGATTATCGATTTTCGTTTTTAGAGAATAATTTATGTAAGATTCTAGCATCGAGAATAAACAATATTGATTAAATTTTTGACAACATTCACAGTACAAATCTAAACTCGTGATGATTTCGTCGCCACCATGCACCCCCGGCGAGGTTATATAGGGGCCAGGGATCCTAAAAAAAAACAACAATTATTATTTTGTTTGCTTGCGTCACAATACGGAAAATAATAAGAGGCATACGCACGCGCGCACGTATGTGTGTGTGGCGCATCGTTCCCTCCCCGAGAGAGAGAGGTTTACGTAGGTCGCAATATATATATATAAACATTTGGTCCCAAACTTGGAAAATTACGATAAAATACACTCATCTTTCAAAAATAATAAGATGAGAGGAGAGGTTTACGAAGGTCACGATATATATAAACATTTGGCTCCGGACTTGGAAAATTACGATAAGGTGCACTCATTTTTCAAAAATGAGAAGATGAGAAGATGAGAGGAGAGGTTTACGTAGCTCGCAATATATAAACATTTGGTCCCGGACTTGGAACATTACGATAAAATACACTCATCTTTCAAAAATAATAAGATGAGAGGAGAGGTTTACGAAGGTCACGATATATATAAACATTTGGTCCCAAACTTGGAAAATTACGATAAAGTGCACTCATCCTTCAAAAAATAAGAGAATGAGAGAATGAGAGAATGAGAAAAGAGGTTTACGTAGGTCATGATATATAAACATTTGGTCCCAGACTTGGAAAATTACGATAAGATGCACTCATCTTTCAAAAAATAAGAAAATAAGAAAATAAAAAAATGAGAGGATAAGAGAAAGATAGGAGAATAAGAGGAGGATGAGAGGAAGATGAGAGAATAAAAAGAGAATGACAAAGATGAGAGGATGAGGAGATGAGAGCTCATCTTTCACTCATCACTGCCTTTTTGCGCCCGTGAAACGTCGTCAGCGTAATAAATGAGGCGCGGAACGGGGAGAGAAAGTGGGTTTTTCAACTTTTTGTGGTCGTTTGGTCAAGAAATCAGAGTTGCGGTGGGATGCACAATTTTATACTACTTGATATAATTGATGTATACAATACTTTATGTGATATTATTTCTGTTCTGGGATCCAGAACAGAGGACAGGAACAATAGTGTGAATATAACATTTTCCATCATTGTACTGTTTCTAATTTCGACTCTTTATGTTTACATGGTAGGACAGTATTAACAATATTAATAATATTATTTTTAACATCATGAAGAACATCTTCAATAACATTCTCGATAACGTTTCCCGGGCAGTGAGACAGGCATCCATAATCTCGGAGTCGCAGTGGATTCCGTTCAGGCATTCCAGAGCGGTTTGATATACAAGATTATTTTCCTCATCAAACCCACAGAACCCAACTCACAAGTCCAGAACCCCAATCTGGCATACCAGAGCAGGGAGCCCCAAAAAAAAAAAAAAAAAGGCCGCACATTGGAACTGTCAAATCAGTTATATTTTCTTCCCCTCAAGTTTTCTTAAAGGAATTTGTTGTTTTATAACTCAGTGTAAGAGAACCAGAGAAACGCCATAACATTCTTAAGTTGTTTGACACAAGATGGACAGAAAAGTATCAATACTAAGTAGCGTGACGTGGAATTGTATTAACTTCACAGACTTTACAATTTACTAGTAACAATAATCCGTGGCTCGCCAGCCCTGGAAGGGCCTTGGCCTCTCTTTCGACTGCCAGTCTCCCTCCCACAAACCTACCAAGAGGTGTGGAGTTCTTCAACCGGTAATGGGGTACGTGGGGTCAGCTCGTCGAACTTTCAGCCCTTATAGGAGATTTCCAAGACCGGGTTACGCTACTCACTCGTAGCTCCCCAATTTCCTCACGATGGTGGGTTGTCACCGGCCCTATACACAGGCCGAAAACTCAGACTGAAGACAGGCGGACTCGAACCCATGCCGTTCCGCAGTCGGAGTCCAAAGCACAGCGCCTTAGACCGCACGGCCACGGAGGACAACACAATTTACTAGTAGAAGAGAAATATTTCATCAAGCTCTTCAGTTTCTTCACTGTGGGGAGTTTGAAATCTCTCCACTTGTTCTAACCAAATTGTTTTCATGCAGTGTAAGATTATGTTGGGCACCTGAAAAGGTGGAATGTCCAGTACTGTGAACATGTCAGTATGCCAATAGAGATATTTTAAAAAAGAACTAAGAGAGTTTTCTGAGAACTTTAATGAAATTTATTCCAAAGCAGAGAAACTACTTAGAGACTGATGAAGAAATAATGCACCAGCTTAGAGCACAAAAGAATATTACAAGATAAACCTTCGTTGTCCATTTTTGGACCATTTTGTAGTAGAATTGAACTCACGTTTCTCTGAACACAGTCAAGACTTTGCAAAATTGCAACAACTTATTCCAAAAATGTGAAATGGCTATCCCTCAAAATGTTGGATGCCCTGGTTGATAGATTGGATTTTGATATCCTAATCATATCTAGGCCTGTTATACGTCCCGGATTTACCAGTACAATCCCGGAATGATATCCGGGTGTCTTGGTGTCTCGAATAGTATCTTCGAGAGTGGCGGCGATTGGGTTCCAAAACTGGGGGGGGGCAAAGACAGTATATTTCCCTTTGTAGATATGATTTAGCATAGTGCGAGGGCAAAAGTGGCGAATAGTGGGGGGCAACTGCTCCCCTCGCCCCCCCTAATCGCCGCCACTGTCAGAGATGCCCAAATGTCTTGGAATCGGGTGGGGAAGATGAAATGATTAAGGGCATATTTCCTGAACTTTATATTTAAATGCGTAATATTGAAATGCTCATTTTACTAAACAATCTAACTGTAAATTGATCCGCTTCCTCTCAATAATGAAAGTAGCGCAGCCGTCTGCTAGGAGCACTGAATTTCAGTTGCAAATCTCTTCCATTGCATAGTAATCTGTTTATGTAATCAGTTAGTGCTTGGGTGTCCGCACTGTTCAGTCCCCAGTTCTCAAAGTTTCGACATTTTGAGATAGCAGCTTAGTTCATTACGGCACCAAAAAGGAATTGCAACATTAATGATATACTTCGTTGTTCTTTTAAGAAGTTTAAATGGATATGTACATACACACAACTCTGTCGGGTCCAGCACCCCCTCCCCCGCTCCCCAACAAGTTTCTGGTCAGCAGTATTCCGGATTTTCACGTATGAAATATAGAACCCTAATCATACCAAAAGTTGACCACCCCCTTTACGTGAACTATATATACGCCCTTGACTATGTAGAACTAAGAATTACTTTCTAAAATGCAGCATTGATACAGAAATTTAATCAATTTAGCTCGTTCCAATGACTTTCAAATGTAAACAAGTGAGTGTATTAACTTATGCCATTTAAAGTGTGCTCAGTTAAAAAGAACGGACATAGAACATATGTAAACATGGCGTTGTTAATCTTGTGATATTAGAAAACCACTCTTATAATGTCCCATACTGAACTTCTAACTTGGGATCACCTATTGAGGCACTACTGTTCTCAATCCGGCATCATATTAGTTCATTTCAACCTAAAGAGATTCAGTTTGGTGGAACTGCGTATTAATCACATGCCGTTAACAAACTCCTGAAGATTTGAACTTTCCGACTGAAATATAAGGGACTAAAAGTGACCTTCGTAGTTCTTATGAGAACGAGACCTTAAAAGCTATTATATGAATTCATGATGTGCAATAAATTACTTTATATATAGAGAATTATTAGTTACAGATTTATAATGTTATATGTCAAAATGTTCATGTATTTATTTACACAAGTTTAAAATAAATAATATTTCAAGCAAATAGATGTTCCATCTTGCGAGCAAACATTCAACCATTGTCTTGAATATCCATTGTATTTAAAAAAGGAAATACACGATTGCCGAGACGCCACAGCCATAGGCGTAACCTGGAGGAGGCAGGGGTGGACTTGCCCCCCAATTTTCAGGTTACTAAATTTAAAAGTGAAGGATAATTTTGTTAACCTCTTGGGACATGAGGAGTAAAGTGTTGAAGAGTATTTTTATGATAACACAAGTTAACAGTCGTGCCCCCCTGAAGTTTGGTCCTATGTTTCATTCTGCCACCGAAGTTAAGTCCCAAGTTTGCTTCTGCCCCCAAAGTTAAGTCCCAAGTTTAATTCTGCCCGCAAAGTTAAGATTCTACCCCAAAGTTAAGTCTCAAGTTTGATTCTGCCCCCAAAGTTAAGTCCAAAGTTTGATTCTGCCCCCAAAGTTAAGTCCCAAGTTTGATTCTGCTCCCAAAGTTAAGATTCTACCCCCAAAGTTAAGTCTCAAATTTGATTCTGCACCCGAAGTTAAGTCTCAAGTTTGATTCTGCCCCCAAAGTTAAGAACCAAGTTTGATTCTGCCTCGAGAGGTAAGTCTGAAGTTTGATTGTACCCCTCAAATTTAACTTCCAATTTCGATTTTGCCCACCCCCATCCAGGTTACGACCCAAGTTACGTCCATGCACGCAGTAATCTGAGCCCTGAGACGTGTTCTATATTGTGTAGTGATCTTGAGTAACGTGCTCTGTAAAGATATAAAAATATGATAGGCCAGGATAAATAGTTCATTATATGAATGGCTGTCGGCGATACTGACACGGCACAGATCTGGTGAAATGTGTTCTTCTGTTCAAGTGCTGATTTGCTAGGACGTGAAGAGAAAATACTCGTACCTCCAAAAATAATTTCCATGTAGGTATTTATGACACAAACATGATTAAATGTCTATTTGGAATGAACTACATAACACCACAAAACTTCCAATGGTACTATTATCGTATGGGCAAAACACCTCAGAATCATATATTTCGGACTTCTTTACATCGCTAACGTGTTGCGGAACATTTCTTAAGGCGAAATAATGCATTTCTAACTAAGATAATGTTTATTTTCTCTATTTACGAGTACTTACTGTTACTTGTTGTTTCGAATCTGTAACACATTATGGCCGTGATAGCATACTGGTTTAGGGGGCGTTCTGAGAGTGTTTTGTCGATTTATGCAGTGGTGCAACCTCGTTCACCGGAAAATATCTACTTTCGTGCCCCTATTTGAAATTATGCTAATACGTCGCATTTACGTATAGAACTTGTGAAATAACCTTGCGATTTACCACGTTCATTTTCCATAAACAGCAATTCGGAACCATCTTCCTTTCGCAATTCGGAACCATCTTTCTTTCGCAATTCGTTAATGCTCTTCCTTTACGCACAACACTCTTGCAACCTTGAACATTGACGTCAGACGAGGAATGCCTACGTGGTTAGGTTAGGCCTGTTAGGTTAGGTTCCATTAGCATAAATACAAAGAAAAAATAACATTTTCGCTAAGAGACGCGTTACCTTTGTATTGCCTAACATGAAAAAGGTCTCTCCTGTGACGTCAGAACACAATGTTGCTAGGGTGTTGTGCGATAAGTGACACCCATTCGGGTCGGAACCATCTTTCTTTCGAAATTTGTTAATGCTCTTCCTTTACGCACAACACTCTTGCAACCTTGAATATTGACGTCAGACGAGGAATGCCTACGTGGTTAGGTTAGGCCTGTTAGGTTAGGTTCCATTAGCATAATTACAAAGAAAAATTATAAAAAAACCTCTCTCCTGTGACGTCGGAACACAATGTTCCTACAATGTTGTGCGATAAGTGACACCAATTCGGAAAAAATGGCTTGTTCCGAACTCGACAGGTGGTTCTAGTGAAAACACGGCGAGGCTGAAACACTGGCTACGGGGTTGCATCGTCTTAACACACGGAACATTGCACTCTCAGGCAAAAAGCAAATGGCGTGAGGAGAAACAGCGTGTCGGACAGAGATTTTCGCAGAAAACAACACGCATTCACATTAAAATGGATCAAATCTACATTCAGGAACTTCCAAAACGCTCAAGAAAATGATTTCCGTAAGTACTTTCTCCTGTAAATTTGAAGGAAATTTCAAGGAATCCGTTTTGCCCATACGATAATGTTACCCTTCCAATAACACTACAACACTGCATTTTGAATTACCGATGAGATAAGGTAAAATAATGTAAAAGAGTGTTGTTATGGAACTGTAATTCGTTTATAAGCAATACCTCAATTTCCTACGCATATATCTAGGGCCTCCCCCATGGCGCAGTGGTAGCGTCATTGCCTTGTAATCAAGGGGTCCCGGGTTCGATACCCGGTGGAGGCACAAGTGGTTCGGATCCCACTTTAAACTGTAGGTCCAGTCCCGATTAGCCTTACTGTGCATAAAGTGGACTTAAAACAGCAACTCAAACCAAACCAAACCTACGCATATATCTCTTTCACGTGCCGCTATCTATCGGCAGGAAGATGAAATGCAATCTTGCTATGAGCATCTTCTCTTCCCTACTTAGTCGCTTAATGTAAACAAAGGGAGGAAAAGTGGCTGAGAAGCTAATTACGTTTTAATCGCCGGAATTTTCACGGAGCAACGAAGAAGCTTTCATAAAACCAGGAGCCGAAGAGGGAAAAGGGGGAGGGAATCTAATATGGAAGACATTTTAGGATTAAAGTAGAAATGTCGAGGGAGGGAATTTAGCCTTTGAGCTGACGGAGGTATTAAACGCCGTTTTTACTTTGCTGAAGTAAAAAAGAATATGATTTTTCCACAAAGACTGGCCGATAGCTTAACACAGGATCAGGGTATCTTGATAAGTAATCTGGTAAATGTAGGGTGTACAGTGGGATCCATAAGTATTGCTCAGCAAATTGTCCATGCCATTTTTATCTTCATGCCATGTATTTTTAAGAGCTCTATTTTACCGTATACTGATTCAGAGGTTGTAAGCAGATTCTTTGGTGTTTTTGTCGGTTCTTGAAGCTTCCAATGCATAAAACAAAGAGAGTGAACGTTGGGATGTACAATTTGCTTGGCAATACTTATGGATCCCACTGTACATGTGTGTGTCTTGTGTAAAATGTATACTACGTTGCATGGGCGTATAGTTCACGTAAGGAGGGGGGGGGGTCAACTTTTGAAATGGGGTTGCTATATTTCATAATCGAAAATCAGGAAGACTGCTGACCGGAAGCTTGTTGGGGAGCGGGGGGGGGGAGGGTGCTGGACCTACAAAGTTGTGTGTATATACTTACCATTATCATATTCTTTACACTTCTTAAAAATAAACAGAAATCTACTTTGAAGTATATCATTAATCTTGCAATTCCTATTCGGTGTCATAATGAACTAAGCTGCTATCTCACAATGTCGAAACTTTATTTGAGAACTGCGGACAAGTTGAACCCCTCCTTAAATACGCCCATGCTACATTATATTGATTTGATTTTGATTTAGTTTATTTTACTTCGCGTTTTGTGCCTCTTGGCTAATTTGCGAAGATGGGGATGAGTGATGAAATGATGAAATTGATGAATGGACATTCACAAACAACCAAGCCCGACCGGGATTCGAACCCGGGACCCTTGGCGTCGCAGCGCGATGTGCTAACCACTCGGCCACAGGGTCGGGCACTCCTTATTTACTGGAGTATTTCTATGTAATTGTAGCGTACTAAACAAGCTGTTTGCTTTGCAACGGCGTATAATAATTTACCCATTAGTAGATTGTTAAAATATAATTCTTGCAGTACAACTGTTGTTATTTCGACTACAAGATATAGAAGGTACCTGTAATTTATTATATAAAAAATATGTACTTCGGAACAATTTTAGGTTTCTCCATGATTTAAATAACTTTTTCTTCGCTCTTTCCTTTTCTCCCATCGTAAATAATTAAATAGCTTCATCAGTTTTCCATTAGATGGCCAGCGTAAACATCACGTAAACTAGTGTCATCATCCAGGGGGCATTGTTTTTCTTGCCAATGCAAGCAGTGTTGTCAACCACAGCATAATGTTGCCAAACCTAACATCTTTTCATACCATTGTAGGCACCTATACTAGCATGAGAAACATTTTTTTGACAGGGAAACATAGGTGAAAACATGTTCACAAAAAAACTAACGTGACGCCATTCATTGTCGGCGAATACTGACCATCTTTCAATATATTTGCAAACGTGCGCGTAAATGTGACCAATAGCACGGTGGCAGTACTTGGAGAGGGAATGCAAAACCAACGATACATGTGATTGGTTGATGACATCAACTCTTCGTGTTTGTTAAAATGTGCAAAACATTATTTTGTTTTGCTTATATGGGCTTATTGTGAGTGGACCTACAGTTTAAAGTAGGATTTGAACCACTGTGGAATGTGTCTCCGCCGGCGACCGAACCTGGGACCATTTGCTTACAAGACGACAGTATAGGTCACTAGACTATTGGAGATGCTCTCGTTGTAATGTTTTGGACTAAAAGTTTACTTGTCGGACCCTGTGGCCGAGTGGTGTCGGTCCCCGTGGCGGAGTGATTAGCACAGCGCGCTACAACGCCAGGGGTTTCGGGTTCGAGTCCCGGGTAGGCATGGGTATTTGTGTTTGTCTGTCATGAGAAAAATCTATAAAAAAGTTCAATTGATATGAGTGAAAGTCGTGTGAATGATGGGGAATACTTCCGCATAGGGGTATTCCTTTAAAAAAAAATGAGATGAAAATCTGTTGAAATCAAGTTTGATTCAGATCTTTCTTTAAAAAAACAAAACTGGTTAGCACATCGCGCTGCAACGTCAAGGGTCCCGGGTTCGAATCCCGCTCGGGATTGGTTGTTTGTGAATGTCCATTTAAAATTTCATCACTTCATCACTCATCCCCATCTTCGCAAATTAGCCAAGAGGCACAAAACGCGAAGTAAAATAAACTAAATCAATCAATAAAAGTTTACTTGTCAAGTATCTGTTAAGGGCTCAATAGAAAAATGGTTTCTACAAAAGTTTGTTTACTTTTGTATGGAGGATAAGAAAAATAAATAAATAACAAACAAACAAAATTTAGGTTTCCTGGGGAAAATCTTCAAATGACCTTGGAAACGCCACCCACTAAGACAAGTATAATGACATTTGCTTTCGTCCTTAGTCAATTAACTTTTATTTGAGACATTTCTTTCGAAAACGCTTCATTTGTGAAATATTACACATTATCAACATAAATGGTCCACCCTGTATATGGGTGTGGAAGTTTTCTAAAAAATAATTGTGAAACTCCTTAAAATACAAGGGACTTCCTGGTTATTCAATTCAGAAATACAGAAAGAAATAGGAAAGTGAATCTGTATTTAGGATGAAGTTACTTACAGACAATAACGTTACACGTAAATGACGATTTTGGGGTGGTGTGTGGGGGGCAGGTCTCCTTTGTGGAGTTGGCGGTGTAACGTGCTACGAAAGCTAAGGCTTCCCACTTTGAAACTTTGTTAGGCATCTTTGCACTATCCCATCAGCATTATTAACAATGCATTACATCGCGTTTGGCATATCACAGTGTGAAAGGCAATTTTTGTAGTTGATGGGTTGGCAACACTGTATGCGAAAGCCAGACAGTACACACACTCACTCTTGCGTCGCCGGCCTTCACGACGTACACGCTACGCCAACCTAGATGCCTTGTGTTGAGAGCCACGCAACTTGTGCATACTTCTGCTTCTTGGTAGACGAACAGCAGACGAATGGGACAACGAATTATACAGTTTAATTATATCTTCTGCAACGACGTTTTTCACCATGAGAATGGATTATAGGTATGTGCAAGACTGTTTTGTGAATCTCTAAATAACGCGTCAAGAGAACTGCAGCCAGAGGCGTGCGCAGACTAATTCATTTATGGGTGCCTTAAAGAGAGTTTCAATTGTCTGTCTGACAACCGAACTAACCTAACCACGTGCCAATAGTTCGTGGAGCTAGCGCCAATGGTTCGTGGGGCTAGCGTCAATGGTTCGCAATTATTTCCAATTTCTAGATCCTGATACTAACACGACACCAAATTTTAATTGTAGATTAGGCACACACAGGAGTTGTACTACGTACCAAATTTTAACTATGTTTGCCCAACCGAACTAACCTAACCACGTGCCAATGGTTCGTGGGGCTAGAGCCAATGGTTCGCAATTTCTAGACGTGACAGACAAATTTTAACTTGAGATTCGTGATTAGGAGGCCTCAGTTAGTGAGTATGCCAAATATGAAGAAAATTGGAGAGGGGTCCGGTCATCTCAAGTCATACCAACTATTACATATTTGAAGATGAAATTATTATAGACTCTTTTGAGGATTATCTGAGAATTGAAGCTGAGAGCAATTTTCGAAGTGTTCTTGTCGCTATTTTAGTGTGCATATAAAGGGTTTTTATTAATAAAAAGCGGCGAAAGTACTTAAGAGATGTCAGGTTTTTACTTATCGCAGGCCATACTTTGAGATCAAAGTTATTTGTATTTTCCGTGCGCTGGAACCAATTTATATTTCGTAAAACGCCCATAAATTCAAGCCTGAGTAGATGTACTAATTTCGTTTTGACCCTTAACAATGTGCATTCAGAAATTGTTAGTGACTATGCACGTTTGGGAGAGATTATGATTTGAGATGCATAAGAAAGATGGAGCAAGTTGCACTATAATTAAGAATGCATCTTACAAGTCCACGAGACAAAACTATTAAAGCTCTCCATCACTTGGTAGATTCTACATTTTCTTTAAATCATTGTGTGTGTGAAGAGAACAGTGAATATGAGAATAGGGAGCATGCTTGAATGCTCAATCCCCCAAGCTACTACAGATGAATTTTATTATAATGTGTATAATAAATTCAACCAATTTCTTTATTTTGAAATGTGTTATTCAGTTGCTCAAATTTCGATGTAGTAGTTAAAGTAGATAAATAATGACAGCGAGGAAGACAGCTAAGTTTATGCACGAGATTGATAAGAATTGTACGACAGCCAAGATCTCGTTTGTTCTCATTTTGCCAGAAAATGTGCAAGTTTTCACGTAACGTAGTTAGGTTAGCACAGCACGCTACAACGCCAGGGGTTCCGGGTTCGAATCCCGGCCTTGCCATGTGTTCTTTGTGAGCGTCCCTTCATGAATTTCATCATATTATAACCCATCCTTATCGTCGCGATTAGCAAACAGGGTAGAAAATCAATCAGTCAATAATTGGTGTAGGAGCCGAACAGACATGTCACAGCTCAAGACTGATACCATATCAGGGGCTTCCTAAAAAGAATCAGGTTTGATATAAATAAGCCGTAGCTATACTCTATCCCCGATATCTGTGGCGCATAGCGGCAGAAAAGGCAGGGGGAGGGGGATCGAGTGGGCAGAGCAAAGCAATACACGCTACTCGAAGCTGCAGTATCTTTCTCCTCTCCACGCAATCTCGTTTCCTTTCAAGTTTTCATTGGTGGAGCCGTCTCGCGTCACTACTTGCGCAGAGACTTGTTTTCGTTCCATTGCTCTAGAGATAGCCGGGACAGAGTGTAAGAAATCAGAAGAGAGCATTTGGTTTATTTGATAGAGAAAATATTTCTCGGAAAATGATTCTACCAGGTCGTGATTTCAACGGAGGTGCGAGGCAGGTGACGAGAAATGAGCACCCATCAACATGGTAAAGTCATTCGCAATCTACATTTTACCTTCCTTTAACTATTTCTAACTAGCTCTACACTTAGGTGGGTTCTGAGTATGCCCAACCCCCTGCCCCCGGAATAGAATCTCAGATTACAAGGAAGATTTCAGACCGATGCGACGAGATACGCGGTGATTTCACACCGAAGCTACTACCAACACGAGCCCCTTCAGTCTAAATAAAACATTCACCGCGAACAACAGAACGAGACGACACAATGCACGGTATTGAGAGAACGACCCGGTCAGAGCGACACGCAAGTGACACACGCTGCTTGTCGCGTCGGTTCGAAATAATAATAATAAAACACATCGCATTATGGACAGTAATAATAACTACTACAGTACAGTAGACATTACATCCTGTAATACAATTCCATTTTGTTTTTTGCGTCTCTTTCGGCCACTTTGCTAATCTTAAAGCAGAGCTTGAAAATGTGACATGACTTTATAAACACCCTGTATTTGTACGAGACTGATAATTACTCTCTCAGCTCTCGCATCACAGGTTAAAATTTCTCCCATGTAGCATCCAGTTTTGCCTGGAGAAAGACAGAGCATCTCTCCCTCTCTCTGACATCCCCTCTTTCCTCCGGCGAGATCCCGACCGTGGCGCCACGTGGTCGAAATCCGTACTGCACCACCACAGTCGCGGATGGGTGCAGTACCCGAGTTCACCCGGATCGGAGTGGAGGCTGCTGCTTCGATTGTGGTAAGTCCTTCTCCATTAGTGGGCGTGTCTCTCTGCGTAGCATGTGTGAGTGTGTGTGTATGTGTTGGCTCTGCATCGTTCAGTGTACCGACGTGTTAGTTCCCGATCCCCGTCTGCTGCAATCGGGTTTCGAAGCCCACCCCGCACGAGTTATCGCAGGTTGCGAACAGCACGTGGACATCGAATGACAACAAAGTGTGATTATATGTAAGATCAGTCCAAAGGTGTTTACATAAAAGGTGTGTCGATTAAACCGTTCGGAGACTTTCGGCAATATTCGTTTCTGACATCATCATGTGCTTTTGTCAATTCTTCAGGAACCGGAGATCTTGAACGCTTTTGAATTTGAGATTTCAAGACATAATTGATAGTAAATTAAATGGATCTCTGAATAAGAAGCGAAGTATAAAGAGAATTGCAATTGTTTATTCAAATATTATAATTGCATTGTAAATTTTTCGCAGTCAATCTGATCTTGCGTTCACAGTGTTAATGTTAAGATATGCTAATTATTACGCAAGTTTCTATTTTACTTTGCAATATAAATGCTAGTTGTACCGAATTTCATTGAGACAGTATGGAATTTTATGGTATTTTTCTTAAGAGATTGGATAATGTTTTAGTACAAATTTTTGTGCATGTTGTTGTTACGTGAATCTTATTTAGTAAAGTTAGGAATGTTGATAACGAAAATTGCAGCAACTTGAAATGGTGGCGACATCGAAACGTATTAAAGCGAGTATTCAAGAGACAATCTACGCTTATGTTTTTGCGAATATAGTCCGTATTCTTCTGTTATTAGTAATGCAGTTTTGCCACGATATTGTTCCACAAGAAAACAATATCCCATGTAACCCACCATTGTTTGCTATAGAAAACTGGTAATTCTACAACTTGGAACAGGTAGTATTTTATCTGTACACAAACAGACACAGACTTCAAACGTATATGTATGTATATATACAGGATGTCTCATAATAGCGCAAACTGATACAGGTGAAAGTACACGATAATAGAAGCAAAAAAGCCTCTGTAAACATGGGTCTGCAAACGAGCCGTTTTCGAGATAATCGCGAATGTGTCATTACAAGCCGCCACTGACTTCATTGTTTGTAAAATGCTTTGGAACACCGCCGGTTCATTTCGGAATTGCTCACAAGCATGTACAATTATCTGTACTGATTGTATCCATCCTGTCTGATTACAACGCCACCTCTCGGAAATGTTCTGTTTTGTAAAGAAAGAGCAAACCTCGGAACGCACAAGGAGTAAAAAAACTCGGCGTTTACAAAATGCAATCAGTGACGGCTTCTAACCACACATTCGCACACATTATTAGCATTTTACCAACTGGGACGACGTTTACAAACAATGAAGTCAGTGGCGGCTTGTAATCACACATTCGCGATTATCTCGAAAACGGTTCGTTTGCAGACCCATGTTTACTCAGACTTTTTTGCTTCTATTATCGTGTACTTTCACCTGTGTCAGTTTGCGCTATTACTTATGTGACACCCTGTATGTATCTATAAAATTAATGTGAACTCATTCACGTAACAGACTCATTAGGCCAAGATTTGCCAAGCGGCTTTTGATTGGATCACGCGTGGTCAGCGTGTCGTATTCCATCGGCGCTGTTTTCTGGCTTCCTAGCCCGGGGTCTAGCACTATGTTTTTAAGTAGCTCTTTAATTGTTCTCATGATTCGAATTCATAACGCAGGTCAAACCCGTGACCATTCACACCAAACGCTAGGCAGAAGCCTCATTTTCAGTTTAATTGTGAGAAATGTCAGAACAGTTAATACTGTAAGAAACATCACAACACACACACACACAGCCCTACAGGTGATCAAAGAGGTTGCCTGCACATTTGAGCTTCTACGTGCATTTGCCATAGTGCAGGTTAACTTAGGATAAGTGGAAAGTTCTAAACAACTTGCTAATCTCCACACTGAAAGTAAAGAACACAGGGAACAGGAGATTGCTATCCAGTTCCCGACGCTGTGTCCGAATCTGCAAACGCGACGTTACGTTATTCCCTGTCGCTCTACTGTGCCGTTGATCGTCCGAATCGAGAGGTTCCCGAGTAGTATAGTTGCCGCTTAACCCGGCAGGTGTCAGTTCGAATGTCACCCACCGCACAATAAGGAAGCCTATGGCAGACACCAACCAAACATAATGTTTACTACTTGGCATGTAATTTGTTCTTTTAATTTTTTTCCAAATACAGTTACCGATAAAATGTCAACCTAGCACTGAATTTTAGAACGTCTATTCCTCTAAAAAGAAAAAAAGGTGAAAGTTGCAGCATTACTGCCGAGTGGAGCGCTACAGCGAGTTGAAGCGTGCACTTTCGCGTGTTCCAACTCTCCCCTCCCGTTTCATCTATGCCGTGGATTCGGACTTTATAACGCTACGGGGATTCCTTGAGTGAAACTGTGCTCTAGGTGGCAGCACCTTACGATTCGGACACGGACTCAGCCAAACTATCACCATCTAGTTCGCTGCATTTTTTGACACTAGCTGTAGTGCAGGTTCATCCCGGTGTCAGGCTGGTGCAAGGAAATGCCGTTCAACGAAGTAGACGAGTACCGGTGTTCAAGTTCAGAAGATTCAACAAATGCCTGTCTGCTGCTTTAAACGTTCATTTGATTATGTAACATGCATCACGTGATCACACACCACACATTACAACGCTCCAGAATGTGGTGGAAACGGCGCAGACACCAAATACACTACTTGCCATCAAATCAACGAAGTAGACGAGTCTGTGTTGCACATCATAACCCAACTGGACGCGCGAGTGCAGAGAGAGCCAAAAAAGTGTAGCGAACTGGACGAGGCTACTACGATCGTGGTTACAGCGCCTTGAATAACGTAGTGTGGAAAACGGCACAGTTCTGCGCGCTCTGGCTGGTTCCACTCGAAAATGATCCGCTAGAGGCGCTGGTGTTGAACCCGGTGCTTGGTATTCGTCTGCTTATAATGGAAGTAAATGGAGTTTTCGCTGCAACGTCTGATTCTTTTACATGAAGCATTTCTATGAATGTGATAATTGCTATGATATTTGGTACAGTGGTCGCGAAGATATTAACGAACATCCTAGACAGTCAACCACATCCTCTTATCGTCATACTTTCGTTAATAATACGGGAGAAAAAATACGCATGGAATGATCTTGGCAAACTAAATTTTTCTGTATGAATTAGGTTCATTATTATTATCATCATCATCATTTCTTTTAAAGATATACACACTGAAGCATTTGTATTTTTCATATTTACTGTCTCTTTTCTTCCGCTTTAAACTAATCGCGGCGATGATGATAATGATGATTCCATGAAACGACAAGGGGAACACCACAAAACTTAAGAAAACTTTCAAACCAATGGGACAAGAGACACGGGATGTTCACACTGTCACACTAGTGACACACACTTCCAGACTGTAAAATAGCATTCATTGCACATGAGGGTCCAAACAGCAAACGACACGTTCATATGGCGTATTCGCGTGCTACTTGTTATTTCGGTCGGAAAGCTCCTTAAAGGAAGGGTACTCAGACCGAAGCGATGCGCTACAGGGGGAGTTCCCAACTAAGTGACATCGACATGGTGCCTTCAGTCTATTGGCAAGCGTTCGCTGCTAATTGTGCGAACAACAGATAGGCGACACGAAAAACCGCACTTTACAACAACAGATCTAGGCGACACGATAAGTCACACGTGTCGCTTTGTCGCTTGTGCGTCGCTCAAACTGGGCCATTTCCTCAATAGCTTGCAACATGTTGCCGTGGTTTGTTGTTTGCGCATGCGCGATGCAATGAGTGTCTTGCTTTAGGGAGATTGCGCACCAAAGCGACAAGGGGCACGCGACACTTATCGCTTCAGGATTTCACCAACCGAACGCTGGCCTGTGTTTCCCGTCATGCCGCTACGATGTGAAATGTTGCTCTTGATTGGCTCGTTTCCAAGCAACATGTGTCGCTTCGGTGTGAAAGTTTCCTTGGACCGAAGGACCCGTGTCGCTTTGGTGTGAAATCCTCGTATAGTTTGTCGCGTGTCGCTTTGGTGTAAAATCTCCTTGAGGAAACTGTGCAGTCAGAGCTTGTGTCCCTACGGTTCGAAAGGCTACATTGATTTCCGACTGCTCGCTTTCAAGCGACACTTGTGGTTTGTCGCATCGGTATGAAATATCTCTCAGGATACTATTTATATTCTAATAACATAGAAAAATAAACTCTAATACACAGTCCAAGACCTGACGTCAGGAATCACATTGCGATGTTTCTTCGTGTGCTACGCACGCATGCTATTTATTTATTCATTTTATTTTACTTTTCTTTCCAAATTAATGCCATTTCGTAACTGCAAATCACTCCACAAATATAACTGTTTCCATCAATTCACGTACCGCCTTTCAAGACAAACAAATCTACATAATATATTCCAAAAACTAACAAAGCCGCATTACTTTCATAAGAAAATTAGCACCGACATTGATCGCACTGCCATCTATGTTTGTCATCCGTCTGGGGAACCAGTTTCTTGGTTCGTTTTCCACACTACAATATTCAAGGTGCTGTAATCGTGGTATTTTGTAGACAATTGCCACCCGCGATGAGACATGGATCCATCATTGCGAACTACAAAAACACGAGAAAAAGCACGGTGAAAACATCCACATAAGAACCTGTGCATACCCTCCTCAAGAAGCAGCTAAAGGAACGTCGTCTTTACAGAAATGCAAAAGCTACTAGGATTGCGTAGGGACTACAGTATGTGGAAAGTGATATATTTATTTCTATTTAAAGGTAGGCTATTAAATGAATTTTGTCATTACTCTATAGATTCATCTAGTATTATGAGATAAATACAACAACCGGCTAAAACAAATTTTGTAACTTTATTCCTAAAATAATTTTGTTACAGCATGGCAATAAGTTTGCGTGTGTCATTAACACTTGAAAACATGTACTCACGCTTAACGACACTCTTGATAGTAGAGCCATTTTCTATTCAAGAACTTCCGGTTGGTCTTGCGAAATCTATCACCCTATCTTAACACTAACTGAACTTCAAAACGAATAATAAAAAGAAAGATTAATGTCTTGCAAAGCTGAGGCATGTAATTTGACTCGGGCATAACAATGGAAGCCAATAATTTCATTCAGATTCTTGCTGCGATACAACGCTACCTACCGATTACATCTGTCAGATGGAAAGCGTCACGTGATCTGACTATCTTAAGGCCTTTGCGCGGCACGAAATTACTGGTGGTATCAACAGATGTCGTTGCTGCACGTTCAACCTTGATATCAGCTCGGAATCGCATTATAGACAGCAAATTGACTTTAAATTATTTATTATGTGCAAAATGATTTTATAGACGGCAGCTTGTAGCGATAATCTTTATTACTTTTGTAGTATTTCAATATAGTATGTTTTTCTTTGTAACTAATAAGAAAATAAGTAACGTTTTATATTATTTTCAAGCATGTAACAAATCCTGCAATCAGGAATTTTTAGAACAACCTCCCTCAGGAAATTGTTAAATAATTTTTAAATGTCAATAAAATAAATGTAATGATAACAGTTACTACCTACTTTGATGGGAACAAGAAAGGATTTTCTCCCTTTCCCGTTCTTACATAAACGGGTTGCCAGGTACTTGGGCTTGCCTAAGGTTAATGCATTCTTTATTTGACTCTTTCTGTCTCGCTTGTTTTCCTTTATTTTTATTCTCGTACTTGTTCTCAATTCTTCTATTTAATTATTTATTTCTCTTCGACCTTATTAGTGTACCCCATCGCAACTTGATTGGTCTCGTTTTTCCCTTTGGTTCGAGTGGTCCCATGTTCGATCCCGGTATAAGAGAACTACTCGCACGGACAATCGGAGAGCTATTTGAAAGCAAATTATAGGGCTCCTGTCTCGAAAGCCAGAAAACAGCGGCGATGGGACCAAATGCGTTGACCACGCGCTACCCAACCAGAAACCTCTTGACGGCTGTTCTCGTCGTTTGGTTCGAGCTTCTCTTTCTCTCTGTCGTCTACCTTTCTGTCCCTTTCTCTCTCGCTCGCTCTCTCTCACACAATAACATTTCTAATTTCAATAACCCCTAAACAAGACGTCACATGATTTTTAATATAGGCATATCTCGTGTCAGAGAATTTTTTTAAATTTTGATCCCCGACCCTTAGAAAATTTTCTGCGTCGCCCGTGGTGTAATCGTCATTTGCTTATTTTTTTATCACAAAATGTTGTCAAATCATATTTAACGATTGTAACTTGAATCGTACAAACGAGTATAACATTGAAGATAAATATTATTGTTGTACCTAAGCAAATGCTTGAAAAAAGAAAGGAAAATATTGGTAAAAACCGACCCCGAATCTTAGTACGAATAATTCGGAGACGAGACTTGTTATCAATGAATAATTCTGCCTCAGTATAGATTCTATTCTTAGGATATAAACACCCGCCTTGGTATCCATTGCAACGTCCACTCACGCAGTGCTCAGCACCAAGGCGCAGGAGTACTGGTACTGGCTGCGTTCAACACGCTAAACACTGCAGTTGGAGGGTCGGCAAAAGTTACCCATATGTGCTAACTGATTCAGTCGTAGTACAAGGACTCAGAAATATCGCAGGGCTTGCTAGGTGCAAAGAAAGACTAAACCAGGTTTATACATATATATGTAACAGTTTATTATAATCGTATCACAAAGATTTCCTTTAGCACACTTACTCAAGTGTCTTTACCTTTACCCTTACCACTCACTTGCATCAACAAATTGAACAGTATAAATGACAATAAAAATGGCTAACAATCTCATGTCATAAACCTTCACACTGTACTCAGAATTTGAACTCCAGGCCTTTCTGCCTAGTACTTACTGATTTCAAAGAGTGCTTCTCGCTGAGCTAATTTACAATTTTTTTTCATTTCACATTCCACTTTTCAGGTTTTTAACCTTTAATTCTCCTGTCACAATATTTGATAACATTTACCAAAAACAACGACCACGCAAGGTCTAACCATGAGCCCCGTTCCTCCACGTAGAGGTGGACCCGTTAACATTCACAGAATACAGCGACCACGTAGGGTCAAATAAAAATAAGCGAAAGTAATAACCGTAGAGGTGGATCCGTTAACACATTTTAAACATTTAGCATGCATTATTCATCCATACCTTCCCAACAAACACAATACTGCGACTTCGCAGGGCTGTTAAATGTGGCGACCTCGCAGGGTCGTTACATACGCCCCTTCCTCGGGCCAAAAATTTTTGGTAGAAATTTAAAACTTACAATTTCTGAAAAAATTTTTTACTGGAAATATTAAAGATCAACCAGGTAAGAGTCTCTGTCTCTTCTACACTAAAGTCACTTGGTCCTCTTCTTCCCCTACTACTTCTCTTCTTCGCTCCGGAGAACATCTGTAAAGGCGAAGGTTGTCGAAGTTAACTCTGTCGACTGGGTTCTTGTTCGTCGGGTTCAACAGCCGGGCAGTGTTGCTTCGAACATCCGTAGCGACATAGGGGCCAATAAACACCTCAAATAGCTTGGCGATTGTCTTATTCCTTCTGGAACTCAGCTTATGGTTCCTGACATCTTTCTTAGTTTTAAGTAGTGGAAACTTTAGGATGGCTTCGTTCTTTTTCGGGTCTATTTTAATCTTATCTCCCGAAATTAAATGGCCTAAATAAACCAATTCACCTTTAGCAAAGTTACATTTGCGAAGTTTCACGTTGAGTCCAACTTCTTCTAATCTATGGAGCACCTCTTCTATATGTTGGATATGGCTATCGAAATCCACATCAAAAATCAGAATATCGTCTATGTACACTGTCAGATAACTTTCAGTTTCAGGTCCAAAAACTGTATGCATAACTGACACAAAGGTAGACACAGCATTAGATAAGCCGTAAGGCATCTTCAAGAATTCGTACTGGCGACCTTTGTACGAAAAAGCAGTGTATTTTCGGCATTCTGGTTTCAAAGGAATCTGTAAATAGCCTGAAGCTAGATCTAAACTCGAAAAATACTGGGCTTGTTTAAATCTCTGCAATGACTCATCAATAGGTGGCACTCAGCTTTTAGGAACAATCATAATAGCATTTAATAGTCGAAAATCCAGGCACGGTCTTACACTACCATCGGGCTTATCCACCACTAGTAATGGATTTAGATATGGTGATACCGATGGTTGAATAATGTTCCAGCTTTTCCACAAGCTGAGTTCTTTTTCTAGAGCGGCACAGGATATGGCGGGCGATGAACTGGTTCGGTACTTTTTAAAAGGATCTCACATTCTGCACTTTCCATGGTACCGGGCTTCTCTGAGAACACTGCTATATATTGATTCAGCACTTGCAGCAACTCCTGTTTCTGGGAATCATTCAGAATGTCTATAGTTTCGACCTTCTCCTTGAGGTCTGTCGGTTTATACATCCACTCTTCGTCTCTTTCATGGACCTTTTGGATGTACCGCACAATTTCAACATCCAGTGGATTCCCTACATCTTGATCCGGAGTTTTTCCAAAATACAATTTTACTGAGTTTCTTCTGAAATTTATCTCGGCCTCGTGCTGCTTCAAGAATGGCATGCCCAAAAGAAGATCTGTAACAAACCCTCTCAATATAAAAACTTCAGTACTGAACACCATACCTTCAATCTCCAGTTCCACACGTCTGCTGCCAAAGACACGCTTCCTATGGCTCCCAGAAAAATCCACCAATCTTATCTCTGGAACCTTCTGCACTTGAATACCTGGAATTTGTTCCTTTAACTTAGTCCAAACTTCATAACTTAAAATAGAGCATTCGCTCCCAGTATCTATTACACAAGTCACTGGTATATCTATTAACTTTGCAGCCACTGCTGGTGATTTATATCTAATCCTCGATTCCCTTGCGGATTTCAGTTCACTCTGTAATTTTACTTCTTCTGTTTCAGTTAGTTGAAAGTTAACCTTTAGTTCTTGGATAGTTGTATCAGGTCGCTCCTCCGAGGCCCCTTGCCTAAATGGGAACGAAGCACCTAGACAAGGATCTAGTTTGTTTGGCAGGATTGAGACCTTTGATTATGCAAGAAGTCTCGGGTTGTTTCTAGGGCTTCCTCCTGCTCAGAGGTCATAACTTCTCTGGAGGGTGACTGCCTTCCACTTGGTCCCGTGTCTCTAGGTGAAGGTCGCCTAGGTGAATTAGGATCACTGCATTCTTGATTGTTTCTCCTCCTATCGGGAAATCTACGATCTGGCCCTTGATTAGGTCGATAAGGTTCCCATCGGCCATCCTGGTTACGGTTCTGTCCTCTGTTACCTCCACCCCTATTAAAATTTCGAGTTCTCCAAGAGTTTTCTGGTCTAGTGTTACTCCTGGTCTCAATGCTTCGCACTTTGAAATTCTTATTGGGAAGTTCTTTATTTTTGAAGTCCTCTTTATTTCTCCAGAAGTCGGGGTCATCATATATTTCAAAGTCCTTGAGGAAGCTGGTCAATTCGTCAACTGTTCGGGGAGAGTGCGCAAGGCAGAGATTTCGAGTTCTATAAGGTAACTGACCTATGATTAAATTCAGCACCTCGCTCTCGCTGAAGTTGTCACTTAGATTCCTATAGGCGGCGTAAATGCTCCAAGCGAAGCTCTCCATATTTTCATGTACTGGACGGGAATATCTTCTATTTCTTACTGCTGTTAATTGTCTCTGCTTAGCCTTCTCCGAGGCAAACTCTTCTTTAAATTTTATGCAGAAATCAGCATAGCTAACAAAACTGTCTATGTTACCTGCCAGCCAATGTTCAGCTTTACCTGTGAATACTCTAGGTAGCAATTCGAGTCTGTAATTGTCAGGTACTTGCATGAGCTCGAAGCTTACATTGAGCTCACGGAGATATTTCTCAGCTGACTGAGCTTCGATATCAC
The DNA here is from genome assembly GCF_977018435.1 of Lepisma saccharinum. Classification (NCBI taxonomy): domain Eukaryota; kingdom Metazoa; phylum Arthropoda; class Insecta; order Zygentoma; family Lepismatidae; genus Lepisma; species Lepisma saccharinum. The sequence goes on from NC_139236.1 coordinate 93,386,854, forward strand.
CCTTGAACTTGGGGATGTGTGCGATGTCAGACATTCTAGGCATTTTAAATTCGGTTCTTCGCCGAGGAGATGTCCCGTCGGAACTATCTGTTTCTCTAGGCCGCTTACGCTTATCCGATTGAATGGTTCCCATATAGAATGGATTCTGCACCACTCTAGGAGGTTCATAAGAGGCTGCTTCAGGATTCAGACTTCTATTTCGTTCAATGGAATCTGGGAGAACATCAGAAGGCACTCCCGGTTGTAGCTGCAACCGTTCAATTTTATCTTGCAGTTCGCCTACTCTTCTAACCATAGACCCAGTCTGCTCCTGTATTTCTTGCCGAAGAGATACCTCCAATTTCTGTGTCTCTCCGCGAAGAGAGTTCACCTTTTCGCCGGTTGCTTTAGCCATCGTTTCTGCAGCTACTTTCTGTTCTTGGACAGCCTTCTCCATAACTACGGTCTGCTCACTCAGAGTCTTTACTGCTGAACTTATGGTTTCTATAGATGCTTCTATCTGCTTAACTCTCTCTGGTTCTTCACTTCCATTTTCCGTCGTAGACTGAGCTACCAATTGCAGACAGACCTCTAAATTTTTCTTCATTTGTTCCTGCTCTTGCTCCATTTCACCACGCCAGACAGCTAAAGGTTCTAATTGTTCTTCCACTACTTTCACTACTTCCAGCTGACAAGAGATCCTAATTTTATCTAATTTCTCCCTAAGACTTTCTAACTGGTCTGTCTTATGTTGGGAGAACAGTGTTCGCATCTCTGTTCTGCTTCTTTCAGCTTCTTGCTGTCTCCTCTCTTCTTGACCTTGAACTAAGGCATGGAGAGTCTCTAATTCTCTTTCTCTCTTCTCTTCTGCTTCTCGTTTTTCCATTTCTCTTTTCTCTTCTGCTTCGCGTTTTTCCATTTCTCTTTTCTCTTCTGCTTCACGTTTTTCCATTTCTCTCTTCTCTTCTAGAGACTCTATTAGCGACCTAAATTCTTGTGTCTCTAGTTTTCTTTTAGCTTCTTCTTCTGCTTTCTCTTTCTTTCTAGCTTTCTCTAATTGAGCCATATCTTTCTTTCTCTGCTTCTCCTCCTCCGCTTTTTCTTTCTTTCTCTCTTCTTTATCTCTCATCAGCCATTCTAATAACCAATGGTCTGATGGGGTCGTACTAGGAGCACTTGGTTCTTGTCCTAAAACCATCAAGGGTACCGATGAGCAAGTCTTGCATCTGGACTCTGCAGTGGAGACTGAGGTCTCTTCTTGCCCCTCACATTTCCAATGAAACTTCTGTAGACATTGGCAACACTGAAAAGACTCCCTCTCTCCTCCGGTATCCTCACAGCATCCGAACCCAGTTTCTTCATCTACGGTTTTCCTCCCTCTGCTTCTTAAGCTCATACTTGACGCATCCCTTTCCATTTTGGCACACTGTCTATGGTTTCTTCCACTACCGACACTATATCTTCACCTTCGTGAATTCTTTGGAAGAACACCAACACTGACACTTATGAGCCCTTTCTAGTCCTTGTAGCTAAAAGGCTCCCACTGGCTTGCTGGTTTCAGTCTTTACAATCTCTCGGGCCCCACGTTAAGACGCCAAAACTTTATGCAACGTCCACCCACGCAGTGCTCAGCACCAAGGCGCAGGAGTACTGGTACTGGCTGCGTTCAACACGCTAAACACTGCAGTTGGAGGGTCGGCAAAAGTTACCCATATGTGCTAACTGATTCAGTCGTAGTACAAGGACTCAGAAATATCGCAGGGCTTGCTAGGTGCAAAGAAAGACTAAACCAGGTTTATACATATATATGTAACAGTTTATTATAATCGTATCACAAAGATGTCCTTTAGCACACTTACTCAAGTGTCTTTACCTTTACCCTTACCACTCACTTGCATCAACAAATTGAACAGTATAAATGACAATAAAAATGGCTAACAATCTCATGTCATAAACCTTCACACTGTACTCAGAATTTGAACTCCAGGCCTTTCTGCCTAGTACTTACTGATTTCAAAGAGTGCTTCTCGCTGAGCTAATTTACAATTTTTTTTCATTTCACATTCCACTTTTCAGGTTTTTAACCTTTAATTCTCCTGTCACAATATTTGATAACATTTACCAAAAACAACGACCACGCAAGGTCTAACCATGAGCCCCGTTCCTCCACGTAGAGGTGGACCCGTTAACATTCACAGAATACAGCGACCACGTAGGGTCAAATAAAAATAAGCGAAAGTAATAACCGTAGAGGTGGATCCGTTAACACATTTTAAACATTTAGCATGCATTATTCATCCATACCTTCCCAACAAACACAATACTGCGACTTCGCAGGGCTGTTAAATGTGGTAACGGGTCCACCTCTACGTGGAGGAACTTGGCTCATGGTTAGACCTTGCGTGGTCGTTGTTTTTGGTAAATGTTATCTAATATTGTGACAGGAGAATTAAAGGTTAAAAACCTGAAAAGTGGAATGTGAAATGAAAAAAAATTGTAAATTAGCTCAGCGAGAAGCACTCTTTGAAATCAGTAAGTACTAGGCAGAAAGGCCTGGAGTTCAAATTCTGAGTACAGTAGTAATCGTCATTTGCTTATTTTTTTATCACAAAATGTTGTCAAATCATATTTAACGATTGTAACTTGAATCGTACAAACGAGTATAACATTGAAGATAAATATTATTGTTGTACCTAAGCAAATGCTTGAAAAAGAAAGGAAAATATTGGTAAAAACCGACCCCGAATCTTAGTACGAATAATTCGGAGACGAGACTTGTTATCAATGAATAATTCTGCCTCAGTATAGATTCTATTCTTAGGATATAAACACCCGCCTTGGTATCCATACAAGAGGTCTCGGTTTTGCAGACATCTATCCCGATCCAGGTCTCCTTCGACAATTATCGAAAGGCCAGATCACGTTCTCATCTAGATTTTTAAATTGTCTTCAAATAGAATCATGACCAATCTCACCTCATCTCTCCTAATCTACAGGGTGTCCCAAAAGTCCCCATACATAGGGAATGTCACTATAGAATTGAAATGTCACATAATATGCTCGATGTGGCGACCTTCGAGAGCCAGGCGTATTAAATTTATTCAGGTGGATGCGATTGGCATGAGTCAGTGGCATTTTTTGCGTCTCACTTGCAAAGAAATAATGTTATTCCCATGTATGAAGACGTTTGGGACACCCTACAGCCGCAAATGTGCAGCTCTTGTTACCTCGGAGGCAGAGTTCATTCAGTTTGAAAGCTTCGGGATTCAGTCCCTTTCTGGGCATGGATGCTACAACAATTTTATCAGGAATTCATTTTCGGTGCAGCGATTGGGATATGGAGGCAGAAAAACAACGCAAATTGTGAAAAGTAGGACAAAATCTATAACGCGCATCGGCTCCGTGTACTTTTCAAAGTTTTATACTTCTAAAGTCCTCAATTTGGAATCCCATCGTTCGATTTGTGTGTGTTTTCTTGAGGTTTTGTTTTAAGCCTAATTTATGCACATGTGTTTTAATCGGGATAGGACATACAGTTTAAATTGGGATCCGAACCACAATGTGTCTTCACCAGGTCCAGGTATCGAGCCTTGTACCCTTTGATTACAAGGCGACAACGTTACCACTACACCATCGGTCATCAATATTCGTATTGTTCTTGATAACCGTGAAATTTATCGATTGCTCTTGTCAGGATGTAAAAATTCCATGGTGGGGTCCTGATCATCTATTCTTCCTTGTTGAGCATATGACCAAAAGGAATGCGCCTCGTTCACAAGCCAATAATTCATGTTGGACACGGAGTTCGAAATTTACATTCATTCCCGAACTCTAGAACAAAGAACATCCCAATCCCGAACGCGCCTCACAAAAGGAATCTGGCCGCGTCTCAGGAATCGTCGCTTCGACTTCCGGAAATTAGTGGGTTGAAGGGATTCTTAAATTCCCTCCCGGCAGAACGTCACGTTCCCTCCCTCCTTCCTTCCACCTCCACTCGTCGGAAACAAGGTTAGCTGCCGCCTAGACAATCAACCAATCGCAAGGAGTCTTCCGCACGTACATTCCGTAATTCTCCAATCAACGTTTGCTTTCAGCGCCGCTACCTTTTCGAAACGCGCGCCAGCAGAGCGTGCGTGGCGACGCAATTCGATTATCTTCGGCGGAACGCCCGAGCGCCACAGACGCTCGCCGAAATCCTTCTTTCGGTTCCTCTCGATACAGAGGAAACTTTCGATGTTCTTTGTGTCTGAATTGCATTTTCAGGCGACGTGTCTTGCATTTACAGCAAGTCTGCACGAAGAAAGAGCATTCGGCGTCTTTCTTAAAATTCACACAGACTGCATTGGCGTTCCGTAAGCGTGTTCCACTGTTCTAATGCACCTCATAATAATGGAGGTGGCCAAACAGGGTGTCAGCAGCTTGAGCGTCGCCAGGAATGTTTGTCGGGTAAATCAAGTCTTTGATACAAAAGTGATTACACAATAATATTACCAAAATAATTATAATCAGTGATAACAATTGTTATTATGTCCGCAGGGAACACCATATGTTTGAATAACCAGCACCTCTCTTGAATTAGAGAAAACTTTGAAAGTTAGGTAGAAATATTTTTCGCCAAGGCCATGTTGTGTGACTTTACCCATAAGAAAATCAAACTATTTCAATTTGGAAGACCCTTTTACGGGAAATTGCCGACCTTCGTGGCGGAGTGGTTAACAACGCGCTACGACGCCAGAGGTTCCGGTTTCGATTCCCGGCCTTAGCATTGCTGGATGTTCTTTGTTAGTGTCCCTTCAACAATTTCATCATATCATCACTCATCCTCAACGTCGCGATTAGCTAAAAGGTGGCAGTAAAGGGACGCTAAATGACAAAAATTTAAAAGAATGCAATTAGATGTATAATGTTTCAACTCAGCAGCCGCTGTGGTCTAGACGGTAGGGCTTCTGGCTGCCACGCAGGAGACCCGGGTTCGATTTCCGGGTTGGATGATCTAAGGTCGGAATTTTTTCAGTCTTGTCCCCGCATAAAGCGGCTCTGGGGCTCATTCTTCCTCGAATCAATCGGTACCTGGGGGCAACCCTTGCGGGTAAAGGCGCTGGAGCGTGGTGCTAATCACATCACCCCCAAAATGACAGAGGTCGAGAATATGTAGGAGCTTACCCTCATATCCTCTAAATGTGCCTTAATGGCACGGTGCTACATGCACGTGGAACTTTTCCTCAGTAAATAGTTCCCCAACTTGTCTTTATGTGATTACCGCAAAGTTTTCGACGAATGCAAGCAAGTAAGCATTCATGTGTGGACCATATTATCCACCACAAGCGAAATATTGGATAAATCAAGCATGAACGTTATCCGAAGGTTCTGTCGGAACTAAGAGGCTCAGTTCTGCATTCATTATTACTTCCTTCCCGGCGCAATCTGTTTGATCTGCTCATACAGGGACATTGGCTTCCTGGAAGTCTGTCTACAGCCTCCTTACGTTCTGCAACCACGTCCCACACGGCCTGGCTGGCACATTGAACTGCTCCAAATAGCAAAGAGCCAGTGTAAACCGCTCTTTTCTCCCGATCTGGGTGTGTGAGTAGAAAAACGTTCGGGGAATTTTCTTCTTTGAGCTGGGCCTGAGCCAGAAAGCCTGGAAACACGGGAGGTTGCGGTTTTTCCGGTGGTTTGTCAGCTCCGGAGATAAACCTTACCCAGGCTTCGAACCGCAGGTCTTTTGTTTTCACGTCATTGATGGCTAATCAGGCCCCCTACACATGTTAGAGAAATTGCTTCATGTTTGATGGAACCGTTAGAAAAGGGATCGATTATTGTGTTGATTACCACACCTTGATATGTACATCAAGGCGGTATGTGTGTGGCCTAACTCTAAAGCAGTGGTAGAATTTGCGATTGAAAATTTGCTCTTAAAATGCACTTATCGTCGTAGTTAGGCAACACCTAACTTGTGTTTGCGTTGTTCTAAACACTCTGCCACGGAGTGGGTAGCACAGAGCGCAATGACGACAGGGGTCACGAAAACATGTCTTTTTGAGATTTGCGAGTAATCAACAGATATTGAGTGGTTCGAATTTTGACATGAATATACAAATATGAAACGACTTGTAGTGTTAATGTGATATTTATATCAATCCAGATTTGTAGCTTTAGTTATGCCCGATATATCGAAGGTTAAATATTTATTGATTAGCGATTGTTTTACTGCCATATCCAGAAAACCCCTCAGATCTAAAACCTTCATTTTACTTTAGCTTAGTGTGATTAAAATTGTTCAATATTGATAAAAATTTCGGGAAATTATAGCAATGAGTGCTTGGCTAATACAATGATTCAAATTTCGAAATTGAAAATCAGATGAGAGAAGATACGCTGGTTGTTTCCAAAAAAAAATAGATCTAGTGGGAACTGAAACAGTAATTAAAATTTAGAAACTTAAATCATGGGATAGAAACACTTCGCAACTTTTGTAAACCTAATCTAGCGAGAACGGATAGATTAGACAGGAATTTCGAAAGGCAATGACAACCGCTTGGCTGAAAGTGCAGCCTATCCGAGCTGGCCACTTCATCGGACGATACACCACACCGCGAAAACAAGCATTCTCATCATTAGCGGAAAAGGAAGGGAGGCCTCCTCGCTTTTTCATCAAAAGGCTGCATAAATAAAAGGATTTTTCATCAAGGGAGAGCGTCTCCATGGAAACAGCGTAAACGAGTGTAATTCAATTCCTTTCGTGTCCTCCACGCGACTCTCACGGTTCCATCGAATCTTCCGGTAGTGTTGAGACGGGGACGGACGTGTTCGCACGCTCGGCTGCACGCTCGGCCATACGTGTTCCATCAAGGACGTCAGAGTGAGGCTACGGAAATAGAAACATCGAGTTTTCTCCAGGCGTCGTGAGGGAAGGTTCCGCCAGAGTTAAACTTGGGTACTTATCGTTGTGGAAGAGAACGTTGCAATCCTAAAGTTTCTTGCGGTATCTTCATCTTCTAACCTTTATTTATCATTTCAATGATCTGCGGAACACTTAATATGTTGTAATTGATGTTACTAGTGTTATATATCAAAATCCAAGATATTGTCAACGTAGTGCCGTTATTTCGTAAAAACTTGAATTTGTCCGCCATTTTTTAATATGGCAGACTTAGCAGCAGGGTGACCGGCGGAGACTTTTTATATGTTGTTATTAATGTTATAAAGACGGTATGTACCAAATTTCAGCTTGTTATAAAATAGTTAATTTATTTTGCCCATTTTGATTGCACTAATTGTTTTAACGTAGAAACTAGAAATTGGCGGTTATTGAAGTTTCTGACATCAGGTCCAGAATTCAGACTCCGGTATCGAATCCAAGTCTCGAGATAGGAACATCTGACTTGGTGATTTAGAATTCTTACATCTGAGACATCATTGGGCATAGGATACAGGATTCGAAATTCGTTTATTATATCTAGACTTATAGATTCTCATATTGAATCCAAGATGCCAGATAGATTCAGGATTCAGATATATGATTCAGGATTGGGGGTTCGAATATTGGAGAGAGGATTCAGATATTGAATCCAGGACTTGAGTCCTGATGTATTTTGATAATTTTGGTTCGGATAGTTGGATTACGGATTCGATACGATATACCTAGGTACAGTGAAATTCAATTAAAATTTATCAATGAAAGTTTTCCAATGAAGCAAGCCGGACCCTGTGGCCGAGTGGTTAGCACATCGCGTTGCGACGCCAAGGGTTCCGGGATCGAATCCCGCTCGGACTTGTGTTTGTGAATATCCATTCATCAATTTCATCATGTTATCACTCATTCCAATCTTTGCAAATTAGCCAAGAGGCACAAAACGCGAAGTAAAATAAACTAAATCAATCAATCAATCAATCAATCCAATGAAGCAAGATTTTATGTTATGTGTTAACGGGAATGGTAACACACATGGATTTGAATTAGAATTTTATTTAGTGTTGTTTTTCTGGCACTTATCGCTAATCGCGAAGATGAGGATCAGTGATGATAAGATGAAATTGATGAAGGAACACCCATGTCCAGGCCGTGATTGAAACTCTGGAAACACACACGAGACAAGCAAATTAAAACCTATAGACTGTTCACACTCAACATATATGCTTCTATTAAATACACCTCTATGCCCGAAACTATCCAAGTTAGTATCATCAACGTGCAACAATGTTGCATACCTATTAAGTTAGTGTTCAAATATTGTCAGTTAAAAACAAAATGTCTTCCAATAACATGGTGAAAATTGCTTGTATATCTAGTTTGTTGCTGATTGATCATAAAACATCGCTAGTAGTACAAATCTGTGGGAAATATCTTTCTCATGTCCACTATATCAGAAAGAGATACAAGGTTCAGCGTGGGGATGGCGCGATTTATCTCGGCGCCAAAAAAGACTAGCAGCATCCCAAAAACTAACAGTTGCCAACGCTTGGTTAACTCCCCCTTTTTCATCCCCGGAGTTTTCTCGATGCAGTGAGCGTTGTTTCTCATTGATCCTGCGGGATGCTGTGCTTTTTTCTAGAATCCAGACACGTCCGTCTCTTAACTGGCACTCGTTCCCTTCCAGCCCCTACTAGGATCCAAAAGCGCTATCCGGAAACCCCCCCCCACCCCCCCTCTCTCTCTCTCTCTCTCTTTGTAGGAAAGGATGAAGTTTGCCAAGCTCAAATATTTGGAGCCTCCCACCGCTGATCTCCGTCAATAAAAACCACCAAAAAAGTGGCTTCCAAGGCAGATCTAGTAGGAATTTGGTTTTTACGGAACTTGCGTGGCTCTTAAAAGATTCACGATTCTGCCAGGTAAGGGTTTTTAAAATGCAGCTAGGATAGCCAAGTTACGGTGGAAATTTTTGCAAAGGAGTGGCGCTGCTTGTTAAGACATGCACGTCCTTGTGAGCCTATTACAAAAGTTTACCTTGTGGCCAGAGTTCGGCGATGTGAGGCGCGTTAGGGCCATATTAAGCCCTGTACCGTATTCATAAGCTAATATCTCTCTGTAGGTGTTTTGAGGTCATATAGAAATATGGGACGAAAATAGTTACACCCGGCTGTCACTCAGCGGGGAACAACGAAACGCCTTGCTACGAGACCATCTGAAGACATGTGACAAACTATGGAACAGTTGATGAAATAACAAAAGTATCCACACTACAGTTTATATTTACTCCCATTCTGCACTAAATAATACTACCACAAACAGTTATCCTTTATCCTTCAAAGAAATAATAAAGGAGATAATTATAAATTATACTTGTCAAAATTAAAAATTACATAAAACAAATAATACCAATTTGAATGATACACACACTTCATGATATCCACACAACCATGTCCTAGAAATGGATAAACTACAGTCAGTAAATAACAACTTTGAGATTACACAATTGTATCATAATGAAATTGACGTTTTAACATAAGAAAAGTCTTGAATGTTCAACTACTCAATTATACGGAAGCGTAACAATATATAATTTTGTCCTCTATGGAAGAAGAGAGAAAGAGAGGGGGGAGGGAGGGAGAGGGGGAGATCAGATGTACTCTTGTAGTAAGAGAAACATAGAGATGGTGACAATGATGGAGAAGGAGGGATGCACCAAGAATTCAAGACATTGGGAAAGTACAAGAGAGAAACAGACTGAGAAAGCGAAACAGGGAATGATGAATGTGGAGAAAGATAGAAAATTATGTAAAAAATCAGGATGAGGGAGATAGAAAATATAGATATCTGTGGAAACAGTAAAGAGTGAGAAAAGAGAAACATTTCGAGATACTTAGTAAAGGAGAGTTAGGGGGAGACAGTAAAAGAAAGAGTTAAAGTGGAGAAGGAGGAGAATAGAGCAGACACATGAAGGAAAACAGAGAGAGAGAAGGAGAGAGAGAGATTTGAGGAACATTAAAGAGAGAGGAAGATAGTCATAGAAAGGAGTGAGAAAGTAAAGTATAAATAGAGACCGAGAAAGTGACAGTGATGAATTGGGAGAATGATATAATTTGAGATAAAAGCAATAAAATGAATCATGGAAGAGAAAGAGGGGAGAGCATGGAAAGAGTGAATAATAAATAAAATAGTGGAGACAAAGAAAGAGTTGGGGATAGTAGTAAAAATGTTACAGATGTTGCAAGTAATAACATCCGTCCTGTCGAGAGGAGATATGGTCTTTCCAGCCTCTATGCATACAGGTACAGTATGAATCAAAGGAAAATTTTACACAATACTGTGTGCGAATATTGGAGACAAACTCAAGACTGGACAAGGATAGACACTGATTGGCTTATATTTCCTACAGAACTAACTAACTAACTAACTGACTCACTCACTCACTAACTCAATAACTAACTAACTAACTCACTCACTCAATCTAGCCTTCTTAAACCCGAAGGTTTATGGCTGCAGCTACACAAGCCTTCCATCTGTAATTACCATGGTCAAGATCACTCCAATCATTTTCATCCTTACAGATTCCCTTTAGGCCCATCCCAACGTTATCCCGCCATCTTCATCTTGGACTTCCTACAGGTCTCTTACCATCAGGTTTCCCAACAAGAACCCTATAAACTCTTCTCTCCTCTCCCATTCGTACCACAGCGACTTTTTATTGAAGTGTACTTGAAACATAAACAACTTACTTGTATTATTGGGGAGAGACAGTGCCTACAATGTCTTCCCACAAAATCTTCAACATTGAGCATCCCTCATCGACTAGAGGAGATGAGTACGTGCAATTGGAGAGGAGCATCTCAAATCAGTCAAATAATCTATTTTCGCACCGCAGTTGGGGCTAATTTTGCAAATCGACAGAAAAGATTAATTTGGGGGGTGATTAGCCAAGGTTAATGGTTGTTTTGTGCTGGAGGGAGGGAAATCAATCAGCCTCATCATTTAATTTTCATCCACAAGAACCACAGATGGACCGCATCCCATTCGAATATAAATTGATAAGCAATTTCCAAATTCTCAACTTGATTGTTGATAAATTAGTTTCTAGTCTGTGGTCTTCGCAAGCTGTGATAAATATGTCCTCGATTTTTTTTTTGCTTTTCCGACCGTCCATAACTCACTTCCTTTCTGTCACCACAGTGACAGCGTGGGCATTTCACGTTTATGCTATGGTGTTACAGCAATTTATTTTACTGATTTTAGCCTAAGCAGTGAATTTTCACCTCGTTAAGAACTTGCAAGGGAAAGGAATTAAGGAGTTGTTGATGAAAACTGGATGCCCTCAAACTTACGCTTGTGATCCTAATTTGATTCAGGTATCCATCCTTCAACTTAGGTGAAATCGACCTGGTTTCGTGGTTAGTCTCGAGACGCGAGAATCCGAGGGAACGTGGGTTTCTCATGCTAATTTTTTATTGGGGTATTACATGCAATTCAGTAGCTTCACTACGTCTCTATGCTTGTCGCGACGATGAAAAAGATGGCAGGATCCCGATGGTCTACTTGTAACGCTGCCAGCTTGTTAATCCAGGTGTCCCGGGTTCGATCCACGACGGAAGCACATTGCACACTGGATCGAATCCAACTTTAAACTCAGTCTCGATTAGCCTACCTGATTAGCCTACCTGAGCAGAAAGCGGACTTAATAGAGACTTTGGCGAATACATTTGATTAAGTATGCAAAGCTGATTTCTAACTTGAATTTACTCAGTATGTATACACATGTATATTTATTATGTAAATTGCAGGTATCATTTATATCATGTGTTTTGTGTTATCGAACTGGTTTACTTTTCTTGTACAGGGTGTTTAAAAATTTGTAGTCAAAATTTTGTGCCCCTGAGTAGTGAAAAATTTTATTCGCCTACAGAATTTTTTGATCGGAAGGAGGGCGAAATGTCACGGTATCTAGTGACATGTGAAACGCAGTTCGATATAAATTATTTTTTGTTTATTGATTCATTTTATGCACAAACATGAAAGTGTGAGGTTTGATCTTACTTTGTGAATAAACTTGTATCCGAGCCAGACGTCGGAAGCTGGGGACGGGTTTTTCTTGAGTGACAGCCGCCGCTTAGAACAGGACATATTTGCACCAACGCGGAGATAAGGAAAGATTATTTTCGCTGCTACCGGGCTCGAGTCGCAGCGGGCGGTCGAACCCATGTTCACGGATGACCAGAGAGATCAGCTGGAGCTCAAGCCTGCAAGGATCCAGGACGCGTCGCTGACCGCGTTTCAAGACAATGGAGAGAGGTCATTTCCACCCCTCTGAAACAGAAGCCAAGCCACTTGAGCGTCATTTTCAACGGAAGAATTCGAATCTCTTATATATAGGCAGTACTATGATTCCAGAAACAGTTTTTACCCGGATTTCATAGAGAGAGCAGCTCCGCGCTACACTCTCGCGTGATCATTGTTTTGTGTCCGTGAACTTTGTTTCCTTACGTACCGTGAACGAATCGGAGATAGAGAGTTACCAGTGTGCGCCTTATTTTGGTGAAGATTACGCGGTGATTTGTTTTTGCCAAGCGTGGACTACATAAGGATGGAGGGCTAAAGAAGATAGAGAAGGGGGGCGTCGCTTCCCTGACGCCTGCAACGACGCCGAAGCCAGTCAGACGACGCCAAAACCAAACACTGCCCAAAGCCCGAAGGACGCTTTCAGATCGACGTCCCAACCAAAGCCCGAAGGACGTTTCCAGATCGACGTTCCAACCGAAGCTAGTTACCAGAGAAAGAGAGGGAAGGATGATACCAGAACGACGCCCAAACGAAGCCCGGCACCAGAGAGAGATGATTGCAGATCGACGTCCAATTGATGCCCGACACTAGAGATATTCCGAACCGGCGCGTGACCACGTACACCCGACGCTAGTGACAAGAGGAACGCCCGAAGTACTGAGGAGGTGCAAGTACACCATGTCGTCGCAATTATTCTTCGTCGCGATCGACCTCGGAGGACAATTTCGCCACAAAGGAACCGTGTGCAAGTCCCGCGTCCAGGAGAGATGAATGATCACGCCATGTAGCAGAGTCTGGTACAGTATACTTCAGAGGGTCTCATGTCTATGTAAACGTGCGTCGTCAGTATCAACACCGTACAGTTAACGCCGAAGTCTCACTTGTTCGCAAAGTTACTCAGGAAACCCCAAACCTAGCCCCCGCGTCTGATAATTTTTGGTATTGTTATATAAAAGGGTAATTTCATGTTCAGATGTTCTAATTTAATTGTCTGCATTCAGCGTTAGAAGCTCCATTTCATTTCTTTAATATTTAGTGTAAATTGTCAAAGTGTGCTCCATTTTTTGTGTAACCGACCGCCCCGTCGCGCCATTTAATTTGTCAATAGTTGACTGATGAGTCCTTTTTAATTGTGGAAAGCGTAGTTGTTTTTATTGCAAGGTCGTGTGCGTGAAAGAGTATTATTTGTTGCATAGTGGTTTTTAAGGTATTTTTTGCTCGCGCCGACGATTGATTAGTGTATTCCGGCAGCTGGAGCCAATTAAGTTTTTGCATCACTAGGTAATTGAGTAGTTGTTCTCATTGGACGAGAGAGGCTTGTGTGTAATACCCCCGTCCGAGAAACTTGTATAATGTCGTGCTTACGACACGATGCATACGTTCATTCGAACGAAAGATTTAACCACGCCGACCCATTGTCTTAGTTAACCGCTTTCCGAGGGCTGGCACTTAAGTTAATTTAAAAGAGCACAGGAGCTGGCAGACAAATGCCCTAAATTCACATAAAGGTTTAAAAGTTAAAAGGAATGATATGTTAATGAGATCCATGATTTGTATCCATACTTCACATGTAAAAATACCTCATGTGTGTGAAAGAGAGATAGAATGAATGAGAGAGCGTTTGAGGAGGCTTTGTAAACAGTTGTTGATTGCAATATTTTTTTGTTTGTTACAATATATATTCACTTTTTACCGTTCGTCAGTGTTGTTATTTGACGTTTTTCAGGTACCGGATATTATGCTATTAGTGTGTTATGAATGTTCGAATCTACATATCAAAGGTAAACAAAACAGTGTAACTTTTCAAGGTATTAATCTCCGCCTCGCAATAGTATGACAATAAACGACCGTCTCAGTACCGAACTTGATAACCGGACCGTGAGTCACGACCGTTTTCCCGTACACATAACGACGTTTGGCCCCGTGCCGGGGTATGATTGACACGTCATTTCGGGGAACGTGAGTGCACTCGTTACACACATGCATGCTTTTGCTGACTTCCATAGCCAAGTGGTTAGAATAACGCGCTACGACGCCAGGTGTTGCCTGGGCGAGTGTCCCTTCATCAATTTCATCACTCATCCTCATCGTCGCGATTAGTCAAAAGTGGCAGAGGGCGACGTAAATGAACCTAATTCAATTAATCAATCAAACATGCATGATTTATGAATCTGAGATATAGATTTTCGACCTGTTATGCTGACATTATACTACCAAGGTCTGTATTTCATTTTCGTTAGTACTGACCAGCACATACATGTGCATTCACATAGACGGAGAGAGAAC